>NC_143498.1:2338333-3031250 GCF_051622355.1 Phaseolus vulgaris
GTTAAAATATTCTTATAATAAACCATAAAAAAACACATAATTTAAAAGAAATAAGGTGTGACCACAAAAGCATGAGAGTGATTCAGACATGGAGGAGAATATTATGAGAATAATGGAAATAAGAATAATATGATGATTGTATGATAGTAAAATAAAATTAGATGTGAAATATAACAAACACAAGAGAATACTAAGTTATTGTTATTTAAACACATAAAAACCATCAAAATATTAGTTAGAAGAGTAAATTACATAACTTTTAATTTTCAGAAAAAATAGAAAAAGTCCAAAAATTACTGAAAAAAATAACGAAAATGTATTATTTATTTTCAAATAATCTATTTAAAATTTAAATATTTTAATTTCTTTAATGAGTAAAACAAATTACTAAAAAAAGAAGCAAGTGGTAATAATAGGGTTTTCACAGTGGTAACAATAAAAAAATGGTAGTGACTAATAAAAATGAAAAGAAAACTTTATTACTGAATATGGTAAAATTGTGTTTTGTAAATGCTAAAATCAAATTTAGAGTAATTTTTATTGGTTTTGAAAAAGGGAAAAGTGGTTCAAATTTGAGTTAAAAATATTTAACCTCTATTTTATAAAAAAATGTTTTGGTTTTTGTAGTTAATATTTTATGTGTGCATTATTATAGAAAAACCAAAACAAAACTACGAAAAACAAGAAGATGGTATTGAATAACTTTTAGGCCCTTACTTTCTGCACCCCGTGATTTTTTGAGCTGCATCCAATCAATTTTTTAATTTTCAAAATTGCCTTTCATTATGTAATTGAAAATCTAGATTTAAAAAATACATTTCAGAAAAAACAAATTCAGAATAATTTTTTGTATTTCGAAAATAAGATTTCATAATAGAATTAAAAAACCAAAATCTTATTTTGGAAAAGCAATTTCAGAATACAAATAATACATTTTGGAAAAGAATTTTTTTTAATAAAATCCATAAATTCTTAAAAAGAGATTCTGAACTTTTAAAGATTTTGAAATTACAGTTTTCCTTATAACTAACCAAAAGAAGAAGAAAAAAAAATTGCTAATATTCTTACTCAACCTCAACCCTTTAAAAAAATTGTAACAATATTGTAGGAAACTATGAAGAAAGAGTAAGGCACCAACCATTTATAGTTGAAAAGACAAAACACATAAAATTGACCAAATATAACAAATTTGCATGAGAGGGTTGAATAGTTTACACTTGTGTGAACTCCATTTCAACCCAACAAAGCCCTTTTATGACCCACATTAAGTCAATTATAACCGATGATTTTGCACTATACAAGGACCTGGTTTTAACCAAATAAATAAAGGTTTCACTTAAAAGTTGCTGCCTTGAGGCTATAATTACTATGTAGTGAAGGTGTTTGTTGAATTGCTTCTGAGGAATTGGCAAAAGGAAATGGCAAAGATATCATCAAGTTTGGTATTTGCATTGGTGTTGAGTGTGGCATTGCATTCAGTTTTGTGTGATGATAATCCATGGGAGAGTGTAATAGAGCAAGCAAAAAGTGAAGCAAGCAAAGCAGGTTTCTCTGATGAAACAATATTTGGAGCTGAGAAAGCTGTAGCTGATGGTTCTGCTGAAAGGGCTGCTAAGGAAGCCTTTGGTGGAGGATCTTTAACTGATTGGGTTCAACATGCTGGGTAAGAACATGTCTCTCATTCTTATCTCTTTTTACATTTTACACAAACCATCAACTTTCTATGCCTAATCATTTGTTTTGTCAATAACATTTATAAATCTATTTCTCCAAACTTCTTTTAGCATAATCCAAAACTATGTCTTTCTATCAGATATCTAGTCCAAATGATCAACATTATATCACTTCTTATTTGTCAGGAAAATTACATTACTCATAGATTAGTGTTTGACTCAATAAGTTTTGGGAAACTTGTGATGACCTTTTTAAGCAAATTGCACTGGTTTTTTCTGGTTTTTTAGCTTATTAGAGACTAAACAAAACATCACTAATTCCTTACTTATTAGAGACTAACTCTTATAAGGTTATTATTGTACAAAAGTTAAAATGTAGAAATGCTATGTGGAATCTGAAAAAAACTAGTTTATTTTTTTTCTCTACCAATCAACATCAAATTAATGATACTGTCATTAGATTTATCTTTTGAAAACCATGTTGATATGGCTATTAGTTTTATAAGAAAACTATGATATTGAAATGTGATTTGAAATATTTCTAAAACAAAAGTAATTTGATGTTGGAATATTTTTACAAGATTAAAGTATAAAACTACTCAAAAGTTGATTATGATTGTTGCTGTTATCACAAAGCAGTAGTGTGGGGAACCAAGAAAGTCCATCCACTGATGCAGTACAAAGTTTTCCTGATTATGATGAGGAAGACAATAATATTTTTGGAGAACTACAATTTGCACCAAAAAGATTCACATCTCAAGCACCAGCAGATGCACCATCAGAGGCACTATCAGAGGCACTATCAGGGAAACTATCAGGGAAACTATCAGAGGAACCAGCAGAAGAACCATCAGAGGACCCAGAAGAGGAAGCATCAGAGGAACCATCAGAGGCACCATCAGAAGCACCATCAGAGGCACCATCAGAGGCACCCCAAGCCCAAAAGGTCTTTGCAGAATGAGATATATAGATTTGGTTTCACCAACATGCCAATATGAAATATGTGTAGGTTAAGTCAATGATAGTTTTAAGGAAAAAGTAATCTACATTATATAATTATTTCAACCTTTTTGGCACATGATTCATGTTACTTGCAAAATAACATAATCAGTAAATTAATGCCTTAACTGTATTATGTTAATTGATTAAGACAAGGTGTGGAAGGAAAGAAATGTTAGCACAAGATGTATAGAAAGATCACACTCTAATGGTGTTGACATAAAAAATATAGCATTTAAAATTTATGTTTAGGGTGCATACCCATCATTTTTTTTCTTTGACCAATACATAGATGTACATAAAGATAAAGTTACGAAGTTTGTCAGATGATTTTGTCAAAGTGTTTGATTGTTTTGTCGAATAAAATAGTTTAAAAATTATTAAAATTGGTATTTAAAACAAATTAAATTCAACCACACTTTTTATATTAAAAATCGATTCTTTTTTAAAAGAAATAAAGACCTTAATTGCAACACTCAAGTGTTGTAGTAGCATACCAACATTGAAAGAATGGTACTTTGTGGTACCAAGTTTATTCCATTTTTGTTTTTTTTGAATTAGGAGAAAAGTACAACCTGATTTTGTTGTTTAATAGACACATTTTTGTTATCAACATATTGAGAGATAATATCATTAAGTTCAATCACCGCATCTCGTATTTGAGATATTGTCTGTGTTTGGATGTTAGTGTTCTGTCACGGTTTTGTTCTTAAAAGACACATCGGTGGGTTGGAGGAAAAAAATGTATATAAACTGTCTTTGACCTCGACTCTCCTAAGCGATGCGAGATTATATTAAAAATACCGGAAGAGTAAAACATGTATATATAACTAAACCAGTTTGTTAACCCTAATCTTATTTATCCTTTTTTTTCTCTTTTTAATCTTGCTAACAATACCAATTATCTATTATATTTTTTATCTAACCACTATTATAATTTCTTTTTTCTTGAAAATTATAAAGTCACATAGTAACTCTTTCTCACCATGAAATTATATCTTTTGTTAAACAATGCAAAATTGAAATAATAACTACTCCAACCTTTTTAATAAGGTATACGACTTTTTATGGTTGATAACCTTAATTTATTTATTATAATGTTATTGGTTTTGTGAGTGACTTAACAATAAACAAATCTCAATCTTCAAAGATCCAAATCCAAATCCAAAACAATATATAATAATAAAAGTAAAGCGAAAACGAGGGTTTTTCCAAATAAACAATAGCAACACATGGATTAGGTATAAGCCACCAAGAGCATTAACAATAATTGGGATTTGGATCACATCTTCATTTGTCTAAACCAATCAAAATTAATACCAAATAAATATGAGATCACACGAGGTTGATGTGATGTTATTTATTAGAAAAAATAATTGAGTTGATTTTTGACTTAATTAATAAGTGTTTAATATTTTTAACTAAAAGCTTCATCTATTGGGTTGAAACCTATGAGGTTTCGGACACACCTCTTAAATTGTGTGACGTACTCGTACGACATGTATTAGTAAAATGTTTAATTCAAAAAAATATTTGTTGGATTTCTAAGAATTTTAGCACGGATTTAACACAATTTTAAAAATGAGAAATTCACCAATTTTCTTCAAACTCAAACTTATTGTATAATTTTTTATGATGATTACAAAAATAAGGAACAAATCATTTTGAACCAGTCATGAAAGACATCTTTCTGTTAAAAATAAAATAAAACTTGTGTACATAAATCCTTATTGTCAATTTATATAATTCATATTGTATAATATATAGATCTGTGTCCCCGTGTCTTACATGTTAAAGATTATACGTGTCTATGTATCCGTATCATATTAATGTCCATGTCAATGTCTGTGTACATATGTTGAAATTCATATTGACATTCTTATATTTAATTTAAAGGGATTTTATTAAAAGTAATTAATAAGTATAAATAAATAAATTTGATTATATATTTCTCAATAAAGAAAAATTATGGAGAGAATTTATATTAGATAGTCGCCACAATTAATATCACATGCATGTACAAAAATTTATTCAACCAATATCCGTGACAAAAACATAGACAAAGTATGCATCAATTATTATAAGGTAGGGTTTTATTTTATTGTCACTAACTAATGTTTGAAATAAATAAAATTGCATTTGTTATGTCTTTTTTTGTAAACTTTTATAAAAAAAATTCTCACATATTAACCAGTCCCTGATAAGGACATGTTTGTTTGTTTAACTTTTGTGTTTGATGAGAACTTTGTCTCTTTCCCAGAAGCCACCTAAGATGGACAAATTCAAAAGAAAGAAGAGGTGAAGGAGATATTCAGCATAATTGAAACTTTGAGTTAAAATGTTTGGCCAAATAAATGAAAATGATATCCATTACCATATAAGAAAAAAAATGATCAAACAATAAAAAATAGAAGGAGTGTTTAAGTTTTTAATTAATTTTTTATATCCTCAAAATATTAAATACAATTACTTTAGTTAAAACTACACTTTTATCCCTTATTTTTATTTTGTATCATTAAAAAACATTTTTTCTTTAATTTTCATGGTTGGATCCATATTTTTCTTTTTCTTTTCAATTCATATTAGACACACTCTCATGGAGATTGTCAATTTAGAATTTTCCTTTAATTAGAGGAAAAAGGGCAATACTCACTTGATTTTAATGGTTAAATTGATTTTTTAACCTTTCAGTGATTAAACAGAACAATTTAAATAAAAAATTAATTTAGTCTTATTTTCTTTAACATTTTATCAAGGATTAAAAAAATTTAGTCCCTTTTTAGTTTAATTGATGAATCAATTCATTTATTAAAATATTTAAAATCAATAACTCAAAATTTAGCATTAAGTAATATTTTTCATCTTTAAAGTTAGAAGAGAGATATTAATATCTTTTTATTAAAGTGTAACAACTAGTTTATTAAATTGAAAATATAGAGACTAAAATCAATTTTTTTTAAATGAATAAAAAGGACTAAAAACATCTTTTTATTAATATTGCAAACCTCAATAAAATCTAATGACCAATTTTCCTATTTATGGGGATATTTATTATGAAGGATAAAATTCTTAAGTATCTTAAGTAAGTGTATTGTCAAAAAAGGGTAAAAAACATAATATTGAAAATTACATATTAATAATAATAATTAACATATATTTTAAGAATATTTTAACCATTAATTTGAGGTTAGTGTACTAAAAAAGTTATGCAATTTGACTATTTCTTAGAAACCATTGAGGATATATATGTGTGCACATGACGTGTCTCCATTTATCTAGAAAATGGATAAACATTGATAAATGAAGTGAGATTTAACTATTAAAAGATCGATAACAAAATAAGTAATATTATATATTATCAAATTTTCTAACATGTTTTTTCCAATTTTTTTATCATATATTAAAGATACTTTCTATTAATTAATTAATGTTTAATGAAAAGTAAAAGAAACAACGGAGACTTACTTAAAAAAATACAATTAAACAAATATAAAATGATGAATATTTCTCATTAAAAAAACATGAGATTAACACAACTTTGCATTTAAATAAATTTTAGCAAATAATAACAATAAAAAATGTGTTTAGAAAAGTATACTATAATATATTCTTAGCAATATTTTCAATGAATAATATTTTAGGAGGTAATATTTTTTTTAAATGTTAATAATGTTTTCTATTGTGATTTTTCTTTTAAAAGTTATAAATTTACGAGTGAATCTGGTAAATGGAAGCCAAATTATATAAATTTAAAATTAAAATGTTTTCTTGTTATTTTAAATAGAAAATGTTAAATAAAAAGAAAGAAATTAGTAGTTTTGAAAATACAAAAGAAGAAAGTTAAAACCATTTTTGAAAAGCACGTTGAATAACATAAACATAGTATTTTTCTGCCATGAAAACATTGTGTTTGTTTCCTGAAATATCTATCTGTTACGAGTGTTTGATTATAACATAAGATGTGGTGTCGTGTCATACATACTTTTCCTCTTATGTAGATGTGTGTTGGATTGAAGAAAGAGGGTGTTGACATTAAGAAGTAACAGCAGAAACAAAGAAAGAAGAGAGAAAAAAAATGAGTTTGAGGGAGGAAAATGAAGAGGGAAGGGATCTGAAGAAGCCATTTCTTCACACAGGAAGTTGGTATCGTATGAGTGGGAGACAATCCAGTTTGTTTGGTTCCACACAGGCCATTCGTGATTCCTCCATCTCAGTCATTGCTTGTGTTCTGATCGTTGCTTTGGGTCCAATTCAGTTTGGTTTCACTGTAAGAATCTCTTTTTTCTTGCAAAATCAATGGCATAAGCAAAAGGGTATCTCACAAAACATGATCTTGATCATTTTCTGACAGGCTGGTTACACCTCACCTACCCAAGCTGCTATCATCAGTGATCTAGGCCTCTCACTCTCTGAGGTATGCATGAATGAGAACTTGAGAATGAGCATGTGTTGATTTGTTTGGTTATGGTTCCTTGTTTTCTGTGTTTCACAACTTCACTGTGTTTGTTGGGCAGTTTTCTTTGTTTGGTTCTTTGTCCAATGTCGGTGCCATGGTTGGAGCAATAGCTAGTGGTCAGATTGCGGAGTATATAGGGCGTAAAGGGGTACCCTTTTACTTATTTTTCTCTTTTTTCCTGTGAAAGTTTGAGCTTTTCCTTTAATTTCAATTTCTTGTCTGAAATTGCAGTCTTTGATGATTGCATCCATTCCGAATATCATTGGTTGGCTGGCTATCTCTTTTGCAAATGTAAGCTTGAATCATTTGATGATGTCATATTTTATTTACCTAGAATCACATTGGTTGTATTTAATGTGAGTGTAGATGATTCAATGTGAATCCAAACACCCAATTATTCAGTAAATAAATTGGTCTTGAGCTTCAGCTTGAGCTTGCCTTGTTGACATGTTCTTCATTTTTCAGGATTCTTCTTTTCTTTACATGGGAAGATTGTTGGAGGGTTTTGGTGTAGGGATAATATCTTACACGGTAATTGTAAAGTGTTTTTCATTATGCTAATGTGGGATTAAGTTATGTATGCACAATTATTGAGGTGTTCAAACTTCAAATTCACAGGTGCCGGTATATATAGCTGAGATTTCACCTCCAAACTTGAGGGGTGGTTTGGTTTCAGTTAACCAGGTTGGTTGATGTGATATAGTGCTAGATAGTTGAAGTTTCTTAGATTAGTGATCTTTATTGTTTCTTTTCTGGATAGCTCGCTGTAACCATTGGAATTATGCTGGCATATCTGCTGGGGATTTTTGTTGAATGGAGATTCCTTGCAATTTTAGGTAATACCCTCTTGAGACTTGGCAGAGTTGGAAATTACCCTCTGCCTTCAAATGAATTTATGGTTCTTGTTCTCAAATAAAAAAACTAAATTTGGAGATTTTGTGAACTTGAATTAGATCCTCAACTCAAATTTTAAGTTGGTTTCAGATTGTATCCTATAACTATGATTGTGCCAACCCATATTTTTCTATGCTCTAGATGTCTATTACTAGGCTTGAGTGGGTTTTGGTTCTGGGCCATATGCATTTGCCCATGCTGTGTGTGAGGGGAGTGTTTGAGATCCCAAATTGACTAGAGATATGATCAATGTAGTCCTTATAATAAATTTTGAGTAAATCTCATCATAGAAGACAGTTTTGTGAAGTTGAATTACATCTTAAACCCAAATTCTAAGAGAACTCAACTCAGGTTTGACTATATCACAATCGGAACATCTCTTATATTTATTCTAAGCTTGGAGTGTTGGGAAGGTTTAAAGGCCATTCACTGTTTCAGATCAACTGAAGAATAAAGAACTGCATCTGTTGACCTTCCATTAAGGGAAAAGACATATTATTTAAGCCTAATTTACTACATACTGCTGACTTGTTTGTTCTGTAGGAAATTCAAACTAAGCTTCTCTATGTTCTTACTCTTGCAGGAATTTTACCATGTGCACTGTTGATACCTGGCCTATTTTTCGTTCCCGAATCTCCTAGATGGCTGGTAAGCTTTGCAAATCAGTATTCTTAAATGTCATTGTTACGGTTGTTGAAAAATATTTGAATTGAACCAAATTTATACTGAACTGAATTAATTTGTATGAAAAACTGAACTGTTTAAGAAAATGTATTGTTATATATTTTTTTCGAGTGATGACAGATGATTGTTGTTATCTGAGGTGTCAGTATAGCTGAAATGTCAAGTTGTATAGTGATGCCTAACATGGAAGCTTTATAAAAAAAAAAACTACTTGAACTAAATTGGAACTATAACTTATGAGATGGGAAAATATACTTTAAAATAGAATGTCCATTGGTAATAATTCAGACATTTCAAGCAATTAAAAAACAATTTAGAGTAATTCGATTTTGTTTACTTCACTCAAACAATGATACAATTCAGTTCATTTAAACCACTATACAATTTAGTTCAGTTCTCTCGAATCACTTTTAAATATTAGTTTAGTTCAATTCATGCATTTTTTTCCTCCCTTAGTCATCAAATTTGTGTTGATAGTTTCTCAAAGGAAAGTTGCTTTACTGAATATAGGCAAAAATGGGAATGACAGAAGAATTTGAAACTTCCTTGCAAGTACTCCGAGGCTTTGATAGTGATATTTCTGCTGAAGTGAATGAAATTAAGGTAATAAGAATTCATCATTTTTATTCCAATGTCTGACCCTCATATTTCCTATATTTTTATTACCATTTAATGTATCATAAAATTGACATTTTATTTGGAGTCATGCTATTCAGAGGTCTGTTGCTTCTTCCAGCAGAAGAAGTACAGTTCGATTTGCAGATCTCAAACAAAGAAGATATTGGCTTCCTTTAATGGTATTTCAAAAAATTCATCTTCCTTATGGAGTTCGGTTGTATATCAAATTAACATTGACCATTAGAATCTAACCATTTTGTACTAACTCATCTTGTAGATTGGAATTGGACTGCTTATTTTACAACAGATGTCTGGAATTAATGGTGTTCTTTTTTATTCGAGTACCATCTTTCGAAATGCTGGTATGCTATGCTGATTTCCTATAATACTCTGAAGTACTATACCAGGAGTGGTGGGAAAAATCAGCTAATTCTCTCTCTTTGGTGTTATGGACACTTGCAGAAGCAATAAGCACATAATTTGCTCTATTTTTCTTTTATCTGCTTATTTCTTTCGCAAATGTCCATTTTGTATCAACACCAAATAGAAAGAATTAGTTCTGATTTTCTGTCCAAAACCTTTTGGCCAGAGTTTGTATCTCATGTTTGTATAACTTTCAATAACACTCATTTCTGTCCAAAACCATGAATTAGAATTGTTGGAGAGAATTCAAACTTCTGAAAAGTAGTTAATGAAGCCTACAGTTGTATGATAATGAAATTGTATGGGTTGGGGTTATGACAAAAAACTTGTTTCTCCAGATTATTTCTTGGAATATTCTCATGCTATTATATATAAAATTATCCTTTATTCTCATCATTTCAACACACATTAACAGGAATTAGTTCAAGTGATGCAGCAACATTGGGAGTTGGTGCTGTTCAGGTTCAGCTGAGATGAAATATTTAATATCCTTTTTTCTGTCCAATATTCTCAATTCATTACCTGATAAATATTTAAATGTCTCCCAGGTTCTTGCCACCAGTTTAACTTTGTGGTTGGCAGACAAATCCGGTCGCCGGCTTCTCCTTATTGTGAGTCTGAACTTTTCTATCATGTTTACTTTGTGACTATTTGGTTGGAGGATTAGAATAAGAATGGTCAAATCTTCCATTGCAATGCAGGTCTCTGCAACTGCAATGACTTTTAGTCTCTTGGTTGTTGCAATCTCATTCTATGTAAAGGTAATAATATTTTTATTTTGTTGCTAGCTACACATCATGAACTGTTTTATTAAATGCATGTACGCATCTACCTATACCATTGCTAACAATTTTCCACTTGTTCTTTGTATTTTTTTCTGAAATTTTCTCCCAGGCTAGTATATCAGAAACTTCTTCCATGTATGGGATATTGAGCACCTTGTCAGTGGTTGGAGTTGTGGTATGTGAATACATCTCAATTCATTATTCAAATAATGTTTTTGACTGCTTGTTATCTGACTATTAAACTTCCAATTCTTTCAGGCCATGGTTATTGCATTCTCTCTGGGAATGGGAGCTATGCCATGGATTATAATGTCTGAGGTACATTTTTGTGGTTTTACATTTTAGGCTTTTATTTCCCAAGTATAGGAATATGCTGCAACTATGATTCCATGACCATAAACTAACATTTTTTGAAAAAAATCTTGTATGGATGTAACTGTTTTGACTATTCAATTTCTTCTTGTGATCAACATTATACATCTGAAATGGAGAATTGCATGATTGCATTTGCTTGTAACACAAATTGTTGAAATGAAATCAGTGGTGTGCTTTGTTGGTTGCATTTGAAGTCACTGTCATAGTTAATTTGTTCAATATATCATATCACAGATTCTTCCAATAAACATCAAAGGCTTAGCAGGGAGTGTTGCAACACTTGCCAACTGGTTATTTTCTTGGCTTGTTACATTGACAGCTAATATGCTCTTGGATTGGAGTTCTGGAGGTTTGTATGCATTGCCTTGCCTATATTTTCCTGTGAATATTTTTGTCATATGTTAACCAGAAGCTACCTTTGTTCTTGTCAGGTACCTTCACCATATATGCATTAGTATGTGCCTTGACTGTAGGATTTGTTACCATTTGGGTCCCTGAGACAAAGGGAAGATCCATTGAAGAAATCCAATTGTCTTTCAGATGAAGTTTCTTCTCTAGCAGTTTTCATTTCCCCTTCTTCACAAGTTGATTTCAGAGTTTCAAGTTGTAAGGTATTTGACATTATAGTGTGGTTCATGGATTATTCATCTGATTCCATCCCTTCAAAGTGGGAATCCTCCACTGGCAAGTTCTTGGAGGTTTTTGTGTGAATTGGCTCCTTAGACTAGTCCCTCCTCTATGCACCCTGTAGTTCTTCCTTATTAATTAATTCATTATCTTCTTTTGGTTTGTGGAAAATGTAAGCCAAATTAGTATAACTATTTATGGCCCCTTTGCAATTGTGTTGCTATTGATGATAATAAATGCCAACTTATTAGCAACTTCTGTTGAATTTATAGTTGAAGGAGTTGATTATTGTTTTTAAAACTGGAGCTGCAGGTTTTAGTCTAGCTACAATTCTACTGAAGCTCAAACCTGACATGTTATAAGTAGAAAAATTGTGAATTGTGATATTTATCAGATATTTTACTTCGACTAGAGATAAAAACATCTCAAAGTATATATAAGTAAATGTAAACGTTACTTTATAAGTTGGTTTTTAAAAAGTTGAGTTAGACTTCTTAATAATATTTATTTGAATTTTCATGTAATGTATATAAAAACAAAAGAGAAGTTTTTCATTAGTTTCTTGTGTCATATCATAACTAGTATGTCTCAAGTTATCTCTGGTGAATGATAGGGAAGGTCTCCTAAGATTTGGTACATTTTAGCAGTAGGAGGAAATTAAACGTAAGAAAAAAATGTCCTTCAGTGAAACGTGTTTTTGGGTTGTGTTTTTTGGGTGGTTGTGGGGAGTGAAAGTTGTAAGAAAGTAAGAAAGGAAAATGTTGCATGGACCACCAACCCCATGCTATTATTCTACACGTACAATTTGGTATGCTAGAGATAAGAAGAAAGGTACACTCTCTTTGGTAGAACAGAGATAGCAAGAGAAGGAAAAGAAATAGGAAAAATGTGGCTTTTATTACACCTAACTCTTGCTTTTACCTTCTGAACCTCACTTCTACTGTTGTGTGTGAATCTCACTAATTTTATTAAACACTTCATTTCTTTTAATAAACAATCAATATTTTAACAACTTGTTGTTTTGTCTATTTCACTCTAATTTTCTTCTGCATATTTTTTTTCTCTATCAAACAAAGAGTTAGAGAAAGAAATATGTGGTAGATAATATGACATGATAGAAAAATATAAAAAGAAGATATATAATATAGGTACAACTTTTATCTTTGTGTAAACATTTACCATCGTATGAGTATTAGGAACATACTTATGATTTTTTTTTTTGTTATGGATACAATTTAATAGAAACCAATAAAAGCCAAAATAAAGAATATGTTTAAAGAAATTAATTTGAAGTATGTTTCAATATTTTTCTATTCATGGTTGTGGCAAGTGAAAAAAATTGAGCTTTGAGCATATGATAATATACATCGACAATCCAATTTTTATATAATTATATTACAATTTTTAATATTATTATTTTAATATTTTTTTATATAATTTAATTTCAAATTTCCTTTCTATTATATATATTTATTTCTAAACCAACTTGAATTGAATTTTGAGTATTTTTTAACAAACACATTATGGATTTAAAAAAATATTTCAGATCTTGAAAAAGCTTTTGAATTCTGAAATTCCGAATTTTTAATAAATATAAAATACATTCAATATTACAAAATTCATCAGTTTCTAAATTTGGAAATGACTTCCAAATTCTCTCATTCAGAATGTTTTTTTTTTTTAACAATTCGAATTACACAATTCTGAATATAATATAAAACTAGAACCTAGATCAGAAACCAAAAAACAAACCATAAACTTGCATCTTTAACCAAAAAACAAACCATAAACTTGCATCTTTAACCAATCATGAACCAACCACAACGAATTATCTTGAAACTCATGACGAAAGCAACCACCACACTGACTTTCACCAAGTTCTTCACGCACTTATCCCACTAACCTTCATAACACCAAGCTCTTCACGCACTTATCCCACTCACCTTCATAAGGAAAACTTCATAAATTTAACTATTTCACGTAAGAGTATTTTTAGAAATAAATAAGTTATGGGGGTGGTGGAAGAAGGTACGAAGATGAAAAAAGAAAGAACCCTCTCAACACGATCGAAAAAGAAAGAAACGTTACATTTAAGTTTTTGTCTTTGTTAAATGTGATTGGGATGTGTGTTTACATTGCTTTCAGGTACAGAGTTCACGTGAAATGTAGTCACAGTAGCTTAACGCGTAATCAGAGGATAACTAGAAATGCGAGTTGTAACTACTTTTAAATGACATGCACCAAGGTCTCTGCAACGTATCCTCAAACGAGGATCACCACGTCCTTGTCACATCTCAACGTAAATCTCATCCTCATTTCCAATGACTCTGCTTTTCACTCAATATTCCATTGGTATGCCAAATGCTAGTTTCTATAGTTTTTGGGGCAGTGGATGCTTCATTTGGGTGCTAAAAACTAATTAAAAGTTTGAATAAACTATATAGATAGAGACCAACTTTGAATTTTTTAATCTACTTCATCAAACAAATTGATCAATGATCAAGCATTTCTTTCAGTTTACAAAAGAAATACTCTTATATAATGGAGACTTGTTTAACATGGAACTATACTGCCACTATGATTTAAATAAGATATTTAAGCACTTCAATCTTTGGAGTGGCAAACATAATTGATTTGGCCAAAATGTTCCAGCAAATTGTATGGGAAAGTGCAATAACGAGTAAGGCCAGAAAATTCTAAGGAAATGAGCAAGAAATTACCAGAATTGCTGCACATTTTCAGGATGGGAAAACCCTTCAAGAAACCAGGTATGAGCTTCTTTCAGAAGATTTCGCTGCAATGCAGATTATACCCAGCGAGAAACACGATGTTTGAAGGCTAAGAAATTAAATATATGTGTGTGTGTGAAAAGAGCACCAACAGGAATAAAAAAAATCAGGTATTCCCCATGGCATAATTACTCCAGATACATGAATTTGACCAAATGGAAATCCATAATCATCAAACACAAAAGAGGCAGTGAAACACACTATGAAATCTACAACATAGATAGAGAGTGGATCTGGAAAGTAATGAAGGGTACCCTGAATTCAATTGTAACAACCAGAGTATGTGACTGAACTGAACTGAACTATGTGACAATTTCCACAGGATACTTATCAATGCAGTCTTCCCATGGTCCATTAGGAGAAGGCTTAATATTTCCCAGTGCCTGCCAAACAGCACTGTTACATTTGAAACCACTTCCAAATGCAATTTGCCAAACCCTGTTGCCCTTCTTCATCCTCCCTTTGGCTTCAATGTAAGCCAATTCATACCAAATGGAGCTAGAGGAAGTGTTCCCAAACCGGTGCAGGGTCATCCTAGAAGCCTCCACATGCTCAGAACGCAGCTGTAGGTTCTTCTCCAGCTCATCAATCACAGCCCTGCCTCCAGCATGTATGCAAAAATGATCAAAAGCAAGCTTGAAATCCGGTATGTAAGGCTTCACATCAGCCTTGAACAACTTCTTCATCAGCAAAGTCACGAAAAACAGAAGCTGTTCACTGATTGGTAGCACCAAAGGACCAAGTGTGGTGATGTTGGTTTTCAATGCTCCACCAGCAATCGCCATCAAATCCTTTGACAAAGAAACACCAGTCTTGCCAGCATCATCCTGTTCCTGGTAAACGCACCGGAACGCCTTGTCATCGGCACCGCGATGAGTCCTCACAACATGCACAAGCCGGTACTTGGCCCGCCTCCGATCGGCCGGCTTGTTCGACAGCAGCAACGCGGAACAGCCGACCCGGAAGAGGCAATTGGGAATGAGCATGGATTTCTTGTTCCCAAAGTACCAATTCTGAGTAATGTTCTCAGTGCTAACAACCACGGCATAAGTATTCCTATGAACCTGCAAAAGGTCCTTGGCAAGATCGACCGCAATAACCCCAGCACTGCACCCCATCCCTCCCAAATTAAAGCTCCTAATGTTCCCTCTCAATTTGTACTTATTAACAATCATGGCAGAGAGCGAGGGCGTAGGGTTAAACAAGCTACAATTCACAATAAGAATACCAATATCCTTAGGCTTAAGGCTAGTGTTGTGGAAGAGATTATCCAAGGCACCAAACATGACTTGTTCCGCCTCCGCTCTGGCCGCAGCCATCGACGGCTGCGGCGGAATAGAGTGCATGGCCTCGGGGACGTAGGTCTCCTCCCCGAGACCAGACCGTTCCAGGATCTTGCGCTGGAAATCCAGGGACGACTCCTCGAAGTCTCCCGTGAGGCGGGAATGGTCCATGAAACTCCGGAAGGGGGCTTTGAGGTGCTCGGCGGGGCGGAAGCAGGCGGAGTCCAGGAGGTAGACGGCGCGTGGGCGCGTGACGGCGTAAAGCGTGAGGCCAAAAACGAGGACGGCGGAGCAGGTGAGGATGGTGAGGAGGTTGTACTGGAGGTGGAGCCAGAGGTGGTGGAGGTCGGTGGTTTGGGAGACCTGGATTAGCGTGACGAGGATCAAAGGAACTAGAAAAAGCGTTAAGAGGTTGGAGATCAAATAGTGGTAACCTAATTTGACGTACTTGAGATTGACGCTCTGGAGGAAATCGGGGAGCGCCATTCGGGTCTGGTGGTGGATCTGGACTCCGACGGCGGAGCCGCCTCCTCCTCCTCCTCCTCCGGTGGTCATCGGAATGTGAATGTGGAGGCGATGCGATTGAAGGAAGGAGAAGGAACGTTGGTTTTGGAATTGGTTTGTTGTGTTTGTAATATATATGGAATATGGATAGTGTGATGAGTCCAAAGAGGGTTACGTTGTTATGTTATGTTATGTTCTCTGCGTTGGGAAAACGGTTATTTCAGTGCTCCGTACACTGAGCACCAACACCTGGGACTGGGACTCTTACCTAATCATCAACGCAAGGAGAGACCAACCAATGTGCACCTCTGCAACTCCTGCAACCTCCTCACGCCAACGCGAATCATCTCTCTTCTTTTCTCTCACCTTTAATAACACAAAAAACCTTCATACATTATTATTCTATCTCCCACATCTATTCTATTCATGCTTCAACGTGCATATTATAACTTTCCTTAATTATCACAAATCATAATTTCATTCATTCACAAACCTAAATCTTATGATTTAATTAATTATATGCAATCAACATCTATAAAACTTAACATATATGAGACTCGGACACGTTTCTTAGATAATGTGTCAGTGTCGAACACACGTATCAGACACAATACTTGTAGATGATGAAGTGTCCACTTCAATAACACATTTTTAACACAATTTTAAAAATAAAAAATAAATTAATTTTTTAAAAATTCAAAATTATTGAATAAATTTTTATTATGATTAAAAAAAATAAGGAAAACATTTTTTTGAACTAAACATGAGAAATATCTTTTTACTTAAAAAATTAAAATATACTGTTGAACATAAATCTTTATTATTAATTTATATAATTCATAATTATATAATATATAGATATATATCTTTATGTCTTACATCTTAAAGATTATATATATTTTCAATTTATATAACTTATAATTATATAATATATAGATATATATCCTCGTATGTTACATTTTAAAAGATTATATATTTTCAATTTGTATATCTGTCGTATCAGTTTCTACTATAGCTTAACATGTAAAAAAAAAATATTCTAAATTAGTTGATTACCACAATTGTATAATCAATTACTTCAATTCAATAATAAACTAAACAATCCATTTAATAGCTTAAAACAAAAAGTTTCAAATTCTATGTCACTGACAAGGATATTACTGTCAATATTATTTATATTTTATCAAATTAATTTACATAACTATTAAAACATTTTCTTACTCTATTTCTAATTTTACTCTACTGATTGACTAAACACTCTCATTTATTTATTTATTTACTTTTCAGTTCTTCTATTTGTCACCACAAGTAATGAAATAAATAAAAAATAGGTAGGCTAATCAATGACAGAGTCAGAGACAAAGTGATTAGTATGTCATGGGAACTCATGAATTCAAAGCCCTGATATTTTAAATCAGTCGTCAAAAAATTTGCATGATAATTAACGACCAGTCAGAGACAAACTGATTATTATGTCATAGGAACTCCACTGAACCAACCCTGATAACTTTGCTATTAAAAATGGTTTTTGAATACACACTCAAAATTAATGATATGACATTTTTATTTTAAAATATAAAATAATTAAAGATGAACCAAATACGTAATATTAGGTAGGAAAATGGAAGGGTGTCCACATAAAAAATTTCTAAAAAAAACAAAAGTGGAAAAATATAAGAAAGAAAATACAATTCAAAATCCAGAGTTTGAAATTGAAAGCATTGATGGGATGATGGGAGGGCGTTAAACCCTGACCAGCAGAAATGTTTGATAAATGAGAAAATAAATTGTTGATTCAAAGGACGAATTGGATTTTTCAATCCATGGGAGGACAAGTTATCCTCGTTACGTCATTCATGTCATTTTCAACAGGTATTATTCAATTAATGTATGCACCACATTTTTTTTTTCTGGGGATGTCATTTTGGACTGAAAAATGGTATTGGCACATTCGTTTAGGTTCACAAAACTCATCAATAGATTTATCTTAACTACTCAAAAAAATTATGAAAAAATAATTGAATTATAAGTTTGTCCCCTTCAATTTCTAATATACTACTTACTTTTTTCTACTTTTCAATTATTTTAACCTTCAGACTTTAAGAAATTTACATTTCAATTCACCCTCGTGCTTATGTATATTATTAATTGAATGACATCTAGTCAGGACTTACATAAATATTAGAATTAGGATTCAATAGAAGCAGAATAAAAAATAAACGTGCAAAATTGAAAATTATATTAAAATTGTGAATTTTCTAAAATCTAGAAATTAAAAACACTAAAAAAATACAAGACCAAAATTTCAGAATATATATAGACACACATTCACATCAGATAAACAATGATAATAACGAAACTTTTATCATTTGATAGAGACTGAAAATAAATGTGAGTGCAGGAAATCAAATGCAGGTGACATCATTAACTTACGGAGGATTCCTGACAACGAACAGGCCATGCTTTACAAGTCAGTCCAGGGAAAAGCCGAACAACTGGCGGCAATGTTGGCAAAACCTTCATAGTTCAAATGACTACGAAAACTATGTAAAATGATTAAAAAGGGATAGTGATTAACATATAGAGCCCAAAATCAAAGATTTGGGTTATTTACATACCGTCAGTGGATCTTTGAATACATAACTTATTCTTGAATTTTCTATAATTAAATCAAGCTTTGCATTTTCACAGTCCATGACATAAGCGGCTCACAACTTCGCAGCCAAAAGTGTCCAGAAAGAAAATTATTACAGCAGATGTCACCCATAATTTCATAATGAAATTTTCATGTATTAGAATAGAATGTCAATAAATTTAATGTCACCATGCGATTCTTATTCTAATAAAACCATGCAGAGTCTTAATACAGACATGTGTTGCTGGTAAAATATGGGCCAATCGATTAACTTGGATTACCCAAAAAAAGGTTCAGACATAGCTGTCACACAGTCCATCCCAGCCTACACATAACTAACACCAGAAAAGACAGCACTGAGTTTAGAAAAATGTTACGAGCAAAGGTTAAGATTCGCAGATTAAGCCATCACTTAGCCCCTGGCAGTCTTACAAGGTGGAACGGTAGGACAAGCTACAGAGCCTCCTTCAGCAGTTTTTCCGTCAGACTTTTGGGGAGTCCCATCACACTGTCGGTTGTTCCTACCTGCAAATATATAATCATTTACTGTCGATAGGAACTAGAAAAGAAAATGCCAGCACTCTAGTCCCAACAGGAAACCAGCTAGCCACATCACCAGCATTAGACTTTTGCATGTCATCAGCAGTAGTACAAATATACTAATTAACTTAAAATGTAAATTTAGGTAAACGTGGAAGTTTCCACCAAGATTTGAGGATAATCAGCATGCAAATTCATCCGTGCATTCAATCCTAGCTAGTGGGAAAAGTTTTAGTTGTTGTCATTGTCGCAGTTTTGCTTTAGTTTGAGCAGTAAGAAAATTCTAAGCAGAACTAGATATGATCTACAGATTTCTAAATCGGTTTCTGGCTTTTGCTCAAGTCCAAACACAAATCTCTAACCAGCGAAACTTAAGTAAATTTCAAATTCTCTTTTAATAACAATAAAAGAATAGTTCTGAACGGTTGAATAATGGAATACTGCAACTTCATACTGAAATATAACAGCTAAACTTAACTAATAGACCAGACCATCCTTTACGAAATTGGTGCGCATTTTGATTGAATATTACCAAAATGGGTAGATTTTTTAAAAAAAATTACATTCATGGGTAAGTCGTGCTTACTAAGCAAACTTTATTGTGAAGAATCATTAAAAATCTGCCAATTTCAGTAATTTTCAAACAAAATCTACAGAGGATGATTCCCCCTATCTATAGCTATTATTAAGATGCACTGACATTCCTAAGTATGAAAGAGGAGTCAACCAACCACTTCCTTGACAAATGGCAATATTGAAGGATGCTCTATTATCAGCCCACCAGCAACATTAAGAGTAATTCCCTCGTCAACCTAAACAAGAAAAAGGATTAAAAGCATATTAGCTACTCAGCATCATAATATAGCTCCGCACAGAAGCACTGTCTGTATAAGAAACATTCATAAAAAAACAAGTTACAAGAAACAATACATACCAGCTTCTCAATGATTTCATCGGGTATTTCATTGAAATATATCTGTAAAACATCACAAGACAAAACCATTTTACACAATAAACAGTAGAGTGCACACTCATGTGGCCATGAACATCACTGTGCCAAGAAACAAAAAATGAAGGTTCAGGTCCAAGCTTAAAATAAATGGGTTCCTCTCACTGGTATTGATAAAAGTTCAGAATAATCAAGAATAATAATACAAGTTTTGAAAGTGTCATGAAAACAAAAATCAGAAGGAAGCATATTCTTTCAATTTGATTGGTATGTAATTGTTAAAATCATTAAGCAGAAATATTATAATGGAAACAAATAGTGGGAGCCAGGAAAACAAAATGTCACATAGGGTAATAATGGTATCAATTGGATTGTAATCTAGCATGCAACAATACTTGAAAATTGTTGATAATTGATATTGTTGCCACCCAGGCTTCATAAACTAGTTGTCAATTTTTTGCACCAATTATAACTCAAACTTTCTCAGGTTTTGCAAAGGACTAGCAAGTGATACCATATTTTCATGCTTCACTACTAATAACTTGTCATGGTAGCCAATCCTTTGCAAGTTTTATCCCCAAAAAAATGAAAAAAGTGGAGTGCAAAGCTCCTCTTAGATTCAATTAAGGTAATGTAGGTAATACAAGGCAGATGTGTATCCTAACAAATAATCATTAAGAGCTAGTTATTTTGAAATGAATATTTTACATACAAATAGGAAAGGTTACAACCACTTTTGATATTTTATAAGAGTGGGGAACCTCTGTACCTAATAATTAGCATAGTTGAGAGTAAAGATCATGGAGTAAGAATTCCCCAATCGTTTGTTGGACATGTATTGGTATCACATTGGCAAGGGGATTAAATTTGTACTTCGGTCAGACAAAACAGGAGACAGACTAAATAATAATCACCAAGGAGAGCAAAGGTAGGGAAGAACAATACCTCCACACGATCTGAATCTCCTTTTCTAAATCCTGTTTTGATGTTAGTAACTAATACAGATCCCACGGTTGCAGCACACTTTCCAGAATAATCTAAAATTGTACAAAAATCCATTAAATATGAATATATTGGTGATTAGAAGTTCATAATCACAAAGGAGGTGAGAGAGAAAACTATTTATTAGTTGAAATACAATAGGAAAATATCATTAAGCAGACCTTTCAAGAATTGCCGAGCCTCTTCTTTGCTAGTTGGTTTTTCCCTAATCACACCTTCGTACACCACCACCTCCAAATCACATTTGACAATGAATGTAAGACAATAGTAAACTTCGACTCAGAAGAAAATAAATCTGACAATTTCTGCTACAAACTAGTCTTGTCACCGTAAGGCCATTTATTTGAGGTAGCAAGCACAAACTTGCCAATTTGGCATTAAGAAGTCATTTAGGCTTTCTTAAAACAAGGAATCAATTTGTTTGGACACTGGACATATTTTAGATTATTAATTAACATTAAACACTAGCCAATAACAGCCCATTAACCAAAAAGAAAAACTTCCTTATTAACATCTACAAGAAGCATGGGAGAGAAGGAGTGTTTGGAAGGAAGCACCAATAGCATTACTGATTTTTTATGGAATTTACCTTCAACTTTTTTCTTAACCATGTTTCTTATGAATGGTAATATTTTGAAGATGTACAATGGTAAACCATAAAAGAAATATTGAGAAGAATATGACGAATACTTGGTCGGAGGTAATTAATAATGTTGGCTCCGCATCCTTTAAGTAATCATCAACAGGGAGCCTTTGCAAGATGGCTTCTGCCTAAGGAAAAGATTGAGAGCAACTAAAATAAGCACCTGAGTATCAGCTGCACAACTATAAGAGAACAGTAGCACTATTAATTATATGACCTAACCAGGTAAGACCTTCAAACAGAGGATGACAAACCAAAACCATGAAATGATTTCTTTGAAAATATAGAAACCACTGACATTATTGTCAAAAACTATGAGCAACATGATACCAATGACTTACTCCTATTAGGTATTGCTCTTAATTTATTTTATAAGTGTAGTAGTCAATAATACAAACACATCTTAGCCAAAATAGAAGCACATGGAATCAGAATCCAAATATTAACAATAAAGAGCATAAAACCTCCACTTTTGTATTCAATTTTAACATTCAAATATTTGTTAAAATGTTAGAAAAATAGTAGCTTAACGAGACTATCAAGAATTTTGGTAGTTCCCGACAGTGGGGATAAGAACTGAAAACAGGAAGGAAGAAGATAAAACTGAAGTTTTTATGGCAATTTCACTATGACAGCATTTGGTCTGTACTTATGGAAATGGGCAAGTTTTGTATATTGTCATTTCTTCCTAAGAATGATCAGAGAAGCTGGATCTGTAATCTACAAACTGGAGTACGCTTCATCCTTAACAAACTGTATATCCTCAATTAATAAATGGCCCAGGTGACATAGAACCTAACAACCACCAAGACTTAACTACTGGGAAGGCAACATACTGTGTCTGCTGTAATTAAAATAGTTGGTTCATCAACCCTCTCTTGATTACTGGTAGATTGAAGTTTGGATATAATGGCATTGGCCTGATACATATAATTCACATTCATAATCAGAGAAGAATTGATCTTAAAACACAATCTTCCACAAAGAACAGGCACCAAAACAATTCACAACAGAAAGCAGTTCTAGCATATATTTCTAAGGTGTCTCTACTCTCAAGAAAAATCAGAGGCCACCATCTCGATCCAAGAACAAGGTTGACACATTTGAGAAGATTTACTTGCAGTCCTAAAGATTCTGTAAAATCGACTCATGGAATTGACTTGTAAACTTTTAAGAGGTTGTGTGATAAAAAAAATAATATTAACATAATCTATTAATGACATACAGGCTTAACAAATACTACTAAAGCAACAATAATTCAACATTTCAACTTCACAAGAAAGCAATATAGCAAGTCAAAAAATAAAATGTAATAGTACATTAGCACTAAATAAGATCAAATTACAAAAATTACCAAATTATATATAAATTAATGATAACAAATAAGTTACTAAAGTGAAAACACCTATGATCTAATTTCTTCAAACCATTTGAGTCATAGTAAAACACTGCCATTATAAGGTTAATAGGAACAAGAATTACATTTAATTTCAAATTTATTGACTCGTTTCTTAGCTCAAGAGTTCACATGAATTTACCTGAGTTTAACGGAATCCACAAAAGAGTTCAATACAGAATTAACTCATTTTATCTAACTAAAATCATAAAAGTTAAGAGTTAAATTGGAAGTTTGACAATCAAGTCCTAGAAAGCATATAATGTCACAATAACCCCTGAAATTTCCAATTGTTTCATCTAGGTCTCTAATCTTAATCAGTTACCATCATTTTGATCCTAAACATATGTTAATATTATCATTTATGTCGTTTTTAAAAAAAAAATTGAACAAATACGATTGACAAATTGTGTTATTAAAAAATTGAACTAGGAGTTCTTTAGAATTTTGTTAGTTTCGGGAACTAATACGATAGTGTTATTAGCTCCATGCCTAAAATGGTGGTTTACTCCAGTTACTTTTAAAGACTCATTACTCATATTTATAGGTATTTTAAAAAATAATAAAACTAATCAGTTATTTATTTAGAATAAGATGAACCAGGAACACAATACAAGCACAATCCAATCTCACACAGACCTTGGCTTCGGCGAGAGCCATAACCAACTCTTCCGGAGTTTCCTTTCGGATGCTCTTTTCATCGATATCCGCAGTCTACACGAAACACACACAGAAGATTAGAGCTAAACCTGAAAGCACGATGAAACAAACATGAACGAACCATTAATGTGAATAGGAATCCCATTTCGGACAATATCTTGCGGCGTGCGACGGAAGACGAACCCAGTATAATCTGCAAATAATCAATAGCGCGAGTTAAATAACAAGGAGAAGAAGTGATTAGTGAAGAAACAATTAAGTGTGGAGAAAATCAAAGTGAAACCCTAAGAGTACCTTGTAGGAAGAACTCGAAGCTTCCATCGCAACCTCTCCGGTGGAATCAAATGGGTGGCGGGAAATTATGCAAAACGGATTTGGAAGTATATAAATACGCTAACCAAATTCAAATTTTATTTGGAATTTCGAAATGCAAATTACAACTTTTTTTACCCTGTGCCCGTTTCTTTCTTCTACTGTCTCAGTGCTTTTGTACTAATTTAAATAAATATTTAATGTGAGAATCATATTTTAAATTTATAATAATTGTTTATTTGATTCGATTTAATAATATTAATAACTAAATTATATATGTATTGATAGAATGAAGTGTTAATAGAAGTGGAATTCGTTATCAGTGTTATTTTACGGATATTTTGCAAAAATTGATCAATTCTGTAAATTTTTAGGGTAATTTTTTTTAAATTGTCCATATATATATAACACTTTGTTCTAAATAAGTATAAATCAATATATACAACACTTTGTTCTAAATAAGTTGAGATATATAACACTTTGTTTTAAAATTTTAAATAAGTTGTGATATGGTGGTACAATTTTGGTATCAGAAAAATATATCATGTCAAGATGAATTTTATTTCATTATACTAAAACAATTTTATATATATATATAAAAGCTTTCATTTACGTATTATTATCTCAGTTAATTAATGACACTTTAAGTAACAACAATCATCTGTTATTACATGAAAAAAAATATTATTAAAACAAAAAAAATACAAAAATATAGGAGATTAAACCAAAGTTTATATGTTAATAAAAACGATACATAGATAGATTATACTTATTCATAAAAAAATTTAAGAACATATTAGATTGAAGCCTACTATACCAATAAAATGATTATCTATGAATAAATTCTAAATTAGTCATAACTAATATTTATCAGCACACGTATTACACAAGTTATCTATCTCGATAATTTAAAAAAATATATTATATTTTGAATAAAAAAATCTTTAAAATTATCCACTTTGATAAAAAAAAAGTAATTTTACCAAGTTTCTTATAAATGTCAATGAAAACTTTAAGAACAGAAACATGAATGTTCAAAGTAATTTTTTGGGTTGATGAGGATTGAAATAAAGAGAAGGCAATTGCTTCCCGCACCATATCACTGCACCCAATCACAGGGGAAAAACTAAAAATACCCTTAAAAAAATAGA
This sequence comes from Phaseolus vulgaris, assembly GCF_051622355.1. NCBI lineage: Eukaryota > Viridiplantae > Streptophyta > Magnoliopsida > Fabales > Fabaceae > Phaseolus > Phaseolus vulgaris. The sequence continues at coordinate 2,363,732 of NC_143498.1, forward strand.
TACATATAAAATTACATTCTGATCTTTTTTTGGAACACAATAATCTCTTCCAGATAAATTTTTCTGGAATGTATTCTTTTTCAATTCTAGATTTTTTTATTTGGAATGGGATTTTGATTTTTTTTTTCTAAATTTTTATATCTGAAACACAAAAATCTCTTCTAGATTTATTTTTTCAGAATGTATTATTTTCAATTCCGGATTTTCATTTTCAGAATAAAGAGTATTTTCGGAATTTTGAAATTATGTTGGGTGTAGGTTCAAAAGTGTTTGGTGCTGGGAGCATTTGCCTAAAGAGAATTATTTGATGTTGGTGTTGTGGTGAAGAAAATCCCTGCGAAGTCTTTAACCAATATGGGACCACAATGCTTTGATATTCCCTTAACTTTCATTCGATGTTTCAATAAATGCTCACATACAAAAAAGTAAGATAACAATGTGAGAATTTTTTTTCCCTTTACCAAAAGGAAACATGTGTTTTTAAAATCTGAATATTATTATGATGATTTTACGTTTGTTGGATTAGTTTTATAATTAAATGATTTTTAATTTCAAATATGTTGTTTTCAAATAGAGAATGACATGTTTATATATATGTTGGAGATCTCACGTCGACTAGAGATAAGGACATCTCATAATATATAAATGGATGCAGACCTCAACCTTATGAGCCGGTTTTATGGGGTTGAGTTAGGCTTAAAGTCCACTTCGTAATATGGTATCAGAGCTTCGAGAGTGGGACTATATATTATGGGTGGTCCGATAGCGGTCCGATAGCGGATGAGATCTCCAACAATATAAATAAAAATATAATAAACTTCTTATTATTATTAAGATAATTTTAGGATTTATTTGATAATTTTTTAGTTACAATTTTTAATTTCAAATGTTCAGTTATAGACTTCTTTTAATAATTTTTTTTATAAATATAACAATTTTAAAAGTTATTAATTATCATTAGTTATCATCTAAGTTCCTATATCTTTGTGTTATTTTTAAACATTTTATATTTTTTTTTATATAAAAATTTTCATGTTAAATATTACTGTTCAACTTGACATCTCATTTAGGCTGACACCTCAAGTAACAAAACATTTTATACTTACTTATTATTTTCTATATTTTTATATTCATATTCTTATTCATCTTATATATAAGTTTTCACAGTTATATAATTATTATGAATTAATGTTCAGTAAATTACTCATAAAAACAAATATATGATGTTGAGTCTTTGACTTAACTTTAAAATTACTTATTAAAACAATAAAAGTTGTTAACAAACATAATTGTTAAAAAAATGGTGCAGCCTTAGTTTTTATTGTTAATTAAAATAATATTTTGTGCGATCTATAAAATATTTTGATAAATATATTTCAAAATTAAATAACTAAAAATAGTTCAATTGTTTATTTTAAAAATAAAATAAATAATTTTAAACTATAATAATTTTACAATTTGATTTAAGGTATGTAGCACAAATATTATAACTTTAGAGATAAAATAACTATTTTAAAATTACAGTAGTTTTACAATTTGATAAAAGAAAATCGACTTATCACAAACATTATAAGATTAATATCTCTCTCAAGTATTATTGATTCTCCCACTTAAATTTGATTTTGAAGATCATTTTATTTTTAAATATTTTTGTTTGTAATTTTTTTTGTAAACTATATTATTGGATTATATATATATATATATATATAAGCAAAAGAGATTCGCTTTTCTTGGTTATTTAAATTTTGAATGTTACAGGGTAAAAAAGCTTAATTATTTATCTTAAAAAATTAAATTTTTTGAACATTACTTTTATTGTAGGATTCGTAAAATCATGAACAAACCAAAACTCATATATTCACAAAACCGATAAATATGAAGCCTATACCTATTTATAAATAACTATAAGAAAAGATTATATAGAAGTTTATTATACCAATGAAATTATTTTCTATGAATAAATCCTAAGTTATCAAGCTTATCAGCACAAACATTCATTTCACGAAAAATGTGATAAACTCTAAACCTGATTTTTCCACGGTAATTAAGACAAGTGTGTTTCACCTATTACGTAACACCCAAGGAACATTAATTCTAACAGCAATTACAATACAAAGCAAGATTAAATCATATTCAAGTCATAAATTAGTAACTCATCTTTTGAATTTCTTCAATAGGATGAATAATATTTTTTTTTATGTGGTAGCAGATAACTGTTGTTACTTAGCTGAGATGTCAAGTACCTAGTCGAGATGTCAAGTTTCGTAATATCTAACCTGAGAGCTTTAGGGTTTAGTCTTTATATATATATATATATATATATATATATATATAAACAGTTGTGAGAGTAATAATACTGTAGAAATGTAAGCTGAACTGTTCTTGCATCAGCATTTTGAAAGTAGCAGACTTTTGACTTCGACAACCTTTTCATATGGTTCCAAACCTTCCTGACACTAATGATGAATCCAAGTTATGATCGGTGGATAGAGTTAGAAACTGGCATGTACTACCATTTTTTAATAAGCACTTTCTTCTTTCTTAAATTCATCTTTAAGCACTTTTTCCTCTCTCACTGATCCTTTTAGTTTTGAAGGTCGTTTCCATCATTTATATTCACCCAAAACAGAAATTAAAAACAACTTTACACAAACTACTGGTCCATGAATATATATATATATGCTTTACCTTCAGAAGGTTGAAATGTCTTTAAGATAACTGGGTTGCTTTTACATTTAAAGGGGCAGATACATGACATTTATAGAAAAAAAGCCTAAAAAGTTTCACTTGATTTTGTTATCATAGAACCAAGATAGGTGCATCAGTGTATGCATTTTAATCTTCACTTAGCATGATTGGTTGGTAATGAGCTAATATACCACTTTCTTATACTTCACCTCAGACTTAGGACTTTCATCCTGCATGACAATGAAAATACACAATCAGAGGGTACCCACATTAATTCACAAGGAAAATTTTTCTATATTGGAAAATGTTCTGTACAAAAGTCAAGCTCATATGACTTAAAAGTGAAGTTTAAGTAGTTTATGTCAGAGATCTCACATTGACTAGAGATTAGAGCATTTTATAGTATATAAAGTGGGTGCAAACCTTACCTAATAAGTTGGTTTAATGAGGTTGAATTAAGTTTAAAATTCACTTCTTAACATGGTATCAAAGTCATTTTCGAACTTATCCAAATTAGAGTTTGTTGACCTTATTAGGTCACATGTTATCGGACTGTTATTGGATCATTCATAATATATTTATAAATCTATCACTGATTTCTACTCCTAAAAAATGTAAGACTCAAACAATGAGAACATGAATAAAATAAGTCATGAGGTGTGAAACACAGTAACCAAACATCACTGGTAAAGCAGAAAAAGTCTGAATGTGCATGACTCATATTCTCCAGCACTGCTGAAGCAAAAGTTATATGCAGGAGGTTCAATAAGGATTGATTTTAACCTTTGTTCTTCGTTCATGTAGCTGTAACCTCTGATGCTGCCTCCTTCTGTTGCAGCAACTTTTCTGTAATTGGGCAAGGGTACATGGCCTTCCTCAATCTGCTTCAAATCATCAACAAGCATCTCATAGTGCCTTTTCACTTCTTCCACTGTTTTTCCTCCCACTGCCCTGGCCAAGTTCTGCCACCGATCTGGGGTGTCCTTGTCATAGATGGCCAAAGCATTCTCAAACTTCTTGTTCTGCTTTGTTGTCCAAACTGAGCTTGAGGCCATTGTGATAATAATATCAATGAATGATAATAATAATAATAATCAAAGACAAATAATGGTAATGAAAGTTCAAGGTTGTTATGGCAAAGCTATGAGGATGAGGAAAATGTCATTGGTGATACCCTTTATATACTGGTGGATGATGCCTTGGGAGAAAGTGTGTGTGAGTTGTAGGTTGTGTACTTTATGCTAGCTGTTGCTTTCTAACAAAAAATATTTTCAAAGTTTTCACTTGAGCATGCTAATCTCAGTGAATTCCTTGAACATGGTAATTATATTCAGTTTTGATTGTATGCATGAAAAAAGTCTTGAATGCAGAAAAAAGGTGTTTGTTTACTTTGTGATTTCCATGCCTGTTTAAGGAAAAATCTTCAAGTACTCTAAGCTAACCCTTTGATTTCTTAGCTTAATGGTGAGACAAATTGTGAAAAATCCAAGAACTTTTTAGGTAACTTACGCGAGTTTCCATTCAAGTATAATACCTTTTGCTTAGGAAATCAAGTTTAATACTAAAAATTTAAGAAATTTAGCATCTGAAAAATCTCTAGGAAATAGTACTCTCACTGGATTTCAGTAACCAATAAAGTTATTGCATCAGGTAGATTTCACTGTTTCTTCTAATTCTTTTTTTATATAAAATTTGCATATTAGACCTCACTATTCAACTTGACATCTCAGTTAGAATGATATTCAAATAACAATAATCATCTAGCATTTCTTTTAATTCTTTTTCACATGCATGTTTTCCATTCAAAAAGTTAGAGGCATTTGGACTCTATATAGAATTCTAATAATAATGTGCTAAAAATGGCATCACCACTAGTCTACGTACTAAGTGTGCTTGAAATTGAAATAAGAAAACTTTCAAATCTATAAAAATATGCAAAAACAATGTTTACCAAAACTGTTTTGATTCAAAATCATTTTGCAAACAGTAAAAGCTTGTTCCTTTGTAGAAGCTTGTTTCTTTTTTGTATCTCTCTAAACCATGGTTTGAAAATTATCAAGTGAAAAAACAGTTATCTTGAAGATTAAGTATCTTTTTTTTAAGTTGTTTTAACATGTGTTTTTATAGTCTCTTGTGCTGCATTCAGATGGTAGCATGTTGTACTGTTACAGAGGACAAGATGGGTCCATTAAACGTTCACGGGCGCAGGTATCATGCTGCAGTGTAGAAAATTTCATGCCAAGATCTTCTGTGTATGGATCAGACAGGAAAAACACAAAAGCACCTTTTTACATTTGGATGTTTTCAAATTTCTCTTTCTATGTTTGTGGTTATGCTACAAAAGTGGCTGCAAATCATACAAGTCCTTACTCACCCAACAATCTTCCAAGAAAATCTCATGCTTGGTTCAATAAATTATTTGGTGGTTCTGAAGTACCACAGAGTAATCAAATATCATTGATTACTTTATTTTAAATTTAAAAGCTTAAATACATGTCACTTAGAGATTAATCAAGATTACACAACAGGGTGATGGTCTAGGACTAGTAACATTTTTTTCTCTTAGCTGTCTACCATTCTAGCAATGTGAATTAGTCCACACCAGTCATCATGGTTTTTGACATTATACAAATCTGAATATATATATATATATAGCAGTTTGTTCTGAGATATGCTGAATAAGAGGCAAAAAAAACATGGCTAGCTGTATTTTATGATGTTGTCAAGTTAAATCTTGCGAAAAAGATAAAAAGCTATGTGCTGCAAAGTGTACCTCAAAGATCAAGGCACTTTCCATCTGTTTCACATTTACATATGGTGTGTTTGGTTTATGGTTGGTAAATAAAGGCATTTTTCATGGAGAAACATTGTTTTTCCTTTACTTTATCTTGAAGCTTGGTTTGGAGGGCATGGATGAACTCTAGCCAATTGCACCTTATCTCTTTCAAATTTCAGTTTTTACTTAATTCTGTCCAAAAAGCTAGTTCATGAAACAAGGGCTATGTGAAAAAGGCTAAATCATGAAATATGAGATACTCTTATTTGCTTATATTACTTTAGCCACATAATGAAAAAAATGGTTGTAAGCTTAATAATGCAGACTTTATGTATAGATTTAATCCAACTTCAAAAGTTAGCTTATAACAAGATCAATGTAATGGATTTTATCAAACATGTTATTTGAAAAGGAAACTATGCTTAAATCCTAATTATAAATAACCAATAACAAGTTTTGACTAGTAAAAGTAAGGTTAAATTACCTTATCCAACCAACTCGTACGTAGAACAATATTTGATGAGTGATCTGATAGGTCTAACAAAGTTTTTACTATGATAGATTCTGATACCATCTTCTTAAGAAATGTACTTTAAATATAACTAAACCTTACAAAACCGGTTTCTAATATCAAATTAGCAATCACTTATATACTATAAACTGATCTTATTTTTAGTCGACGTGAGATTTCCAATAACATGGTTAGTATGCAAACTGTAAAACATTGCTGCATTACACTGCATCAGTCAATTACATGGAATGAATGTGACAGCAAAAGAAAGTTATGAGAGGAAGAACAGAATCTGTTATATCTTTAGACTCGTGCTACTTTGTCTAAGCCTACATTATGCATGGAATATATAACTAGGCTTGTCAACTGGTGAGTGAATTTAATCCCTGGAAGCACCATCAGTGTTCTTGGAGACTAAACAAATTGATTTTCTGAAGACAAAAATGAAGGTGGAAGTGATGAGATGCTGATACATTTGGAATCCTTATCATCCACGTATATCCCAAGCTGGATTTATCAGTTTCTACTTCACAAGCTTTATACAAGTTGGAATTGGGACCACACCACTCATTTGTAACCGCAGATTGGGAGATCCATGTTCTGATTCCAAGGTCTTTATGCTTTGTCTCACACTAGTCAAAGAGAATTGCTCCAAAAAATTATTCCAAAAATGTTATTTCAGACTCTCAATTTTCATATTTTCACTTCACACTTTTTCTTACATGTACTATGCCTGCTTTTTTTACTACACCAGCAAGCAGGTTTCAATCAATTCTTTTTTTACCTGGGCATCAAGTTTTAGCAAATCATAACTTTCTGCTGGAATATTGAATTTTTTTAAAAGAAGAGACATAAAGTCACATGCCCAAAAGAAAAAATTCTGATGCAGAAATTCCTACAAATTTTCTAGAGCAATAAGGAATGAAGACTAGTTGTATATTTTTGCTTTCGTTTTGTTGAATAATATGACTGTCACATCACAGCAAAAAAAATCATTAAATAATATATAATTTAGTTCTAACTTTAAACACATAATTCATATCAGTTCTCTTTTATCACCATAACATAACATTAATTTGTGTTTCAGTGAGAGGTGAAAAACTCCTAAAAAGATAAATGTATGTATATATATGTATGTATATATATTCTGCCAGGTTGTGATAGATGAGTAGAATCTTATATTGTGATAAGAAGTGATAGTTTGATACTTCATACTTTAGATTCGAATATAAAGGACTGAATTAAATTTGATAGATGATGAGATATATTCTGGCACCTTGTTGTACTTATTGGATGTCATTTTTGCAATATATTCTCAATATAAGGCAAGCCATAAATAGAACAAGAGCATGGTGCCAAATACTTTTATCCCCTAATCATCTCATGTTGCACTTGCAAATTCTATAGAAGTAGTTTTTGTTTTTTAAATTCAAATGTCACTTTGAGTTCTACATTACAAACATATAAAGAAAAAAAAAATTATAAACATTCTTGAGTTTTTTAACTTCAATAACTATATTTGTATGATAGGACCTAGATAATATCTGAAATTGGTTGAAACAATTGTTTTTATCCCTCGATTGCTCCTTCTTTGTTCTCGTACTCCCTCCTTAGTTTTCGGTTGAGAGTTAACCTCGTTCATGAGTCGTATCTGATGCGTATCTTTAATAAAAGAGTATTAGCTGATTTATCTCATAGTTCCCGAATTTATAGGTATCTAACCTAGATTTATAGGAGTGTTACCCAAATTTGTAGGATGTTACCATATTTGTCATATATACTTTATTTGCTATTTAATTTAACCTAGTTCACCCAATTAGTTGCCGAGTGACGGTTAGTCGACGAGTGACCTGGTTCATTCAGCTCCAACAGGTATAATAACAAAAATGTTAATGTATTAATTTTTAACTTTTACTATATACTAATTTGTTTTTTTTATATTTTTCTTATGTTTAAAAAATTAATATATATAAACACATAAAGAATATTAGAAAGTATCAAATTAAACTTAATAAGTTGGAAAAAAAAAACTTGAAAAAAATTCGATCTACTCTCTATTTACGTACAAGTAAGTGTACCCAAATATATCTACTTGGGCTTCATTGAGCCACACCCAATTTCATGTATCAATTACTTCCTGCACCGAATGAATTGTGACATGCACTCAATACTTGAACGAAATGACTAAAAAGCCCTTAAATAATAGGGGTGCAAATCAAAATACATTCTGAAATCTCTTTCTTTTGGAATACGTCTTTAGATTTTGTTTTTCAGAATGAAATTTTGATTTTCAATTTTACTCTGGAATTTCATTTCCAAAACATAAAATTTATTTCAAAATTGAGTTTCCAAAATATACTTTTTTTTATTTTATTTCTATACCATACGGTTACGAGGGGTATCGATAATGATCATTGACCGAATACCCCTCAGATGACGAGATTGATATAGTATTTATAAACCCCACAAAGATCTTTTAAAATAAAATGATTAACATAATCACGATGTGAAATTTTACCTAAAATCTAAAGATTAATCCGATAACCTACCTTAATCTCGACCTAGTGTCAGAGGTTTGACCCTATAAATAGACACACTAATCAAGACAAATGTACACAATAAACAATATTTACTACACTCACATATCTCATAACAAGCCTCTAACTTAAACATGAGAGTACATTTTGCATGTACACTACCTAAATTGACCAAAGATCAAAGTCAAAGGAAAACTAAGAATTTTTCAGCCTTTATAAGTATTTTGAATTTTCAATTTCAAAACTAGATCGTGCATGAAAAAATAGCCCTTTCATATTTAGCTGATGGGCTAGGCCCATTGTTTTGTTTTTGACTTAAAAGATGGACTATTTCTTCCTGCACTTCCATACCTTCTTCTCTCACCTCCATATATTTTTGAATTTTAAAAAATGTCCCTCTATAATATTCTGGATTACGTAATCTGAAAGACATTTTTCAAATTTATAATTAGCTTCCGGATTATGTAATCCGAAAGCTTTTTTTCATATGTATGATTACTTTCTGAATTACATAATCCGGAAGTCTTATTTAACTTATGGATTATGTAATCCATAAGTCTTTTTTCAAATGTGTTATGGATTATATAATCCATAAACTAGTCTATGAGGATGACACAAGAAGGATACAAATGTATTTTCATGTTGTGTATGGAGGTGGCAAAAGAAGATATGGAGGTGCAGGAAGAAACAGTCTAAAAGTTGCTATGAACACTTTTACAAATTGATGAAACAAAATGCATGAAACTAAACAAGTGAATATATATATATATATATATATATATATATATATATATATATATATTAAAAAAAAGGATGAAAAATGCACACACACATTTCAGTTGATTCTAAGATTATTTGTATAACATAAATTGAATTTATATACCATAGAACACATTCTAATCACAAACTATATCAATAACTTGTAAATTTGTGTTCATAATTCGAAAATGTATAATGTTTATTATAATTTAAACTATAGCTCTCTCACCCCTTTGGAATTGTGAAAGGGATGATTAGAATATTGGAAGCCACATGAGGGGGATATTAAAATTTAAAACTTGATTAATATTTAAATAAAGAGAAGAAGATATTGAGAAAGTGGAAGCAAATACCTTACACGTAGGTTATCGATAAGAAGAACACACGTGTATGCATGTAAAACCAAACTCAAATAAATGAGATATTTGCAAAAACTACTCAGCAACAAGGAAACACACAAATGTACCTTTCAATACCTAAATAATTGAAGGATCACAATCATATAATCAATCATTCCTACTTTTTTTTTTTTCAGTGCGAACTACTCATTAGTGCCCATTTCCTCTAATACTAATTTTTTAATATATATATATAATTACTTTGTTTTAGGTTAGTCATCATTATAATTATAATTATAATAAGTATAGAAGATCTCAATCAACTAAAGATACCAACATTTTATACTACACAAGTATATGTAAATTTTATCTTATAAACTGATTTTATAAGGTTAAGTAAAATTTAAAATTTATATTTTAATAATAAGTATTAATATAATTGTAGGTTATGGGTCGATCTCGTAATTAGAAGAAAAAGACTCGTGTTCTAACTTGGAAAGTTAATGAAAGATCTCGTCTTTACGTTAAAGATATTGAAAGTTATGATTTGCAAATATGAAAGATAACGGTGTTAATGTACACAATAAAGAATAGGAAAAAAAAAATCCAATATAAAGAGAAAAAAAAGTCAAACAATATGTAACCATTCTCTAGGTAAGAAACCGTTCTCTTAACTAGAACAATAATCTTTTAACTAGAACAATAGTCTATTTTAATATAATACAAAAGCTATAGTTTTAACAATAACTTTGATTGATTGATCATCTATTTAGTCTTTATAGATATTATTAATTTTGAAAAAACAATTAAGAGGTTTTAAATTCACAAAAAAAAAGAAAGTGAAGGATAAAAGTCTTCTTTTAAAGATAATTGCATATTAACATTAATTTCTCATTAATAAATAGCGATGATAATTATTAGAAATATAATATGATAATAAATTTATGTGCATTAGTTTTGGATATTATTAAGGAAATAAAAAATGAATAATGGAGGAAAGACTTGGTCAATAAAGATTTTTGGTGTAAGAAAAGTTGGAACGAGTCAATGGCATGATTTGAGGTCGTTTTCCTCTACAGAATCACTTCCCACCATAAGCACCAGCCGACACAACATTCCACACAAGATATTTTCATTAATTAAAATAAAAAAAATGAGTGCATGAATATTGAAACAAAAATATTTGAATGTAATTTAACCTTTTTTAATATTTTTTATTTATTTTATCTCGTAGATGTTAAACTTGTGTGCATATAAAAAAAAATTGTAATCTTTTTAAGAAAATTTTGTTGTATTATAACTTATTTGGAGATGATTTTGATAGGAAAAGAGCCAATTTTAGTAAGGATAAGATAAATTGTTTAAGTATTTAATGGATGAATATCTTTTATATGTTCGTCACAACTAAGTTAGTTTTAACACTCAACTAAAACGTTATAAAATAAAATTAGAAAAGGACAAAAAAACACTTGAATTAGAAATATATGTATTATTGATGAGATTGAATGCTCTAACTTGTTATCCTTATAAATAGAAAGTGTGAAATTTAGATTTTGCTTACCTTTTGTAGAAAGATATGGTTGTAAAATTGAGTTACGCTTAAAACTTATTTTTTAATATGATATTAGAGTTATCTAGAGTCTATCTTAACAAAAGTTTGTTGGACTTATCAAGTCACTCACTATTGTATCGGACCACCTATAATATATAGTCTCACACACAAGTTTATAGGTCTCCGTGTGAGAAAGATGTGTTTGAAGATAAAACATCAACAAAAACAAAAAAACATTTCATAATATATGAATAAAAACATAACCTTATAAAATTATATTTAAAATCCACTGATTCTGTTAATCTAATTTAGTCAATATAATAATTAATATTTTTTAGAGTCTGTTAATCTAATTTAGTCAATATAATAATTAATATTTTTTTAGAGTCTGTTAATCTAATTTAGTCAATATAATAATTAATATTTTTTATCTCTAAATTTGAGAATTTTTTTCTGTAGTGTATGATGTAAAAAAATTATAATTAATTATCAGTATGATTTTGAATTGAAAGTAAAAAGATGTATTGATTGAATTTTTTAGAATTAAAAAATTAGACATAAAATGAGTTGACAAGGGTTTATTGATTTTTTTTTAAAAAAAAAAGTAAATGAAAGAAAAAAAAAATATATAAAACGAGTCTTTTAAAATATTATTTTCCTTAATTAAGTTTTAATACTTAATAAATTTAAATATTTTTAATTTATTTTTCATTAAAAAAAATAAAAAGGGTTGATGAAGGCCTTAATTAATGATAACAATTTCTTGCAAAAGGACCATTAATGGATGCTGACACTGTTATCAGTCACTATACTTTAGTTTTCCACTTGGCCACGTGCTGCCCAACAAGGCCAAATACACCACTTTCCCTAATTTTTATATTTATAATTTTTTATATAATTATTTTGTGAAAAAAAAAGGTTGATAAGGAAATATATTATTATAAAAAAGTGAGTCATGTAATTAAAAAAAATGCTAATTTAAAAGTTAACACAGAGTATTGTGTGCTGTCAAGAAAATTATTTTAATTAAAAATGTTTTAGGAAATGTGTTATAGAATAAAGAGTTTGTCCCTTCAATTTAGGATCATGTCCATAATAGATCCATTAGAGACAGTTTTAAATATTTATGGTGTGTTTCAATTGAAAATTTTAAATAATTTAATTTGATTTAAAACTTTAAAAAATGTTGTATTAGAACATGTTGTTTTAGGTAGTTTTTTTTTTAATAATACATGATTTATCCTTCACTGCAATAAATAATTAAATAATAATTAAATTCAAAATAATAATAATTAATTACCATATTAATTAAATTAAATATATTTTAAAAATTACAAAATTATTTGTATATAAAACAGTTTTCTATTATTAATAAAAGTTTATATAATAATTCTTATATTGATATCTAAATTAGTTATCAAAATTTTAGTTACTAATATTTTAAATTATTTTCTAAAAATTAATAGAGATTGATTTGAAATATTAAATAATAAATAATTAAAATTTCTTTTATATATCAATTTAAAAATTATTTTATATTTTTTTATTGATAATAAAAAGTAATTTAAATATAAAGAAATAATTAAAATTATAGAATTTAGATTTATATATATAAGAACACTTTTATCTCAAAAAAAAAAAAGTTTCAACTTTCAAAAAAATACACGAATTCAATTTGTATGGATTTTTATTGAGGACACCCATATTAAAAAGTATGATTAAATCAAGTTTTTTTAAAAAATACATGATTAAAGAATGATAAAGTCAAGTATTAAAAGAAATAAGTCAATTTCTAAAAATTAAAATTGAAATAACAACATTTTTTTTTAGTTTCCAAAATTAGTTAAACCAGTTTAAAATGCATAAAAAAAAATTAAACCCTCTTGTAATAATTTGATTTCCTTAATTTAAAGTTTAAAAATACCCTAAACAAAAAAGTTAGTTAGTTAAAAGTGGGATACTTTACAAATAGTCCAAACATTAAAAAAGTAACAACTTTTTTTTAGTGGCAATCTTCATAAAGTTGTTTAGAGTCAACACTCATCTTTCACATTATTGCAAAATGATATTATTATATATTAGAATTACTACATAAATAAATTTTTTTGGTTGACTTTAACTTTTAAAATTATTTTAATCCTTTGTTTTATTTTAGTTAGTTTTATAGTTATCTGCTTTTATTATGCATTTTCAAAGTTTTTAAATTTAATTTTATGATAAATTAGTTGAAATCTAACTTGTGTGCATCCCTAGTCAATAAATTTGATGGTAAAAATAAATTAAAACTAAAAAAAATGAAAGATTAAATTAAAAGAATATAAAAAAAGGCTTCCATTGACATTCACAGGAACAGTCCAAATGAGAATAGTATGGTCTAGCAAACTTATGTTCTTGTTTTAATTAATTTAAATTCATACTTAAATTAACATATATTTTGCTTTGATTTGGTCAAATCTTATGTAATTCAGTTTTCAAATGTTTTGAATTATCTTAAAATATTAAACAGTTATAAATTTTTGGAATACTATTTTATATGTAAGCCATTCAATCCAAAACTAAAAGAGAAAAAAAAGTGACTTAAATAAAACATATATTTCTCATAATAATTATGAAAATAAAAAATATTATTAAACATAAAAAAATAATTACAAAAAAATAATTTATATAATTTTATCATACGTAGTTATTATTATTATTGCTAGTTAATTCAATTTTAATTTTTTTTGGAATAAAATAATAAGACTTTGTATACATTATAAAAAGAGAATCTCCTTAACCATATTATAGATAAATATAATTAAAAAGGAAATATTATAATGATTATTAAAATAAAACTATTTTAATTTTTATTAATTTTAAAATGTCATGATTATATATTATTTGAAGATAACTATTTATTATTACAGATAATTTTATAATTGTTTTTAAAATAAAATAATAAATTTTTTAGATATTAATTTTATAAAGTGGTATCAAACTTAACTCAACTTTATAATAATGCTTTACAATGAAATTATACCTTCTCATACCTACATTTTGACAGTGAGTTAGTGATATGATAGATAACAACAAACTATAATCAAAATAAATTGATATCGTATGAAAAAGTGGAGTTAAAGTCTAATTCTTAGTTTAAAAAGTAAAATTTACACACACTTATATACTAAAAAATATTTTTATAAAAAATATAAATTTATTTACTATCTTAGTATTAATGTTGAAAAAAAAATGAGTTTATGAAAATATTTTGTGCATGAGAGGATATAGATGATAGTTAGAATAGAAATGGAATCTTGATGAGCATTATTACCTCAATAATTAAAAAATAAATGAAGACTCAACTGAGTTGTCATTGAATATAAGAAAGGCTGAGTTTGAATTGAACACAAGTTAAATCAAAGAAACCATTATTATTATTAATTCATTAAACAAAACGCCCCATCGTCAATTTCACACTTTTTCTGCATAAAACTATGGATTTTGGACCCATCTTTCTGTTCTCATGTGATCTTTCTTCTTCTCATTTTGAAAATTCTACCTGTGAACACACATCAACAAACTACAACTTGTTCCTACTCTTCTAACTAAGTTCTCTACAACCATTTTTTTTTTTACTCTTAATAATTGTCATAACAATCTTCTTAGACTGCTATATAACAATAATGGTTTAAAATTAGATATCGATTAGGGACTATTTCGATAATCTATATATAATTCTAACTTAACTTATTCAGCACTTATTATGAAATTGAAATGAATGATAATTTATATATTATTTCTTTTTTATTCTTATCTAATTTATTTAAAATTGAAGTGAATGATAATTTATATATTATTTATTCTTTATTCTCATTTAGACGTTTGTTAAGGATAAAATCGAAACATAATTTTTAAAATAGACAATACTTTGAATGTGGTTGTAACATTATGTGCACTAAGTATGTTTTAGTTTTTTTAGCAGAAAATTGTTTTTTTCATGCGTGGTTCAAAAAATTTTGTTCTTTATTTTTATAATCATAATAAAAATTGATACAATAAGTTTGAGTTTTTAAAAAATTAATGTATATTTTTTTTAAAATTGTGTTAAACCGTGTTAGAATTGTTAAAATTTTAACAAATATTTTTTTAAATAGACACTTCACCGATACTTACGAATAGCATCAATGTTCGATATATGTGTTCGACATAGACACACTATTTAAAAGACGTGTCCGAACCTCATATACTCCTTTCTCTTCCAACTCACCGAGACTTTTAAGGATAAAACTGTGATTTGATGGAACGCTGATCATATCATTTATCATTGAATTATTATTATTTTTGTTCAATTTCATCAGTTGAATAAAATTTGTAAAATAGTAAAATATAAAAAAAAAGTGTTTGATTGATATGATGATGCATTCAGTGGACGGTGATTCAGGGTCTCATTTTGATGTCTACAGCAGAAACCAGAAAAGAAAAATCAACTGAGGAAAAAGGCCATGCAATTCCACGAAACTTCTAACAACAAATTGACAATCATTTTGTTTTGCAATTCCTTGATGTGTTACAGTAACGTTTTGTATTATCCAAATTCTCAATCCACTCAAATCTTCTTACAAAACCACCCTCCATAACCACACACACCACACACTTTTCATAACTACCATTAACGCACTTCAACCTTTTTCAGAGAAAACCTCACACAGTGGCACGCTCTTCTTCACTCCCACCCCTTTCTCTCTCTCTCTCAAACCTTCATTAATATCTTCGGTGAGTTAGAAACAAACCAGGACTCGTGGCCGTTGGGGGCACCATTAATGCACTATCCATTTTCTTCGCACCCATTTAATGTTTAGTTGCAAAAGGCTCACCTTTGCTTCGGAACCATCACCCCTTTTGGTCATGTAAAACACACCGCAGCATTACACAAACATACAACCTTAAACATGCCAAAGCCTTGTTCCATCCACGCTCGTGCGAGGGAATAAAAAAACAGAGACATTTTCCCCGATTGAAACATTGATGGATCCCTTTTGTGGGCTGTGTCGGAGTTCAGAAGATACAGCGGAACAACATCGTGTGCAGGTAAACAAACAAAAGTGAAAAAGTAAATAAAATTCTGGGTTGTTTGTAGAATTTGCTGAATTGAACTAACCTGGTGCATGCATGATGCAGACGAAGTAAAGTAGTTCAACTGGTACAGGTCAAGTAGCAGTCCCGAATTCAAGTTCTGGTATTCCACTGTGTTCTGCCTTAAACACCCAGAAGGAGAACTTTTGCAGTGATAGTAGTTCTAGTCGAGTGGAGCAGAATTTTTACTCTAGAGGATATTTGTGAAATAAAGAAGGGAATTTGAGTTTTGGGATTCATGGGAATGGGGGCAATTGCAGAGAGTGTGGTTTCAGTGTTGTTGTTAATGTTTGGGTTAACAATGGGAATGGGTTTGAGTTCGAGACCGGAATGGGTCGCGTTAAGGGAGCTTCGATCGTCGTTGGGGATTAGGGCAAAGTATTGGCCCATAAAAGCAGAACCGTGCAGGAACTGGACCGGAGTTCAGTGCCGGAAAGGTCGAGTTGTGGGTTTAAACTTGTCCGGTTTGAGGAGAACCCGGTTGGGTAGCGTTAACCCAAGTTTTGAAGTGGGTTCTCTTGTGAATTTGACACTGTTAGAATCGTTTAATGCTTCTGGGTTTGTGCTTAATGGGTCTATTCCTGAGTGGTTGGGTGGGAGACTGAGGGTGTTGGATGTTCTTGACCTTAGGTTTTGTTCTATAACGGGTTGGATTCCTTATTCAATTGGGAAGTTGAGTGTGTTGAAGGTTTTGGTGCTTTCAGGGAATTTTCTCACTGGTAGAATGCCTTCAACGCTTGGGAACCTCACAAGGTTGTCTGTTCTTGATCTCTCTGCTAACTCTCTTTCAGGCTATGTGCCTGCTTCTGTGTCTAAACTTGGGAATCTCACAAGGCTTGATCTTTCTGGCAATTATTTTTCTGGGTCTGTTCCACCTGAACTGGGTGCACTTTCGAGTCTTCAAAAGTTGAACCTTTCTGGGAATTCTTTTACTGGGTCGATTCCCTCTCAACTGGGTAACCTTTTTGAGTTGGTTGAGGTTGATCTTAGTATGAATTTTCTGTCGGGTTCGTTTCCAGGTGATTTGTTTTTCTCTCGGCTCTTGGCCCTCGAGGTTCTCATTCTCAGAGGGAATTCGTTTGATGGCGTTCTTCATGATAATCTTAGGCTAACGCCCAGGTTGAGCTTTCTTGATGTGTCCAGTAACAACCTCACTGGGACACTGCCAAATTTCACAAGTTGGAATGTTAGCTCTGCTGGTGCTGTGTTCAATTTGTCAAACAATTTGTTCTATGGAGATCTGAACACTTCACTGTACATGTTTAAAACAATTGATTTGTCAAGTAATTATTTGGAAGGTGAGGTGCAAGGTGGTGGTAACGTTATTCTAGATAGAAATTGCCTACAGATGGCTCCAAACCAGAGGAATTTGGAAGAGTGTAAAGAATTTTATGTTGCAAGAAATTTAACCTCTGCATTCCTAGAATCTAAGTCCAGGAGCAGCAGAAGGGTGGTATTCATACTGGTAGGAATATTTGGGGGGCTTGCCTTTATTGCTGTGCTGACATTGGTCCTCGTGCTGGTTCTAAAACAACGTCACAATCGTAGAAGCTTGGAAGTTCAAAGGGGGACCAAAGAAGAGGGACCTGTTCAGGAAGGGGAAAGCCCTATACCTCCTAAGGATGCTGATTTTGTGACTGGCGTGGGAGAAGCATTTAGTTCTGAGAAAATTATCCATTTAACTGGCAATTTTGCTGAAGCGAATATCATAAAGCATGGCCATTCTGGGGTCCTCTTCTTGGGAGTCATGGAAGGTGGAGCAACTGTGGTTGTCAAAAGGATAGATTTGAGTTTATTTAAGAGAGAATCATACATCGTGGAATTGGGACTATTAAGTAAGGTTTCACATGCAAGATTTGTCCCAATCCTGGGCCACTGCTTGGACAATGAGAATGAGAAATGTATAGTTTACAAGTACATGCCAAATAGAGATTTGGCTACTTCTTTGCACAGAGTCAACGAGTCAGATGGTAAATTGCAGTCCCTGGATTGGATCACGAGATTGAAAATTGCAATAGGAGCTGCTGAAGGCCTAGCTTACCTACATGAGTGCAGCCCTCCCCTTGTCCACAGGTAATGCCAAAAGCATTATAGATTGTTAGTGTTCTCTCACTATGGTTATGGTTATAAGAATATGATCACGCCACTAAATAGAATTTGTCTGCAAAATTTGATTGAGTTTATGTTGTCAAAAAAAGCTATGCTGGATTCTCATTTCTTTAGCATGGTGCCCTTTTGATTTTAGAATGATATACTTCTATGTTAGAAATGGAACTTCTAAGTTGACTGATGTATTGACATAAAAGTTGACTTATTGTTTTTTTCATAGGCATAAAGCTAACACTCAAACGTTTATGTAGTTATATTTTATATTACAATTGCGTTGCATTGAGTTGTTACCATTGCCCTTGTTAACAATGAGTGAAGTTAGGAGGTGTGAAAGAACTTTTGTAGTTCTGCAAATTACTAAAATTACACTCTTGATTTTTGAAGGGATGTCCAATCTAGCAGTATACTTCTTGATGATAAATTTGAAGTGCGACTTGGAAGTTTGAGCCAGGTTACCGCCCAAGGAGATCTTCAACAGGGAGTCATCTCAAGGGTTTTCAGCAAGCCACCGTAAGTTTTTGAATTGATGGAGCATAACTGTTTTATAATGAATGAAAATCAAAGAGATATTGTTAAAGGGGTATAGGTATAGGTCAGTTGGTTGAGCAGAAGTGTTAAATTCGTATGGATAAAAAAATTCAAAGAGATGCTGTGATGATTTATAAACATACTGAAGCTTTTAATGGCCAGAAAAATGATTTGATCATACCTATGATTAGTATGTTTGTTGCTTTGTCTTGGGCATTTGACCTATTTAATTTAACTTTGCATATCTTCTTAAGTGACCGAAAATTGATGTCTCTAATTGATTGATTTGTAAATAAAAAAGATTGCATTCTGTTGATAAGGATGCTTCTTGTAATCAAGGGACACAAAACACAAGCAAGCTCACAGAGTTATCACTGATTGCTGATTTTCTTGATATTAAAATTCATTCTCTTGTTCATATTTGTATCCAGAAAAGGTTGTAACTAACTTGATTTTCTTGTGATTTTGCAGACCTTCTAGTGAAGGCGATCCTGGTGAGTAAAATTGGTTTAGCAATGACTATTTAGTTTTTTATCAGATTGTTGATCCATTCATATTAAGCCAGAAACTTTGTCATGTTTTGAAATAACTGTAAAAAGTAAATTATTTCAACAATTGATTATAATCAACATTTGAATGCAGCAAAAATTAGTATTTATATAAGAAAAAGAATATATATACACACACATATAAAGATGGAACAAAAACTGTTGAAAAATAATCATAACTCACAAATCTTTAGATTCATAAAATCAGTTTTTTCTGATAAAAACAACTCATTAGAAATTTGAGCTATTATTTCAAGCATGTTGGCTTTAAGATTCATGGTCCTTTTGTTGTTTAAAACTGTTGCAAGAGAAATCCTTAACATTTTATTTTCATGGTGTGCAAATGAACAGGTAAATCATCAGTGACATGCACCTACGACGTGTACTGTTTCGGGAAGATTTTACTGGAACTCATCACCGGTAACATTGAAGTGAGCAAGTCAGATGATGGCACTTCAAAAGAGTGGTTAGATCAAACCTTGCCTTACATCACTCTGTATGATAAAGAACGAGTGACTAAGATTGTTGATCCACAATTGATTGTGGATGAGGACCTATTGGAAGAAGTATGGGCCATGGCAATTGTGGCTCATGCATGCTTGAATCCCAAGCCTTCCAAACGTCCTCCCATGAGACATGTCCTGAAAGCATTGGAAAATCCATTGAAGATTGTGAGAGAAGAAAATGTTAGCTCAGCAAGGTTGAGAACAAACTCTTCTAGGAAATCTTGGAGCACTGCATTCTTTGGTAGCTGGAGACACAGCTCATCAGACAGTGTTGTGGCCATAACACATACAAACAAAGAGAGTACCAGTGACACTAAAAAATCAAGAGTAGGTTCTCAAAGCAGTGGAAATGATCACTCATCTTCCAATAAAAGGTCATCCAATGAAATTTTCCCTGAACCATTGGACATGCAAGATGTGGAGAGTGGAGGGGCAAGATAAGCACTTGTGAAAGATTTGGTTATTCTTTAGTCTGTGAGGTTTTTTTACCACTTTTTCAGATAATTGGTGGTGCCATAGCAGTTGCTTGTGAAAGTCACTACCCAGCATCCATTATGGTCCATTTTGAATCAATGGAAAACCTTGATTCTGCCAGTGATAGCTTTTGCTTTCTGAAGCTCAGATTAAGAGGTCTTGTTGAAATGTCTGGTATATGAGAGCTCCAAAAAACTGAATATTTTTTACTCATTCAAACAGCCCTCCTTTTTAGGCAAAGATTTGTGTGAAAAAATGTAAGATAATGAGAGGGTTTTCATTCCTGCGAGGAATTGGAAGTGGAAAAAAGGTTGTGTTACTCGTGCATTCCATTCGCAGTTTGTATTTAGCATTGTAAATCTTATTGAGTTCTGTGGCATAAGCCCTACTCTTGAAGTGTTGAAAAGTGTGACATGATTGGTAGATAATTTTGTTCTTTACGTATGTGGTTTAGAGGTTTTATTTTCTGGTCCGTGTATGAAAAATAATTGTTGTGATAGGTTTTTTAAAGGATATCTGTATCTTGAAAAACTAAGTCTTAACTTTTGGGCAAGGTATACCCTGATCAAACAAGAGAAAAAAGATTGGCTAGGAAGTCATGTGTTACTTGAGGTGTTCTGTGCAACTTTGACAATAAAAAACATTCTACTTTCGGAAGGGTCCAGGTTCAATTTCACAAAGGACACACTCTAGCAGAGACACTGATACACGGATATGGAGATACATATAATCTCTAACATGTAGGATACAGAAAAGGATTTGTTTCTTATTTTTACAATCATACTAAAAATTTATACAATAAATTTGAGTTTTTAGAAAATTAATGTATTTTTTTTTAAATTGTATTAGAATCGTGCTAGAATTGTTAAAAATCCAACAAATGTTTTTTGAATTGAACATTTTAACTATCCGTGTGTCTCTGACATGGATACACCATTTAAGAGAAATGTCCGAGCTTCATATGACAGGAATCGTTGTCCAACTAGCATCTATTTTAATTCTTATAGCAGTTGAACTCATGCAGCATAAAATCTTCAAGTGTCAGTAGTACTTGTCAGAAGAATGCCAAGTTAGAACAATGCTCAACCCGCATCATACACATTAGACAAGCTCATTAAACGAATTACCATCCACTGAGATATATTTTGTATGATTTGGAAAGTGGAAAAATGCAATATTAATAAGCATAGTTTACTAATATGTTCTTTACACATTGGTATGATATTAAGGTATGATTTAGCAGCAATTAGTCTGCTATCTCTCACTAACACCCCAACAACGAGTTTACAGTCATATTGACAGAAAAAAGAAAACCGAAAGAGCAGTTTCCTGTTGCAAAGCAGACACCAAAGGGAGTCAAATTTTTCCTGATGAGCAGAGAGTTCTGATAACCAGTCTTCATGATTTGGACCTATGAAACTGTAAATTGTAAATTACGTTGTTTTGTAAACAAGTTTATACATTTTGAATGGTTGAATGAGTTACTGATAAATTGTAATCCCACACTTAGCTTATACGAAGGAAGGAGACAATTTTGTAATTTCGGTGTAATAAAACTCTGTGTATCAAACACCTTCAATCAATGAATCTCAACATCAGTGACTTAATCTTCCTACTAAAGAAAAATGATCAAAACTTGTAAAATAAATTCAGAACTTGTAAAAGAAATGGAAAACAATATTGCTTGTTATTTGGTGTATATAACAGGGGAGATGTAACAGAAATAACAGAAAGATGTCAGCTCATAGTTGTTGTGTTTCATGTACTATTTCACATGATTCTTTCAATGGGGATACACTTGACTCGATAACACCACCTCCAATCCAAAACTTTAAGATAATAAATTTGTAAGTATTTTTCTTTATATATGACTGTTGGAGATCCAACATTAACTAGAAATTAGAGCATTTCATAGTATATAAGTAGGTGCAAATCTCAACTCATAAGTTAGTTTTATGAGGTTGAATTAGGCTTAAAATCTACTTTTTAATATGGTATCAGAGTAATTTTGATACTATCCTAACGATTTGTTTGTTGACCTTACCGGACCACCCGCTATCGGGCCATTATCGAACCATCCATAATATATTGTCCCACGCACGAGCTCACTCATTTTATTCATTATATATCTAGGAGTGGGACTCAAACTCACAAATGGATGCCTAACAATTTCTAGTTTTATTATATTTATATGCCAATACGTTCCTACAACCTTCCAAAGGGTTTAGCAAGAGGCCTTGATATTGAATTTGAAAATTTAGTTATTTTGTATATTCTGTCATTTATACTGCAATAATAACTAACTTAAGACATTATACAGCAAGTTGGTAATGCAGTTTCTTCTCAATGGCCTTTATTTATAGTGTAACCGTTTTTTGCTTCATTGTAAGGCACTGCAGGGTAGCATGTCCTTTTTTGTGCCTCTGCTAGTTAGTTATTTTAACTACTTGTGTTGTTTAGTAGTATTGAGAAAAAGAGTTTGGTGGCTGGGAGAAGAAGAAGGGGCAGTGTCAGAAGAAGTGGAGGAGAAAGAGAGATGTTTTTGGGTTTGTTCTGTTGATTGCTATCTACCATGGATAGGCCTTATTGAATACTGGCATTTCATCTTGTTGTGGAGTACCATGAGTGGTTGTAACTACAATGACAGACAATTTATGAACAAAGGATTTAAGTAGTTTTTTCTAACAGCTCAAAATTAAACACTGAATCTCATGGATTGAACTACTCCAAACAAAGAGACACCTCACACATTGTAGAGATTCATTACCATGGCAGATCTCAATGAAGGAACCACCTTTGTAACTTTCATAGCACATTAAATGTTATGAGATACTGATAGAGAGTTGGGTGAAGCCTTTGGAGACAACATTAATTCCACAACACCCATAACAATGGAAACCTAAGAGTCCAACTAGATATGAGCAATGAGATCCAAGAAACAACTCAAACTCATGAAAAATATGTGAGAAGAAGAGCTATTAGCAAGCACAATACTTGTGTCAGAGAACACATTTTCAAAAGAATGAACTTGTTTAGAGAGAACTCAACAATGTCCACCAAAACCAAATAGAGGTCAATGGAGACTCAAAATGCAACTAATCTCAAAGTATACTACAATTAACAAGTAAGAAATAGAACCAATATTATACATGATGATAAAGTCATTCATCCCCATTAACATGTGCCTTCATATATACCTTATTTGCTGTCTATTACTCCTCAACAACAATAAGGTCTATTTGGTTAGATCAAATTATGTTGATGTCTTGGTAGATACTTAGTACTGACATAGAAGTTATGTACTTGGAGGAATGAATTCAACAACCCAATTATCCAAGTGTATTCTGAGATGATAATAGAAAGATACTTATCTTTTCAACTTCTCCTATTGTTAGTAGGACTGACCTTAGAAATTTTCCTTGTGTTTAAAATATTTTTAAGTTCAATGTGGGGGGTTTTCCTCTTATCCTTAGAGGAATCAAAAGACTTTATTGTCATCTACAAGTATAATGGTGTTTTCTCCCCGTTAGAGATCACATGTTCGATTAAAGTTACTGATATTTTATATTGTATAAATAGATGCAAACCTCACATTATAAGTCAATTTTATGAAGTTGAATTAGACTTAAAGTCCATTTCTTAATATTTCCACTATGCTTTCATCGAAAACCAAAACCATTGACTTGTCACTAATAAAATCTTCTTCCTAGCAACTATGGTTTTTCATGATAAAAAACCTCATCATCTAAGCCTCAAGATGAACTTGACATGCTAATAAAGGTGGTGGAAGGAATGACATACTTATAGTTTTCATTGTAAAATATAAGATATGGAAAAAAAATGACAAATAAGAATAAGCATAGAATGCAAAAGCTTCAAAGAGAATGTTTCAAACAAAATTCACATTCAAATATTACTCATTAAGTTATACGATGTTTTAAGACACAAAGCAAAACATTGGCTATCCTATAATCTTGTTAGTTCATGATCATGCAAAACCCTCACTAAAAACTAAAAGCATTTAATTTTGTCTAGCAAATGATTACTCATAAGTAATAATATATGAATATATCCAACAATTACAAAATGAACTTGAAACAAAACACTCTATAACACCTTAAAATGTTACAAATGTTATTTCAAATTTCAAGTTTACTTTTACTTACTCATATAAAAATCAATCACTTAAAAATCGTTCAAATGTTTTTAATCGTGATAAAAAAATATCAATTCAAATAAATCATCTATTTGTCAACATTACTTTTTACTCAAATTCTTAACTTGAAGGCTTAAATATATTATAAATTATTTATTGTTGACAAATTAGTCAATTACAACTTTAAAATAAAGATTAACAACTTCACTATCTATTATCATATTTCCAATATATTATTTAGTTACAACATGCTTATATCCTTCAACTAAAAGATAATTTTTTTTTATACAATAACGTTTTCGTAAAAAGAGATATTCACTTTAACTCACCTATTCAATACTTATATTAATTTACTTTTAACCATTTTCTTGTTCACTTGTTGAATTTAGTATTAATATTCTTACATTCTCTCTTATCCTGATTAAGATAATTCATCATTAATGCCCTCAAAACACTTCACGTCTAAAGAGATAAAAGATTTTTTTTTTCTCATCAAAGATAATGTCTAAAATTCAAGTAAGAACAGAACATTTTGTTTTCTTTTGAGAAATAATAATAATTATTATAGTTGTTGTAATTATTATTAATAATAGTGTTTTAGCACACTGGTAAATACCGTTGTTGATTAATCGCTGACTACGTATAATCTACTGTGTTTTTTCTGCACCAAACCTCATACGGATCGAAGCTCCGAGGAACATGTCCATTGCCTAACCATGATACCTCAACCACTGACGCTACTTCGAACCCCTTTTGTCTCTTTAACTCTCGTTTCCCACAATAACCATTCCCACGCTTCCCCTTTCTCAAAGTTTTTTACTTTCCCATTCTTCACTCTGAAACAGACATCATTTCTTCCATAAGGGCCACCCCACCTAAACCTCTTCATTTCACTTCTCAGATTTGAACAAGAGTTATCGATTTCCGTTGTTTCACTCTTCACATTTTCATTTGTTGGACCGATAGGCTTAGATCAAGGAGGGTGGTGGTAGTTCGAAGAGCTTACATCGATAATTGGGTTTCAAATTTTGGTTTTCTGGATTGAAGTATGGCCATAGCTCGGTTGGTTCGGCAGGCGAAACGCCCTCATGGGTTGTGGGTGAAGATGGCAGCTGTGACTGTATTGGGTCTCTGTTTCATCTTTGTGTGGGGAGTGTTTTCTTCTTCTTCTTCCTCTGTCACTTCCCAAAGGGAGAGTTTTGAGGACATTGCGGAACCCGTGTCCTCTTCTTCTCACAAGCCGCAAAAGTTGAGAGATGATTCTAAAAAGGGTGGGGGGAGTGAGAAAAAGAGTAAGAGTAACGGTAACGGGTCTTCTCACTCTTCTGCCACGCGTCCTCACTCTGAACAACACAAGGGAAAGGACAGCAAGAAAGAGAAGAAACACGTGCATGAGGAGGACAAGGAGAAAGGGAATCATCAAGGGTTAGAGGATCCTCAACCCCAACATGTGGAAGAGAAAGAGAAAGAGAAAGAGAACGAGAAAGAGGAAGTGGAGGTGGAGGGTGAAGAAGAGAAAGTGGATCATGAGAGTGAAGTGGATGTGGATGCTGATGGTGGCAGTGATTTGGCTGAATCCGTGGATAAGGATGGTTCCGAGGTGGTGGAGGATGTGGAGGAGTTGAGAAAAAAAAGCAAGGGAAAGATCACAGGACCCTTGTTTGATCCAAATGCTAGCTATAGCTGGAAATTGTGTAGTACTAGAAGCAAACATAATTACATTCCCTGCATTGATATTGAAGTTGGTGGTGGCAAAGTAACAAGCTACCGGCACACAGAGAGGAGTTGTCCTAGGACACCCCTTATGTGTCTGGTTCCTCTTCCTCATGAAGGGTATGGATTTCCACTGCCTTGGCCTGAGAGCAAATTGAAGGTATATGAAAAACCCATAAAATCCTAGTTTGGATTACTTCTTGGTTATGTGAGCTTTTGAATTGAGATAAGTATTTGGTTTTTGAGTTACAAGATATCCGTTATAAGTTCATAGGTGTTTATGCAGAAATTAGATAAGGTAGCTTATGGAAAAGTTACAAGTTGATTTTAATTCGTACCAAAAGATTGATTTTTTTTTGTCTTATTCGTGTTTCTTCAGAAATTTATTCAAATTGGGACGGAATTTCTCATGGTAACATCTTGTGTCAGTGCAGATATTGTATAAGAATGTTGCACACCCGAAACTAGCTGCTTACATAAAAAGGCATAGTTGGTTGATGGAGTCTGAAGAGTATCTTACTTTTCCCCAAAACCAATCTGAGTTCAAGGGAGGGATTCATCACTATCTTGAGTCCATTGAAGAGGTAAGTTTTCTACTAGGTTGTGTTATGTTTGGTACCTCTTAAGCATGATTGTGGACAAACAGAATTGATCATGTATGAAAACTATAAGAGGGACTGCTGGAGTTTTATTTGTATACATGATAAACTCAGAACTACCTTAGTGACGTTAGAGATTAACTTGCTAGTAACTTGGTGACTTGAATTTTTTCATTGTACCTGGGATTCTCTGTTTGGAGAGAACACTGAACTAAGTGAAATTACTAGTTATAGTAGGTCTCTCCTTTTAACACTAGCAAATTCATATGGTGTGTGTTTCATGTAGTTAGATGATTTTGAGACTGGCTAGTTCAGTAAGTTTAACACTTATGTTCAAAGTGTTATGCTTGAAAGTCTGATAGGAGGCGACCCTTTGTTACAAAGGTTTATGAGAGAAGAAATAAGGGAAATGGGAATAATGCCCTTTGATGTTAGTTAAAAGGAGGTTTGTATTAAAAATAATTAACATGTCAGTAGAGAGTAAAGGAGGTTTGTATTAAAAGATACATGGGAGAGAAGGAGGGGTATGGGAAATATATTGTTGGGAGGATTCTGGTCCCTGGAAGAACCTGAGCTATTCTTTTCTATAATACCTGATCTACTTGTGAGCTTATTTGGCTTAAACAATTACTTAAAGAAATGCAATTTGGAGATGTCACTCAAATAACAATTATATGAGATACTTAGGCTACTCTTCATATTAACTCAAATCTCATCCTTCATGGAAGGACCAAACATTTTGAGATTGCTTACCATTTTATTCAGGAAAATACTGTATCTGGAGACATCAAGTTAATTCGAATGATCAATTAGCAAATATTTTCACTAAATCTTTACTGGAACCTATAATTGGTTATATTTGTAATAAGCTTGGTACATACGATTTATATGTACCAACTTGAGGGGGAGTGTTAAATGTAATGGACTTAGCCCATATATTTTGTATGATTCATATCTATAAATACATAACCCTATGTGTTCATTATACACAAGGGATTAATCCATATCTCTTTTACTTTATATTAACATAAATAAACCCTTTAAATAAATAAAAAAATATAGATTGAGATTGCAGAATGAAAGAGTTAAGTTATGCCAATCATCAAGAAGGCTGAACTATATATCTTAACTATAGATACAATAAGTTGAAAATGTATATATGACACTGAAATTTCTAGGATTGTATTGTTATGGTTTGTTCAACAAGTTATTGAATACTTTTAGGGCTTTCTTTGTCACAGCCATTTTCAGCGCTTGGTTTTATTTGCACAACTTATATTTCTCTGTATATTCTATAATTGCATTGTGATGGTAATATTAATACTTGTTTATACTAGCTTACAAGTTTCAACTAAAAATATTTTTTTGTTACTCTTTATTATGTATGTCGTCTTGGAAACATTTTGATACTCATTCTGAACTTTATAGATGGTACCAGACATTGAATGGGGTAAAAACATTCGTGTTGTCCTGGACATTGGATGTACAGATTCGAGCTTTGCAGCTGCGCTCCTTGATAAGGAAGTTTTAACATTATCACTAGGATTGAAGAATGACCTTGTGGACGTGGCTCAGGTGGCACTTGAACGGGGTTTTCCAGCAGTGATTAGTCCTTTCAATAGAAGGAGGCTTCCTTTTCCAAGTCAAGTTTTTGATGCTATACATTGTGCAGGTTGCAGCATACCTTGGCATACCAACGGTTTGTGTTCCTGTCTTCAGTTTCTTGTTTTCTGAAATAGTTCTCCAAATTACATGTATTTTGTTACAAGAACAGGTTGAAATTTCCCACTTTTTCAGGTGGAAAACTTCTGTTGGAGATGAATAGGATTCTTAGACCTGGTGGATACTTTATTATGTCAACTAAACATGACAGTATTGAAGAAGAAGAAGGTTTGGTCTCATGCTTCATTCATATGTGCCTTCACAGATGACATAAAGAAATTCAGTTTCTTATCAATTAATAATTATTATCATAAATTCTTGTTTGAGAAAAACTGAAGCAGGATATTAATTAATTTATTAGTATTAAAAACGGATCCATTATTGGTTTGGTCATGTTAAACCATGATCAAAATGGTAACAATTAAGTACACATTTCAAATTTATATTATATAAAATTAGGTAAAATTTTGAATTAACATAGCAATGCTTTGTGTAGATATTAACCTTGCTCTGTATTGTTACATCATGACAACTGAATTGTCGTACAAGTGACAGTTATTTATCTTTTCTCCTCCAGCCATGACAACATTGACTGCATCTATTTGTTGGAATGTTCTGGCTCACAAAAGTGATGATGTTGGCGAAGTTGGAGTTAAAATATATCAGAAGCCTGAAGGAAATGACATATACCAACTGAGGAGGAAGAAGATTCCACCGCTTTGCAAAGAAAATGAAAATCCTGATGCAGTCTGGTATCCTACTGTAAATATTATTTTGCTAAATTGATCTTCTAGCAGTATGTCTTTGCTTTCTACAATATTTTCCCAGTTACAAATTTTTATTGGTGAATGTAGACTTGTATTTATCTTCAGCATGCTAACCTGATTTTACTGCGTTAGTTTTTGTTACCAGAGTTTCCTTGATCTAGTAATGAAATACAATCACACATTAGTATGGTGGTGCAGCTGGTGATTAGAATTGGCTGTTACTTGTTTGGTTATGTATGTACTATATTTATGGTTAGAACTTTGAATTGATCATTTGAGCTTCCAAACAAAACTAGGAAAAAAAAAGATTATGATTGAACATTATGTTGAGACTTTATATGCCGGGGATACTTCAAACCAAACTAATCATTTGTGTGTTTGTGAATCTTTGTGTACTGCATTTAGCTGCTTGAGTTCATCACACGGTGTAGCTTATTTCTAATCAGATTAATCTCATTCATTAGTTGGTAAATTTTCAATGTTCTTTGAATAGGTATGTTCCCATGAAGACTTGTTTGCACCCCATTCCATCTGGAATTGAACAACATGGGGCAGAGTGGCCTGAGGAATGGCCGGCGAGGCTCGAAACCTATCCTGATTGGGTGAACAACAAAGAGAAAGTGGTTGCAGACACCAATCACTGGAATGCTGTTGTTAATAAGTCATATATCAGTGGATTGGGCATTAACTGGACAAGTATCCGGAATGTAATGGACATGAAATCCATCTATGGAGGGTATGCCAGAAAACCAGTTTGAATTTTGTACTCAATTTGAAAGTCCTTGTATCATGGATAAGTTCCTTGCATCAATGAGTGAGCTGCATTTTTCTCTGATACATATTTAATGCACATGTAATTTTTGTTCATTGCATGATTTCCTACATACATTAGAAACACTGGTAAAAAAGTAAATTAACAATTCTCCCTTCTAAATTCAGATTGGCTGTAGCTCTCTCTCAACAAAAGGTCTGGGTGATGAATGTAGTGCCTGTTCATGCACCTGATACACTTCCCATCATTTTTGAACGTGGACTTATTGGTATATACCATGATTGGTGTGAGTCATTTGGCACTTATCCAAGAACATATGACCTTTTGCATGCTGATCATTTGTTCTCACGGCTCAAAAACAGGTATTGTTGGATAATGTCTTAACATTATTCTATGTATGTTTTTTTCCTCGATGCTCTTTCATGACATTAAATAGTTCTGTTCTTGCTGATTATAGTAAAGTTAGAAGGTTCAAGTATGACATTAAATAGTTGTGTTGTTGCTGATAAGGTTCAAGTATGACATTAAATAGTTCTGTTATTGCTGATTATAGTAAAGTTAGAAGGTTCAAGTATGTTTTTACTTCATATAAAACTTAAGGACTTTTGTTCTGGTTCTTGTTATCTTTTTTTCCTTGATTCTCATCCTTTTAGAATTATCATATCATGTACTGATATGATACTATAAAAGGGCAAATACTAAAACAAGTCACATGATGAGATAACCACTACTTATGATTTTTTAAATGTATAACAGTGAGTGTCACCAATTTAATGTGGCATTAAATGGTTAAGTTCTTGAGATTGTAGTGAGATTAGAATTACATATTACAATTTTAGTGTTAAACTACATGCTTAAGATCACTGCATGTTCTTGAAAGTTGAAACAATTCTTTTGCAGATGCAAGCAGCTTGTGTTCATTGTTACAATTTTAGTGTTAAACTACATGTTTTTTTTTATAAAACTTTTATGTTAAGTATCATTATGCAACTTGACATTAAACTACATGCTTAAGATCAATGCATGTTCTTGAAACAATGATTTTGCAGGTGCAAGCAACCTGTGTCCATTGTTGTTGAGATGGACCGTATACTAAGACCAGGAGGTTGGACAATTATACGTGACAAAGTTGAAATTTTGAATCCATTGGAAGAAATATTGAAAAGTATGCAGTGGGAGATTAGGATGACTTTTGCTCAGGATAAGGAGGGTATCTTGTGTGCACAGAAAACTTTGTGGAGGCCTTAAGTCTCTGATATATGCAATTTTCTTCTTCTATAACACATCAACAACCATAACCACAAGTGTCACTATGATTTGTACTATTACCATATTCTTCCTTCAATGTGAAATGATATGCATGAAGGAGTTTTTATAGGCATCTTTCATCTAGCAAATCCATTTTTTTAACCATTGAGATTTACTATAAGAAATTCATTGAATAACAACCAAATTTAGAGACAAAAAATAATTAATCACTATATTAACTAAATTAAATACTAATTTAGAGATTAAAAAATTATTTATATTTAAAGTGGTTTCTATTATTAATAAAAATTTACGAAATAGTTTTTAAATTGGTATCTAATTAGTATTAAATACTAATACTAACTAATTCATTTATAATAAGATTTATTTTAACTAACAATAATATAAGACTAATACTAACTGATTTGTAATGAGATTTAGGTTAACTAACAATAGAGATAAAAATAATAATATATAGGTTAAAAGCCTTTAAACAACTTTTTTTTTCTTTTAATTAGAATAATTGGAAGTTTAAGGTGAATTTGAAGTATGAAGTTATTTGAATGGTTAAACTTTTAGAAATTTGGTGAAACAAGGAAGTGAGATTAATTTTTTTTAAAAAAAACTGAATTGGGATTTTAGACTATTTGTATAATTTAAATTTGTTGAAAAATTGATTGTGATAATTTAAAAAAATTAAGAGATTAAATTGAAGTAAAAGAAAAATATTAAAAGACGAAAACTGCTCATGAATCATAGTAGAAACTCTAAAAGTTATATAACCTATGTAGCATAGATACGGATACAGACACTGACACAACATGAGTATGAATACGAAGATACGTATAATCTCTAAAATGTAGAACACGGGGACACAAATCTATATATTATATAATTTTGAATTATATAAATTGAAAATAAATATTTATGTGCAAAAGTATGTTTGAGATTCTTTTGATAGCATGAAGATATTTTTCATGACTGGTTCAAAAGAATTTGTTCTTTATTTTTATAATCATAATAAAAATTTATACAATAAATTTGAGCTTTTAGAAAATTATTGTATTTATACATTTTAAAATTGTGTTAGAACCGTGCTAGAATTATAAAAAATTCAACAAATATTTTTTGAATTGAACACTTCACTGATAAGTGTTCTACGAGTGTCGACACCAATACGTGTATCCGACACGGACACACCATTTAAGAGAAGGGTCTGAATCTCATAGATTATAACTAAGTTTACATATATATATATAAACATATACGTCTAATATATCACTAGAAGACATATTGAGATAATAATAATTATAATTATTATGTTATTAAAAATTAGGCTAAAATAGTTATAAGTAGTGTGAATATTAATTAATAATATACTTAAACTAAACTTAACTATATTACATCTGATATTCAAAACTATTAGATGAATGTGAGACTACATAAATGTTTTTTACTTTACATAATATGTTTTAAATTTTAATTTACAATGATAACAAAGAACCGGGCCTGCAACTTCATAGCCCGGCCCATAAACCTTTTCGGTCTTGCTGGTTCCTCCGATGGTGTTGGCCGCTGCAAACAGCTCCCGATAAACCGTTTCATTTCACTCCATTTTTCAGTAACAACAACGCATAGTTGTTAGATAGAATTAGTACACATTTTCTCTCTGAAATCTTCGTTTTGCAGTGCAACAATGTCGCTGTCAAAATCACTATCCTCAGTTCCCGCGCGTCTCACACTCCTCGCTCTCTTCTCCGCCACCACCTTCTATTGTCTCTACAAATCTCGTCGTTTAAGATACCTCAAACTATCTTCTAACCCTAACCCTAAACCTAAACCTAAGATCATTTTCCTCTCAGAAACCGGAACCTGCAAAACCCTCGCTCTCCGCCTCCACCGTCTCCTCGCCTCCAACGGCGTCGCATTCGACGTCGTCGATTCGCGCCACTACGAGCCCGAGGATCTCCCCAAGGAGACGCTCCTCCTACTCGTTGCCTCCACGTGGCAGGACGGGGCTCCCCCCGCTGCCTCCCGCTTCTTCGCCACGTGGCTCGCCGAGGCCGCCGCCGATTTCCGCGCCGGCTCCCTCCTCCTTTCGAGCTGCCGTGTAGCCGTATTTGGCGTCGGGAGCCGAGCCTATGGCGAGTCCTTCAACGCCGTTGCGAAGGGCCTCGCGACGCACCTGAGGGCGCTCGGCGCCAAGGAGGTGGTTCCGCTTTGCGAAGGGGATGTTGATGGTGGTGACCTGGACGAGGTTTTCGATCGGTGGTGTGAGAAGGTGGTGGCCGTTTTGAAAGGAGGTGGTGTTGCGGAGTGCGATGATGATGATAGTGGTGGTGCTGTGGAGAGTGTCTATTCGAGTTCCGAAGAGGAGTCTGATGTGGAGAGTGAGATTGTTGACCTTGAGGACATTGCTGGTAAAGCTCCTTCACGGCGGAAGACTGTGGCTAATGGGGAAGAGAGTAATGGGAAATTGAATGGCAGAAAAGAAATGGTGACTCCGGTGATTCGAGCAAATTTAGAGAAGCAGGTATACAATTTTGAATAATGTGATAATGTATCACTGCGTGCTGTGCAATTCGTGTATGGTTTGCGTTTGTTAGAGTTGCCAAGTTTTTTTTTGTTGCTTAGTAAGTGACGGTTTAGTTTTCTGCCTGATTGAACTTTGGTAGATGAGACGTAGGTCTAAGTTCTTTTTTTGAAATGGCTTTATTCGAGGGTTGCCGATTTGCAGGGGTATAAAATCATTGGGTCGCATAGTGGTGTCAAGATTTGTAGATGGACCAAGGCGCAGCTTCGTGGTCGAGGTGGTTGCTATAAGCACTCGTTTTATGGAATCGAGAGTCACAGGTAATAGAGCAACTTGACATGCTATTCATTTTATGCTATATGTCCAGGTATATTTCATGTCATAACATTATATTTTAGCTGGAACTCTAGGGGCTTGATTTCTTTACCTTATTCATTCCCGCTGAATTTAAAGATGGAGTTCATTAGTTATGTTGGTATGCAACTCTCTGCACCGTTGGATGGTCTAAATTAAATTTCACAAACAAGAAATTAGTAAATGGGTTCGGAAGAGGAAAGAAAGAGGGTGTACCTTGATTTGAAGATAACTTTGGGCTGCAATATAGTAATTTGGCTTTTGAAAAGTGGGGTCATATAGTGGTTGGCTTTATCCTCCTTGCCATGGGTTTTGTGAATTTTTCTTGTGCTTGTCAAAAAAGTGGATTTATCATTTGTTCTAGATATTACTGAACCATATTTCAGCTGCCTAATTCACTGTCAATTTTTGAGTTCACACAGATGCATGGAGACAACCCCTAGCTTGGCATGTGCAAATAAATGTGTTTTCTGCTGGAGGCATCACACAAATCCAGTAGGGAAAAGTTGGCAATGGCAGATGGATGATCCGATAGAGATTGTAAATTCTGCAATAGACCTCCATAAAAATATGGTTAAACAAATGAAAGGAGTTCCTGGTAAACTTATCCATCTATGCTACAATCATATTGAAGTATAAGGATATTTGTCTGATTAATGGACCAACATAGGGGATTAGTCAATATGAAGGAGATAAAGTAGCTTTTGATCATATCCTGTGTAAATATGCTCTAATTGAAAGCGTTGGGCACACTAAAGATATGTTATAGTGAAGAAGTTTAGATGGAAAGAGGGGGTAGTGGTAAAGGTTTCATTTCAAGTAAATATTCTCTTGTTTGAGAACTTTTAAATGCGAGATCATCATGTAACCTTTCAATCCCTTAGCAAGACTATCTCTCGCAATTCAAAAAAGAAAATTTATTTGTCCCTCCATTTCCATTCAGTCCCTCCATTTAAGCCATGCCCTCAATCAAAACCTAAATTATGATCTCTTTGAAAAAAAACTTCCAATTTTAATGATTTATTCTGTGGTTGTATTGTTATATGAACACTGCATTCAATCTAGGTAGCATAGCATCTTGAAATTCCTGTGCGTTTGTATGGCGACAAAGCCCATTTTGATGTATTAATTTCCATAATGCTATGCTTTGTAATTATAAATCAATAAAAAGAAAAAGAAAACTGGGGCACAAGCACCCTGCTATGTGTTCATTCTGGATATTGTGGATATTAGCTTCAGAGAAACTCCACCTTTCTGAACATCACTGTGTTCATGGATTAATTCCTAAATTGCCTCATTTAACACTTTGTCTAGGAGTCACCTTGGAGCGATTAAATGAAGGTCTCTCACCTCGTCATTGTGCATTATCTCTTGTTGGTGAACCTATAATGTATCCAGAGATAAATGCACTTGTGGATGAGCTGCACAAAAGGAGGATTTCCACCTTTCTAGTTACAAATGCACAATTTCCAGAGAAAATTAAATCGCTCAAACCTATTACCCAGGTATTGCATCATTTAGAGATACTAAAGTAAACTCATGTTGGTTTTGCTAATGCTAGTCAAACCTAATATTCTTGTTCTGCCTTGCAGTTATATGTCAGTGTAGATGCTGCAACAAAGGACTCTTTGAAGGCAATTGATAGACCACTATTTGGCGATTTCTGGGAGCGATTCATTGTAAGTATTTCCCCGTTCTGAGTGAAAATATGTCCTTAGTAGAATCATAGTGTGTTAACAAGTGTATTAATAAGGTGCAGAGAAATTCCTTCTAAGTCACTGCAAAGAGTAGCTTAACAGAATTACAGAGATGTCTTTCTTTTGTTGTCCAAGAGCTTTTTTTAGGATCCTTAGTTCCCACCATGATCGCCAATTTCAAAGCATGGATGTAGTAATAGATCCCAAAAAAGAAAACTGTTAGTATTAGTAGATCATGAGTAGCTAATCATCATACTGTCAAAGTTGGTAGGGAATCATATTATTTTGGAGATAATCACTGACAAGTTAATCATTATACTGGCAAAAGTCTGATGAATGTATCTACTTGCATGGAAAATGAACGAGAGTCAGTCTTGAAGTAGACTTCATAATAAATTAAGGGTATACAAGGAAATTAGCAATTAATACATCTGAAAATGAGTCTATTGTGGTTCTTATAATTAAGACAAGAAGTACACCACTGATTTGTTTCTTATAGATAGGACCAGGGGAGTATTTATTTTGTTAGAACCCCTCTTTTTTCATTATAAAGAGTGTGGAATACTAGTTGTAATAGTCACTATTTGATTACAGAAAAAACACAACTAATTCAGTTTCTTTTTCCTTTTATGTTGAATTTAATCTTAGCATGTGGTGTATACTTTGTCTGCTTGATCAGTTTGTCTATGTATGTTCATAACTATTTGCCAGGATTCCTTGACTGCTTTAAGGGAAAAACATCAGCGAACTGTATACCGCCTGACCCTGGTGAAAGGTTGGAATACTGAAGATGTTGATGCTTATTCTAAGCTCTTTAGTATAGGAGATCCTGACTTTGTTGAAATCAAGGGAGTTACGTATTGTGGCTCGTAAGTCTTCACACTATTCCCCTATTTGTCCAGTACTCAACTTGGTTTAGTCTTAGACCCTCTTTTAAATGACAAGGTGCTCTTCACAGGTCCACTACATCAAAACTGACAATGGAAAATGTCCCTTGGCATACTGATGTGAAAGCTTTTTCAGAGGCCCTAGCTTTGAAAAGCCAAGGAGAGTATGAAGTTGCATGTGAGCATGCTCACTCGTGCTGTGTCCTCTTAGCAAAAACTAATAAGTTCAAAATCGATGGTCAGTGGTATACATGGATAGACTATGAAAAATTTCATGATCTGGTAGGTGTTCGAGTCCTACTGTTCTTTTGGACCAATTTGGATTATTTGTTTATGAAATTTAGCCTCAATTTATTTTCAGGTGGCATCTGGAAAAACTTTTGACAGCAGTGATTACATGACTGTCACACCATCCTGGGCCATCTATGGATCGGATGAAGGTGGATTTGATCCAAGACAATTGAGATATAGGAAAGAGAGACATCACAAGTCAAGCCGCAAACAATGAGGTTAGACATTTAAGAGCTTTTGGCCACTGACATTCATTTTCCTGTTGATCTTACTTCTTCGGTGTATAACTCATTAGGTTATACAACATACTTCAATAGGATAGTTTTGTAATACATGGCTTCATACATAGGCTAGTACGATTTCAGTGTATTTAAGCCCCCAAGTTTTCCCAATTGCAAGTTGAAAGAACATTATATTTTTCTTATTTACCTCGAATTTTGGATGTCAATTGTAGTCGCAGAAGCAACTTATTTTTGAGATTGAGATCGGTAGAATATGTTTGAGCTTTTGCTGTACAAAGCATTGCTTAGTGTTGCTCTGTTGTAATATTTTGGCAAACTCCTTTAGTTATAGCCTTTCAGGAGAGGAGGATTAGGTGGAAATATTATAATATAATGCAAACATGTAGATTGTGTAAATCTCGAAGTAATGCTTTCTACCCCTATTGTCTTCCTAGAGTTCAATAGTAAACAGTTTTAAATTATTATTGTACATGTACGACGAATAGCCAACCTTGTTAGTTATTGACCATAATGTTCTCTTCTACCCAAACACTCACAACTTCATTATTTTTTAGTCCTTGAAAGATTCTATTCAAATAATTTGTCTCTTAGTCATATTTCTATGTACTAATGGTAAATTCAAATTATTGTTACTATTAAGAAAACTCAAGCGATATCAACTTCCTATGAACGAGAACTGCCGAATGAATGCCAAATTTTGTTATCGAAGGATGCGAATGATGTTAAAATTTAAGATGAATAAATTGATGTCACACGCCTTTTAGGATCAAAGTGTTTATTCTTTAGAGTTCTGCCACCCTCCACCTCACGCTCAATTTATAACTTTGAAGTCAAAATATGGGTATCCAAAGCGGTTTTCCGGATGCTGCGTTACACTTGTGGATTTGTGGGTCGAGTCATACTCATTACTCATATGTTGGTACATACCATTTTCACGTTTTTACCATGCGTGATTTTTGCTGGTCCCATCCTCCGCTATTAATTTTTTCCATACTTTAATTTGGTTTCACATGACATTTTGGTTTTGCTAGTATTACAATTCAGATTTCCCTTTTCCCCCGAAACATGCTTTCTCACAGCAGCTACCATGTTCTCTCTATTTTTCTTAACAGTCCCTTTCAATTATAATCCTTTTGCATCAAGTTTGGACCACTACTACAGAATGCCTAATCCACATAAGCTGAGAGATGATCGTATGATATGCCTGCTTTCAATTTGCCTGCTCTCTGAAACACTGGAATCCAAGCCCCAAGTCTAATCGTATTTGATTCATTGGTCATTCATATGAACGAGAACGATAAAATCACACAGCAAACCTCTGAATAAGAATAAAATCCTCATCTTAGAAATACGATTAAAAAAATCCTAGAAGCAGCAGATGTTGAGGAATGCTTTTAACAAAAGTGATTTATGTTTTTAGAATGAAAAATGAAATGTTGAATGGGATTGTGTGTTGGATACGTGTGGACTGTGTGAACTTCCATGAACGAAAAATGGACATATAGTACAATATTCTTGTCCCTCTGTACCATTGTCCCCCACAACTTATTTAAACCAATAATTTCTCTTGGACTCGTCACATCCTAATTGCCAAATTTTCAAATCTATATCTCTTTTCCAATTGGGACAAAACTTAAATATAAATTCTGCTAAATAACAACCTTCAATTACCAACCAAGGACAATTACCAATAGCACCAAACAAACACAAAGAAACTCTTTCAAATATGAAACTGCGTACTTTGATTGAAAGTTCAAGAGGTTCTATTTTAAACAAATCTTTTAGGTCAAAGTTTAAAATGTTAAATTACCTTGTCCGAGTCTTTAAGAAAATTAATTTAATATTTTTATTTGAATTTTTAGTCATTTGTTTATGTAACTTTAGTTTTAGGTTTTAGTTCATTTTTGAACTTTTTTTTATTGAAATACCACGTAATTTATTCGAAAAATAAAATAGAGTATTAATGGTGGAGTAACTAAAATAAGTACTGGAATAGCAAAGGAAAAGTATATTAAATAATACCAATAAAAGGGAAAAGTATATTAAATAGATGTGTCAGAATTTTTTTTGAAATAATGAGATTTAAAAAGCAATGTTTTAAAAAATGTTATAAACCAATTAAACAATCTTTTTATCTATCACTTTTTTTGTTCAGGTAAACTTTACAAAGTCCAAACGCAATTCTAATAGTAAAATATATAGATGATTGTGGAGCAAATGAAAGACGTGAGAACTTGAAAGTACCATTTTTTTCTAATAAACTTTTTAATAACTTTTTGTACTAACAGATACATGTGCGCAATTATAGACTTTTTAAGAGTTTTAGTTATTGGGTTAGACGGAAAATAACTAAATCCTTGTAAACACTAAAATAACGTTATTCTTGGAAATATTATACTATGATTAAAAAATTTAGTAATAGTGTAAATTAATGATAAAGAAATTTATATTAAAGGAAAACTTGTAATTTAATTTATAAAGATAAAAATATAAATATGAATTAAAAATAAATGGGTGGTTAATATATGAAATTAGGATTTGGAATAATATACATGTGATCCAATGAAAATTATAATAATTCTTAAAAACGTTCAAATATTAAAATTTCGAAATAGCTTCTAAAATACATTCTCATTCAAGATGAAGAATTAGATTTATTACATAAAAAGTCAGTTATTTTTAAATGTTCACGATTTGTTCCACCCAAAAATGAACAGAAACAAGTAATCAAACGCTCAAAATACCAATTTGAGAACAATTTTTTTTGAAAAAAAACTGTTATATATAGTGCGATAACCTTATCTGAAGCCTTCTGATTCTGAGTGAATGGTTGACCTTGGTGTGAAGAAGAAGTATGAAATGGTTGTGTTTTATAAAAGCTAATGCCATCGTTATCCAAATTCTCACAAAAGCCAACTTCTCCACTCAAACCATTCTACTAACACACCCTTTGCCATTTCTCACTTTCAACTTCATTTCTTCCACATTTGCCATGTCAAATTCAAGGAGAAAAACCTCACACGTCACTTTAAAAGTTTAGCATGGAAACTAATGAAAACATGTTGTAGGCCATGAATGGAATCTCTCATTCATTCCTTCCTTCCACCACCCATTGGTTTCACAAATACCAACAAAGGAGAAAACCCATTTGCCCAACACAAAATTCCACCTTATCATTAACTATTCAAAACATTCTAGATTTGCAACATCTCTGATGTAATTCATAGTATCCAACTTATGAATCTCATCTTATAAATCGATCTAAAATCAACGATGACATCAGAATCATTTAAAGTTTATCTTAATAAGAAAAGTTTGTCATCAATTAATCAGTTATAACTATCAACATTACAAAACTGTATAGGTTACTTACTTTATTTTGTAATATAATACTTGTTTTCTCTGTTTGCAGTAAAAATATTTGGTATGACAGTAAAAAGGATGAACATAGATTTGCTAACGTTGGAGAAAAGTTAAGAATGAAAAAGCAGTGAAGAGTAGTGTTAATGGGAAAGTGGTGTTAACGTCCAACCATCCTTATCATTCATTGGTGCTCTTAGGCGGCTACTACATTCTTCATTGGAACGTGACTCTCACACACTTTATTTTTTCTTCACTCACTCTCTCAACACAATCACCCTTTTCCAACACTCCCAACACAATACACACAAATAAATAAATAAAACAGTACCTTCAATTACTACAACTACAAACAGAATCCATCATAAGACAGTAATAGCAGCACTCAAACTTTATAAAATCACATAATAACTAACATCAAATATGAAGCAGATGATGCTGATGATGATGCTGCCATGTTGCAAAACACAGTAAAAGAAAGCTATGGTATATCAAGAGCATGACCAATATTTTCTTGAATGGTTAACTACAGTTTCAAGCTAAACTGAAAGCTTTGGAAGATGAAGAAAACACCCAATAAGACAAAGGAGGAAAATTTACCAAAATGGTGCAATTCAGTTTGAGTATTACTGGACAAATACAGAAAAAATTATAAAATGAGTGGCAACTTCAATTCAAATAAAAAATTGGTACACTGGTTGGTTCATATCCTTTTGCTGCACAACTATGGTTGATAGTTGTAGGCAATTAACAAACATACACAACACACTCAGATAAGAACATCTTTTCTGTGTGTGAGTGAGTGAAGCAATGGATAGTAATATCCAAGTTGAACTAAAGAAACTAGTAATTGAAGTCATGGAACATAACATAATACATATCTTTCAGGCAAAAGGTAAACCAATAACCTCGTTCAAGTGTTTCTGTTGGAACTTGTGTTCTCCAACAGCAACAGCAACAACATCAATAATATCAGTTTTGATACCAATCCTCTGAATAAAAAAACATGGCAAGACCAAGGAACCAACCAAGAATCAATTGCTTAATGAAAAAGTTGAGTGAAAGAAAGAAACTATGAAAAAGAGAGAAAAAGGAGCAATGATTATATATATTAGCTACTCTTTCTGGGTTTGCTTTTCCTCCTAGCTCTGCTTCTCGATGGCTCCACTTTTGGAAGTTGCATCTCCTCTTGTTTTGCAACCCTCATGCATGCTGATGATGATGCTGCTCCCTCTTCCTCGTTGGATGTAACTTTCTCCATTGAACTCTCTATGCCTAGTGCTGATATAGAACCTCCTCTTTGCTCCATCACCTGTGCCTTCTCCTCTTCACTTTCTTCCATCTTTGCAATAATAACCTTACGAGGTCTACCTCTCTTTCTAGGAGCTGCTTGAGGTTGAGGCTGAGCTTCTTCTTGCTCTTTCTCATCATCTATGGTGGAAGATGCTTCAGCTATTGCCACAGAAAGTTCCTTAGTTTTCTGTGGCTTTTTCTTACCCATCATCAATACAATACTCACTATTTCTTATTTCCAAATTTTCAATTCAAAAACATCAATATCAAATCTCTCATCCCTTAAATCCCTTCACTGGATAGGATAGGAAGAAAAAGATGATCCTGTTTCTAATGCAAAACACACACACCCCCTCTCTCTGTTTTCTTAATTTTTATTTTGCAATATGTTAAAAGCAAGAAGACCAATATCTTTGACCAGAATCCGGGTGGAATAAAAGCAAGGCCTTTGTAAACTATAGTGGCATAAAAAAACAAATGACTATAGGTCTTCATTCGGGTGCCAATTAAATAAACCATTCATAGCATCATCTTTCACTTTCCTTTTTTGTCCATTCATAGTGTCATTCCAATTTATTTACACATCATTTTCCTCCTACCACAGCAGAAGAAAAAAAAAATGAAAGATAAATAGAAAAACAGAGAGAAAAGGAAGTAGCTATGTTAAGCTACTAGAAGAAAGAAAGTAGAGTAGTAGTAGTAGTAGAAGACAGTGTGTGCAGAAGGGTAAGCAAAGATGAGAATTGAAGTACCTTTCTCATTCACTGCTGAATAAAGTAAACAGAAATGATACATTTACAACCTCTATTTATCTATCTAAGATTTCAATGTTTACAATGATAAAAACACTCTTTCTTTATATCATAATTGGAAGTTGTATAATGGAATAGAGTAAACTAACTGAGAAGAGAGTGTGGTGAGTGATATTGGAGTGAAAAAGTAATAGTAGGAATAACCATGGTTAAGGGTGTGGACCAAAGAGGTGATGGGAAAAGGGGATGTGGGGTTTTGAAGAGGGGTAAGGTAGCCAGATTTGGTGTGTGTGTTGTACTACTCACACGCAGTGTTCCAGTCTGACCACTTGTGTTGTTGCTTCCCGGGTTTCGCGTCCTTACTCTTCTGCAGCTTTAAATGTTCGGCTCATCACATTTTTAGGGTTTATGTAATTATATACTCATATCTTCTGCTATAATATATATTATTATGCAATGTTAATGTGGTTGATCTGTTGTATTGTTTTTGAGATTTTGTATTAAGATTATTTATGTAAACATGTTTTAAGATAAAAACAACAACACAAGTAGTGAAAGTAATTGAGAGTTTTCAGGAGCACCCTTTTCATTTTTATTACCATTTTCACTGTGAACTTTATCTTCAATCATTCATCCATCATCCATGTAAAATGGTACTTCTTTCTTCATCCATTGAGTCTTGTAACCCTCAGGAGTATGGTTCCAGACACTGCCCAAATGCAGTTCATCACAATTTGTTTCTATCACAATCATAAAAAGAGTGAAAGTTTATTAGATTTTCAACTCATGTAAGACTTTTTTTCGCAATGGATTAACTCATAATCCTATCATTCAAGTTTTATGTAAGACTTTTTTTCGCAATGGATTAACTCATAATCCTATCATTCAAGTTTTATAAATCGATTTTATGAGATTAAATTAAACAAGTTCATTTCTTAATAGTTTTTCAACTTTAGTTTCACATATTTTATCATTCATTCAGAGCTAACATAATCTTGAACATAAAAGTTATATCCCTTTATTTACTAAAAGTTATATCCCTTTATTTACTAAAAAATTTTATTAAGATTAAACTCTAAATCCTAAACCCTAAACTATATATAAAAAAGGAAGATTAAACTCTAAATCCTAAACCCTAAACTATATATAAAAAAAGGATATGTTTTGTGTGGCAAGTTGAACCTGACAAATGATAAACCGACGATAGAAAAAACACACGAGTGTGTTTTTGTGGTTGGTTTTGCGGGACCAAACACTGTGTTGGTTTTTTACACTCTTATTTAGATATTCAGAGAATCACCTTTCTAATAAACTTCCAATGAAGCTTCCTCTTTTGTTTTTATTTATTCACCTTTTGCTTCATTAATATTACTATTAATCTCTCATTAAATCAATATAAAAATGACTTTTTATAATAATAGCTTTCTTTTTTGTTTAAATCTAACACGACCATTAAATTTCGTTTTCTTTACTTAAAAGATAAAATACTACATGTCATACAATAACAACTAAAAAATTGTTGTTTTATAGTTAAAATAACTGTTTTTTTTCTTAGTTTTTAATGAGTATTAATATTAAATATAGGTTTTCATCTACAACTACTACTGTGTTATTTATGCTGTACACTTTCCTTTCCACCTATAAAATAACAAATCCTTTTACATCTACACATTTTAATTTTGTTATTATATATACAATTTATTATCAACTTCTTTTATACTAAAAAATAATAAGAAAAACCAATCAATGATATTTGAATAAATAA
Source organism: Phaseolus vulgaris (assembly GCF_051622355.1). Classification (NCBI taxonomy): domain Eukaryota; kingdom Viridiplantae; phylum Streptophyta; class Magnoliopsida; order Fabales; family Fabaceae; genus Phaseolus; species Phaseolus vulgaris. The sequence continues at coordinate 2,408,261 of NC_143498.1, forward strand.
CTAATTAAGTACTTGTCAATAATTAATATAGATTGTCAATATATTAATACTTTTTATTTATTTGAATAAAAGAGTTAATATATATTATAATGTTCAAGAAGAGTCTAGCTTGTGCAAGAGAGGACCACTTATTTGGTACTTTTTGAATAATGGCTTTTAAAGCCACTGATGATCTATAATTGCAAAAAAAAAACTATGTTTTGCTTTATAATGAAATATTATTATAGAGATAAACATACAAATAAACTAATATTTAATAAACTTGTGGATGAATCAAGTAGAGAAAAGTAACTTAATTCAGTTTATTAAGTTGAACTTTTATGAACTTTTTTTCTTGTACCAAACCCAGTTAACTCATTTATTTGTATTTAATTTTATCTTTTTAAAATATATCAAACTAAATATCTTTGAATGGTGTCCTTTTAGACTATTCACACAACAATGGTTTAAAAATGTTTAAATGTGTCACAACAATGTTTAGGTGATGTGTTAAAAGTATACCAAAGAAGGTACATCAACTTTTGTTCAAGATCAATTAATTCACAATTTTAAAATTTATATTTTGTTTATAATCTATAATAAGGACCTTTGATATTTTCTTAAAATTATTGGTTAACACTTGACTTTTCAGCTTATATATATTTTTTATCATTAATATTAAAACCTGATTTTCAACTTCTACTTTCTGCTACTAGCATTAACTCTTAATTTAATTCACTATACATCCTAATTCAAAGGCTAATATATATATGATGTTTAGAAAGCTAATAAAACCACTACAAACTTATCTTCTATTTTTATGGTAAATAAATTGAAAAATATGATTTATTCTATACATAATTAAAAAATATGGATAAAGTTATTGTCTAGTTGTTTTTTTACAATTATTTGTAACCTTTGTATATTAAAAATAGAATACCTTACTTATTTAATATCTTTTATAATGATAGGCTAATTATATTAACATAAAAAATATACAATTAAGTGTATCTTAGATTCTTATCAAATTTTAAATGGATTTTTTTAAAAAAAGTTGTGTATTCTTTTTACTGATAATAATTCTGATCAGATAAAAATGGTTTAGTCTTCAAGAAAAGATAAATAGATCATTCATAACTATAGAGAGAATACAAAGAAAAAGTATTTTATACAGATTGTGATTTTTGTGAAATGAAGTTTGAATAAGTTATTTTTTACTTATGAGTTTTTTAATTTAGATAATAAAATATTTATACTTCATCTCCTTTAAATCACTACTACTCTTAAATGTCTTAATTGGTCCTTAAATTAATATGAATAAATTTCTAGAAGACTCTAAATCATGATAAATTAGTCTTATTAGAGACTAACATCTTTTATATCCTAAACCCATCAAAACTTGGTTGATTTATGTTCCAATATTAGGGTGATGCAAAGTATATGTCATTAAGCTAAATGTACACGTGTTACCAAGTCATGTATAAGTCTCTATCAACTCCTCACCACCTAAAGTTCTTTCTACCTGATTAGACAATAATGAAACACAAAATACGTATGTTAACATGAATTCATGGTACAATACTACCCAAGGTATTCTTACACCACTCATTAAATGTCATGCAACTACTCATTCAAAGTCAATTCAGGATCAAACATTATATACACATATACTAATCATATATACATGTATATAAGGAGTCCATAAAGAATTTACCACCAAAAAAATACATATATAATGCATGCATCTCAACATAAGTCATTTACATCTCCAAAACATATATAATTAAACTCACCTCTATACAACATATCATCCATAAATCGTGTATAAAAGCATATTACTTGCATATAAAATACAACTATATCACGTATTAACAACAAATAGTCTATTGAGAAATCTCCTTAACACAAACAATGTAACATTCATTTTGTTTGAGCATAGTTAAAGTCAACGCTTAAGCGGTCATCACGTTGTTATAATCAACATAAAATATTATTTAGAAACGTGAGGTTTTCCTTAAAAATATTTTTTGAATAAAAAATAGTTATGTTCTGAAGAAATATTTATAAAAAAAATTATAAGTTAAAATTAATTTATATATAATTTAAAATTGATAATTAAGAAAATAAATTATATAACTTGTTTAAGTATATGAATAAAATTTAGTTACTTTATTTTATCTTCTATTTACAGTAAAATTTTATGATAAAAAATTATTCGAATACATCTTTAGTACGTAAAATTATTGAATTATACACATTTTGTAGTATTATTAAATTATATTCTATAATTTAAAGTATTTAATATAATATTATTTGCAAACTACAATTTTCCCATAAAACTTGGCCAGGTAGATATTTTGTCATTCTTTTTCTGGTTATGTTTTCATTATTTTTTTGGGAAAATAATCTTTTTTAGTTTTTTCTACATTGTAATAGTTGAAACATCCGTTTAAATTAATTGAACGTAATACTTTGCTTTGTCTCATTTAAATTAATTATCACACGAACAATTTTTATTTGCCAAATATATTTTTATCTTATTTTTAAAAATAAAGTAGTTAGTATCTAATTGATTTTTCGTTAGAGAATGAATAAAAGTAAGACAAAAAAAGCATGAATGTGATTGCAATTTACTAAATACATTTTTTTATTAAAATAAATGTATTTTCTGAGATAATACATTAATAAAGATTAAATTTGAATCGTTTCTATGAATTGGATTTATAATTAAGATTAAACTGATTTATTTAGTAAAATAAATAAATTCAATCAGGTATTTAATTTAACTACTGAAAGTCAAATAGTTCAATTCATATTTTATCTATTCTAGCAATACATATTTCCACACATTTAATACAGAATTTGCATAGCATCCCACGTATAACTCAAATTAATCATCTAAATACATTATGTTTAAAAACAATAAAAACGCAATCATCAATTACAATTGTATTATTCAAACATCTCAAATTATATTGTCAACAATTTTAATATTAACAAGAGTAACTCACATCAAATTCAAAATAGTTTTACCATTTTTTATTTAAAATGAAAACCGTAGACATTAGAGAAAAAAAGCAAATGTTAATTGAAAAAAATAATTGTATGAAAATTATAAATATTAATAAAAATGATTTAATTTGAAAAACAATAATTGTATGTAGTGCATGCAAATATAAAGAAATGTAACGAGAAAATGTAAAGGATTTGAATAACTATAAATTAGAAAAAAAAAGTTTGCAAAATTGTAAATAACATGAAAGTAGACTATTGAAAGCTTTAAAATGATTTCAAAAGTAAACAAACAAAAATATAAATATAAATATCATAAAACAAATAGAAAGACTTTAATGTGAAATGAAAAATAAAAAAGATAAATGAAAGAACATATAAATAATTAAAGTGGTGATAGAGAATTTTACAATGTTTATTTACTATATTTCTCACATTGAGTACATCCCCAAAGTGTTTTTATTCATTGGTTAATGAAAGTTTTAGTTTAATCAATTTTATCTATGATATATTTTAGGATAGTGTTTTCATGGATTTCTATTTTATAAAATCAACCATTTTTATGGTTTATTCCTATTATAATTTTTTATTTTTATAATAATATTATTTTGTTGGACTTTTGGTGAGGGTTGAAAGTAAGGGTAGGGGCTAATCCTATCATAGCCATCTTGGGTGGGACCGATTCATCATGACCATTGAAATGCGAATCCAGAGAAAATCTTTCCCCTTCCATGTGCCTTTGGATTTTATGTAACTTTCTACCATCATTTTCTTCTATCTTATTTCACCAATTATATACTTCACTCAATAATTCATACAAATAATTCCACTTAAAAAATAAATTCTAATATATTGTGATCAACCCATTTATTGTTCATTTAGATTAATATATTGTGATCAACCCATTTATTGTTCATTTAGATTTAAGATTTGGAGTTTAGGGTTTAAAGTTTTATTGTTAGATCTGAATTAATATTTTTTGCAAATTTTTTTTATAGTAGTCAAGTCAATTGTGAATTAGAATTTGATATTATTTATAAGTAGACAAGAATAATAATATATAAGAAAAATAAATTCCTAAATTTACTATTTTAGAGATTGGATTGAAGGGGATGTTTTAGTAGTTTGTTTATTGAACCAAAGCATGAACTAAAAAAGTTGAGAAGGTCCACCTTGAATATGGAATTTTTCAACATAGTATGGATCCAGAATAAAAATTGTAAAAAGTGGGGCGAAATTCACAAATTTTGGTAAATGATAGTCTTGGTTTGCACAAAATTTTTGAAAAATTTTCTCGAAATAACTTTTTGCTGAAATTCCACGTAAATATCTTGAGAGAATTTGGGACAAAATGCAACAAGTTTCAGGTAAAACGGATGAGTATTCACCTAGGAAAAAAATCAAACAGTTTCACACACAAACGAACCTTCCTTTCAGCCCTGACAATGATGAATAAAAATTATTGCAAATGTTGTGGGACAAATTTGGAACTCAAATCTCAGCCAAAACTCAATACACACAATGTTGAATGTCTTGTAAAAATTTAACACAAAAAGACCTAAGGAATAAGACGTAGTAAGTCCCAGACAGAGAGTGAAGAAAATCGATTTTTCGAAAACTAAACGTCTTGGCTTTTCTTCCATTTATCTCCTTTTTGTGATTTGTTTATGGACGTGCCTCCTTAGATGGGTGCAAACAACATATGAAAGTACTTATGTGAATGTTTTCGGAATTTTTCAATGCAGTATGGACTCAGAATAAAAATTGCAGAAAGTGGGGCGAAATTTCACAAATTTTGGTAAAGGATAGCCTTGGTTTGCACAACATTTCTGAAAAATTCATTCGAAATAACTTTTTGCTGAAATTCAACGTAAGAATCTCGACTGAATATGGGACAAACTGACACAAGTATCAGGTCAAACGGATGAGTATTCACCTAGGCAAAAAATAAAACAGTTTCACACACAAATGAACCTTCCTTTCAGCCCTGACAGTGATGAATAAAAAATATATTGCAAATCCTCTGGGATGAATTTGGGGTTGAAATCTCAGCCAAAACTCAATAGACACAATGAAAAATGTCTGGTAGACATTTCAGACAAAAATACCCAAGGAGTAAGGTGTAGTAAGTCCCAGACCGAGAGTGAACAAATATGGGTTTTTCGAAAACAAAATGTTCTGGCTTTTCTTCCCCGTATCTTCTTTTTGTGATCTGGCTTTTCGTACCCATATATTCTTTTTGTGATTTGTTTATGGACATGCCTCCTTACCTGGGTGCAAACAACATAAGAAGTATTTGTGTGATTTTTTTTCAATGCAATACGGACCCAGAATAGAATTGCAGAAAATAAGGCGAAATTTCACAAGTTTTGGTAGAGGATAGCCTTGATTTTTGATAAAATTTATGAAAAATTCTCTTAGAATAGTTTTTTCCTGAAATTCCACATAAGAATCTTGACTGAATTTGGGACAAAACGCGACAAATTTCAGGTCAAACGGATGAGTATTATCTAGGAAAAAAATCAAACAGTTTCACACACAAATGAACATTCCTTTTCACTCTAGCAGTGATGAATAAAAAAATTTTGCAAATCCTGTGGGACGAATTTGGGGTTGAAATCTCAACCAAAACTCAATAGACACAATGAAAAATGTCTGGTAGAAATTTCAGACAAAAATACCCAAGGAGTAAGGCGTAGTAAGTCCTAGACCGAGAGTGAACAAATCTAGTTTTTCGAAAACAAAACGTTCTGGCTTTTCTTCCTCGTATCTTCTTTTTGTGATTTGTTTAGGGACGTGCCTCCTTACCTGGGTGCAAACAACATATGAAAGTACTTGTGTGAATTTTTTCAATGCAATACGGACCCAGAAATAAAATTGCAGAAAGTATGGTGAAATTTCAAAAATTTCAGTAGAGATAGCCTTGGTTTTCGATAAAATTTCTGAAAAAATCTTCTGGAATAGTTATTTCCTGAAATTTAACGTAAGAATCTCGACTAAATTAGGGACAAAATGCGACAAATTTCAGGTCAAACAGATGAGTATTCATCTAGGAAATAAATAAAACAGTTTCACACACAAACGAACCTTAATTTCAACCCTGGCAGTGATGAATAAAATATTTATTGCAAATCTTGTGGAACGAATTTCGGGCTCAAATCTCATCCAAAACTCCATAGACACAATGACGAATGTCTGCTAAAAATTTCATACTAAAATTTCCAAGGAGTAAGGCGTCGTAAGTCCCAGACCGAGAGTGAACATAACTGGTTTTTTGAAAAAAAAAGCGTCCTGATTTTTCTTTCCCGTATCCTCTTTTTGTGAATTGTTTATGCACGTGCCTCCTTACTTGGGTACAAACAACATATGAAAGTACTTGTGTGAATTTTTTCAACGCAATACCGACGTAGGATAAAATTGCAAAAAGTATGACGAAATTTGACAAGTTTCGGTAGATGATAGACTTGGTTTTCAATAAAATTTCTGAAAAATTCTCATGGAATAGTTTTCTCCTGAAATTCAACGTAAGAATCTCGACTGAATTTAGGACAAAATGCGACAAATTTCAGGTCAAACAAATGAGTATTCATCTAGGAAAAAAATAAAACAGTTTCACACACAAACGAACCTTAATTTCAGCCCTAGCAGTGATGAATAAAAAATTTATTGCAAATCTTGTGGGACGAATTTGGGGCTCAAGTCTCAGCAAAAGCTCAATAGAAAAAATGACGAATGTCAGGTAAATATTTCAGACCAAAATACCCAAGGAGTAAGGCGTAGTAAGTCACAGACCGAGAGTGAACAAAACTGGTTTTTCGAAAACAAAACGTCATGGATTTTCTTCCCCGTATCTTCTTTTTTTGATTTGTTTATGGATGTGCCTCCTTACCTGGATGCAAACAACATATGAAAGTACTTGTGTGATTTTTTTCAACGCAATACGGACCCAGAATAAAATTGCAAAAAAAAGGGCGTAATTTCACAAGCTTCTGTGGAGGATAGCCTTGGTTTTCTATAAAATTTCTGAAAAATTCTCCCGAAATAATTTTATCCAAAAATTAAACGTAAGAATCTCAATTGAATTTGGGAAAAAACGCGACAAATTTCATATCAAACGGATGAGTATTCACCTAGGAAAAAAACAAAACTGTTCACACACAAACGAACCTTCCTTTCAGCCCTGGCAGTGATGAATACAAAATTTATTCCAAATTCTGTGAGACGAATTTGTGTCTCAAATATCATCCAAAACTCAACTGACACAATGATTAAGGTTTGGTAAAAGTTTCAGATGAAAATACCCAATGAGTAAGGCGTAGTAAGTCCCACACCGAGAGTGAACAAAACTGTATTTTCGAAAACAAAACGTCCTGACTTTTTTTTACCGTATCTTTTTTTTCTGATTTGTTTATGGATTTGCCTCCTTACCTGTGTCACAACAACATATGAAAGTACTTGTGTGATTTTTTCCAACGAAATACGAACCCATAATAAAATTGCAAAAAATAGGGCAAAATTTCACAAGTTTCGGTAGAAGATAGGCTTGGTTTTCTATGAAATTTCAGAAAAATTCTCCCAGGATATTTTTTTCTTAAAATTCCACGTAAGAATCTCAACTGAATTTCCGACAAAATACAAAAAATTTCAGGTCAAACGGGTGAGTATTCACCTAGAAAAAAAATCAAACAGTTTCACACGCAAACGAACTTTCCTTTCAGCACTGGCAGTGACGAATAAAAAATTTATTGCCAATCTTGTGGGACGAATCTGGGCTCAAATCTCAGTCAAAACACAACCGACACAGTGACGAACGTCTGGTAAAAATTTCAGACCAAAATACCCAAGGAGTAAGGCGTAGTAAGTCCCAGACCGAGACCGAACAAAACTGGTTTTCCGAAAACAAGACGTCTTGACTTTTCTTTTCTTCCCCGTATCTTCTCTTTGTTATTTTTTTATGGACGTGCCTCCTTGACTGGGTGCAAACAACGTATGAAAGTACTTGTGTGAATTTTTTCAGTGCAATAGGACCCAGACTAAAATTGCAGAAAGTAGGGCGAAATTTCACAAGTTTTCGTAAAGGATGATAGCCTTGGTTTGCACAAAATTTCTGAAAAATTCTCCCGAAATAGTTTTTTCCTGAAATTCCACGCAAGAATCTCCACTGAATTTGGGACAAAACGCGACAAATTTCAGGTGAAACGGATGAGTATTCACCCACGAAAAAAATCAAATAGTTTCGCACACAAACGAACCTTCCTTTCAGCCTTGGCAGTGATGAATAAAAAAGTTATTGCCAATCTTGTGGGACGAATCTGGGGCTCAGATCTCAGCCAAAACACAACAGACACAGTGTCGAACTTCTGGTAAAATTTTCAGACCAAAATACCCAAGAATTAAGGCGTAGTAAGTCCCAGATCGAGGGCGAATAAAACTGGTTTTCCAAAAACAAGACGTCCTGAGTTTTCTTCCCCGTATATTCTCTTTCTGTTTTGTTTATGGATGTGCCTCCTTACCTGGGTGCAAACAACGTATGAAAGTACTTGTGTGAATTTTTTCAGCGCAATACGGACCCAGAATAAAATTGCAGAAAGTATGGCGAAATTTCACAACTTTTCGTAAATGATAGCCTTGGTTTGCACAAAATTTCTGAAAAATTCTCCCGAAATAGTTTTTTCCTGAAATTCCACGCAAGAATCTCCACTGAATTTGTGACAAAACGCGACAAATTTCAGGTCAAACAGATGAGCATTCACCCACGAAAAAAATCAAACAGTTTCGCACACAAACGAACCTTCCTTTCAGCCCTGGCAGTGATGAATAAAAAATTTATTGTCAATCTTGTGGGACGAATCTGGGGCTCAAATCTCAGCCAAAACACAACAGGCACAGTGACGAACGTCTGGTAAAAATTTTAGACCAAAATACCCAAGGAGTAAGGCGTAGTAAGTCCCAGACCGAGAGCGAACAAAACTGATTTTCCGAAAACACAACGTCCTGGCTTTTCTTTTCTTCCCCATATCTTCTCTTTGTAATTTGTTTATGGACGTGTCTCCTTACCTGGGTGCAAACAACGTATGAGAGTACTTGTGTGAATTTTTTCAGCAAATAAAATTGCAGAATGTAGGGCGAAATTTCACAAGTTTTCGTTGATGATAGCCTTGGTTTGCACAAAATTTCTGAAAAATTTTCCCGAAATAGTTTTTTCCTGAAATTCCATGCAAGAATCTCCACTGAATTTGGGACAAAACGCGACAAATTTCAGGTCAAACGAATGAGTATTCACCCACGAAAAAAATCAAACAGTTTCGCACACAAACGAACCTTCCTTTCAGCCCTGGCAGTGATGAATATAAAACTTATTGCAAATCTTGTGGAACGAATCTAGGGACCAAATCTCAGCAAAAACACAACAGACACAGTGTCGAACGTGTGGTAAAACTTTCAGACCAAAATACCCAAGGAGGAAGGCGTAGTAAGTCCTAGACCGAGAGCGAACAAAACTTGTTTTCCGAAAACAAGACGTCCTGGTTTTTCTTTCCCGTATCTTCTCTTTGTGATTTGTTTATGGACGTGCCTCCTTACCTGGGTGCAAACAACGTATGAAAGTACTTGTGTGAATTTTTTCAGCGAATAAAATTGCAGAATGTAGAGCGAAATTTCAAAGGTTTTCGTTGAGAATAGCCTTGGTTTGCACAAAATTTATGAAAAATTCTCCCGAAATAGTTTTTTCCTGAAATTCCACGCAAGAATCTCCACTGAATTTGGGACAAAACGCGACAAATTTCAGGTCAAACAGATGAATATTCACCCACGAAAAAAATCAAACAGTTTCGCACACAAACGAACCTTCCTTTCAGCCCTGGCAGTGATGAATAAAAAACTTATTGCAAATCTTGTGGGACGAATCTGGGGACCAAATCTCAGCCAAAACACAACAGACACAGTGTCGAACGTGTGGTAAAACTTTCAGACCAAAATAACCAAGGAGGAAGGCGTAGTAAGTCTCAGACCGAGAGTGAACAAAACTGGTTTTCCGAAAACAAGACGTCCTGGTTATTCTTTCCCGTTTCTTCTCTTTGTTATTTGTTTATGGACGTGCCTCCTTACTTGGGTGCAACCAACGTATGAAAGTACTTGTGTGAATTTTTTCAGCGCAATACGGACCCAGAATAAAATTGTAGAAAGTATGGCGAAATTTCACAAGTTTTCGTACAGGATAGTCTTGGTTTGCACAAAATTTCTGAAAAATTCTCCCAAAATAGTTTTCTCCTGAAATTTCACGCAAGAATCTCCACTGAATTTTGGATAAAACGCGACAAATTTCAGGTCAAACAGATGAGCATTCACCCACGAAAAAAGTCAAACAGTTTCGCACACAAACGAACCTTCCTTTCAGCCCTGGCAGTGATGAATAAAAAATTTATTGCCAATCTTGTGAGATGAATGTGGGGCTCAAATCTCAGCCAAAACACAACAGACAAAGTGACGAACGTCTGGTAAAAATTTCAGACCAAAAGACCCAAGGAGTAAGGCGTAGTAAGTCCCGGACCGAGACCGAACAAAACTGGTTTTCCTAAAACAAGACGTCTTGGCTTTTCTTCCCCGTATCTTCTCTTTGTGATTTGTTTATGGACGTCCCTCCTTACCTGGGTGCAAACAACGTATGAAACTACTTGTGTGAATTTTTTCAGCGCAATACGGACCCAGAATAAAATTGCAGAAAGTAGGGAGAAATTACACAAGTTTTCGTAGAAGATAGCCTTGGTTTGTACAAAATTTCTGAAAAATTCTCCCGAAATAGTTTATTCTTGAAATTTCACGCAAGAATTTGCACTTAATTTGGGACAAAACGCAACAAATTTCAGGTCAAACGGTTGAGTATTCACCCACGAAAAAAATCAAACAGTTTTGCACACAAAAGAACCTTCCTTTCAGTCGTGGCAGTGATGAATAAAAAAACTTATTACCAATCTTGTGGGACGAATCTGGGGCTCAAATCTCAGCCAAAACACAACAGACACAGTGTCGAACATCTGGTAAAACTTTCGGACCAAAATACCCAAGAAGGAAGGCGTAGTAAGTCCCAAACTGAGAGCGAACAAAACTGGTTTTCCGAAAACAAGACGTCTTGGCTTTTCTTCCCCGTATCTTCCCTTTGTGATTTGTATATGGACGTGCCTCCTTAACAGGGTGCAAAAAACGTATGAAAGTACTTGTTTCAATTTTTTCAGTGAAATACGGACCCAGAATAAAATTGCAGAAAGTAGGGAGAAATTTCACAAGTTTTCGTAGAGGATAGCCTCGGTTTGCACAAAATTTCTGAAAAATTCTCCCGAAATAGTTTTTTCCTGAAATTCCACGCACGAATCTGCACTGAATTTGGGACAAAACGCAACAAATTTCAGGTCAAACAAATGAGTATTCACCCACGAAAAAAATCAAAAAGTTTCGCACACAAACGAACCTTCCTTTCAGCCATGGTAGTGATGAATAATAAATTTATTGCCAATCTTGTGGGACGAATCTGGGGCTCAAGTCTCAGCCAAAACACAACAGACACAGTGAAGAACGTCTGGTAAAAATTTCAGACCAAAATACCCAAGTAGTGAGGCGTAGTAAGTCCCAGACCGAGAGCGAACAAAACTGGTTTTTCGAAAACAAGACGTCCTGGCTTTTCTTCCCAGTATCTTCTCTTTGTGATTTGTTTATGGACGTGTCTCCTTACCTGGGTGCAAACGACGTATGAAATTACTGGTGTGAATTTTTTCAGCGCAATACGGACCCAGAATAAAATTGCAGAAAGTAGGGCGAAATTTCACAAGTTTTCGTAGAGGTTAGCCTTGGTTTGCACAAAATTTCTAAAAAATTCTCCTCAAATACTTTTTTCCTGAAATTGCACGCAAGAATCTCCACTGAATTTGGGACAAAACTTGACAATTTTCAGGTAAAACGGATGAGTATTCACCCACACAAAAAATCAAACAGTTTCGCACACAAACAAACCTTCCTTTCAGCCCTGGCAGTGATGAATAAAAAATTTATTGTCAATATTGTGAGACGAATCTAGGGCTCAAATCTCAGCCAAAACACAATAGAAACAGTGACGAACGTCTGTTAAAAATTTCAGACCAAAATACCCAAGGAGTAAGGCGTAGTAACTCCCAGACCGAGAGCGAAGAAAACTGGTTTTCCGAATACAAGACGTCCTGATTTTTCTTCCCCGTATCTTCTCTTTGTGATTTGTTTATGGACGTGCCTCCTTACCTGGGTGCAAACAACGTATGAAAATACTTGTGTGAATGTTTTCAACGCAATACAAACCCAGAATAAAATTGCATAAAGTATGGCAAAATTTCACAAGTTTTCGTGGAGGACATAGCCTTGGTTTGCACAAAATTTCTGTAAAATTCTCCTTAAATAGTTTTTTTCCTGAAATTCCACGCAAGAATCTCCACTGAATTTGGGACAAAACGCGACAAATTTCAGGTCAAAAGGATGAGTATTCACCCACGAAAAAAAATCAAACAGTTTCGCACGCAAACGAAGCTTCCTTTCAGCTCTGACAGTGATAAATAAAAAATTGATTGCCAATTTCGTGGGACGAGTCTGGGGCTGAAATCTAAGCCAAAACACAACAGACACAGTGACGAACGTCTGGTAAAAATTCCAGACCAAAATACCCAAGGAGTAAGGCGTCGTAAGTCCCAGACCGAGAGCGAACAAAACTGGTTTTTCGAAAACAAGACGTCTTTGCTTTTCTTCCCCGTATCTTCTCTTTGTGTTTTGTTTATGGATGTGCCTCCTTACCTGGGTGCAAACAACATATGAAAGTACTTGTGTGAATTTTTTCAGCGCAATATGGACCCATAATAAAATTGCAGAAAGTAGGGCTAAATTTCACAAGTTTTCGTAGAGGATAGCCTCGGTTTGCACAAAATTTCTGAAAAATTCTCCCGAAATAGTTTTTTCCTGAAAGTCCACGCAAGAATCTCCACTTAATTTGGGACTAAAGGCGACAAATTTCAGGTCAAACGGATGAGTATTCACCCACGAAAAAAATCATACAGTTTCGCACACAAACGAACCTTCCTTTCAGCCATAGCAGTGATGAATTAAAAATTTATTGTCAGTCTTGTGGGACGAATATGGGGCTCAAATCTCAGCCAAAACACAACAGACACAGTGACGAACGTTGCTAAAAATTTCATACCAAAATACCCAAGGAGTAAGGCGTAGTAAGTCCCAGACCGAGAGCGAACAAAACTGGTTTTCCGAAAACAAGACGTCTTTGCTTTTCTTTCCCGTATCTTCTCTTTGTGATTTTTTTATGGACGTGCCTCCTTTCCTGGGTGCAAACAACGTATGAAACTACTTGTGTGAATTTTTTCAGCCCAATACGGACCCAAAATAAAATTGCAAAAAGTATGGCGAAATTTCACAAGTTTTCGTAGAGGATAGTCTTGGTGTACACAAAATTTCTGAAAAATTCTCCTGAAATATTTTTTTCCTGAAATTCCACGCAAGAATCTCCACTTAATTTGGGACAAAACGCGACAAATTTCAGGGCAAACGGATGAGTATTCACCCACGAAAAAAATCAAACAGTTTCGCACACAAACGAACCTTCCTTTCAGCCCTGGCAGTGATGAATAAAAAATTTATTGTCAATCTTGTGGGATGAGTCTGGGGCTCAAATCTCAGTCAAAACACAACAAACACAGTGACGAACGTCTGGTAAAAATTTCAGACTAAAATACCCAAGGAGTAAGGCGTAGTTAGTCCCAGACCGAGAGCGAACAAAACTGGTTTTCCGAAAACAAGATGTTCTAGCTTTTCTTCCCCGTATCTTCCCTTTGTGTTTTTTTATGGACGTGCCTCCTTACCTGAGTGAAAACAACGTATGAAAGTACTTCTGTGAATTTTTTCAACCCAATACGGACCTAGAATAAAACTGGTTTGCACAAAATTTCTGAAAAATTCTCCCGAAATAGTTTTTTCCTGAAATTCCACGCAAGAATCTCCCCTTAATTTGGGATAAGTATTCACCCACGAAAAAAAATCAAATAGTTTTGCACACAAACGAACCTTCCTTTCAGCCCTGGCAGTGATGAATAAAAAATTTATTGTCATTCTTGTGGGACGAGTCTGGGGCTCAAATCTTAGCCAAAACACAACAGACACAGTGACGAACGTCTGGTAAAAATTTCAGACAATACCCAAGGAGTAAGGCGTAGTAAATCCAGACTGAGAGCGAACTAAACTGGTTTTTCGAAAACAAGACGTCCTGGATTTTCTTCCCCATATCTTCTCTTTGTGATTTTTTTATGGACGTGCCTCCTTACCTAGGTGCAAACAACGTATGAAAGTACTTGTGTGGATTTTTTTCAGCGCAATACGCACCCAGAATAAAATTGTAGAAAGTAGGGCAAAATTTCACAAGTTTTCGTAGAGCCATAGAATAATTTTTAGATTATGTAATCCGAAAACTCGTTTGAAAAAAGACTTCCGATTACATAATCCATAAGTTAAATAAGACTTCTAGACTATGTAATCCGGAAAGTAATCATGCATCTGAAAAAAGCTTCCTGATTATGTTATCTGGAAGCTAATTACAAATTTGAAAAATAACTTCCAGATTATGTAATGTGGAATATTATAAATGGGTATTTTTGGAAATTCGAAAATTTATGAAGGTGAAAGAAGAAAGTATGGAGGTGCAGAAAGAAACAGTCTAACAATAATACCTAAGAGAAAGCTACAAATTCGTTCAGCAATAAACGGTGACCTGTTAGGCTTTCCATGGGACCGAAGAAGGTGATTTCTTTTTGCACCCTATGCCTTCCTTTTACACCTCATAAATATAAAAATCTCCACTTTTATCCTTTTGGTTTATTTTTTATTTTATTTTGCAATCCAAAAAACTTTCTGTATTAGTACATAAACTTCCTGAATTATACAATTTAAAAGTTTTCTGTAATATACAATCGAAAAATTATTTTGTTGAAAAAAAAACTTTCAAATTACATAATTTAAAAGTTATTTATTGTATTTTTGATTTGTTTAATCCGAGAGAGATACTTTTAACTTCTAAATTACTCCAAAAGTCATTTTTTCATAAAAAAATTCAAATTATGAAATATTAGAGTGTCTTTAATTGTACAAATTGAAAGTATTTTTTACATTAAAAAATATTATAAATTATGGAATGTTGAAGTCACTTTTTGATTGGACAATTCAAAGGTAATTGTTGAGGACACCCAAAGAAAAAACTTCTGTTATATTGTAGTGTGATATGTTGAGCTTTTTTAAGTGGAGAAAACATGAGAGGTAGAAAATTTTTGTCATGAAAATTTTGTTCTTGAAAAATTATGTTTGAAAAATCTCATAAACCCTCATCCAGAAACTTGGAAAAACATTAATGTATAATTCATAAGCCACTTTAAAAATGGTAAAAGTTATTTTAAAAATTATGGGGTGCCAAAAAATTGTGAAGTTGCATGAAGAAGCTTACCAAAGTTTTTCAGCTACCATGCTTTATAAATCCAAAACAACACAAAATTTCAGAAAAAAAAAAAACGGTAATATCGTTTTTATGATAATAAAAAAAGATAAACCATGAAGAAAAATATAGAGAAAGACTATAACATTTAATAGTTATTAGAAATATTATCTTTAAGAAAAAAAAAATCTCAAGTGATAACACGCGATGATTTTGAAAGCACGTCACCTAATGTTATAAATATTAAATCATACTTACATTAACGATTTAAATACTGCATAATCCAACCATGGTTAAATCAGATTTGTAGAAGTTTGAATAGGTTAAACTAAGGTTAAAGTATGGTTAAAAGACTTGGCCAAACAATCACATCATATCACTTTCAGCTTTTGACACACCACCATCCTTATTCTTAATGCAGTTTCTTCGTATTTATCTGATTTTATCAGATAAGATGAACCATGTCACAATCACTTTCTTTCATATTTTCATAAAATGTATGTAGCACAAATACTTTTCAAATTTCTAATAAAAATTATAACTATTTATTTCATTGAGTTTATGAAAAATTTGGATTAAACTACGAGGTTCGAACACTTCTCTTAAATGACGTGTCTATGTCAGACATACGTATCGGATACCGATAGTCATAGAATACCTATCGGTAAAGTGTTAATTCAAAAAATATTTATTAAATTTGTGATAATTCTAACACAATTTTAAAAAGAAGAAATATATTAATTTTATAAAAAAATAAAACTTATTACATAAATTTTTTTATGATTATGAAAATAAGAATAAATCATGTTAAACCAGCCATAAAAAAATATCTTCCTAAGAAAAAACTGAAACATACTTTTTTACATGTACCTTTATTATCAATTTATATAATTCATAATTATATAATATATAGATCAGTGTTTGTCCCACATCTGTTCTGTGTGCTATATTTTAGAGATTATACGTATGTTTGTGTGTCCATCTCGTATCAGCTGTAGGATTATACATATGTTTGTGTCCGTCTCATATCAGTATATCTGTAATATATAATCTTCAATAATATCTTTGTACTATATAATCTTCAATAATATCCTTGTGTTTGGATACATGAAAACGACCTTGCAGTATATAATTTCTGATTAACTTAAGATACTAAGACTGCTATATCATATACTTTGTAAAGAACACGAGGTAGATATTAATATTATTATTATTATTGCAAAGAAAGCTGGCAAAAACCACGGGGCAGAACATAGATGATTTGTATGAAAAGGTGGAAAAGGATCTGACAGATACTTTGGTTTTAGAATTTGATTACATGTAAAGAATGAGTGGTTTGGGCATGCTGCTATATCAGATTTTGAGATTGCGATGAAATATTTTTCGTGGTTAGAGTTTATTTGTGGAAAAAGAGCTCTTTGAATTTGTTTGTGGTTGTGCTCCTTCTCACATCAACTCAACAGATTTGGCTAATAGTAACAACCATGGTGTGTGTGTGTGTTATTTGCTATAGTTAAGTTTGGTTTCAGACTTCATCACCCTCTTTCTTCCTCTTTTGTTGTAACTCAAGAGTTGCTTTTTTTTTCTACTCAGAGTAATGATTTAGTTTCCACCTTGTAATGATTTTAACCCATGTTTCTTTAAATTTTTAGCTTCATACCATGTTTTTCCATGTGTGCATGAGTTTTGTTTTTTCTTACAAGATGTGTTGGTTCAATTATCTGATGATTCCAAGTATTTGGCTGATTGTGAAGCAGGTTTGAATTGGAAATCTGATGTAGATTTGATGCTTCTTCCATTTCATAAGAGGATTTTTGAAGTGATTGAATGAGTGGATGTGGATATGGAAGGATCTTTTGATTCACCATACAATGGAGAAGCTGGTAACAAAAGCCTTCAGATCATTAAATACTCTCCTTATAAACCCTTCACCATGATGCCATCACCTTGGTTTGATCTAAGAGTGTTTTATGTGAGAGTGAGTAGAATTCAGGTTGATGAATCCACCCCAGAGTTTCTCTCTCTGCATCATATTCCTCTTAGTCCTGATACCCTTCTGGAGGTGAATGGTGTTAGGAGCAGCATTCACTGTGATGGAGAGTCTTCAGTTCTGAGAAGGGATAGAGTGGATAAGAAATCTGAGGAAGCTACCTTTGTTAACACAGATAGTATACGTTTTACTGGGAGTATGAAGTTTGAGGTTTATGATAAGGAGCTTTGCATTCTCTCTGGGGTTCTGGAGATGTCTGATACCAATGGTTTTGATGGGGAATCAAAAAGCAGTGTGAAGAGATGGAGCATGAGTTGTCAAACAGAAATGGCACCTGGTTGTGGCTTCTTCAAGGGAAAATATGTTGCTGTGACTGAATTGCCTTGCCCTGAAATTGAGCTTTATGTTGCTGGCAGCTTCTCAGGAACACCTATAATCTTAACTAAGACACTGCAAATCAGTTGCCGAAAGAAACATAATAGGAAATGTGCCTTGGATGCCATTCCAGAATACGAAACAACTGAACTTCTTCACAAAGATGTATCTGATCATGGACATGATTTGCAGGTAAAAGAACTGTAAATTTTTGTGCATGATGTTTTGAAGTCTGTGTTTTTCTTTGATTAAGATTTCATATAAATGACACAATCTCTGGATAATAAACATAATATGTATCCTTTGCTGTTTTTGGGTATTAAAAAGAGGACTTTAATCCTAAGTGAATCATTAGATACACTGATTAGATAGACTGAAATAAGTCTGATATCATATTAAGAATTGGACTTTAAGTCTAACTCAACCTCATAAAATCCACATGTCTTAATGTCTAATATATGAGAGTTACTAATTTACTTCATTATTTTCTGTTTCTTATTCTTCAATGTTCCTTACATTACAAAGAGTCTTATTACATTACAAAGAGTCTTCCATAAGGACAATTCTTAGTGAGGTCAGAGTCTTTGTAGGGACTCTCTGTGCATCATGTGTGTTTACTTGTATGCTGTTCATTGGAAAAAGAACACATGAAATGTGACATCATGGTACATACTTACAGTTCATTCTCAAAACTCCGAGGAGGTTTAATTTTTAAATGACCATGTGTTGGATTCTGATATGGAATTATTGTTGACAATTAAGGAAAGCAATCATGATCAAGGAACTTGATCTATCAATGTGATCTGAATTATGCAGTTAATAATTAGAATTTGTTGTATTGTCTTTTTTCCGTTTTAGCTATGATATTTGTAGGAACAGTTATTTCCCTGATTTTTTTGGCAAGATTAGTGTACAGAAATAATCTCTTATTCTTATTTATACCTCTGATTGTATCAGTAAAATATATTCACTTTTCAACACCACGTTCTCAACATAATCATTAAATGATTTTGTCATATGTCGCCTAGTGGATGGATGATTGACATGATTTGCACATGTGATGTCTCTTGTTCTACCTTTTGTTTGTACCAAACTTTATCATATTTAATCTCTCAGATTAAAACACTATAATACCAATTAAAGTTTGGAGTGATTAATGATCCTCAGTTTTACACTTGACAGCGGCTGAAAATAATAAGGCCACAATGTTATTTGCATCTCTCTTTATCAGTTTATTCTCAAAATTTGAAGAGTTTCACTTTAAATTCTTAAAGTGTATGTTAGATTATTATTTGGATACTAGTATGAAATCGTTTAAGAATTGAGGTAAAAGACAATTTAAATATATTTTTATTTTTTAACCTTCTAAGATATTTTTTAAGATAAAATCGCAATGAAATAGTTTTGAGTTCCAAAATGGACAATACCTTATATATGGTTATTGACTATGTTATGAGAATGGAAGGTTTGAACCTTCGTTCCCTTAACTTCAAATGAAAGACTTGTTCTGGTGTGTCCAGTAGTTTCATAATCATGACAGAGTTTCAAACTCTTAAACGAACAATACTTTTGAATGTACCGAGACATCAAAAGAACAAGATATCAAACAAAACTTTTTAAATTTGAAAAACTAAACTAAGATAAATAAATAGAAATAAGATGAGAGGCCAAAAAGATTATTTTAACCAAAAGAATGATGTTTTTTAACTCATATTCAATCTTCTTGCCTAAACTCGAAAGTGAGTACACATCTACATGGTGTAAATTTCTAAATTGGATTGAGAAAAACACTCACCGGAACATTAACTCTTCCCTTTCTTCTATGACACAACCACGATAATTCTGAGCATCTGCATTAAGAGCTTGATTTTTCATTATGGTTTCATGTTCTTTGCAACATTTACTTGAAAGTATACATGCATTGATCTATGCTTTGATTTTCTTGGAATGTAGTAAGAATTCAATTTGAACAGATCTTTTGATCAAGTAAAACATTATACTCGGAACATGTGAGTTATTTCCCCTTTAATTTGTTCTAAATTGCATCCAAATTCATAGGTAGTGATAATACATTATGGCAGTGAAAATTTCCATGTTTTGTAAGCATGCGTTTTTGTCTATAACCTCCACTTGTTTTGCTTTATAGCTTGTTGACTACAGAAGAAGCTTCAAAGCAGAACAAGAAGAGGATTACAACAGCATGTATTGGCAAAGAACAGCATATGTAGATGGGGAAGATGGTGAACTATCATGGTTCAATGCTGGTGTACGCGTTGGTGTTGGAATTGGACTTGGCATCTGTGTAGGAGTTGGTATAGGGGTTGGCTTGTTAGCACGTTCATACCAAGCAACCACTCGTAATTTTAAAAGGAGGTTCATATGACCCTAATGAGTTTGAAATTTTAGGTCAAAGGCCATTAAGAAGCAGACCAAATGTCCTTATTTCTGGTCAATGTTATCTTTGGTTGGTGTGGAATCTCTATCATTAAAGCAGATGAAATGTTCTTATCTCTGGTCAATGTTATCTCTGATCGGTGTGAGATTTTTACCATCGAATGACATTCATCGTGTGATTGTTTGGTGGTTTATGTAGATGTAAGTGGCACGAGAGTTTTCATGTAAATGGTCAGAAAATTGTGCTACAATAAATGGCTTATGTGTTAAATTTTGTGTAGTTGAATAGGTAGTTATTTTGAAGAACAGCATTTTCATTGTCAAGTTTTCAATAGACCCTCTGCTTGAGGTATACATATGCTAGATTAGGAACAAGTTTATCATATCAGATGGAATAGTTATGCATTAAATAAATAAATCACTCTTATCTGGGATGCACCTTAGTCCTAATTTTCCTGAGGTAATGACTTTATATTGATTAGTATTCATATAATCTGAACTAAAACTAAGTGTATGTTTGGATTACCCTTCCAAAATTACTTATAATCCAAAATTAAACAAAGAACATGCTTCTCCCAAAGTACTTCCAATGGACATTCACCACGCCAAATGGTAATCCAAACAGAGCTTAACATGTGTCAGGAGAGGTTGCATTGAAAACTGCTGCAGAATGGCCATTAGCAATGTGGTTTGAGAGCTTCTCATCAGATCCCCAAAATGCTGCACATTTCAAATCATCCTGAACCATTAATCTGGAGAACTCTTCATGGTTATAACGCATTGTGCTTTTTCCACCTAGTTCTTGGGGAAGGTTTTCCTCATCAAAATAGGACTTCATGAGCTCCACACTATCTTTGTTCTTTGGGTACACAAACTTCACCTTCTGAAATGTCTTGCTATCCAAGAAGTACTTAACTATCTGCATCAATAGAAACACAAAATGTAACTTGAGTGTGCTTAAAAATGGAATCTGTGTCATATTGCAAGCCAGAAAAGTAATGAATGATTAAGAACAGTGTCAACAAACCTTCCAAAAGGCTTCAAAAACTCTTGGGGGGTTGTAAAGAAATGCTACGGCAAGCCTCTCAGGGTAATGGTTCTGCAAAATGTTGATGGTTTCTCTGGCTGATTTCAAGGGCACATTGTTGGTTATTGACCACCCAGTGAAGTCTATCAACCATGCCATTTGTTCTTGACCCGGTGGAAGATCAAGCAAGGCGTTTTCCAAAATATACACAAAATGCCTCATCTGATTCTCCATCGAAGTAGTGTTCTACATGCAACACAACAAAATGTTTCTGAGAAATAATAGCTTAACCAAGGCTAAAACTACTCAATTGGTTCCTATAAGTATCATATCATTTCAAGTTTTGGTATATGAATAGGTTTTTTCATCACCCTCAAAATTGTAGTTGTCTTTGAAGTTAGTGATGGGGACCAAACTTATAGGAACAAAGTGAATAGTTTAACCTGAAACCAATTAACCAAATATCTCCATATCCAAACCATGATACCTGCATTCCTGGTCTCAGAATAAGAACACTTCTTCCTTGTCTGTCACGAAAACTTGCTCTATACAATTTCCCAGTCTCCCCTTCCATTGCAACCTCTTGCTGACAAATAACATTACCATATAGCATTTTAGATCATATCTAATACAACAAAATATCTAAAAAGACTATGTTTTTGTTTAAATTTGTCAAAAGAGAAGATTTTAGATCCTAACCACTAAATTAAGGACTATTTTGTTTTCAAATTTGAGAAACTAAAATGAATTTTGTACAATCGTGTTGAACCGGACATCAGTTATTAAGTGACATGGATCATGGTCCCTTATTAGGAATGTGCATCTTTCAGTGAATCGGTTTCAATTGATCTGTCGAAGATATTTTCCGTGTATTTTGGGATATTATGACTCATTCAACGCCATTGTAAATATCATTTAGTGTGTATCTTGAGATGTTCTTTGACTCGGTCGGTCACCAAAGCCAAGACAAGCTCGTCCGGTACCGGTAGAAAATCTTCTTAATTTACTAACCAAAATCGGATTCAACTAGAATGAGAAGCTAAGGCACAACTTACCCAGCGAATTTCCTCTGGTTTATAGGTTGATCTCCACTTCAGGGTCTCCCCCAACATCTTCTTGGACTTGTCTACATTCCAGTTTCGAGCTTCCAAATATCTCTTCAAACATGCATCAGTGCAATACTTCAAACTGTGCCCTGATAAGGGTCCAATTGCACCCTTCAGCTCCTTCATCTGCTTGAACAATTTTGAACAATGAATAATCAGCACCAAGATTCTCACTCAACAAAACACCAGAAACACAAGGTCTTTGATCCGTAAAGTCTGTTCATTTATGACCCTCTGGCACACCAGATTCAACCAACCTAAACTTTTCCAAAACAAAACATAACATCACCAAACAAAAAGCACCCCACCTTTGATTCAGCATGAAGCTCGCTGCTTTCCTGTTGATGTGAACTGCTCCAGTGATGAAACATGGCAACTGAAGATTCCTTGGAAAGTGCTTCTGTTTTTCACAACTCTAAGATTGAAAAAAAAAAGCACACACAACAAGAATAAATTAATGAGAAACACATGAATCACACAGAGAAACTTTTTCTCCTCTTGACAACAGATTCATCAAAGGAACATAATAAGTACATAACATAAACACAGTGACAATAACAGAAACACAACCTTTGAACATAAACTATTTTTTCATTCCATTCAATGGTTGGTTTGGTTAGTTAGGCATGGACCTGTTCTTCACAAGAAGACAGAAGAACACAGAAGATCACAAGACTGAGCCAAAAGTGAGGACAGAAGAGAAGTGTGATGTGCGTGTATCAAAACAAAAACAAAGGACACTTACATTATAACAAAGCATAAATAATTGAGTAAATTATGTGTGCAGTTTCGTCAAATTTGTATAAATTCTTTATATCTACGTTATTATTTTTTAATTATTTCAAAAGGATTTGACTAACAACAAAATATATTAATAACCATTGATTATAACACAAAACCAACTGTTGTAATTACATTTAATTTTAAATTTAACTAAATACCTAATTTATTTTGTAAAGATTATACTTTATCATCTTCTAAATTACAATCCATAAACTGAAACCTGTTAAAATAATGAAAATAACGATATAATTTTGCAAAATTTATACTTTTGTTACATGAATTGTAAATCTAATTGAAATGTGAAGTTTCATAATGAACTTTTATAGAAAAAAATATATATAATTTACTTTATTAATATAACTAAAATCGGTGTATTTATTGTTTTCTATCTAAATAGTTAACCTTTTATGTTTTTTTAGTTACCGAATTATGGGTTTACTTGAATTATAATTATCATAAAAGATTATATCTACATGACCCATATAAAAGAGTAATTAAAAAGCATTAACTAACAAATATTTAAATACTAAAGTCTTCAAAATTTTAAGAGCATTTAATATTT
The DNA here is from genome assembly GCF_051622355.1 of Phaseolus vulgaris. Classification (NCBI taxonomy): domain Eukaryota; kingdom Viridiplantae; phylum Streptophyta; class Magnoliopsida; order Fabales; family Fabaceae; genus Phaseolus; species Phaseolus vulgaris. Next base: position 2,431,988 of record NC_143498.1, read on the forward strand.
TTCTATTAAGTAAACAATAAAACGAAAAGGTAATAAATAAATTTGTACAAAGATAATATTATATATATATATATATAAATGTATTAAACGTCTTAAATTTTTAAAAGTATTTAATGTTTTTAAATAATAAAATGAACAAATTATCCTCTGCCGTGGAGTGCGTATTTACCGATAAAACCGTAAAAGTAAAATACAATTGTGTGTTTATTTATGTTAGTTATTTATTCTTTCTGGTAAAATCTCGAGATATTTCTAAAGTATACAATTTTAATTAATTTTAAGATAAACATAATAATTTACAATTTTAACGACATATAAACACTAAATTTCATTTGTATCGTATATTATATACTCTTCATTAAAAAATACTTAAAATTTAATATTTTTGTATATTATATGAACGATCTATTTAAGTGGGAGAATTTATACTTGTTATTACTTATGTACAAAAAAATAGATTAAAATTGGGTTTAATAAATTTGAGAAAGGAAAAAAAGTGTATTAAATAAAATAAATAATCATTGGTTTTGATAATTAATGACTTTTACTTTCCTAAACCATTCTTCACTCATTTTCTTCATATTCTAGATGGACAATGGTAGGTTTTCAATTTGGTGACTTTTCAGAAACCATTTCGAAAGGAAGTTATTCCCAGTTTGAAATCATCTTATATGTTTTCACCATTAGCGTCCACTATACGCTATATGACGCTTTTTTTTAAAAAAAATCATTAAAAAGTATTTTTTATTTTTTTTAGTGATTTGATATACACAGGTCCGAAATCGATCATTAATAATAATAGATTATATTTGACTTTAATATTATATTAAAAAATATATTAAGAAATGAACTTAATCTTAACCGATTATTTTATTTTTGATGTTGAATCTTTAACCGATTATTTGATCATAAGTTGCATGTGCAACTTTTCATACAAGAACAATAATAAAAGTTAGGTTAGAATGAGAGGGGGAGGAAAGATTTGTACTTACTAATTGTCTTCTAAGTTTTATTATGCACTTTGACTATTTTTTTTTGTATAAAAATCTCAACTTGCTTTTAAAGGCATAGATAGAGAAAAGGTCAATATTTTAAACTGCTATGGACAACTTGTTCTCTTACTTTTTAGCAACTTTTCCTTATATTTCCACAGAAATAGCATGGAGAGTTCATATTCCAACTGCTCCACCATATCAAAAAGGAACTTCATTCATCACCATTCTTAAGACTATTCATCACCCAAAAGAAAAAATAATGTTACTTATCTATAAAGACAAATGTTGTTATTGTGATAATGTTATGTATTCGAAATTTCAAATGCATTGTAAATAAATTGAAAACAAAGGCCTATACATTTAGGCCTTCTTGTGTTTAAAATTAAAAAAAAAAATTGTCAAAGAAAATGTTTATCTTCAGCTGGATATCTTTAAAGAACGTAAAGTGTGTGTTTATAGATGAAGAACAGCAGAAAGCCATCGTCAACAGTACAGTGCCATCGTCAATCAAAAGCCCACACACTTTCCACAGACGCATCAGTCGCCAAACCCTTCACCATCTGCATACTTAACAGAACAGACCAAAAGAATAATTATTATAAAACAGAACATACGAATTGTTCTTAGTATGAATATTAAGAAAACAGAACATACAAATTGTTCTTAGAATGAATATCTCAATATCTTATTTGTTCAGATTTTCTACTAATGCAATATGAACTGCTAAATGGACTTCATTAATTTTCTACCACAAGAATTCTCAACACCCAATTCAATTTATTAACCATATGCAAAACTTTATTCTACGGACCTATCCCATGAATGAACACACACAACTTATTTTGTTCTAAAAAAGGCGATTAAACTTTAATGTGACATGAGTAGGCGGATCCAGGTGGAGTCGAACCACCAGCCTCCCATATGCAACAGCATTTGGGCGCTCATTCCAATTCGAGCTCGAGGATCCATCGTAACCTTGAGAAGTATCAAAACAAAATATTGTAACTAACTACTTGAATAGTTCATGAATATAAAACAAATCAAGGATTTCCAATATGAATAAAAACCACTAGTAACTAGTAAATGAAGGAGGAAAAAAATGAAAAGGAAAGAGCACTAGTAACTACTTAATATAAATAACAAACCACTTCGATAAAACTTATGTACTATAGTAATTTGAACCATAGACTAGTAAAGCACGTAACACGTAAACATTAAACCCAAAATTTGAGGAACCGAAAATCCAACCACGAACAACTTCAATATTTCAGAACCAATTTTTGCTTGGGAAAAATCTTGGAAGTGGATTTTCTCTAAAAGGCCGTGTTTTAAGTGCTATACCATCTTCGGCCATTACTTTAGACAACGAAACATTGAACAGTAAATTACTATATGAATATTCAATGTTGATTATAGAAAGTTCACAACATTGTGCATATGTTCCTCCCTGAGAATTAATTAGTATTTATTGAAACGGAATGTTCAATCCATTAACATAAAAGGCAAGAGGATCAAACTATATTCCACAACATCTGATTCGCAAAATATAATTACGAAACCGAATACTGAGAACCAATTATAAACCAACATGTTTGGAAACAAGGGTAGTAAAAACCAAAACTAACAATAAGTAGCGGGGTAATGATGGATGATGGTACTAGTCAGCCTGCAACGGCCAAACGGCACCAAAATACCTACATGAAAACATTTACAAAAATACACTGAAAAATGTTCACAGTTAAGAGTAGGGTAGAAAACAAACCAGAGACAAATATTTTTTTCCAAGAACTACAGAACAACGACGAAAATTTTCAATAGCAATGACCAAGGCTATGAGAAGTTGAAAACAACCACCAACTTCAGGAATACGTCAACAGTACACAGATCGCCGAACAAGTTGATAACAACCACCAACTTCAGGAATACGTCAACAGTATACAGATAGTCGAACATGTCGCTGAATATACAGACATGACCGTTAACGTATATGTTACATGACCGGACATAAAACAATCGTTTGATTTTAATGCACCGTTGTTTATCGTTCATCCAGCATCGTTTGACGTTGAAGCACCAAAGTCAAATCTCTTGATAAATAGCCAGGAAGTTTCCTATCAGTAAATCAATATTTTCATCGAACGAATGAGGATTAACAATTATCCTGCAAATAGAGCATAAATTATGTCAGAAATGCAAATTCACACACCAATAAGGATTAAATCAATATCAATATAAGCATACAACTACAACCTATAAGAGTATAAATCATTAATCATTAATCATATGCTATAAATGAGGTAACAATTAAATACTGAATTATCTAATTCTGTGACAATCCCAAACAAACATCCACGTCATGAACTAAAACTAACCATTTATACAATACAATCAAATAAACAAAATGCAAAATTGCAATGCAAGCCTACTTCTAAATTCCAACAAGAGAATTCAGGGAGAGTAATTAGAATAAATTTAACTATATCCATTCTTATAAGATGTCATAATCTTTCGAGATCAACACCAATTTACCTATAAAGTATGAAGGTCCTTCCTTGATAAGCTGAAACAGAAGAACGCGTTCTTTCATCCTATGCATATCAGACTTCTTTTTCAGATTATATCTAAACTCAAAAGGAACATTTAACGCCACAGCCGCACAGTGTTTGACAAAGGCCAAGATTGATGCTGATCCAAAGCAGAATACTGCAGATACAAGGAACCTTAAAACTACACTAGGTACAGCTATTTACAGCAATCTGTAATCACTGCCTTATGTACCACGGCAGATTATAAAGTACATCAAAATCCCAAGTATCCTAATATTAGCTCCATAATACAGTTGCATCAAGACATTAACTGTTTTTATAGAAGAAAACTTGTAACTTAAAAGATCAAGGATTTAGGGATCCAGAAAGATAGGGACAAAACAATAAGACAATAAAGTTTGAAACAGTGAGATTATATTCTGCATCTGATACGATGGGATTAGTTGATGTGCATATTATTTTATTGAAAATCCGAAGGCACCTTGATTCAATTCTTGAACAAGTTATAAATTGTTGAACTAGCTGATATGCATGAACGCTCGACAAAGAATAGAAACATTTGCACATTACTTTATTGTAAATCAAAAACCACTTTGATTCAATTGTTGAACAATATATAAATTTGGAACGAATATTAAAAATGAGTATATGCTTCAGTTTTATAAATTGCCTTTAATCAATCAAGTTAAAGTTTAAAAAACCACAGAACTGTACAAGATGCAAGTTCCTTTGCTCAAATCTCCTTCGAGACATTTTATAAATTCCTTATAGGCATTAATTTATTGGAAGCCCCCTTCAAATAAATTCTATTCACCAAATGGCAGTGTTCATATGTATAAACAAATCATTTATTTTCGAGGTTGTAAAACATACTCTCAACAAATAGGTAAAAATATGCAGAAATTGTAGCATTGCCTCTCCTTTTAATTACGATTTAATAAAACCAGACTATGATTGCATGCAAGGAATAATGTTAATTATATATTGCAAAATTGAATGCGTAAATTCATACATAACGAAATTAAAATAAATTAAAGTGTGCGTTCAGCACTATGTACCTTGCAAGTAGCCAATTGTTTTGTCATTTTGTCGAGCCGTTACGCGGAGATCGAACCAGAATAAATATAAATAATAAAAAAAAAAACAGAGGGCGGAGAAGAGAGACTAAGGAAGAGGAAAAGGGGAGGGGGAAAACACAACACAATAGGGAGAGGCAAAAGAATCGGGGCAAAAAAAATTGAAAACAAACCCCGATGCCTACCCTCCCCCCGCAAACAAAATTATAACCATTGTATTAACACTTTTCGGACCTGCCATGCAAGCGCACCTGACAGGGCAAAGGTCCATTAACAAGAGCTAACATCAGAACAACTGCCTTACACACACCTCACGCAACCTTACCTCCAATCATATCAAACAGATCCCACAACCACATAAAATATATCTCCTAATCGATTTTACCAATACAACCTGTCCCGAGATCTTGTAGGTTGGTTTCGCGTCCGATACCTGACCAGGCCAGGATGACTTCTTATGAAGAACCCCGATCAGTATCTTACCTGCTTCCAAGAATTCGGGCACAAAACCGATTCAGGAGGATTGGATCGGTCGTCGGTTATCCAGAAGTCCCGCCACCAAAAAGTAGACAACGAATCTCGCAACGGCGTGTGAATCTTTCGATATGTGACCATCACCGTCCAGAAAAGCCACGATCAGCAACGGCGTCACCGAAACCTAACAACACAAAACCACAACCGATTAAAATCAACTGAAAATTCGCACAGGTACATCTGATCTAAATTACCTAATGAAATTAACAGCCGAATTAAACGATTTCTTGCCTGTGTAAAACCAATCTCCTTCGCCTCCGTCGAAATTGAAACGACAGAACCTGCACTTGAAGAACCCTAAAAACCAGAAGAAGTTTCGATCGGCCATACAAGAACGAAGAAGTTGACTTTGGGCGATGAAAACGAGGGTTTGATGAGTCACGCAAGAGACGCCGAGTGAAACTCACGTGGACGACGGAATGGAAAGATGAAGCGTTGGGGTCGTTTTATATAGAAGAATCTGGAGATGATCAACGGCTGTGATTGATTGGGAACGGATTAATCCAATGGTTCGGATTAGATGAGTTGGTTGCGCTAAATAAAAGAAATGCCGAATCGACCGGTGTTGTTGGTTTGGTTGGGTAAGGTATTTGCGGTCACAAAGAAAAGAAGGTTCTGGATGACGTAGATATTCTTGCATGACACGTTTTTTATGTGTCAGTTTTGAAATTCATAATTGGGTCGTTTTGGAGACATTGTCCATGGGCCGAATCTGTTTCTTGGCCCATAGACAGGGTTTTTGATAAGTACAGTTGTAGAATTTTCTAGAGTTTCATATATGAGAGAATATTCTAAGCAAATATTAATAACTATTTTAATGCATATTATTGTGACGAATATATTAACCTTCTCTATTTGATATTGTATAAACGAAAATTAATTAGTTTTAAGAAACTGATAAACCAATTCTACAATAAAAATATTTTTAAAGACCAAAATTATATTATTATATAAAGCTACAATTACCAAAAGGAAACTTGTTTTGTTAATATTTAGTTATTATCAAGAGTATATTTCCGTTGAAATTCTCAGTTTTATTAAAAAAAAAAAACTGATTTTCATAAACTTTAGTTTAATATACATTTAAATTATTTAACTTTAATAAGTTCAGTACACCCTATCTATCACACGTTGAATTGTATTCCGAATTCAATTATTATCGGTGTTGACTTTAATAATATATATATATATATATATATATTAATTATGACGTTTATATTAATTTTTAGATTTTTTCATTTTATAGTAGGTAACTTATGATTATCATTTAATTTTATTTTTTAGATATTAAAGAATTTATCAGTTTTTTCAAGCTATAATTTTTATTTTCCATTTCTTCTTTTTATAATAATGAATAAATATACTCTCAATCAACTTTTAATCGCGTTAATATTCACATCATTATTACCATATAAAATATCATATTTCATCGATCAAATGTTCAAATTTTTATTTTTATTTTTGTCTCAGTTTTAATGTAATGGGCTCAATTTGTGGTAACACATTAAAGTTTTGATCTCTCTTTTTTTCTTCTTTTATTTATTTTATTTTATTTTTCTCTTTTAAAGGTTTATATATTCCGGAAACGTTTGTCCAAAGAAACTAAAAAAAAAAAATACACCTACAAAAGTGAGGATTATGTATAAATTTGGTCATCAAATGGCACAAAAATTGTACTGGTCGACCCGAACGACCGAGGACATGAATTAATAATATAAAATAATAAATACGTGACAAGAAAACAGTTATAATTGTCATTGAATGAGTCAAATACATGCTTCAAGATACAGGCCCATGACATCAGGAAGCCATGATACACGTTCTAAGGACCACTACACACGTTTAGGTGGACTGATGACCCAACTCTCACAGGTAAAGGCCCAAATCAATCTATAGGGGGGACTTCTGAAGAGGGAAAATGCACGTTTTTTATATCCTAAGAGAAAAAACCAAACACTAACACTGACTTGAGCGTCAGAGTGCAATTGTAGGTACCCCACCGACCGGCGGAACACACACGCAGGAGAGGAAAACCTTCAAAAAATTTAAAGACTACCAACACGACAGCGAACTATGTATTAAATAGACAAACATTACTTAAGCCCAAACTCAACACAGGTAAAAAATAATATAAAGAAACACGATATGCTCAAGAGAAAAGAAACTATCAAGATAAGTATCATAAACACACCAAATCACGTGAACTGAAAAACAAGTTGAAGAAGAAAAAAAAATGTCACGAACACACCCCTTAATATTAAAGTAAACTTAGTATTGTTGTTGAAGTGTGTTGAATCAGTTCTCTCTATTATAAGACTCATACACAGCAGGAAGAGAAACCAAATGCACCTTTTTAAAAAATAGAAAACAACCTACCACTAAAATTGTTAGGTTTCGCCAATGAGTCTTTAAGATATGAGACTACTCACGTGTAAGAATTTTAGCATAAGATCCAATATAAACATAAAATTATAAGAGAATGAATATATATTTTCCTCTTTATATATTGTTCATTTTCATTAAATATTGGACTCGTGAATTCATATTAGAATTTTTCACAAAAATATTTCTAGTATCAATGAAAATGTATTTTAAAATTAGCTGTAAAATAATCTAAAAAAAATATTGTGAATACATTTTTAAAAAAAGTTAAAAATAAATAAATTGTAAAAAAAAATCACTAAATAACAACTAAATTTAAAGATAAAAAATACTTAGTCACTTTATTAACTAAATTAATGCTATATAAACTAACAATTATTGATATCTAAAGTGATTTTTATTATTAATAAAAATTTATAAAATAATTTATAAGTTGACATTTAAATTAGGTACAAAGGTTTCACTTACTAATATTTTAGTTTCTAAATTAGTTTATAAAAAAACTAAAAAAGACATGCCAATAATAATTTTTTTAGTTTATAAAATTATCTTTATTTTAGTTAAATAGTAACTAATTATTTTGGTCTCTAAAATTCTTTTCTATTTAATGATTTTTTTTAATTAAAAAATATATAAGAATTAACATATATTTTTGTGTATATTAAAGCATGAAAACCTAACAAATTTCACAATGAAATAACTTAAAGTATTTAACTATAATAGGTGTAAAATAGAAAAGTAAAAAGATGTAGAGAAAAGAATGAGGAACATATATAAAAATGATTTGTTTATGTTTGAATGGTAACTTATGAATTAAGAAATGAGAGTTGTTAGTGTAGTAGAAAAGTGGGAATTATTAAGAGGAAGTGGAGGTGGTGGTCCATCCCTTAGTCCATGAACACATTGGAAGAAACTCCAATGCCCTTTAATTTGATTTTGTGGCTAACTTTAATGTGGAGCCAAACCTAAAGAGGAAACAAACACTAACAACACGTCTCTATTAGCTTTTTTTTTTCTTCTTTTCTTTTGAATGTTACCACTATTTTGACCTAAATGTTGCTCTTGATTTGTTTGGTATAATATGACACTTGAGAGCATTAATTTGATGATTGAGAAAGAATTACAGTGATATATAAATATAATTTGGTAGTAGCGAGTTTGGCCCAAAAAGTGCTGAAAATTTTGATTGTAGCACATTGGTTTGAATTGGAAATCTCTCTGGATGCCATTGCAAAGTTGGCTCCTCTCAAAAGGAAGAGGTGTTCTTTTTAACCAATTAAATTAAATTTCATGAAAGAAAGAAAAAAAATTTATTATTTAATATATTAGAGATGAAAAGAATTTATAATATATAAATGAGTGTAATACATAGTTTATAAATGGGTATTCTTCATGTACGATCAATATAGTCTAAAAGACTAAAATCCTAAACCTTAAACTCTTTATCAATCTATCGAAACGTTTTTTAAGAATCAAAACATAACAAAACATGAACCTCCAAAACGGACAATATACAAATTTTAACTTATTGATTTTGTAAGGTTAATTTAAACTTGAAATCTACTTAAAATAATATCAAATTCATTTAGTATATATTTTTATCAATTATCGTATCATCATAACTAGTTTCACATGAGTTTCACATAAAATTAATGATTTCATGACTGTTTATAGATGTATAATCTCACATACTAGTTGATAATTTCAACATCATATTAGAGATCATAATGGACTACAAATTATAAAACGATGACTTAAGCTTAACTGATATTTTTAGTATTTATATAATTTTTCAAATCTTTAAAATTGTTCTGGATTCGATTATGCTAACCTTCTATGAGTTTCCTTGGTCTTTAGTTGTTCATGGAAGCAAAACAACATTCGAGTTCCCACGAGGACCCAACAGATTCAACGTGCTGCTTTTGAGGACGAAGTAAAATCCTTTACTTTCTGCTTCGTCCACTTAGAGAATGTTCTTTGATTAGCACGTAAGAAAGAGCCGTTTTGTAATTTCAACTTCTTCAGCTCATTCTCTTCAAATATTCAAAAAGGGTTAGAAGAAGAAGAACTCAGACAGACACACTATGTTACCGTTACTTTTGAATACATTAAGAAAGACAATTTGACCGTTTTACCCTTAACTAATAATTGCCCATTCCCTTTCCCTCCCTTTATATACTTCCCTTCACACCTCAACTCCATTCACACAAAGCAAAGTTCACAAAAGAAACACACAGTTCTCCAATGGCAACCTCTCTCGCATTTCTTCTTCAGTTTCTTCCTTTCTTTCTCATATTTAACCTTGCAAGTGAGTTTTCTTCTTTTAAAGTAAGATTATTGTAGTCACTCTTTTCATATTTAATTTCAATGAACTTGAAAAATAAAAATAAAAATTAACCATATAATATAATTCATCGAAATTGGAGTTAGTCTATTGTAGATTCCAATCAACTCTTAATAAAATCATTTAAATCTATTATTGTGAGAGTTTGTTGAACCTATCTGACATTCACTGTTATATCAGCCCTACCATAACATATACCTTCATACAGGAGTTGGTAGTTTTGTTACATCAGACCTACCATAACATATATTTTCACGCACGAATTGGTAGTTTTAGGCGAGCAGAATTATTAAAAATCTCACATTATCTAGACATATTTGAATAATATTGTCTTTTTTTTTTATTTGTGGGAACAATAACTTTTTATGTATTTTACTTTTTATTTTGTTGTTTAGTTTTGTTATTTTGGTAGTAATGTTATGTAACTGGGTTGAGAGATGAACAAAGAAGGTACTCTGTGCAGGTTCTGAATCGTTCATCGGCGTCAACTATGGACAAGTCGCCGACAACCTGCCGCCGCCTGCGGCGACGGCGAAGCTGCTCCAGTCGACGGCAATAGGAAAAGTCCGGCTGTACGGAACTGATCCGGCGATAATACAAGCGCTGGCGAACACGGGAATTGGAATTGTGATCGGCGCGGCGAACGGCGATATTCCGGGGCTGGCGTCGGACCCGAACTTCGCGAAAACGTGGGTGAACACCAACGTGGTGCCGTACTACCCAGCGAGCAACATCATCCTCGTGACTGTTGGCAACGAAGTGATAACCTCGAACGACACGGGCCTCGTGAACCAGATGCTGCCGGCGATCCAGAACGTGCAGGGCGCGCTGGAGGCGGCCTCTCTCGGCGGCAAGGTCAAGGTGTCGACGGTGCACTCGATGGCGGTTCTGAGGGACTCGGAGCCTCCCTCCGCCGGAAGGTTCCACCCTGAGTACAACACCGTTTTGCAGGGGCTGTTGTCGTTTAACAATGCCACGGGCTCGCCCTTCACCATCAACCCTTATCCCTACTTTGCCTACAGAAGCGACCCTGGCAGAGCCGATAACCTTGCTTTCTGCCTCTTTCAGCCTAACGCCGGCCGAGTTGACCCAAACACCAACTTGAAGTACATGAACATGTTCGATGCTCAGGTATCCACAATTATACTTGCTGTTTGTATGGTGTTTGATATAGTGTTCAGTGTCTCCTTAATCTATCACTTTCTATCCAATAAAAGTAACTTCAAAATGAAGGATAAATGTTAGAGAAGTACTCCTAAAACTTACCTTAGGTTTTATGTTGAGTTAAACATCAAGTCTTTATCATATATTTACATGCTAAGAGTTGTTAGTCGAGACTATTAGAGATTAGAGATTTGGATATTTCATTTGTTTGCAAACCTAAACTTTTATAAGTCGGTTTTATGGAATTTATGAATAAGGTTTAAAGTTTACTAAATAACTAGAGATTAACATATTTCATTTGAGTGCATTTCTCTTCTTATAAGTCGATTTTATGAAATTGTTGAGTTAGGTTTAAAGTTCACTAGATAATGCTTATGTTGATGCGGATGTTTTCGTGTGTGTAGGTGGATGCGGTTCGTTCAGCGTTGGATTCTCTGGGGTTCAAGAATGTTGAGATTGTGGTGGCGGAGACAGGGTGGCCATACAAGGGAGACACCAGTGAAGCTGGTCCAAGTCTTGAGAATGCCAAGGCTTATAACGGTAATCTCATTGCACACCTTCGATCTATGGTTGGAACCCCATTGATGCCTGGAAAATCAGTGGACACATACCTTTTTGCTCTCTATGATGAGGACTTGAAGCCCGGAGATGCTTCTGAGAGAGCCTTTGGGCTTTTCAACCCTGATCAATCTATGATCTATGATGCTGGCCTCACCAAACAGCAGCAAACTAACAGCCCCGTGCCAGTATCTGCACCGGTATGAAAGAATTCCATTATGTTATGAACAAAACTGTGAATTATTATACCATCTCATATCATTTTAGTGTCTGTATGTTTGACTGAGACCATGATCATAGTGTGGAGTTATATTGAAGCTGTTCTAGACTTACAGTCTATAGCAGTATTTAACTATGTGATTTCTTAATTTGATTGAAGACTCCGGATGTGTCAAAATCTCCAGTGATACCAGCGCCAACAGACCCGGGTCAAACACAAAAATCTCCAGTGATTCCAGCGCCAAAAGGCCCGGGTCCAACACCAAATAAAGCAGAATGCTTGAGTGGACATGAAGCCACCATTTTGCAGTCTTTAATAATGTTCACAGTTCTCATCTTAATGTTGTTCTAGCTAGTAGTATTTAACATGATATGTTTCTTAATTTCATTGAAGACCACTCCGGATCTGTCAAAATCTCCCGTGACTCCAAAGCCAACCAAAACAAATAGTAGTGGAACATGGTGTGTGCCGAAAGCAGGAGTCTCAGATGCAGAGTTACAAGCAAATTTGGACTATGCTTGTGGGCAGGGGATTGATTGTGTCGCAATTCAACAAGGAGGGGCTTGTTTTGAACCTAACACTCTACTAAACCATGCTGCATATGCCATGAATCTACTGTATCAAACTGCTGGACGGAATCCATTGACTTGTGATTTCTCTCAAACAGCCATGTTATCAACGAATAATCCAAGTAAGTATTCGATTCATGTGTTCTTGCCTCATAGTCTATTTCTATGTTCATAGCTTTTTAATTCTCTGTATTATAGTGTAGCTGGATAAAAATCTGCTTTGTTTATTTTGTATTAGGCATGCCCAGTTTACACAATCTCTGCTCTTTGTTTATTTTGTAGGTTACAAGAGTTGTCTTTATGCTGGTGGAAATGCCTAACCTAAAAAACAAGAAAGTAGATAAAAGGATGTCACTTTTTGTTGTTTAAATTATTGTCTCTTAATTGCCAAGAATTCCCCTGGTTCTTCGAGTGTTCTGTAGTAGTAATAGGTGAGTGTGGATGTATGAGGAGGATCCTCTCTGTTTCTAGTGTCACATTTTTTTAATGTCACTGTCAGAAGCAAAGTGATGCTTTGTTAATGTGTGTTGAGTCATCATTTGATATACTGATTAAAGTCATGTGTATATACTCATTAAATAATATATGTTTGTTTTCTTCACTTTTTTTTTATGTTTATTTGGTATAGTTACTTGTACTAATATTTTATTATTCAAATTTATTGAAAATTCACTCTAATATTAAATTTTTATGCGAGTTTATATTTTAAGAATTATTTTAAAATTAAGAAAATAAAATAAAAAATCATGGGCATCCAATAATTCCCGCGAGCATAAAAAAAATCTGTTGATTTATTCATTGATTCCATGTAACTCAATTAAAGTATGGACAAAATTGAAATAATACAAATTTATTATGTAATCTATTAAGTTGGGTTAGAACAAAATCCAATAAATAAAAGAAATATAGATCATAACAAAACAATAAATGTTATAGAAGCTTGGAAATTTGATATAATAAACGTGACCAAAGTTTTAATTTTATAAGTGTGTTGTTATGTGAGATGATTAAGAAATAAAATCTGAAACACACAAGGCAGCAAAGTTGTTTATATGACGATTTCAACGCAAGGAGTATATGAAAGTTTAGCATTCTGTTATGAGTGATCCCTGAGAGAGAAAAAGGAAAAGAAAGAGTAACAGGGAAAAGAGAAAGATGGCATCAAGAGATCTAGAGCTCTTGATTCCTGTGTCCAGCTTATCAGAAAATGCATCAAAATCATCAACCTCTTCTCCAAACGTTAGTTCCACCCAGAATCACACTGGGCAAGAGGTCCTTCATATTTATCTGTCATTTTCTTCAATCTTTTCTCAACAAAAATCTTCAAATCATTCAATCTTTATCACCCTTTTTTCCCCTTTTTTCTTCATTTCATGAAGTGATAATCTTTTGTAGGCATTTTCAAAAGTGATTCGTAGCTGGGCCTCAAAGAAGTTCATGTCAGGATGGTATATATGCATGTTTTGTTCATTCTGGTGTTCATCACATGAATCATTTTGGTCGATCTTATGAATTTGATAATTTTATGCATTGAACAGAATCTCAAGAATCAATTTTCACATTTTTTTAAAAAATATTAACATTAGTTTTTCTCTAGTTTCTTCAATAACATTCAATCTCTCTGTAAGATGTGAGGTTGAGTGAAAATATTCAGAGAAAAGAAAAGAAAGAGATGATTATTAAAAGAGTGTATTTTACAAAGAGAAGATATATATATATAACAGGGAGAAATACTCACTAGAACCTTAATCAAATACTCCTTTAGGTTTTAATCAAATACTCATATTTTTTAGATACCCATTGTTCTATCTCCATTCTTTCTAGCTTATCTTTTCACTACACACTTTTTTTTTGTTATTTCTTAGACATTTATTTAGCTTATGCATGGAAAATAATACTAAATTTTTAAAGGGGTATTATTTTATGAGAAATGAACTTTTCACAAATTAAAAGGTTTGTGGGAATGTCTTTAAAAGGGTGCAAAAGGTTAAGGGAGTTTCTCTAAATAACATTATAAAGTTGTGGTTTTTCTTATTCTTTACATGAATTAATATTTGTTAAGCTTTCTGAAGGAGATTGTGATATCATTTGCAGTGTCATCCTTCTTCCCATTGCAATAACATTTTATGTTACTTGGGGATTTATCCGATTTGTTGATGGTTTCTTCTCCCCAATATATAATCATCTAGGAATCAATATTTTTGGTAAGATTTTGGAATCTCTCACCTTATTATCATCACTAATTACAAGTTATTACTTTTTGAGTTTGATAATAAGTTTAAGATATAATTGATACACATGAATTTGGTGTATAAGTTTATCCACTTTAGTTGCAAGTTCAATTCTTTACATTTTGATTCTTGTATTATATTTCTATGATTTGTGTTATCATGAATTTTAACAAATTAATTTTTTTAATTGATAGGTCTTGGATTTATTACTTCCATCACTTTTATATTTTTGGTTGGTATTTTCATGTCATCGTGGTTAGGAGTTTCACTTCTCACCCTTGGTGAATGGTTCATTAAGAAAATGCCTTTAGTAAGCTACATATATGTTGCCTCAAAACAAATAAGTACAGCAATATCACCTGGTATATTTTTCTTCAGCACATTTACTTAACTCTATGTTATTATTTTTGTGTTTTTAAGTAAACTTGAAGCTTTTCACTTAATTTACAGATCAAAGCTCAAATGCTTTCAAAGAAGTTGCTATCATAAGACATCCTCGTCATGGTGAATATGCACTTGGATTCATCACTTCTTCAATAATCCTGAGGAATAGAGATGATGAAGAACTGTTTTGTGTTTATGTTCCCACCAATCACTTGTACCTTGGAGATATTTATCTCATTAGCCCAAATGATATTCTAAGGCCTAATTTGTCGGTTCGAGAAGGGATAGGTATGAATGTTCTTAACCAAATCATATATGGTATTTATTTTTCTTTCACTACTTATTATCTTTACATGTTATTCTATATTGGATTGAATATGTTTTTGTCCTGTGTTTTCGTGTAAAATTAGTTTTTATTCTTATTTCAAACTTTTGACATCCTGTGTATTTATAGTAAAGAAACTAATAGAACATGTCATTGTCAGTTTTTTTATATGAAAACAAATTTTCAGTGTGGATTAGGATGTTAAAATATTTTATGTTGACTCATTGCTGACGTGTGTTATGATATTATGATACCCTATACACACTGAAAATTTGTTTATTACATACAAAAAAAACAATGGTAACGACTCACTTCAATAGTTTCCTTGGTACAAGTATCCATGAGGTCTAAAGTTTGGACTAAGGACAAAAACTGATTTCACGTATTATAGTGTAGAGAAATGAGAAACATATCTAACTTTTATAGATTTTAACAAACATTTTTTTTGTGATGCAGAAATTGTTATATCTGGTGGCATGTCGGTACCTAAAGTATTAACTATAGTGGATACTCATGCCAAATTTGCACCAAGAAAGGCAACATATGCATCAAAAGTATAATAAGAATAGTATAGTTTATGATTTTGAGAAAATTATATGTTCAACTTTAGATGTCCTCGATCGGAGTAAATACAATCTTAATTTTTTGTTTTTTTAATTGAATCGCTCAACTATGATGTATGATTAAAAAAATTAGCAAGACTTTGCTCTTAATATTCAACCTAGTAGTTAACATGACATTTAGTATAGTTTTTGGTTGTGATCATTAAGAACATTAATGAACACAATTGTAAGAAGATAAAATATCAAAATATTTAATCTTTTATATATATATATATATATATATATATAATATGCTCATACTCAAAGGTTACAAACTAAATCAAATAGAATTAACCATACATTTTGTTAATAAATAATAACAAGTTACGAATATATCTTACAAATTATCAAAAGAAACACATTCTTAGTCAATTTCATGTGTATGTTGACATTTTCCCTTTATTCATATGTTAAAATATAATCATCACATTTCAAAGCAAACACACTAAAGAGGGTAAAGTAACAAAATAAATATATCACGTAACTTTGAAATTATAATAAAAATACACAAAATTGATAAGTCAATTAGACACATTTATTGCCTATCAAAGGCATATTAATCTAGTAGTTATAAAATTCATTAGCTTTCTATGTATTGAGTTGAAAGATATGAGACTATCAAGTTACAAAATTTCCAATATACATGTAGTCATTTCATTTTTTCATATTTGTCATTAACTTTTGACACACCTATCTTATTAGATGCACTCAGTTATATTATGAAAACCTGATCAATTAAATATTAAAAATTATAATATTTAATTTTCGAATTACGATAGTTGCAATTAATGTATAATATCTTACAATTTATTAAAACCATAGTCATTACGAACGTCCTACTATAATGTCATATTGGAGTCACTTGCACTGTTATTTGTATTTGTGTTGAAAACGTTGTGACTAGCAAAAGAGTTACAATATTTATAACTAACATAAATTACATGCTTAAACATGCCACTTCTACTTTATGCAAGGTGTTAAATGGTATTTGAAATATTAAAAAACTTTAAACAATATATTTTAAACTTTAAAATCATAATATATTTTGTATTTTAAGTTTTAAAATTTAGAATATATAGTGTATTTCAAATTCTAAAATTAATGATGTATTTAAAATTTGAGAATCTAATTTTTAGTGACTTTATCACCAACGTCTACTACAATATCACCATTTTTTCTCATGTTTTTTTGCAAATCTTTCTTATTGCCACCGTTGGAAAAAAAATATTAACCCCTGTTTACTTCTCTACGGGTGAGTTTTGGATTGTGGGATTTTTGGTTTATGGATAAAGTGTTTGGTGTTATAGGATTTTTTTATTAAGGGTCAAATAGTACTTTACTACTTCATGGAGGTGCAAAGGAAAGTATAGAGGTGTAGGAAGAAGTTGTCTGACTATGGAATATGAATTAGCCATTTGGGCTTATTTTTCTGGACTCTAAATGGGCTGGACCGAACCCGTGACTGATTTATTTTTTATAATAAAAACTTGCAGATAATTAATTTAATATTATATGTGTTTTAACTTGTTAATGTCCATTTTAAGCTGAATGTTTTAGCATTTTTGAGTTTTATTTTAATTTCTAGCCTTTGTTTATTCTTATGATAATTGGCACAGTTTCGTTGTTGTTATATATTATATTTTACTATTTTATTGCACAAATAACAATTATTTTTTAGTATATAGTGATTAAACTATTTACTAACTTGGTACAGAATATTTTTTGACTTAAAAAAATTTAATTTCGTACAAAATATTTTAATTAAGATTTGAACTAAAAAATATAATAATTATTTATAAAAACAAGTCTCTATTAAACTTACATGTTCAAACCATTTTTATAAATCAAAAGAGGAGAATATGCGGAATATAAAGTTATTTGAATTTTTAAAAACATTAAAGGTTATATACATACATATTTACTAATAAATGTTTGTATAAAATTTAAAAAATAGAATGAAAATAATAAAATTATACTAATATGTAATAAAAGTAATACAATATCAATGACATTAATTATTCATATTAATGTTTAAAAATTAACGCCCCTTCAGTTTTAGGAATTTTAAACACAATTGAAACTATTATTAATTAATATAATAATTGTAATTGTAAATTTTACATTAACAAAATGATGAAGCTAAAATAATAGTTAGAGATATTAGTAAAATTCAAAATTCAACATAAAGCAATAAAGTACAAAAAAAAAAATCATAATAATATCGTGAAGTTTGTGTGAAGGAGCAACACAAAAATTTGAAAAAAAAAATAAAAAATTCTTGAGATTTTACCCTACACACACCATGTGCCATGCTCCGTCTCTGGTAGATCCCTCTTTGCAAAAAAATATCTATAATCATAAATAATCCCAAAAAATAAATTAAAATTTTAGAAAAACAAAAAAGTCCTTTTCAGTTCCTATATTTTTAGTCAAACATGATTAAGTTATTATATTCATTAAAATAATTGATTTATATTAATTAAAACTTAATTAACAATGAAAAATAAAATAAAAACAAAACTAACATATATTTCAAGTAGTTTAACAACTGAGTTTATTATCATTATAAAAATACTTTGTTTTTCAAAAAATATTACAAAAATTATCTTAAAATTATAAAAAATACGTAAAATACACTTCTTACTAATACTTTAATGTCAAAGTTATAATAAAATATGACAAAATAGTTATATTTTTTAAAATTATGATTATAATTACATAATAAAAACACTTTAAATTTTTTATGAATAAGTTTTATAGATGATGGAAACTAAACAGTTTGTAAATAAATATAAATATATAAAAAAGTAAAAAAAAAAGTAAACTGTAGAAAAAACAGTTACATAATTTAATTTAATTATTAAATATTATAGAGTAAAACATTATAAATATTTTGACTAAACTGAATAGATATGTAAAAACTAAAAATATTACTGAAAATAAAATAAAAATACAAACTATTTTCCAGACAATTTTTTATTAATTAAGATTATAAAAAGCCTAAGAAGTTTATTATTTTTTATTTTTTTAATAATTTTAATAAATCAGATATAACCACATGAAACGAAAGTCGTTTCGTATAAATCGGGTCATGGGTGAAATGCGCACCAATGATGGGAATGGAAAAAATACGAGGGAAAAATTTCATTTTCAACGTAGCAAAAATCTTCCATAATTAAAGAGGCGCGTGAGATACACGTCACTCTAAAACCCGCGGCGGGTCGGACACGGACAGGTCCAAGGCGCGTGGCCATTTGTTCCGAGAATCACAGGGGTTGGCACTAACGTGCGCGCGGGTCGCAGGGTCTTAACGTGCACCCTAACACACATTATGAAGTGTGTTGAAAGGGTTAACCTATATTCTTCCCCTTGGCCTCCCAGTTTGGTTTTCCTCGCAAAGAAGGGTTTTCGTTCGCACAGTGCTCACTTGCTCGTTTCATTCGTTCCTTCCAACTCTCGTTGATCATCCATGGCTGAACAACGCGCCACCTCCGATACTCGCCACCACCTCGCCGTCGCACCGCCATTGCAGATCTCCAAAGGTTTCATTTCTCTCGCTCTCTCTTCCTTCCATTTCTAATTTTTTTTTTTTTGCTTTGGATTGGAATCCAACGATTTGTGTGTCTTAGCTTCCATTGTTTCGTCTCTCCTCCTTCGTCGCTTGCGTTCTCTTCTTCTTCTATTTCATTCAGTTGTGGTTTATCACTTGCTTCTCTAAACCCTAGTTTCCCCAAACCTTCATTTCTCTCTTTTTTTCTTCCTTTCAGTTTTGTGAACAACCGAAATGCACTTCGTTTACGGGTGAGAGTTTAGGGTTTTTATTTTTGCTTTTGGAACGGTGACGGAACGGCTTCCACGGTTCCGATACGGAAATGACATTCACGAATATTTTTTTGCAACTGAGTTTTTTTTTGTTATTTTTTGAACTACATTTTGATTTTTTTTTTGTTTTTGATTTTTTTTTTTCAATATTGTTTTGTTTGCGCCTTTTTTCGTGTGAACTGTGGTTTAGAAGGTTGGAGTTTTACACTGCAGTGAAGGAAGCCGGTTTTTGAAGTCCGAGTTTGTCGTTGTCAATGCTGGAATTGGCTATTGGGGTTTACACGGAGGGATATTAGCTTCATTACGGTTGAAACAGGATTTGTTTTCATTGGTTAATTCCACTTCCTGCTCTCAATTATTTTTAGATAAATAAGTAATGAAACATGGTTTCAGATTTAGGTTGCTGCCATGAGATTCTATTTTTTGTTGCTTAATATACTGACTGATCCTTTTGCGCATATTTTAGCCCTTTGATCGCGATTTTATATATTATTTTAAACTTCATATTTGGTTGAAGTCCGCATACATGTTTCTTGTATATTTTTAATTTTTCTTTTGTGCTACATGCTTTCTACTTTTTGAACTTAGTAGTTAAAATCTCCTTTTTTCTTTTCGATAACTGAAATTTCTATCCATTTTGTGCAGATGTGCAAGGGTCTGACAATCCCATTCCGCTCTCACCACAGTGGCTTCTGCCAAAGCCTGGGGAGAATAAACTCGGAACAGGATCTGTGGTGTGTGCTTAACTAGTTTTGCATATTCATCTATTGTTGTCTGCGGATAGTTTTGTTGATATTGTCTCTAAATCAGACATAGGTGCCGCCTTAGTTTTCCAGAAATAATTTTCAATTGCTAATGTACTTTTGCCTTTTCCTTTTCCTTTTCTAACCACTCAGGAGAGCCACATGGTCTTAAACCCACCTTTTGGCCATCAATCAGATACTGTTAAGACATCTGGAAATGGAGAGGATGTGCATGATGTCCATAAGAAAAAGGATGTCTTTAGGCCATCCATGTTTGACTCAGAAAGTGGACGTCGTGACCGTTGGCGCGATGAGGAGAGGGACACCAAGTCCTCCATTAGGAAGGATCGTTGGAGAGATGGAGACAAAGAAGTAGGTGATTCTCGCAGAGTGGATCGATGGACAGATAATATGACTGCAAGAAACTTTGCAGAAGCACGACGCGGTGCATCTGATAATCATAGATGGAATGATTCAGGAAACAGAGAAACTAACTTTGATCAGCGGCGTGAAAGTAAGTGGAACACCCGCTGGGGTCCTGATGACAAGGAACCGGAGGGCATTCGTGAAAAATGGAGCGACTCTGGGAAAGATGGTGATATACATCTGGAAAAAGGTCTGTCTAACATTTCCAGTCAGGGAAAGGATGAGAAGGAGGGAGATCACTACCGGCCGTGGAGATCTAACTACTCACAAAGCCGTGGAAGGGTTGATCCTTCCCATACAACCCCAAACAAACCAGTATCTACATTTTCCTATGGGCGTGGTCGTGGGGAGAATACACCCCCAGTCTCTAGTATTGGACATGGCCGGGTTGGTTCTCTCGGTAGCCCTTTGAGTAGCACATACCTTGGAACTGCATTGGAAAAGGTTCATAGTGGGCATGAAGAACTTAGCCCCCTTAAATATAACAGGACAAAATTGCTTGATGTGTACAGAGTGACTGGTATGGGTACAAATAGAAAACTAGTTGAGGATTTTGTGCATGTACCTAATCTTACTCAGGATGAACCGTTGGAGCCTCTAGCTATACTGGCACCAAATCCTGAGGAACTGGTAATTGGTTTCTTTGGTTTCTTTTTTAATTACTGAATGCAATTGCCTTTTCTAGTGGTTTAGTGTGTGCTTTTTTCTGTTTGAACAGTCTGTCTTAAATGGAATTGACAAAGGGGAGATAATTAGCAGCAGTGCACCTCAGGTGCCAAAAGATGGAAGGAGTTCATCTGATTTTACTCATACAAGAAGAATGAAGCCAGGAAGTGCACCTTTCCAGGGTAAATTCTGGATATACATTTATATACTTCTAGATAGGTTTGGGTGCAGGGTAACTTTTGGAACTAGATTGTTTTTTTTATCCTTGTAGAGGTAGTTATAGAGTGAGGATTTTGACCCTTAAACAGAGTAAGGTTTTGACCCTTTGACCCATATTTTCATGACGTAACTTGTTTATAAACCCTCAGTTCTAAATAATTCAGTGGTCTAATTAGTGGGTTTGCATGGCCTTAAACAAACTTAACTACTGATCCCCCCCTCCCATTTATGTATTCAATTTCTACTGCTTGAACAATGTTAAATATCACATTTTAAGGATTCCTCTTTCAACATAAATGGGGTTCTTCGTACCTATATCTGCTGCCCTATAGTCTCTGGCTTTTCAGGAGTATACTTTTCTTTCTCTACTTACCACTATTTTGTCATAATATATTTAATGAACAGATAGAGGTGAAGATGGAGGTTCTTACAAAGTGCCTGAAGAGGTTTCCACTAATAAAGACTCGTCCTTTGAAGGAAATACTTCTGCTGTTCATCCTGGTGCTCCATGGCGAACTATGCCAGTTGTTGATCATGCTACCCAGTTTCACGATAGCAGAGATATAACTAATGATCTTAGATTGAGAAAAACGGATATTAACTCACACCAGCCAAAAGATCCTCATAATCAGTGGGAAAATAATTTGGGTTATTTACCTGACTCCAAAGAAGTAGGTAAGTGGCAAGCTAGTGAAGATCCTGTTATCAAGAGGCAGTTGTCTGGCATATTGGACAGTGAACTTGAAACCAGAAGAGTTCAACAGACTGTTCCAGAGGAGTTATCCCTCTTGTATAAAGATCCTAAGGGTCTAATCCAAGGTCCATTTAAAGGAATTGATATTATTGGATGGTTTGAGGCTGGATATTTTGGTATTGATTTACCTGTTCGTCTGGAAAATTCAGCAGCTGACTCACCATGGTTGTCTCTTGGTGATGCCATGCCCCATTTAAGAGCTAAAGCCCGTCCTCCTCCTGGGTTTTCTACACCAAAGCCAAATGACTTCACAGATATTCCTGGCCGACAAATTTCTGGCACATTTGGGAATACTCTTACTGGTTTGAATGAGGTTGACATTTTGCGAAGTGATTCTAGGCATCGTCCGAATCCTGATACCGAAGCTGAAAATAGGTTTCTGGAGTCACTTATGTCTGGTAGCAAGAACAGTCCTCCCCTTGATGGCCTGGCATTGTCAGAAGGTTCTTACTTGTTATACTTGGTTATTTTGGTCTTCGTTTTTGGATAATTAAGTTATATTATAATTTTCTGCATTGATGATTTTTTTTAATCTTCTCCATTTTTGTACACTAGCATGTTTTGAGATATTTAAGCTTGACATTGATCTTGATGCTTTCAATTCAGGTTTACAAGGGTTTATGGGAAATAATCCTGGTAATATGGGTCCATCAGGAGTTGACAATGGAAATAATCTTTACTTGCTTGCTAAGAGGATGGCACTTGAACGACAACGGTCCTTGCCTACTCCCTACCCATATTGGCCAGGGCGTGATGCAGCTTCATTTGCTCCAAAAGCGGATGTTGTCCCAGATGCCTCCTTGCATTCTAAACTATTGTCTTCAGGGAGTGATAACTCTCGTCAACCTCCATCCCAAAATTCTGAGTTAATGTCAATCATCCAAGGTTTATCTGATAGGACATCTGCAGGCCAAAATAATGGTGCTGCTGGCTGGCCTAATTATCCCTTACAAGGTGCATTGGATCCCCTACAGAATAAAATTGACTTGCTTCATGATCCAAATTTTCCTCAAATGCCATTTGGAATTCAGCAGCAAAGGCTGCCGGCACAAAACCAGTTGTCTTTAAGCAATTTATTGTCTCAAGCTGCTGCAGATACCCCAAATAATGCTTTGGCAGCGGAGAAGCTACTTTCTTCGGGTTTATCACAAGATCCGCAGATATTAAATATGTTGCAACAGCAATACTTGTTGCAACTGCATTCTCAAGCGGCTTCTCAAGCACCGCAGATCCCTTTGATTGATAAACTGCTATTGCTGAAGCAGCAACAGAAGCAGGAGGAGCAGCAGCAGCTACTACGACAACAGCAACAACTGCTTTCTCAAGTGTTGCATGACCAACAGTCTAGCCAGCTTTTCAGCAATTTATCTTATGGACAGTTGCAAGGTGTATTACCGATAGGGAATTTGCGTGTGGATCCTTCTCAAGTTCAACCACAAGAGATCTTTCCCATGAGCTCTCAGGCACCAATCCCCAATGCGCATAATGAGCATAATTCTAATTCTTTGAATCTACCACCTAAAGTTAGTCAAGATACAAGTTTTAATGTAAGCAGTGAAGCTTCTATTCGTCTTCCACACCAATTTTTTGGGGATACTCATCATCCAGAAAATTGGGTCCCTAATCTTACTGAACAAATTAATGATCAGTATCAGAAGGAATCTTTCCCAGTATCATCAACTCATGTTGACGGTTCTCCATTGCTTGATCAGAACAAATCAAAAGAGGAACCACTTGTTGTGCCTCTTTCTTCTTCTGATTACACTGCTAAGTCAGTGGAACAGCTGCTGCCCAGCAATTTTAGGCCTGATGCTGGGGTCCTGGCTTCAACTTCTAAATCTGGTGAAAAATCTGGGCATCTGGAGTCTTTTGCATCCAACATTGCCTTATCTACAGTTGGATCTAATGTGTCACCACCAGTGAGTGGTCCTGGTATGGAGGTGAAGGCTAAATTGGATATTGTGTATCAAGAGCAACATGCTGGGAGGGACAGCACTTTATCTGAGCCATCTCTGGGAGACATGAGAAAGGTTGAAGGTCAAGAACCTAAAAAGGCTAGTGAGAAGAAATCTAAGAAGCAAAAATCAACCAAATCCCAGTCTTTTGATCAAACAAAAGGAGTGGTAAAAAATGTGACTTTGCAGCCATCAAAGCAGACAGAAGCTGAAATGCCAAAATTAAGTGATTTTGGGGAAGCTAAGATGGACGAATCATTAAATGATATGCAACAAACAAGAGTTAAAGGAACTCGAACTGGAAGTGCTGTCCCAGAGGCTGGTGGCTGGCCTGATATTATTACTGGAAAGATAACTGAAACAGTTGATGCGGGTGAGGCCAACGCAGCTAGTTCTTTTTTGACACAGAAAACTGAGGTATCTGCTGGACGAGCTTGGAAACCTGCTCCTGGTTTCAAACCAAAATCTTTCTTAGAAATTCAACAGGAAGAACAGAGGAAGGCTGAAACAGAAATACTTGTATCGGATGTTGCTGTTTCTGTAAATTCAATGAGCCTGGCAAGTCCCTGGGCTGGGGTTGTGTCCAATCCAGACTCTGTGAAGGTATCTAGTGAAAGTGCCAATGGAGGAGGCAACACTGAGAATTCTGTTAAATCTGAAACTTCTGAAAATGTCAAGAGCAAGAAAAGTCCTCTGCATGATCTATTAGCAGAAGAAGTTCTAAAGAAATCTAATGAAATATATGCTGAGGTTCCAGATAGTATATTTCCCTCACATAATATAGTTGTACAATCAGAATCATTGGATGACGGCCATTTTATTGAGGCGAAGGATACTAAAAGAAGCCGAAAAAAGTCAACAAAATCTAAGGGTTCAGGATCTAAAGCTTCATTGCCCATTGCATCATCTGATGTACCTATAGCTTCAAGCCCCAATGAAAAGGGAAAAAGCTCCCGTTGGGCTCAGCAGGAGAAGGAAGAGTTGCCTGTCATCCCTGCAGGACCCTCTTTGGGTGATTTTGTTCTTTGGAAAGGAGAGCGAGAACCACCAAGCTCGTCTCCTTCTCCAGCTTGGTCTACTGATTCTGGTAAGGTTCCAAAACCAACTTCATTGAGGGACATTCTAAAGGAGCAGGAGAAAAAGGCCTCTTCTGCAATTCCTGTGAGCCCAGTTCCTCCCCCTCAGAAATCTCAGCCTACCCAGTCTACACGTAATAGTGCATCTTCATGGTCAGTTTCAGCATCCTCTCCTTCTAAAGCTGCTTCTCCAATTCAGCTAAATACCCAAGCTTCTCAATCAAAGTACAAGGGGGATGATGACTTGTTCTGGGGTCCAATGGAGCAATCTAAGCAAGATTCTAAGCAGTATGATCTCTTATCTCCTTTTGTGTTTGCGTTTGAAAATTTTACCCTCAAACTTCTCATCTAAAACTTTCATTATTTTTATTTATAGGCTTTCTTTGAAAGCAAACTAAGCTTGTTTTAACACATCTTTGTTTAGAAATGTTTGCAGTAGCATTGCAACCAATTAACACATCTTAAATATTACACAAGGAAGAATGTGATAAATGTCCACTTTTGTTTCTATTGTTAGATGATCTGGAAATTGAGTCTCTATATTATTGATGGTGTTGAAAATTGAAAAGTGTGTTTTTGTAGTAGCATTGGTCATGAAATTTTTGGTTTTGAAGGCATCTGCTACTAAACATAAATTTCTTGCCTGTTGGTAAAATTCGTAGAAATTATTTACTTATCTTTAACTTCTAAGCTGTAGTGAATCTGTTCCCATTCCTTCTTTCACTATGGGATTGGAGAATGGTGTGTTGCCCCCCCTTCCCCCTTCTTGGACTACTTCGATTATTGCCCCTAAAAAAGTTTGGTGTTTGATTTAAAACTTGAGTACTCTGAAGTAATAGTAGTTGAGTATGTTTGTGTATTGAAACATCCAGTTTTGGTGGCACAGTTGATGAGCGATAGCTGATTTATTTGTTTTCCCTTCGAGCAGGTCTGATTTCCCTCAGCTTGCGAGCCAAGGGACGGGTTCAAAAAACATACCCTTGAGAGGTAATTCTCCGGGACTATTGACAAGACAGAAATCAGTGAGTGGCAAACCAACTGAACGGTCTCTAGCATCATCACCCGCCTCTTCTCAATCAATGCAGAAATTGAAAAAAGATGCCATGACAAAGCATTCTGGTAAAACAAGGATGCTTTATTATTTGTTTATTGTACATGCCGATTGCCTAATATACTGTCTGGGTCTTTTGACAATCTTCTAAATGTTGAAATTATGTTAAATTTTCAGAGGCCACGGACTTCAGAGATTGGTGTGAGAGTGAGTGTGTTAGGCTTATTGGCTCAAAAGGTATGTCCATCGTTAAGACTTAGGTCGTAGTTGTTTAGTTTGAAGGGTTATCGGTTTTGAATTCAACATTTTAAATGGCACTATAGATTAGGCTGTACTTATTGTAACCACTTCGAAAGTATTTTATTCTTTAAATACCATAGATTGTTTTTTTATAACCCTTAATTATTTTTGGTTGGGGTGGGGGGTACATGGCTTATTGCAGATACAAGCTTCCTTGAATTTTGCTTGAAGCAATCCAGATCAGAAGCTGAGCTGCTCCTTACAGAAAACCTTGGATCATATGATCCTGACCATGAATTCATTGATAAATTCCTGAATTACAAGGAGTTGTTACCATCCGATGTTTTAGACATAGCTTTTCAGAATAGGAATGACAAGAAAGTTGCTCGACCTGGTGTGGCTCGGACAGCATCAGCTAATGCAGATATACAGGATGTGGAGTACAGTGAAGGATCCTCTAAAGGTGGTGGAAAGAAGAAAGGTAAGAAGGGGAAAAAGGTCAGCCCTTCAGTTTTGGGATTTAACGTTGTGAGCAACCGGATCATGATGGGTGAGATCCAGACTCTAGAAGATTAATTGAAGAGGTTCTGACCGTAGATGTAAATACATTTTGGTCGTACTTTGTAAATGCTTTTTCCCGTTTTAGGTGTTTTATGTTCTTTTTTATACACAACAGTAGCAGCATTTATTGGATCTGCTTAACCAATTTTGTTATCTAATGTTAGGAGTTGTTTTGACACTTCTCGGTGACATTCATTTTATCTTAATATTACCCTTTTTCAAATCCATTTCTTCATTTAATCACTTTTCCCAATGCTTTCAACTCTTAAGTCTTAGCAGATGGAATTTCATTTGACTTCAATCCGTAAATATGTATCTTTTTATTTGGGTTGAAATCATCGTCCAGTTTCAAAATATTATAGTTGATGATGTGACACAACCAAGATACAGTCTAATTTAATTATACATTCGCCAAGTTATCTTTGGTTAATTCTCCTGCAGTTCTAAATATCTTGAATTGGGATGTGTCTGATATGACTCACATGAGTTTGTATTCACGTTAAATGCTATAATAACTTTTTAAGTACATCTTTATTTATTTAATTTTGCATTACAAAATAATTATACTTTACATGTTATCATTGGTTCAATTAATTGCATGTTTTTATTTGTCTTCCCATGAAGTTAAATCAAATATAGATGGTGTCTAAATGTTTTTATTTTAAAATAAGTTACTAATGAATTCTAAAATTTTGATTTTTTTATGCAAACCATAGCACTATTTAAAACTGTTTCAATTTAAACTACTGAATAATTCTTAAATGTGAATTTAATTATTTTTTCATAAATTGTCAGTTACATATTTTTTTTAAATATATACATATACAATTTTATAAAAATAGTATTAAAAAGTTTACGTAATTGTTATTTTTCATTAGAAAATTTAATTATTTATTTTATTAAATAAATAAAGGAATTGTTTTTTATTTATTAGGAGGTAAACTGTCCAATTAATAGATGACATTAAATAATGTATATTTTTTTATATAATAGTATATGATTATTAAAATAAAAAATATTATTAAATTATAAATGAATATAAATATTTTTTATAATTTTATCCTAATTGATTTTTTATATAAGTAATTATTTTAATTTAAAATAACAGTTAAATGATAAGAATTTATATACATTAACTGTATAGATATTTTCGTGTCATCCGCTAATTTGAAATTATTAATAAATTTTTATGATTATTATAAATACAGTAATTATTATCTATCGTTAATTTGATTAAACACAAGAATTTCGCAGTGGAACAAAATCAATTATCCATAAATTTAATGTGGAAATATTTTTTAATTGATAATAAAAAATAAATAAATATGAATTACTCATTTGTGATTCTACTTTAGTCTCAACAAACTAGACCACTTAAACAATCTACATGGTTAGATTTAGAGAACCCACTAAAAACAAACACCTGAAAAAATAGGTTAATAAATCATCCTCATACAAACTAGAGGGTCGAAACACCATTCAAGTCTTTAATTGAAACGGCAAACACTTCTAAAACATCGACCACAACCCAATAAAGATTACATTGTTCCTATGCTTCTACACTCCCACACATCATTTGCAGAAATAAGAGCATTACTCAGTCTGAATAGGAAAAAAATCACTAAAGGAACATTGTGAGGACACGAGCCGCACTTCAATCCATACAAATGACGACAAAACTCCTCCTCCATCATGCAAAAACTAAACAAAGGACTTTGGACCACAATCTCACCTTCCAAATTGACCCAAGTGAATAACTTATTTTTCAGCACAAAGTGCAGAAGGTAGCGTGCGTTTTATACATCCAAAACTGTTTAAACACTATAAAATCCTCTACTTCACAAGCCTGATAGCCTTGGTTTGCACAAAATTTCTGAAAAATTCTCCCGAAATAGTTTTTTCCTGAAAATCCACGTAAGAATCTCCACTGAATTTGGGACAAAACGCGACAAATTTCAGGTCAAACGGATGAGTATTCGCCCACGAAAAAAATCAAACAGTTTCGCACACAAACGAACCTTCCTTTCAGCCCTGGAAGTGATGAATAAAAAATTTATTGCCAATCCTGTGGGACGAATCCGGGGCTCAAATCTCAGCCAAAACTCAACAAACACAGTGACGAAAGTCTGGTGAAAATTTTAGACCAAAATACCCAACAAGTAAGGCGTGGTAAGTCCCAGACCGGGAGTGAACAAAACTGATTTTCCAAAAACAAAACGTCCTGGCTTTCCTTCCCCATATCTTCTTTTTGTGATTTGTTTGTGGACGTGCCTCCTTAACTGGGTGCAAACAACACATAAAAGTACTTGTGTGAATTTTTTCAGCGCAATACGGACCCAGAATAAAATTGCAGAAAGTATGGCGAAATTTCACGAGTTTTGGTAGAGGATATCCTTGGTTTGCACAAAATTTCTTAAAAATTCTCCCGAAATATTTTTTTTTTCAAAATCCACCTAAGAATCTCCATTGAATTTGGGACAAAATACGACAAATTTCAGGTCAAACGGACGAGTATTCCCCAACGAAAAAAATCAAACAGTTTCGCACACAAACAAATCTTCCTTTCAACTCTGGCAGTGATGAATAAAAACTTTATTGCCAATCCTGTGAGACGAATCTGAGGTTCAAATCTTAGCCAAAACTCAACAGACACAGTGACGAACATCTGGTAAAAATTTCATACCAAAATACCCAAGGAGTAAGGCGTGGTAAGTCCCAGACCGGGAGTAAACAAAACTGGTTTTACGAAAATAAAACGTCATGACCTTCCTTCCCCGTATCTTCTTTTTGTGATTTTTTTGTGGACGTGCCTCCTTACTTGGGTGCAAACAACATATGAAAGTAATTGTGTGAATTTTTTCAGCACAATACGGACCCAGAATAAAATTGCAGAAAGTAGGGCGAAATTTCACAAATTTTGGTAGGATAGCCTTGGTTTGCACAAAATTTCTGAAAAATTCTCCCGAAATAGTTTTTTCCTGAAAATCCACCTAAGAATCTCCACTGAATTTGGGACAAAACGCGACAAATTTCAGGTCAAACGGACGAGTATTCACCCACGAAAAAAAACAAACAGTTTCGCACACAAACGAACCTTCCTTTCAGCCCTGACAGTGATGAATAAAAAATTTATTGCCAATCCTCTGGGACGAATCCGGGGCTCAAATCTCATCCAAAACTCAATAGACATAGTGACGAACGTCTTGTAAAATTTTTATACCAAAATACCTAAGGAGTAAGGCGTGGTAAGTCCCAGACCAGGAGTGAAGTTTTTCGAAAACAAAACGTCATGACCTTCCTTCTCCGTATCTTCTTTTTGTGATTTGTTTGTGGACATGCCTACTTACCTGGGTGCAAACAACATATGAAAGTACTTGTGTGAATTTTTTCAGCGCAATACGGACCCAGAATAAAATATCAGAAAGTAGGGCAAAATTTCACAAGTTTTGGTAGAGGATAGCTTTGGTTTGCACAAAATTTCTGAAAAATTCTCCCAAAATAGTTTTTTCCTGAAATTCCATGCAAGAATCTCCACTGAATTTGGAACAAAACGCGACATGTGTAAATTTGGAACTATGAAAGTACTTGTGTGAATTTTTTCAGCGCAATACAAACTCAAAATAAAATTGCAGAAAGTATGGCGAAATTTCACTAGTTTACCCAAGTAAATAACTTATTTCGTTTTATACATCCAAAACTATTTAAACACTATAACATCCTCTCCTTCACAAGCCTCCTTTAAACAGATTTAACATATAAGATAACGTGTTCCATCCTTCCAAACCCCAATTAAGTTTGGTTTGATTATTATTCCTCAAATACATAAAATAATTGTCTTATTTTATAGTGCTTATGTTTTCCAAAACTAACTAACAAACCTCCATTATTTGACTACATGAAATAAATAATTATCAGATTAGAATCACATTTGTAATTCCAGATTTTCTAAAAAGATTTAGGGATATTAGAAACAATATATATTTATTTAGAAAATAGTTTTTTAAAAAAAATCATTTATTCATTTATATATAAAGATTTATAGTTAATAAGAATTATTATTTTTACAAATGTGAAAATTAAAATTAGCTCATTTTATGAAAATTAAATTAGTATTCAAGTCTCTATTTTTTTATTAAAAAGGATTTGATATTCATTAAATTAAAATTGAAAGTGAACGATTAATTGTCAATGGTAATCCGAATTGAAAAATCCGCTTTCATATTCAATAAGTTAAAATTTAAAAAGAAAAACCTATTGTAAAAATATAAACTAAACAATTTATTTATAATTTATAATATATTAAATTTCAAAATTCTTGCATTATATTTTGTTTGATCAAATTTGATTAAATCTAACATTATTCTGAATAAAATAAGTTATTTTTTTAACTAAACTTATGAAATGTTTATATTTTGTTTTTGTAGACAATGTTATTTTGTCTATCCATCAATTAGTAAGAAACAATCAAAATCAAATATCTTTTAAAAAGTGTGTTAAACATGAAAATCCCTTCTAAAAAGACTTGGAATAAATCATTCGTTGTCTACGATCTTAAACTTAACATAAAACTATATAAAATTTAGTTTATAAAGTCCTAAAAATGGTTTACAACTGATTAAAGACATCTTGAAATGAAATCGCTTGAAACAATTTTTTATTCTATCTTGCAATCTTTTTGATAAAACACTTCAAATGTTCTTTAACAATCTTTAAGGATGTAAACAAACCCTTTAATTATTTAAACAAACCCTTTAATTAACATTCCATTGATCTTTTCATCATTTATTTTAATAATGTCTTATCCAAAATGATCATTTGTCAAAATAAACAAAGTGATACCTTTAAAAGACTTTTGTTGTAGGATTTTGATTAATGAAATTTAATCGAATGGATTAAGAACTGCATAATTCAACTTTATCTTATCTAGTAAATAACTTATTTTCACATGTTCATGTATTAGTTAATTAGATTATGATAATCGTACATGTTAATTTGTTTTAAAAACAATATTTTAGTTTTGACGCTATATATTAAAATAAAGAAATTATATATCACAAACAAAAGTTGATAGAAGTTTTACATCCAAAGAAAAAGCCGAAAAAAATAAAAAATCTCTACAGTTTTATTAATATGTACAAACATTATTTTCTTATTTATTTCTTCTTTGTTCTTCCTCGCACATTCATTCTTTTTCCAGCCCCTTATTCTCAACATTGTTCATGCTCATTGCATCACCACCAGCCATTCTTATGGCATTTGCCTTGCAATATAGCCACTGGTTCAAGGAATAGTTGTTTAAAACATAAAGAATGAAATATATCAGTAAAAAATTTCCACTTATGACCTGGTTTTCTCCTTCTTAACAATGTGTGCAAACAAAAATCATCCATCAATAGTCTTCAGTTGTAACAAAAAAAGAACTGATCAATAGATGAGTTTTAAAAGCAAATACTTCACATAAAACCCTAAACAAAAGACAAAAACAATGGATTAATAACTCTGCTCAGAAGAAATGCAACTGTTATATCACAAACAAATTTCATATGTCCAGACATATTGGTGCAACCTCATCATAGCAGAAAGATTACTTCTCAACAAACACTTTCAAGAAAAAAAAAAAAAACTTATACAACAATCAAGCACATAATCAAATTGTGAATGAAACATGATTCAATTTAATCTCAGAGTAATTCCAAATATGGAAGTGGCAGACAATCAACATGGCATCAGTTCAGTCCGCCCGTCTGCATTTGTTCATCATTGATGATTTGAATAAAACTTTCAACAAATCAAATTCAGTTTTTCAAACCATAAAACAGAGACAATAAAAATTAACATCAAACTATAGAAATTTATGACAGGGAAGGCATCAGATAATAAGCGGAGTTTTAATCTTCACTTGATATATCAGTGTGTAGGATAAGAAATTTCATCATCCCTTGCCAACCCTTTCATTTTGGATTCACTGAAAAACCAGAGAAAGAGAACAAACAAAAACAGAACAAAAATACAAAATACAAGTTAAATGGCTTCAGATAAATGCAAAGTGGTCATCACAGCTTATCAGTATATCAATAAGCGGTTAAAAATTTGAATCATCACTGCCAAAATCTCTCTTTGCAGGTACAAATAAATGCATAAAAATTAATTTTTTCTGTTAGGGTATTTCAGTAGGTCCATTTGACCCATGGCAATTTGAAAATCTGTGCAATGGGCTGGTAAGCCAACTTTTGAAATCTGTGCATCAGTTATATCTCCAACACCATTGAAATTGGACACAAAAAGGAGAGGGTAAAACAAATGCAGTGGACCGACCACGGAGAAAGCAAATCAAAATCAAAATAATACACAAAACCAATTGAATTCCCACAAAAAATCAAACAATGCGAAATAGGTATTCAACGCAAAACCTAATGGCATAGTGGAATCATAAACGTAGATTACGAAAACGGAATCGAAAAGAGAGTGAAAAGGAATACAAATTCGGAATCAGAGAAATGCAACGCTGTTGCTGTGAGAGACGGCAAAGAGAAGAAGAACTCAGAGACTTTAAATAGGGGTTGTGTGAAGATTAGGGTTTGCGCTTCTATAGCCATTCAGCTATACGGTGTCGTATTCTTATTCTTTTTGACACGAATATTTTCTTTAAATTAACAAAATGTAAACCAATCTTATTCTTTTTATAATTAAACAAAAATAAAATGTATTATACAAGAAGATGTCTACGCTCTGATTTATTTGACAAGTAACATTTTTAAGAATTTTTCTAACATTTCATTTTATATGTTAAGAAAATTATTTATTATTAAATTTAGTTGTAATATAATTTTTATTTATTATACTTTTAAAATATATATATATATATATATATTTATTTATCATATAATGTACAAATTAAAAAAATTGCAACTAGAGATAGTAATATAATTTAACATGTCACAAAAACAAACAGAACCTATATGTGTAAAGAAAATTGAATAAAGATTATTTCATTCCATTAACTAAATGTATAACATAAAGATAGATTAATATTTATATAGAATGTCATGATACGAGTTTAATTCTCTCTTTATAATGAGAAATGTGGGGTTTAATACACACTTCCTTTGTGCTAGAATTTATATTATCCTAAAAGTTTTATCCCCATTCAACATTTGGGAGAAATCCTTGAAATGAATTTTTATCATATTTTGTAACTTCCTAATCAAACATTTGACACACCTTTCACAATATTGTGTCCATGTCGGATATAACAAACACATGTGTCGAACACCGATATTTATACGACACTTGCAGGATATATATTGGTAAAGTATCAAATTCAAAAAATATTTGTTGGATTTCTGACCATTCTAACAATTTTAACACAATTTTAAAAAAGAAAAATACATTAATTTTTTAAAAACTTATTATTGTATAAATTTTTATTATAATTATAAAAATAAAAAACAAATCTTTTAAAACCAGTAATGAGAAACATCTTTCCGTTACAAAAAAAATATTGAAACATTTTTGTACACATAAATCTTTATTGTCAATTTATATTTTATAATTATATAATATATAGATCCTTATCCTCGTATCATATATTTTAGATACCATGTGTATTTTCATGTTCGTATCGTGTCAATATTCATGTCAGTGTCTATGCTACATAGATTTTTTACACTGAGGTGTATGTACAACTAAGTTTTCTTGCCGATGACAAGTTTAAAGAGAAAGGAAAACCTTAACTAATTCCTAGTGCACTACTTGATCAGAGGGAGGCAAAAAGCAATCCATGGACAACCCACAAATGTTGAAATCAACCTCTTCAATCCTCCATGTCTCCTCAGTCTTCCAATGTTTATTATGTGCCATACCATACCTATACAATATTGTCACTGTCTTCCCACAATGAGCTATTTTAATGCCATCTACACACCTATAGTCCTCAATCACAGACTCCATGGTTGTTTCCCAGAAAATTGAGTCTTTTTCCTTGGAAGGTTGCAGTCTTACCAACTTGGTGTCCTCAAATTTTACAAGTAGCCCTGTTCGTTGGCTAAAGTAACCCCACATTGTGTGTCTTAGAGTTTCTGAATTGGAAGTGTTTTGTGCTTGAAGAATGTAATGTGCTGTTTCAACTTTCAGCAAGAAACAATCTTCTTTGTTAACGGTTTCCTCTCCTACACATACAGCATCTATGAACAAGTTAGCCGTACACCTTGGATGTAGCCCCTGATAATAACAAACAACCACAAAATGAACAACTAAACAGAGTCAAAACACAATAATTGAACAAAACCCTTTTGAGCAATGATATATTGACACCCTGCTCCATTATATAACCTCTAATTGATGATATAAAAAAAGATATTTTTGTCATTTCATACAAATTGAAATTTTAGGTAAAGAAGAAATTTTCAAACCCTTTACTCCTTTAACCACAATTAGTGGATTTGAGATGTAATCTATATGGTCAAGCAAATTGTTAACTTGTTAAGCTACCAATATCGTGAAGGAAAAATGATGTTTTGACAATCCTTAAAATTGTACACAATTCTTGTTGTGATGGATTTAGATGTAAATATATATATATAATAAAAGGTAAATTTTTAATTAAATGATATGAAAAAATATTTAAATAATAGTATTGAAAGTTGTAACGTGGTTGTATAAAAAATGTGGGTTGTCAATGTATCATTATCCTATAGTGAATGATAGTATAAAGGGTGATGATACATTGACAAATCACAACTTTTATACAACCAAATTACAACTTCTAATACTATTGTTTTAATATTTTTTTCATATCATTTAACTACAAATTTACTCTTTACTATATATATATATATATATATATATATATATATATTAGACACTTATACGATACAGATAGAGACACAAAAATACATATAATCTTTAAAATATAGGACACGGGGACACAAATTTATATATTATATAATTATGAATTTAAGCTGAAAGATGTTTCTCATAACTGATTTGTTCCTTAATTTTATAATCATAATAAAAATTTATACAACAAGTTTGAGTTTTTAAAAAATTAATGTATTTCTCCTTTCTAAAATTGTTAAAAATCTAACAAATATTTTGTCTAAATTGAACACTTCACTAATACGTGTCCTACGAGCGTCGATGTTCGATACATGCATCCGACACGAACACATTTAAGAGGCGTGTCCGAACCTCATATTATATATATTTATTTCAAAACTCATCATCAAGAGTTAGTATACAATTCTTAGAGTTGTCAAACCATGGTTTTCACCTGAAAGAAGCGACGAAGGGGTCTGGGAGGGCCTCTGTGGGCACGAGAAGGTTGAGAAGAAGATTGGTTCCAAGCCACCTTGCCATCACTCCCTGAACTAACCTTGAGACCAGAAACAACCAATTCAAAGTGCCACAAATCAGGGTTCTTTTGCCACAACAAAAAACCTCCTACCTCTGTTCCACCTACTTGCTTAATGCTTTCACCACTTTGTCGCATCTCCGACCCAGAAATTCTCACTTGCCCTACTGCACACATGCTCTTCAATGAATCCATTGCACCCACTCCTCCAATGGAAGCTATGTACTGTTGCACTATATATTTCGCACTCGAAGCTTTCTGTATATCCAAGAACAAAGCAATGTTTATTATTGTGTATGCTGTCAACATTAAAAGTTGTAATGTAATTGTTTGTTGAAAAATATCTTACAACATTCTACACTCATGTAGTTCTTATAACATTGGCATTACACTCCCATAAAAACTAAAGTTTTTCACTGATTAATTGTTTGAAAAAATAAAGTTTGTATAGATTATCATAGGCACTACACCAATGCTAAGTTTCAAATTCTATTAAAGCTTCTTTTTTTCATAATTTGCATGATAAAGTGTACATAATCTTAGATTAACTTTATCAAATTAGAGTGTTCCCTAATATATATATATATATATATATATATGTATAAATTACCATAGATCATAACAGGTCACAACAATGACAACAAAAACCTTACCCTACAGGATGAAATCAACTATAAATATTTAGCTAACTTAATTTACATAAATTATCATCAAGAGGTCCATTCTCATTTACATCACCAAACACAAGATAGAATCTGAATGTGGATTGTGTAAAATATACCAAAACAATAAAGACATTTTATTTTTTTATTGAAAATATAAAAATTAACATTTTATTTGATTGTTGCTAGAGATATAAAAATGGATATGTATGTTCTATACAATAAATAATCAGTTATTTAGCCTCTGCACGTTGCTAGTTATATAAAACTAATCTAATTGGAGTAGCAAGGTAAAAACAGATTAATTTTGAAGAAAAAAACACACAGGAATAGTTAATTGACATAGAAATTGAAATGTAGAAGATGCAAAAGTGCATGAAGATGATGAATGTGAGAGTGAATTGCATATAACATTGAGGTGAGAGAATGGAAACTTACAATGGAAGAATCTTTGAGGGGGCGAGTTAAGGTGCGATCGGATTGAACCTGAAGAGGGATGAGGGGAGAACCGACGAGCTTAAGCAATGCGATGAATTCATGGTTGGAAGAAGCAGAGACACGCGTGGGATTTGAAGACGATGAAGAAGGTGAAGGTGAAGGTGACGACGTTTGAGCTCTCATGAGAGAACGAAGGTTTTGCCAACGGTTGGAGCCGGAGTTGCCGATGTTGGTCCACATCGCCTCCGGAATGGGGACATCCAGCACCGTCTCCAACCCATCAACGTTATCGAAATTCGGACACAGTTTCCTCATCAATGCACTCATTCGATAACGTCTCTGTTATGACAAACCACGTTGATGATGATGAAGAAGAAGGAGAATAAGAGGAAGAAGAAGAAGAAGAAAGAAAAGAAGCGTGATATTGCTAACTGTTTTTGGCCTCGCGCTCTTCCATTTTTCTCGTGCTAAATAACTCAATTTCAGTTATATTTCAACCTTGAATAATTAAAGAGTTTAAGAAAAATGTTAAAGATAACATGTGGATTATAAATTAAGATATTTATATTTTATTCTTTATAAATTAACCTATACTTCTACGCATAACTTGGTAGGTAAGGAGCTATGAAGTTCGGATACTCCTCTTAAATGACGTGTCGGTGTCAGATACACTCGTATGACACTTGTAGGACACGTATCCGTGAAGTGTTCAATTTAAAAAGTATTTGTTGGATTTTTGAAATTTTATTATGATTCTAACACAATTTTTTTTAAAAAAAACTCATTAATTTTCTTAAAATTCAAACTTATTGCATAAATTTTTATTATGATTATAAAAATAAGAAACAATTTTTTTTGAACCAGTCATGAAAAATATCTTTTTACTCCAAAAAAATAATATGAAACATACTTGTGTACATAAATCTTTATTATTAATTTATATAATTTATAATTATATAATATATAGATCCATATTCCCGTGTCCTACATTTTAGAAATTATACGTATTTTTGTGTCCGTATTATGATTTGTGATACATAGAGCACTATTGGACCATTTATAACATATATTTTTACGTACAAGTTGATAATATTAAGGTGAAGTGAAGAGAGAGTATGTCAAAAATCTATTTCTTAACAGAATGTAATATAATTAAAAAGCTTAATCTATATTTAGGAAGTGAAGAGTTTATTTAAGAAAGAGAAGGTAGAAAACCCAGTTTGACTTTGAATGGGCCGAACGTTGGTGAGGCCCGAGGCCCAGATGGAAGGAAGTAAAAGAAAGTGGGCGCTGTCGAAGAGCGTGAGGAATTTAAGGATTATTTATTCCGCGTTTGGAGACATTCGGCGGTGTTTGGCACAACCATTCTTCTCGTGTCTCTTCCTTCGCACTGTCCCTTAACCCTTCCGTTGTTTACAATGAAGGCCACGCTCAAAGGCAAGTACGACGTCGACAAAAACGGCGCCGTTTTCGCAACCGTCGCCGTCAACGCCGCCGACGTCAAGTTACGCGCCTCTGTTACCGAAGCCACCTTCATCAACGGCCCCAGCCTCACCGGCTTGGCTCTCGCCGTCGAGAAGCCCGGCGTCTTCATCGTCGACTACAACGTTCCCAAAAAGGTTCAATTCCAAATTCTAGCTACTTATACTACTTCAATAATAGCCGTTTCTGACACCGTTTCGTGCAGGACTTTCGGTTCCAGTTCATGAACACGGTTAGGGTTGGGGAGAGGCCGTTGAATTTGACCTACGCGCACAGCAGGCAGGATAACCGGATCGTACTGGACGGTAGCTTTGTGTTGGATCCCGCGAACAAGGTTTCGGCGAATTACGCGCTGGACTCGGGGAACTGCAAGTTGAAGTACAGTTATGTTCACAAGGGGTTGACCACGATTGAACCCGCCTATGATGTGGCGAAGAACACGTGGGATTTCGCCGTTTCGAGGAGGGTTTACGGTGATGACACGTTGAAGGCTTCATACCAGACATCCAGCAAGGTTTTGGGAGTTGAGTGGGCGCGGAATCCCAAACACAATGCTGGATTCAAGGTGAGGCAATTCGCAAATGAATATCAATATTTGGATGGTAGTTGTGGTTTGTTTTTTGCTATTTTTTTGAAAATTTTTATACATTTGTGGAGTGGGTCTCATGTTTGACTAGGGATATTCTAACAAATTCAAACTAGTCACCCCGTGTGGTTTAAAGTAAAACCCAAATTCTAATATGGTCTTAGAATCTTGTTGTTCGGTCAATGAGGCTGCTCCGTTTGAATCGTCTGCAGATGGTTAGTTATGATAATTTCCCGTTTGATATATTTAGTCTTTGGGATGAGGTATTAGTGATCTTAGATTGAATAATGACATGACTAAAATTACTGGATATATGTGAAAGATGACTCACTCTTTGTATGAGCTAGTTTTTAAGCATGCTTGTAATGTTTAGTCTTCGGCGAGAGGGAAGTGTAACGGTGATCCCATATTTGAGATTGAGTTTTTTTTTTTTCATGTGTTTGTGTTTTGCTTGAGTTGATTTTCGATGATGATCGTCGCGTGTTAGTGTGTTGTGTAAGTTTAATCTCTTTCTGCAAGTGCTTACAAATTTTGGTCATTGGTTGAACGAGTCTTGTTATATGTTTTTCTATTGAATATTGCTAGAGGATTCGTCCATGGTTGATTTTTATAGTAGAAACCTCAAGGGTTCATTTACGAAGGGAAGGGTTCTTTGTTGACTGGTGATTAGGCTTATGAATGAAGACTGTTATAGTGAGAATGTGGTAATTCATCTTGGGAATGGAGTTCTGTTTCAATATGATGAAGCCAGTAGCTTATTGTGAAGTTGGTTGTTTGAGAAGGAGGCACAGTTTGCTGCCTGGAAATGATTTTACCTTTCTTGAGTGCTAAAATCAGTATAAAGGCTGTATTGGATTATTTATGGCTCACAACACACACATACATACTTTAGAGTTGTCAATGCTTCATTGTAGTCTTGATTTTTCCCTTAAGTTTGTTAGTCTTAATTACTTACTTACATGTGTGGTGGCATGCATACAACAAGATACCGGTCAGTGCTGTGATCTTTCATCCGTTTCTTTAAAAAATATTTTAGTCTTGGAAATGTTGGGTTAGAACGTTCATAGACGACTTATAGATGCCTTGTGTGTTTTTCTATTAATAAATTAATCAATTTTGGTTTGACTCTTTTAGGATTCTGCTATAATCTATTTTCTGAATTAAATTTGGTCAAATGGGTTGATTGATTCTTCCTCCCCAATATAATTAATTAGTTCCTGGTATCATCTATTTGTTTCTCACATATTTTCTAACTTTAAGCTTTGCCTTCCAGATTCTTGCATCAGTTAACTTGGCCGAGGAGTTGAAAGCTCCCAAACTTATTGCAGAGACCACATGGAATTTTGAGATGTAGCTTGATTCCAATATATTGTTTCAATTACTTGATAGGTTTACTGTCAAGTCTTGAAGGCTTTTTCGGTTACCATTGGGCATATTTTGCCTCTGAACATCATATTATATACTTGAAAGTATTTTGATCATGTTATGAGCAATCTGGCATTACTTGTCCTCCAGCAATTTCTCCTTTGATTTTTAAACTATTCCAGAATGTTCCCCACATTACAACATCCTGTAATTGCTTGCCTGTAAAATATGGGCACTTTTATTTTCATTAAAGTTATTTTATATAACTTTTCTGTTTGATCTATCCTTTTTCCATTCTGCTTGATCATGTTTGAAGGATATCTTGTTCTATCAAGACAGACTTCTGGAGCTGGTATTGTTTCAATGTAAGTTTGAAGTTTGCAACATATTTGGATCACTTTATTTTGCATATCCAAACATCTAAACTATCTCGGCATTTGAAAAACACTTTTCTTGGGACAATATAAATAAATTTAATAGCTATTTGAATTATAGTTTGTGTACAGCAAACTGCTGAGGGGTTTGTTTCACTCACTGATACAGAACTAGTCTCAGGTGAACTTTCGTTGTAATGTCTAAAAACAAAGGACAATTTGTATTTTGAAGGATCTAATAATATATTTTATAGTTGAAGTTTAGGGTTTGATTCAAATTTTTTATTTATTTTTATATTCATGTAATTTTTTAAAATTATTTAATGTTTCACTACTTATATGTTTTTGTAATCATTCATTTCTATGTAATCAATTCCATAGACAAAGTCACTTATCTTCTGAAAAAGAAATTTGGAATGTCATTGTCACTATAGATGCACTTCAGTATGAAAAGGTGAAGATTATGAAGATATTCCATCCTAAAGATGTTTACTAAATTTTTATATTTTATCAATATTTAAGTTTAAACATTATTTAGATTTGATTTTTTTTTTTCATTTGATAAGGAAGAATAATAGTGATGGTGAATATTCTTTTTTAGATTTTGGATCAAAATGAAGAATTATAAAGATAACTTCAAATCTTACCATTTATAGAGTAGATTACATGATCCTCTATTGTTTGATTTATTGAAGAAATTATGTATAGTAATGTAATCCATAAACAGCATGTAGTATTTTATTATTATTTTACTACACTAGGGAGATTTATATATAAAATCATGTGAAATATATTTTAATAATACGTTTATAAACTTTTTTTTTTCTATTTTAATATAATAATATTTTTCATCTTTTTTACTTTTTGTGTTATTAGAAATCCAATCAAGATATTGTTTTCTTCTCCTTTAAATTATGGACCGAGTAAGGTTTTATCTTTTAATTAATGCTTATATGAAAACAATAACATAAGTTTTGTATCTCATATCATTAAAAATTGTTTATTATCATTATTATTGTTATTATTATTTTAAATATTTTTATTATATAAATGTCTAAAAGTTAATTGGCTAAATTGGATGAAATTTAGCTTAATGAATATTTGAACGACGTGATAAAGTGAACCTAAATCATATAAAATGACTTTTTACAATAACACTTCTGTAATGGCTTTTTATTTTTATGAACTTTTTTTTTGGAAATTCTAACTGTTGCTTTATTTTTACCTTCATGATCGATAATTGAAAAATAAGTCATTAGAGATCTAGTAACAATATAAAATGATCCACCAATACTTCTATCACCTAAAATAAACCAACAAAAAAGTCACAGAAAGTACAATTTATTTCTATAGTATTTATTTGATAATTTTGTGCAGTGTAGTATTTTAATTAAGTGACCTTAACATGATTATTTATTAGATAATTATTTTTTAATCCGACCATCAATAAGATATTATAATAAATATAATTATTAATTAGTTTAATAAAAATTATTAAGTTTACTATACGTAACTTCTCAATATAAAAAATTATCGTTGAGATAATTTGTTAGTATCAAGGCATTTAATATATTGTCCACTTTAAAAAATTATAGT
This sequence comes from Phaseolus vulgaris, assembly GCF_051622355.1. NCBI lineage: Eukaryota > Viridiplantae > Streptophyta > Magnoliopsida > Fabales > Fabaceae > Phaseolus > Phaseolus vulgaris. The sequence goes on from NC_143498.1 coordinate 2,475,286, forward strand.
TTCGTTACGATTTTATCCTTAAGTCTTTTAGACTGATTGAAAAATATATTTAAACTGTTATTACTTGACTTTTAAATGACTATATTATTATACCGAAACAAATATTCATCTATTAATCTGATTTAAAAAAATTTAAAAAGTAAGATCATCATGTAGGAGGGAATAGGGCATATCTATAATATTTATTTTAAAATGTACAAATCATGAAGATATTTATATAATTTAAAATATTGTGTTTTTTTTCATCTTAAGAAAAATGTGGTATTATAAATTTTTGTTGGAACATGAATGTAAGACCTGAATTAGTCAAAATCTAAGGATTATCTGATGTAGATATAGTCCAAAGAAAGGTAACCTCAGTTACAGAACAGTTGAACTGATCTGAATTTGGTTTTGTGTCTTTTTTTTTTCTGTTACTTAATTCACATGGTAGCCCTAATTCAACACGAGTCAATTTAGTGTCCTATATCTTACATGGATATCTGCTAAATTTCCTAATCCCAGATCCATCAACTTCCGACACACCCTCCAATTTTCTACTTCAAATTCAATGGCGTCGTTGGAAAAAGGCAAGTTTTTTATCTTCCTTTTGCTCTGCTTTTTCTCTTCTCTTCATGTTTCTAGCACCCCTTTAGACCACAAATCATGTTCAGTGGAATCGAAGCTGGACCCCGATTCATGTCAGGAACCTGTTCCTGAACCGCCCCAAACAGCTAATCATTTGAATCAGCAAGTTTTGTTGGATAAACTTGAGGAATTAGTGAGAAATCTCAGTGATTTGGTTGCAAGATTAGAATCAAAGCTACCCGACCCTCCTAAAGAAAAGGGCAGGTTTACTCAAAGAAAGGGTGGTGATGATGGTGATGGTGGCACAATATCAAGTAGTAAACGAGTTGAAGATGAGGAATTTGAGGGAAAATTCCGAGATGGGGAGAGAGCTAAGGGAATGTCTGTGACAAAGTACACACCTTTTTGGTCTGAGAGGTTCCAATTTGCATCTGCTGTGAAGTTGGATTCTGAGGTCACTTGTATAATTGTTTTGCCTTCTAGGGATCACGAGGGGCTGAGTAAGTATGTAGCAGTTAGTGATGAGAAAGGGAGAGTGTATGTGTTCATGAGGAATGGAGATGTGTTGGTTGAGTTTGACACCTTGGTTGAGTCCTCTATTACTGCAATGGTTTCGTATACTTCGGTTTATAAGAATGAGAGTTTTGTAGTTACTGGTCATCAAAATGGGGAAATTTTGCTGCACAGAGTTTGGGAGGGAGGGTCTAGTGGAGAGGATTATAGTTCTCTTTTCATGGAGAATGTTGGCAAGTTTGTGTCACCTGAGACCCCTGAAAATGGAAGGCCTGTCACCCTTTTGGAAGTTCATTATGTAGGGAGGATGAAGTACATTATCTCAGCTGATGCAAGTGGGAAGATCAAGGTTTTCAAGGAAAACGGTTCCTTGTATGGTTCTGTCATGGCTTCTAGCAGGCCACTGGCTTTCTTAAAGCAAAGGCTTATGTTCTTGACAGAAACTGGAGCCGGTTCATTGGATCTAAGGGGTATGAAAATCAGGGAATCTGAGTGTGAAGGGTTGAACCATTCTGTTGCTAGAACATATGTTTTTGATGCCATGGAGCGTTCCAAAGCTTATGGCTTTACCTCAGATGGGGAAATGATCTATGTCTTGTTGCTTGGAGATGTGATGAACTTCAAATGCAGGGTCAGATACAAGAAAAGGTTTGACATGGATGAACCTCTTGCTCTGCAGGCAATCAAAGGGTATTTGCTGATTGTTAACCCGGAGAAGGTTTTTGTGTACAATGTTTCATCTCCACATTATGTGAGAGTGGGTGTGCCTAGGCTTGTTTTCTCCCCAAGTCTTGATGAGCTCAGATCATCATTCTTGAACAATCCAATTCCGGGTTTGGATGCCGAAACAAGAGTGATACCTTTGATAGGCACTGACCGTGAAAAGCTTGTTGTTGTTGGGCTTGGAGGAGGGTATGTTGGAATGTACCATTCCAATCTACCTATCTTCAAAGGGGAATTCAACACCATGCTATGGACTAGTCCTGTGGTGTTCTTTGTGCTTTTCTTGTTTGGGGCTTGGCACTTTTTTGCCAAGAAGAAGGAAGCACTTACATCATGGGGACCAGACGATCCTTTCACTTCCACTTCAGCTACCACCAATGCCCCTTTGGCATCAGCCTCTGCAGAAAGATCTTTTGGAGACTCCAGTTCAAGAAGCACTGAAGTCATGGCTCTTAGAAGTGGAGCTCTCAGAGCTCCTCCTAGACGGTATGGCTCTCCTTCAAGGTATCCTGGTGCAGCTGCTGCAAGTTCCTATAGACTTGGTGCTTCCACAGATCACAATGCAAGGCCTGCATCAGTTGATCCAGATTTTCGTGGAGCCTCTGAGCTGAAATATAGGGCCACCACCATGGATCCTCCGGGTTTTCCCAAGAGAAGAGATGGCATGTTTGTAGCAAATCAAGTTGTAAATGATCGCAGTTGAGTGGCATAGTTAATTGCATGAGCTTTTTTCTAACCAGTTTCCACTTTCCTTTCCTTAGCTTTAAATCTTATCAGATCCTTCAGCATCACTTTGCTATTTGGTTTGCTGCCTTTTTAGCTTTCAAGTTGTTGCACAAAAGAGGGAAATAAATTATATATTGAGAAACTTGCAAGTCTTTTTTACTCCCACATATTCTGAGTTATGCTTTTCTTGAAAACTACATGCTATGCTAGGTAGCACATACATAAGGACACTGATACGACACGGATACGGAGATATGTATAATTTTTAAAATATAAGACACGGGGACACAAACTTATATATTATATAAATTAAAAATCAAGATTTATGTGCATAAATATGTTTTTGTTTTTTTTAAGTAGAAAGATGTTTCTCATAGCGGGTTCAAAATGATTGGTGTCTTATTTTTATAATCATAATAAAAAATTATACAATTAGTTTGAGTTTTTAGAAAATTAATATAATTCTTATTTTTAAAATTGTGTTAGAACTGTCTTAGAATTGTCAGAAATTCAATAAATATTTTTTTTAATTGGACACTTCACTGATACGTGTTTTACGAGTGTAGATGTTTGATACGTGTGTCCAACACAAATATATCATTTAAGATACGTATCCGAACCTCATAGACTAAATGCACAAGAAAATACTACTTTAAGATAAGTTGCATAAACATTGGATATCAGAAATTGGCTATCCTCTACGTGTTTTCAGAAATTTTGTGCAAACCAAGGCTATCCTCTACGAAAACTTGTCAAATTTCGCCCTACTTTTGACAATTCTATTTAGGGTCCGTATTTCGCTGAAAAAATTCACACAAGTACTTTCGTACGTTGTTTGCACCCAGGTAAGGAGACACGTCCATAAACAAATCACAAAGAGAAGATACCAGGAAGAAAAGCCAGGACGTCTTGTTTTCGGAAAACCAGTTTTGTTCGCTCTCGGTCTGGGACTTACTACGCCTTAGTCCTTGGGTATTTTGGTCTGAAATATTTACGAGACGTTCGTCACTGTGTCTGTTGTGTTTTGGCTGAGATTTGAGAACCAGATTCGTCCCACAAGATTGGCAATAAATTTTTTATTCATCACTGCCAGGGCTGAAAGGAAGGTTCGTTTATGTGCGAAACTGTTTGATTTTTTTCGTGGGTGAATACTCATCCGTTTGACCTGAAATTTGTCGCGTTTTGTCCCAAATTCAGTGGAGATTCTTACGTGGAATTTCAGGAAAAAACTATTTCAGGAGAATTTTTCAGAAATTTTGTGCAAACCAAGGTTATCCTCTATGAAAACTTTTAAAACTTCACCCTACTTTCTGCAATTTTATTCTGGGTCCGTTTTGCGCTGAAAAATTTCACTCAAGTACTTTCGTACGTTGTTTGCACCCAGGTAAGGAGGCACGTCCATAAAAAAATCACAAAAAGAAGAAACGGGGAAGAAAAGTCAGGACGTCTTGTTTTTGGAAAACCAGTTTTGTTCGCTCTCGGTCTGGGACTTACTACGCCTTACTCCTTGGGTATTTTGGTCTGAATATTTACCAGACGTTCGTCACTGTGTCTGTTGTGTTTTGGCTGAGATTTGAGCCCCAGATTCGTCCCACAAGATTGGCAATAAAATTTTTATTCATCACTGCCAGGGCTAAAAGGAAGGTTCGTTTGTGTGCGAAACTGTTTGATTTTTTTCGTGGTTGAATACTCATCCGTTTGACCTGAAATTTGTCGCGTTTTGTCCCAAATTCAGTGGAGATTCATGCATGGAATTTCAAGAAAAAACTATTTCGGGGGAATTTTTTAGAAATTTTGTGCAAACCAAGGCTATCCTCTACGAAAACTTGTAAAATTTCGCCCTACTTTCTGCAATTTTATTCTGGGTCCGTATTGCCGTGAAAAAATTCACACAAATACTTTCGTACGTTGTTTGCACCCAGGTAAGGAGGCACGTCCATAAACAAATCACAAAGAGAAGATACGGGGAAGAAAAGCCATGACGTCTTGTTTTTAGAAAACCAGTTTTGTTCGCTCTCGGTCTGGGACTTACTACGCCTTACTCCTTGGGTATTTTGGTCTTAAATTTTTACCAGACGTTCTTCACTGTGTCTGTTGTGTTTTGGCTGAGACTTGAGCCCCAGATTCGTCCCACAAGATTGGCAATAAATTTTTTATTCTTCACTGCCAGGTCTGAAAGGAAGGTTCGTTTGTGTGCGAAACTGTTTGATTTTTTTCATGGTTGAATACTCATCCGTTTGACCTGAAATTTGTCGCGTTTTGTCCCAAATTCAGTGGAGATTCATGCATGGAATTTCAAGAAAAAACTATTTCGGGGTAATTTTTTAGAAATTTTGTGCAAACCAAGGCTATCCTCTACGAAAACTTGTAAAATTTCGCCCTACTTTCTGCAATTTTATTCTGGGTCCGTATTGCGCTGAAAAAATTCACACAAATACTTTCGTACGTTGTTTGCACCCAGGTAAGGAGGCACGTTGATGAGCATATATTTATTCACACTCACTAGCCTTATTCATAGATTATTGGACTATAATAATAAATAAATCCATTGTTTTAATTAATATTTTTATAATTGGGTTTATTTGGGCCTTAACTATTATTATTGTTAATTTTGTCTTTTTAGAGTAAATTATCCAGAGGAAGCATCTACCTTTGTGAATGGGCCAAATATGCAAAAGTCCAAGTTGCTTCTTGAACCAAAACAGAAAAAATATTCTGAGGAGAAGAAAGAGAAAATAAAAGCTACAAGATTCCAGAAACAGAATTGGAAGCAAATCTTCTGCAAAATACAAGAATTCTAGAAAGATAGAAACTTGGAAACGGTTAACAAAATATAAACTACAATATTCTCTCAAGATCCTTGGAAAAGCCTATAAAAGGACACAAGCATCAAGGAGAAAAGAGAGAGCTTCATAGGGTTTTCTTAGTTTATTTTCTTCTTAGTGATTCTTTTGTTTTGCCTCCGCATGGAAGGCTAAACCTTTTTGGTTGATTCTTTTGTAATTCCCCATTGAGTTCTGAGGTTTTGTTCCAATAAAAGTTTCGATTTTTAATTCTCTATAGCAGTTGTTTTTATTGTCTAGTCTCCTGGAAAACTGGTTTTTGTGAGAGGTTGTACTTGAACGCATGATTGAGAGTCTTCCTTATCTTAAACTTTGGTTTCTTAGTTAGTTCGCATTGTTCTAATTAATTTCTTGGGCGCATGATTCAAGGGAGAGGAGGTAAGCATTCCCATGGAGTATACGCATGGAACAAAGTGGGTATTGATTAAACCAGTAGACGCATGCTTTACTGGTGAGTTTCAGTTGAATCAGATCGGTGCATGTTCAATCTGGTTTAGCTCTGTTGGAGGATTGAGAAAAGATTAATCTTTAGAGAACCTGTGAAGAATTCAATGGTGGAAGAACTTGGGATCAACCGCTTTTTATTTGTTATTTTAATTTTTTTTATATTTTCTGCACAACTATCTCAAACCCCCCTTTTTATCTTTATTGTTATTGCTAACTTGTATTGTCTGCAGATAGATTTTAAACCCTGATCAACTGATTTTACTATTGGATTCGTTGGGAGACGACTTGGGGACATTTGTCCACAATTATACTATCATCTCTCTAGTGTTAGACAAGTCTACGCTAGAATCATATTAATTTGACAGCAAAACGACAGCTATCACACGTCCATAAACAAATCACAAAGAGAAGATACGGGGAAGAAAAGCCATGACGTCTTGTTTTTAGAAAACCAGTTTTGTTCGCTCTCGGTCTGGGACTTACTACGCCTTACTCCTTGGGTATTTTGGTCTTAAATTTTTACCAGACGTTCTTCACTGTGTCTGTTGTGTTTTGGCTGAGACTTGAGCCCCAGATTCGTCCCACAAGATTGGCAATAAATTTTTTATTCTTCACTGCCAGGTCTGAAAGGAAGGTTCGTTTGTGTGCGAAACTGTTTGATTTTTTTCATGGTTGAATACTCATCCGTTTGACCTGAAATTTGTCGCGTTTTGTCCCAAATTCAGTGGAGATTCATGCATGGAATTTCAAGAAAAAATTATTTCGTGAGAATTTTTCAGAAATTTTGTGCAAACCAAGGCTATCCTCTACGAAAACTTGTGAAATTTCGCCCTACTTTCTGCAATTTTATTCTGGGTTCGTATTGCGCTGAAAAAATTCACAGAAGTACATTCGTACGTTGTTAGCACCCAGGTAAGGAGGCAAGTCCATAAAAAAATCACAAAGAGAAGATACGGGGAAGAAAAGCCAGGACGTCTTGTTTTTGGAAAACCAGTTTTGTTCGCTCTAGGTCTGGGACTTACTACACCTTACTCCTTGGGTATTTTGGTCTTAAATTTTTACCAGACGTTCTTCACTGTGTCTGTTGTGTTTTGGCTGAGACTTGAGCCCCAGATTCGTCCCACAAGATTGGCAATAAATTTTTTATTCTTCACTGCCAGGTCTGAAAGGAAGGTTCGTTTGTGTGCGAAACTGTTTGATTTTTTTCATAGTTGAATACTCATCCGTTTGACATGAAATTTGTTGCGTTTTGCCCCAAATTCAGTGGAAATTCTTGCGTGGAATTTCAGGAAAAAACTATTTCGGGGGAATTTTTTAGAAATTTTGTGCAAACCAAGGCTATCCTCTACGAAAACTTTTAAAATTTCGTCCTACTTTCTGCAACTTTATTTTGGGTCCGTATTGCGCTGAGAAAATTCACACAAGTACATTCGTACGTTGTTAGCACCCAGGTAAGGAGGCAAGTCCATAAAAAAATCACAAAGAGAAGATACGGGGAAGAAAAGCCAGGACGTCTTGTTTTTGGAAAACCAGTTTTGTTCGCTCTCGGTCTGGGACTTACTACGCCTTACTCCTTAGGTATTTTGGCCTGAAATTTTTACCAGACGTTCTTCACTGTGTCTGTTGTGTTTTGGCTGAGATTTGAGCCCAAATTCGTCCCACAAGATTGAGAATAAATTTTTTATTCATCACTGCCAGGGCTGAAAGGAAGGTTCGTTTGTGTGCGAAACAGTTTGATTTTTATCGTGGGTGAATACTCATCCGTTTGACCTGAAATTTGTCGCGTTTTGTCCCAAATTCAGTGGAGATTCTTGCGTGGAATTTCAGGAAAAAACTATTTCGGGAGAATTTTTCAGAAATTTTGTGCAAACCAAGGCTACGAAAACTTGTGAAATTTCGCCCTACTTTCTGCAACTTTATTCTGGGTCCATTTTGCGCTGAAAAAATTTACACAAGTACTTTCGTACATTGTTTGCACCCAGGTAAGGAGGCACGCCCGTAAACAAATCACAAAAAGTAGATACGAAGAAGAAAAGCCAGGACGTCTTGTTTTCGGAAAACCAGTTTTGTTCGCTCTCGGTCTGGGACTTACTACGCCTTACTCCTTGGGTATTTTGGTCTGAAATATTTACCAGACGTTCGTCACTGTGTCTGTTGTGTTTTGGCTGAGATTTGAGCCCCAGATTCGTCCCACAAGATTGGCAATAAAATTTTTATTCATCACTGCCAGGGCTAAAAGGAAGGTTCGTTTGTGTGCGAAACTGTTTGATTTTTTTCGTGGTTGAATACTCATCCGTTTGACCTGAAATTTGTCGCGTTTTGTCCCAAATTCAGTGGAGATTCATGCATGGAATTTCAAGAAAAAACTATTTCGGGGGAATTTTTTAGAAATTTTGTGCAAACCAAGGCTATCCTCTACGAAAACTTGTAAAATTTCGCCCTACTTTCTGCAATTTTATTCTGGGTCCGTATTGCCGTGAAAAAATTCACACAAATACTTTCGTACGTTGTTTGCACCCAGGTAAGGAGGCACGTCCATAAACAAATCACAAAGAGAAGATACGGGGAAGAAAAGCCATGACGTCTTGTTTTTAGAAAACCAGTTTTGTTCGCTCTCGGTCTGGGACTTACTACGCCTTACTCCTTGGGTATTTTGGTCTTAAATTTTTACCAGACGTTCTTCACTGTGTCTGTTGTGTTTTGGCTGAGACTTGAGCCCCAGATTCGTCCCACAAGATTGGCAATAAATTTTTTATTCTTCACTGCCAGGTCTGAAAGGAAGGTTCGTTTGTGTGCGAAACTGTTTGATTTTTTTCATGGTTGAATACTCATCCGTTTGACCTGAAATTTGTCGCGTTTTGTCCCAAATTTAGTGGAGATTCATGCATGGAATTTCAAGAAAAAATTATTTCGTGAGAATTTTTCAGAAATTTTGTGCAAACCAAGGCTATCCTCTACGAAAACTTGTGAAATTTCGCCCTACTTTCTGCAATTTTATTCTGGGTTCGTATTGCGCTGAAAAAATTCACAGAAGTACTTTCGTATGTTGTTTGCACCCAGGTAAGGAAGCACGTCCATAAAGAAATCACGAAGAAAAGATATGGGGAAGAAAAGCCAGGACGTCTTGTTTTCGGAAAACCAGTTTTGTTCACTCTCGGTCTGGGACTTACTACGCCTTACTCCTTGGGTATTTTGGTCTGAAATTTTTACCAGACGTTCGATACTGTGTCTGTTGTGTTTTTGACTGAGATTTGAGCCCCAGATTCGTCCCATAAGATTGGCAATAAATTTTTTATTCATCACTGCCAGGGCTGAAAGGAGTGTTCTTTTGTGTGCGAAACATTTTGATTTTTTTCGTGGGTGAATACTCATCCGTTTGACCTGAAATTTGTCGCGTTTTGTACCAAATTCAGTGGAGATTCTTGTGTGGAATTTCACGAAAAAAATATTTCGGGAGAATTTTTCAGAAATTTTTTACAAACCAAGGCTATCCTCTACGAAAACTTGTGAAATTTCGCCCTACTTTCTGCAATTTTATTCTGGGTCCGTATTGCGTTGAAAAAATTCACACAAGTACTTTCGTACGTTGTTTGCACCCATGTAAGGAGGCACGCCCATAAACAAATCACAAAGAGAAGATACGGGGAAGAAAAGCCAGGACGTCTTGTTTTTGAAAAACCAGTTTTGTTCGCTCTTGGTCTGGGACTTACTACACCTTACTCCTTTGGTATTTTGGTCTGAAATTTTTACCGGACATTCGTCACTGTGTCTGGTGTGTTTTGGCTAAGATTTGAGCCCCAGATTCGTCCCACAAGATTGACAATAAATTTTTTATTCATCACTGCCAGGGCTGAAAGGAAGGTTCGTTTGTGTGCGAAACTGTTTGATTTTTTTCGTGGGTGAATACTCATCCGTTTGACCTGAAATTTGTCGCGTTTTGTCCCAAATTCAGTGGAGATTCTTTCGTAGAATTTCAGGAAAATGCTATTTCGGGAGAATTTTTTAGAAATTTTGTGCAAACCAAGGCTATCCTCTACGAAAACTTGTGAAATTTCGCCCTACTTTCTGCAATTTTATTCTGGGTCCGTACTGCGCTGAAAAAATTCACACAATTACTTTTGTACATTGTTTGCACCCAGGTAAGGAGGCACGTCCATAAACAAATCACAAAGAGAAGATACGGGGAAGAAAAGCCATGATGTCTTGTTTTCAGAAAACCAGTTTTGTTGGCTCTAGGTCTGGGACTTACTGCGGCTTAGTCATTGGGTATTTTGGTCTAAAATTTTTACCAGACGTTCATCACTGTGTCTGTTGTGTTTTTGCTAAGATTTGAGGCCCAGATTTGTCCCACAAGATTGGCAATAAATTTTTTATTCATCACTGTCAGGGCTGAAAGGAAGGTTGGCTTGAAACAAACTAGTAGATAATGGTTTGCTATTACAAAGTAATTGATTTGTTCAATCCAATGTTGATCATTCCTTCTTCATCAAAGGTAATGTCTTCTCGTTCATAACTTTACTTGTATATGTTGACGATATTATCCTTGCAAGAAACTCATCTGATAAAATTCAAAAGGTTACTTCTTATTATGTGGATCGTGGCAATGCAAGATCCTCACTAGCCAATTGCACTCCGACGCTCAAGTCAGTGCTAGTGATTAGTCTGTTCTCTTAGGATATAAAAAAATGTACATTTTCCCCCTTTAGAAGTCTCATTTATAGGTTGACTTGGGTCTTTTCCCGCGTGGGCCAGGTAATTGGTTCACTAAGACGTGCGCAGTGGTCACTAGGTCGTGTGTAGTGGCTTCCTGATACCACGGGGGTGTCTTTTGCAGTGTGTCCTTGACTCATTCAACGTTAGTTGTAACTACTTTCTTGTCACGTATTTATTAAGTTATATTATTAATTCATGTCTTCGGTCGTCCGGTATCCGACCAATACATATTACAAAATAAATAATCTAGAACGTTATTTTGGATCCCGAATTTAGTTTTGTCTTAGATAATCTGAAACATAATTACTTAATGTTGAAACTTATGGATTAACTAGTCCGTTTATTTGTCAAATTGCCCTATTTGGAACTTAAAAAATCAACGACATCCATGCAAAAGAAAGTCGAAAATTCACCTGAAAATGACACCACCACGAATCGCCGTCAATGATCATCAACCGCTACTAACACCACCACCACCACCTTTAACCCACACACCTTCTTCACTCACCAACAAACCATAAAACATTATTTTTATCTTTTTACTGAAGGGTAATTTAGGAATTTTAAAGTTTATGGGACCGGCTGAAGAAGGCATGGAGGTGCAGAAAGAAGCTGCCAGAGCCAAGACTAGATCACTTAAGCCCAAATTCATTTTTATCCAACCCAAAAAACTCATTCACGGACCCAAAGTTGGCTTCACGAGTTTACCCCTCCTTATGGCAACCGGTCGCTTCACGAAACTCAGCGTTCCCCCGCAACGACACCGTGGCTGAGCCACGTCGATTCTCGCTCCGTTCAGAACGCCATTTCCTGGCACGGCGGCGACGGTGACATGCGTGCCGTCGTCAGTTTCTCGAAGTTTTCACTTCTGAAGCGACTATCTCACTGCTTAAATCCAACCCTCTCCTTCGCGTCGGAGACTTGGCCGGCGGCGACGGCGTTCATCGACGATGGATTCCCGTACCACGACATGCCGAAACGTCGGCGGAGAAACTCGGAGAGGAAGGCGTACGTGACGCCGATGAAGGTTCTGATCGAGAGGGCGAAGGCGGAGAGAGAAGCGCGAAAGGCGCAGCCATGCAGGGTTTTGGAGGAACCACCGGCGAACGGGTTGTTGGTGCCAGAACTGGTAGAGGTAGCCCATCGCGTGTATCAAGCTCGCGGCTCGCTCATCTTCGGACTGAGTCAGCTCGTTCGAGTCATTCCCGTTTTGCGCTGCCGGTACGTGAGTTTAGCCTTTAGGGTTTAGTTTCATTTTTAGCCGTTTGACCTTTTAGTTTTTAGTCTATTGCTACTAGGACTTCATTTCTGACCTAGAATTTGCTTCTGCTGAGAAATCGTGTGGTAAGTACCTATAGGAGAAAATATTGAGTTGAGGTTATACTGTAAACTAATATTGACATATTCTCTTAAGTCTTTGGAGAAGTTACATGAGTACTAAAAGATGAAAACTAGCAAATTGATGTTTTTAAGAATAGAAGCTGATTGTTTGTGAATTGTTGTAAGAAAAATGCTCATGATTATTGATGTGTGTGAGAATATAAGTAAATCAACTCACTGTAAGTGTTAACTGGTCTTGTGCAACTGCATTTCTATTTTGCACAGAAAGAGGGAAATGTTGCAAGAAAGTTTGATGTTTGAATTGCATTCTATGCTTCTGTGGTATGGTTTTTAAATTTTAAATATCTATATCAGGGTATGGTTATGTGTGAATTATGAGTATTCTTAGCAGCATTGATTGGATGTTGTTGATTATATGTGCTCTCCTTTTGGTTCTTCTTTTCTTCGTTAGCTTACTCATATTAGTCTATAATCGTTTAGAGTTTTAAGACTTGGGGACTGAACAAATTACAGGGTTCGATTTAAATGACGCTGTCTTCATGTTTAATGGCGGTTTCATCTTATCAGGCTTTGTAATGAGGTCCACATTGGTTATGTTGGTCATGAAATTCGAACATGTACTGGACCAGACAGTTTTTCCCGGAATGCGACACATGTTTGGACAAGGGGAGGTGTTCGAGATGTGGTTTGCTTCCCTAAATGTTTTCATCTTTATGATCGTGTTGGTAGGCCAAGAGTTGGGCATGATGAAAGGTTCAGCATTCCTCGTATACCTGCCATTGTTGAACTCTGTATTCAAGCAGGTTTAGACCTTGAAAAATATCCTACTAAAAGAAGAACAAAGCCTGTATATTGTATTGAAGGAAGAATTGTAGATTTTGAATCAGTTGTGAAAGAGGGTGACACTGAAGGAAAATGTTCTTTTGGAAATGACAAACCTTCTATGAATTTATCCACTTCGCTGACCCAACCTTCAGAGAAGGTCCTGAATTTATTGGAGAACAATATAAGCCATCTGGATCAGTTAAGTGATGAAGAAAGAAAGAAGTTAAGGGATTTAAGTAATCATACACTGAACTCATGGATTGAGATGTCATCAGGTGCAAAGAAGATCATGGAGAAATATGCTGTGAATACTTGTGGCTACTGTCCTGAGATCCAGGTTGGTCCGAAAGGACATAAGTTGAGAATGTGCAAGGCTTCAAAGCATCAGTCTCGAAATGGTCTACATGCATGGCAAGAGGCAACATTAGATGATCTTGTAGATCCAAATTATGTCTGGCATGTGGAGGATCTGAATGAACCTGCTCTGAATAACAATCTTAAGAGATATTATGGGAAGGCTCCAGCTGTGGTGGAACTCTGTGTGCATGGTGGAGCTCCTGTTCCTGATCAATATAGGAGCATGATGAGATTAGACGTAGTTTCCCCTGATCGAGATGAAGTCGATCTTGTGGCTTAAAATGCCATCCCTTTTGAAGACTTCATATAATCTTGTGTCTTAAGCTAGTTTTCTTTTCTCCGACAATATAGGTTTCACAGCCTATACTCTAACATTATGTTATCTTCAGAAAAGAAACAGGGTATCACAGTTTAAAGAAGTCCAAGAAGTATTTTGTCATCGTGTTCCCGAATTGGGTTGCATTTATCACAAATTGTGCAGAATTTTTTATTTTGAGGTGGTGTTGATACTGGAGTTGCTGCTATGAAATGGCGTACAGCACCTACTCCAAACTTAAATGCTTTTAGACAAAGAATCTCCAAGTTGTTACAGTTCAACATATTATTGGTATAATCTTTGAAAGTTGAGTTTACTTCAAGCAGTGGTATGAAAGTAACAACTGATATGTCTTAGAATTTCTCGCACCGTCATTGTTGAATTTAAAGATGAGTGATGGAATTCGAAAGGATGTTTAATAAGACTTCTTGCAACTACAGGTAAAATTTGCAGAGGTATTCTTATAAAACACACCATCATATGCTCATGGCCCAATGTTGTTGATGACTATGACACCTCAGTATGGCATGCAAATTGTCTTTAGGAAATTGTGAAAATGGTTATTGTTAGTTAATGACCAACCATGTATTTCTCAAGGTGTTAATTTCACAATTAGTATCAAGCTTTATTCTTCCTAATCATATTAAGGTATCATTCTTTTAATGGATGGTATTATGTTTTTAATAGCTGGTATCATGTTGAGGAATTAATTATGAGTTTACAATTCTAATTTGGGTACACTTATAAGTTTAGACTTAATTTCAGATTAATTTTTTTGGATACCTGGATTAAATATACCTTGTAACATGGTAGTAGAATCGAGATACAAGTAGTGTATCAGAGAGCTGATATTATGAATCCTAAATTATCGGGACTCGTAAGATTCATAAACATTAAAAAATTTAATATATACCTAAATATATAAGATATGTATACATGCAAGATAAATTAAATTATATGTATACAATATATACCACACAATTTCACCAAAACAACCTCTAAAAAAATAATGTGGTGCATACATGTTATTAAACAAATTATGTCTATATTTTTTTATTTACTCATTTTTTAAAATCCACACTGATTCACACAATACAAAATCGTTTCGTTTTGTGATTCAATGATTCTTTGTGTGAATCGTACGATACAGCTAAGATTCAGGGATGAAAAAGATTCTTCACACGATTCGTATCGTGGGAGGGTGAAACCGTATCGTGAATTGTAAGATACTAACTACTATGCATTGTAATCTCCCAAAATTTAGTAAAATATGATTTTAATCCTTAAACCTTATATTTGAAAATTAAAAATAGTTTAAAAATTCATTTAATCTTTTAAGTTAGAGATGAGAAATGAACTATTCCGTATTGTCCAAACTGATGAAAAATGTAATTTCTACATTGGCTATATACGAATACGGATGATGAAAAATGTAGAAATATGGTATAGGTAATCTCAATTTTTAAATTGTGCATGAGAAGAAGGACGTATACAAATATCCACACCAACCCCATGTCCCATTTGTAACTTTTTTTTTTATAATTATTTGACATTTATTTAAAATAATAAATATTTTAATTTAATATATATACAACTACAATTTTATTTCTTGATAAAACAATTTATTAGTAAAACAATTCACCAGGTCTTACAAGATACGAAATATTATTGTCATTTCAAATAATTAATTAATATTTATCAAGTAAATATGAGTAATATTTTTTCTTTCGATCATGTATTTTGTTTTTTACATAATTCTTAAATCTACATTTTGATTTAAAGAACTCCAGCATGATTTTACTCTGAAACAAATAATTTTTCGAAAAAATTAATCTACATTAAATTTTTAAATGGAAATAAAAAGTGGAATAATAATAATATATATTGAGATAGATGTTTTTGTTTTACAATTTTTTCACAATTTTATTGTTATTTTTAAAATATTTTTTTTATATGAAAACTGTTATTTTTATTTTAGTGATTATAAAACTGTTAGTTAATAATAATATTATTATTATTTAAATTATCGGCTCACAATTCTCTCTCTTTTGTTTTTCCTTTTCGAACGTTGAAGAGAAAAAGAAAAACTGATTTATTTTCTTCTTCAGAGGAAAATCGAATTCTTCATCTTCTCCGGTTTCTGCAGAAGAAGAAAACAATTTCCGTTTCCTTTCTCCCCAAACATCCAAAAATCAGATGGAAAACCGCTCACATGATTAACGCTTCAACTCTCATCAATGGAGTCCGAACTCCAAGGCCTCAATCCCAAACCGCCCAAACAACCCGACCCGAACAAGGACGAGCGTCCTCTGCTCAAGCCCCCCGACGCCGCCGCCTCCTCCGGCGAACTCGACAAGAAATACGCTGCGTTCGTTCGGAGCGATGTGTACGGTTCCATGGGACGCGGTGAGTTACCGACGCGGGAGAAGGTGCTACTCGGCTTGGCGCTTGTGACGCTGGTTCCGGTCAGGGTGGTGGCGGTAACCACCATCCTGTTGCTCTATTACTTGATTTGTAGGGTTTGCACGATGTGCTCTGTCCCGAATCGCGAGGAGGAGCACCAGGAGGATTACGCGCACATTGTAGGGTGGAGGAGGATCGTCATTGTGCAGTGTGGAAGAGCCCTCTCCAGGCTCATGCTCTTCGTGTTAGGGTTTTATTGGATAACACAAACGTATCGGATTCCACAGACTTACGTTGAAAACCCTGCCACCCCCAGCGAGCAGGTGCTTACTTAATCCCGCCAAAACTATTCTGCTTTTGATAATCTCTTTCCAGATATAGATTGATGATAACTGCATCTGTGATGTTACTCGTTTTTCTTATATCCTGTTACTATCGATTAAAAAGGTGGATATACTTTATCAATAGCGTGTTTGGATGGTTATCTATCCCGCATGATGCATGTATAAGGGTGTGTTTGGATTGCAGTTTGAAACTTGTTAATCGGAGAAATAAATTTTCCAATTCACAATACTGAGAAACAAGTATTTTTTGTGTGGTTGAAAGAAACGTCAGTTATTTTGAACTTTGTTCAGATTGAAGCGAAAAGGAGTAACTTCCACGTTTTTTTTTATGCATTTTGATGTGGTTTCTTGTTTCAATGCACATGCTCATAATTGTTTCAAACAGGAACGAAGTGCATGTTGGATTCATGTTAATTTTCTACGATCATGTTTCCGCTTGACTTTAGATAACTGTTGACATCGGTAGTTTCTGGTGTTGAATAGAAAACTTTATACTGAAATTTACTGTTAAATTTCTTTCATCCAGGACACTAATTTAAATTCTTCACTTCGAAACCAATTTTAACCAAAATCAATTAGTAGTAATTTTGCAAACGCTCATTCGAACACAGAAATGCCTGGATTGAAAGTTGTGATTTATCTGATTTTCTCTACCTTTTTGCTTCCAATGTAACTAACGAGAAACTGTACCTCCGTTTGGGTCCTTCTCAAGGGTGTAGGAAGGGAATGTGTTTGAGCAGTGATTAGATTGATAATTTGGTTTCTTACCATATAATTTCTTTTATTCCGTCAATTCTTTCTACTTACTTTATTTGCTGTCTTTTTCGATGTACGAAGGAGAACGATGCTCAGTCTGAAGACACTCAGTCTGAAGACTCAAGACCCGGTGTTATAATATCTAATCATGTGTCATATTTGGATATTTTGTATCACATGTCTGCCTCGTTCCCGAGTTTTGTTGCTAAGGTTTGTGATGTGGCACGTCCTTCCTCCCTTCCAGTTATCTTAAGCACATGTTTCATTATTGGCCTATAGTTTTGCAACTGACGTTTCTTTTCTAAATTTTAAATTTTTTTATTTCAATCTTGGATCTCATCGATGAAGAGATCAGTGGCTAAACTTCCTCTTATTGGTCTCCTCAGGTCCGTGTCATTTATCAATTTCTTCATCTTTAGATCCTGGGGTGCTCCCCTCTTTATTTTTTTCTCAGTGACATAGAAATTTCATTTATGATAAACTTAAAGTTGATCAACAAGAATGTTATATTTTATCTGCTTAAATGTTTATTATCCCGCTTTTTTAAGTAGGCTTTTCAGAATCCTGTGCTTACATATGATGTTATGTTTTGCGAGTTGTAACAGTAAGTGCCTTGGTTGCGTCCTGGTTCAACGGGAATCAAAGTCACCAGACTTTAAGGGTGTTTCAGGTGCTTTGTAATAATTATTAAAGTGTGTGCAATTTTAATAAAGTAAACCCTATCCGTTTCCCTCTTTCCCTTTTGTTTGATTCTTCACTTCATAAATTGCCTTGGATCATTTGATTTTGAATTTTTAAATTATTGAAGAAAACAATTTTACCACAATTTTGGTTCGTTCGTATTTTCTGAGGCATTTGATCTTGAATTTTGTACTTTTGAGTCTATACCTGGTCAGATATTGATGGATTTTGATTAAAGAACTTCCAACTGGATTATCTTGAATATATCATGTCTTAGAAATCTATCTCAGGCCCATAGGATGAACCTGTTAACAGTTGGTTTTGAAAAAGTATGGGTAGATAAGCTGATATTCATATGGAAAGTAGCTAGTTATTGAAATTGGTGAGGATGAAAAGTGGGAACTATTTAAAATTCGTATGAACATCCCTTCCATAGAAAACTGGAGAAGCTAGAAGCTTGTTACCTAATTTTCCTGTTTGTCTCAAGTCTTCATTAAATTATTTTAAATTGAAATATGTGAAAACAAATAGTTATTTTTTTAAATGTTGAAATTAAATTATTTAACTATTTGGTGTTTCAGAAAAGTGAAAGAATTATTATTGTGTGTGCTATTTAAAAATTCGGATGTTGTAAAGGTGTTTCTTTTGTGCTATATAACTATTTATGACTTGATTGGATCAAGTAAAACACTTCATGCTGATTATACACAATAAAGTTCTAAATCATATTAACGTGTAAGGTTTCATTTATATATACAGAAAAATTTCTTCAGTATTTTTAGGTAGCGTCATATATGGTTTACTGACATCATAATTTCTTTATGCTAACAGTATATCAAAATTAAGTATTTTTTCTTATACTTAATTTTAATTGGTTGCTTGCTGTAGCTTTTGAATTTCTCTCTAGGCTTCTGGATATACTTTAGCTGTTTAGCATGTGTGATTGGCAAGTCAAACGAGGATCTTAGATTCTTAATGCTTTGTTTAAATATAAATTCTAGTGTTTCAACTTGAAATATTTATGTCTGTTAAATGTTTGGTAAAATTAAACTTTGACCTTTCTTGCTGTAGCTGTTGTCACTGAGAGAATTCGGGAAGCTCACCAAAATGCATCTGCTCCAACAATGATGTTATTTCCAGGTTATCATCTTAGTTGTATGTTTTCTTTTTTGGGCAGGAGGGTGGAGGGTTAAAAATGATCTTCTGTTGATTTTGTTACTGTAATAAATGTCACTTTTGCTTGAACTTGTGAAATATGCGTCTTATATATTACTTTTTATTGACAATAGTTTCTTCAGTCACACACATATATAATCAATTGAATGTGGCATCAATGTTCTAACACTGTAAATGTAGGTGGAAGCATAGTAGTTAGTATCTTACGATTCACGATACGTATCGTACGAAACGATACAGTTTCATCCTCCCACGATACGAATCGTGTGAAGAATCTTTTTCGTCCCTGAATCTTAGTTGTATCATGCGATTCGCACAATGAATCGCTGAATCCCGAAAGGAAACGATTCCATATTGTGTGAATCAGTGTGGATTTTAAAAAATGAGTAAATAAAAAAAGATAGACCTAATTTGTTTAATAACATGTATGCACCATAGAGGTTGTTTTGGTGAAATTGTGTGGTATATATATATACATATATATAATTTATATAATTTATTGTATCTTGCATGTATACATATCTTATGTATTTAAGTATATATTAAATTTTTTAATGTTTATGAATCTTACGATTCACGATACGAAACGATTTACGATTCATAATATCAGCTCTCCGATACACTACTTGTATCTCGATTCTACTACCATGGGTGGAAGTTTAACCTCTTTCTTTGTTGAACCTAAGGATCAACTGTTAATTATACTTTTTAACTATATCTCATTTTTTGTCTTAAACTATAGCTCTTTATAGTCTATACCTTACATTTCTTTAGTTTTATACTTTTATTAACTTTAGTATTTTGTCAGTTTCGCATGTCATATTCTGGTCAATTTAAAGTTTTCACTCTGTATAATTCCTTGTATATCATAAGTTTGTATTTATCAATAACTATCACAATCGATCAGGGACAATCTTAATTTTTCATACATATCTATGCATGTACTTATAATCATTTCATTAATTGTATTGGATATTCTGCAGAAGGTACAACCACCAATGGGGACTTTCTCCTTCCGTTCAAGACTGGCGGTTTTTTAGCTAAAGCACCAGTACTTCCTGTAATTTTAAGCTATCATTACCAGAGACTTAGCCCTGCCTGGGAATCCATATCTGGCGTAAGCATTTCAATAGTATTAGACTTTCCTGTTTTTACTAAATTGTTTTCTACTTATGTAAAATATAATTAGTTCATTCAGAACCAATAGAGATCAGCACTTGTGCTTTAAACTTCAAGGAGTGGTGCTAACCATCTACGAGAAACAAAATGGTCTTGCCTGCAATCAATTTTTGTTTTAAAATAAACTTTTGTTTTAAAATAAACGTCGTCTTCATTTTCCTAATGCTGAGCTAATAATGTCTTTCATAGAATCTAGCTGGTTATTTAATTTTGAATGATTGCCTTATCCCTAAGCTACATTCTTAAAAGTTTAATAATACATATGTTGTTGGCAGGTACGTCATGTGATTTTAATTCTCTGTCAGTTTGTAAATTATATGGAGGTGACACAGTTACCTACTTACTATCCCTCGCAGCAGGAGCAGGATGATCCAAAACTATATGCTAATAATGTTAGAAGGTTGATGGCAAGCGAGGTATGTAACTCCCCCTTAAATAATTAAAATATATTATATGAAGAACTACATCCTAACAGGATTTTATTCTATTCTATAGATGGAATCAATGTTTATGTAACTGAGAATCCGTGTGTGTTTGAGAAAGATAAAAATTTGAATTTCTTTGAGATTAACTCCTTCCAGCAGTGGAAGACCTTTTTGTACTTCCCCAAAACAGAAGCAACATGATAACATAAATGAAAAGAAAAGATGGATGTGGTAGACACGGCATGCTCTTTGACGGGTCTTCTTATGTCCTGCATGCCCAAAGGACCCAATTCCTTTCTGTTGACTGCTCGATTCCCCCTAGCCCTCTCTCTGCTCGTAATCATTTTCTCTAACAAAATTCACAGCTTCCTCATCCTCTTTTCCCTGCTGCCGTGAGTAATCTATTTGTGAGTAGTGGCAATTGAAACAAAACCTACCAATTATAGTGCCTTCTACCTCACCTCTGTGGCTCATACAACTCTTTCAATCACCACCCTTCAGATGGACTTGAGTAATCTATTAGTGTGTGCATATTTAAATTATTAGACTGACACCAATGTAATATTTCATGCTAATGCCGCTCAATAATTCTTTAGAAAATGATGTTGGTTACTTCATCAAAATTTTAAGCTTTTATCATGATCTTGTGTTCCAATTTTTAGAAAACCATAGTTTGTACATGATTGAGTGATCCATATTTTTTTGTTTGACATTTGTTTGTGTGTGACCTCTTTATACACTGTTGGGGGCGATTTAATTATTGAAAATGACTGAATAAAAGCAGTGCGTGTAAACTGGGTTGGTAGTAGACCAAAAGGAACACATCGAATGAATGTTCTCATCAATTTTATTAACTGACATTTTGAATAATTGGAGTGGAATAATGTTGTGAAGTAGGAATATTTTGGTACATCTTGTTTTGAAAATTTTATACAAGATTGAATGATAGTAGTTACTTGAGTACGGGCATGAACTTTTTGGTACAGATTAAATTATAGCTGTTAGGTATAATATCTATTTATGTTCCTGTTAATTTTTACTTCACCAGTTGGTTAAAATCAAAATCTCCACTCTACGTGTTTTTTTCCAAATCCTTTCCTGCAAATTTACTTGACACCATGTTATGCATTCACTATGCAGTGGTTACTTATAGATAGAAGGCCGAGTATAATGGATGCCGTACTGTTTAATCGGGAGATGGTAGTGGATACGAGATTGATTTTGTGTTTATGTTTTGTTTGCAGGGAAATTTGATACTTTCAGATATTGGGCTAGCTGAAAAACGAATATATCATGCAGCCCTCAACGGTAAATAGTAGCCTGCATAGTGTTTTGCATCACCAATTGATAATTTCATGGCCGCATCTCAAATGTTATTTAGTTCCAGTAGGTCAGTAGTCTCATTGACATTTACCCTATGTTTGCTAGAGTTGGGAAAAATGAGGGGAAAAAAAATTTAATCTATGAAAAAATAAAGGATTTTATTTTTTGTTTCTATTAATGCTTTTTTCTCATAATTTTTAACTAGACTAGAGAAAATTAATATTATTCGTGTTTTCTTTCTTCATTCAAACAAAAACATAGTGTATCTGCATGAGTTTAAGTGGGGTATTTATATTTTCAATGCTGATATGTTCTTGTGTAACTTGATTGTAAATAAACGAGTGGTCAGCAACGATTTTTAATTAATTGCTTGTGAACTGCTGCTGAAGCTCCAATTCAAGAGTTAATGTTTAATGTATTCAAGCTATGATTGTGATTAATAGCGTTTGCTTTGGTAATGGGGTAGAATGTTACTACTTTTACGAGTCTGTAGTTTTTAATAATTTTATGACTTCTCTCTTTCAAACATTAACTCCTAAGAAAATTAACACAAATGATGAATTCCAAAATGGATATCAGAAAGAGTAAAGAGCATATTAGTGTGAGTGAGGCAATCAATTTCCTATTCATGTGAAATACAGTGGGTATATAAAGGGAAGAACAGATTGCAAAAGAGGAAAATTTGGCAGTCAAATTTTTTTTGTTTGAGAGAAAATCATCCTGTTATATCACTTTTATTGAGGCACGAAGGATTAAAGCATCTTAAAATAACTTCTTCTGTAAATCTTCTACTTGTGAATTTATTTTGTGAAGTTCCTCACTTACAGAGAAAAGTCACTAGATTGTATTAAATTTTCTAACAAGTGAGCGATACTGTTTTAGAAAGGCCATGTTACTTTGATCTTAATCATTTGTTTTATGTACCTGCAGGTTTGTTTTCCCAATGCTAACTTGACTTCTTGGTCAGTGTATTTGCTGGTATGGTTGTATTGTGTTAAGAAAGAAAAAGATAGTTTAGGAAAAATCCGGTACTGGGCTAGATTCATATGTGAATATGGTCGATCAGTTTGCCTAGGTTCTGGGAGTTTGCTCTCCGATATGAGGTGATTTACCATATCATCGATGATTCTCATTATTTCAATTTTTGGTTGGGGAGGTTTAGGTTACTAATTTGTAACCTAGTAATGATTTCAATCTTAACAAAGCTTATGGTAAAGGAATTAGGGGTGCAGGGAAGATCGTAGATATGTAAAATATTTAAAGGTGTTCATTTATAAATTTTAGAATTTAAACTAGCTTTTATGTTGAATTTCCTTGTTCAAATGTTCCCCATTTATTCCATCAATATATCATGTATCACGTTTGGAAAAAATGCCTGACGCACTGGGTATACTAAAATTTGTTAAATCATGAGAAACTAGTGTGTAAAAATGTAATTTTTTTACTATAAATTCAATCACAAACACTGTATATTAGTTAATTCGTTCATTTACAGTAATTATCTTTAAAATAACGATAATTTCTTATTGAGTTTTGAAGTTTTTTTTGTTGAGTTCATTACATTAAACTATTGAACTCCAAAATATACTTCACGTGTTTTTGAAATGACCTTGGGCAGTGAATTGGATTGGAACATGTGTGGCGTTGCTCTCAATTATAAGTTTCCGCTACAGCTTGGAAAGGATCAATCTTAGTTTCAAATTGACAGAATGAAGATATGAATGGCAGAGGTAGCACCACAATTAATAAAAAACAGAAGTTATGAGTGACGAAACAGAAATACTACTTACAAAAGACTAGCATAATAAACAAGATTCGTACAGTCATCGATTTCCTACATTCTCAAAGTTGAGTTATCTTTCTTTCAAGGATCGGTTAATGGATTTTCTCAATTCCCACGATGGCCATGACGATGACAAACACCCTCTTAAGGGTGACTGTAGAAACAGTGAAGAAGTGGAGAGGTGCTTTTGACGCGTTGAGATTGAGGACAAGCTATTGAAACCACTTCGTAGCCTTCTCTTTTCACTGTCTTGATGAGGCTCATAATTAGGATCATGCCCCACACCAGAAATCCTTAGTGCTTCAGGAAGAATACAGTTGCAGATTGAACCTGTCGCAAGGAATCAACAACCCAATGTTTTTAAGTCTTTGGCACATATGAGAGGATCACAGAATAGCACTTTGGTTGGGTAAGGACACCAATGTCAGTGGAAACTCTCAATCACTCAACTACTTGTTTTAGGACTTGGTTATAAACGCTAGAGTTTGTAAACATTTATAAGAAACGAAAATAAGAAGAAATGAATATAATAAGTCTGAAATACGTTAAAAATTGAAATAAATTTATCCAAATAGACTCTTGAGGATAAACTCCAAAGATCAACTTCTAAAAGGTTTAACTATGCCATTGAAACAACCTTTTCCTATTCAATACAACTACGCCATTAATTATATACTATAAGGGTCAAAACCAATCACTAACTAGATAATAACATTTGTCCATCAGTTCACAAGGAAATAAAAAGTTAATCAAAGGATTTTGGTATATTCTTTCCATATTTTTTTTTATGTGATGACAAATGATTATTGTTACTTTAAGATTTCAGTCTAACTAAGATGTGAAGTTACATAATAATACTTAACATGAAAACTTTTATTAAAAAAAAAAAAACTTAAAAATCTCTCAAACAACATATTTTGTAGGAATGGTCATAAAAACTCCACTTCTACTTATTTATAAAAAAAAAACTCCCATATAAAACAGAAGCTGCAAGAAAACCTTATATTCTATCTCCTTTTCTCCATTCCCTCCATCCAGACACAGCAAAAGTCTACTACCATCTGAATAAAATAAGTAGATCAGAAAATACCTAGCCTGGCCAATCGATTTACCCATGTTGGAATGGATTTCCCCGTCAACTTGTAACATATGTCTTTGCAGAAGTGGTTGCAATTCTTAACAATTAAGTGATACGTGTCACCGTTGTAGCTTGCTGACTGGCGTTCCATGAATTCCCTAACCTGAGTAGAATCCAGAGTTGTGGTTCCTATGAGTATTGACTTCCTGAAATTGAAGCCAGGGCATTGTCGAGGTTCAACCTCAAAAACACCACTTGTTGGGTAGTCATGAGCTCCAAATGCATATTCTACACCATGAACTGTAAAGTGCAGGTAAAATTGATCAGATAATATAAGTCTTTATAGCTACGTTTAAAGAGTAGCCAAGAGGTGCCCAAGCAGCAATTTTAACTTTCTGAAGAATTAGGGAACCACCCTTAAATACAAATGGAAGTCCCTAACATATTATTCTGCATGGAAGTTACAACTTTGGGTTTTCAGAGCATTTTCCAGCTTGCTCACTCACAGTTTCGTCACCTCAAGTTATCAGTATAAAGAATTTAAATGAGGCAAGATGCAAAATAATAAGTTAATATGAGTGCTGACACTGTTAGATTGGAGAAGGGTGATTAAGAACCATATATTTCCTAATGCACATGTTATTTATATATATAGGAAGTTCTACATTAATTTTACATTATTTGTTGAATAAAAGTTATAAGTTCTTAGGTAAATAGAGACAACAACGTGTAAGCATATTTTGGCCTAAAAAGTGAGGTTTGCACCTTCTTATATATCTCTAACACACTTTTCTCATGTCGAGGCATGTACATCTCGTGAGACTAGATATTTATGGATGGTCCAATAACAGATTACATGATAGGTCCATCAAACATTGTTATAATAGGCTTTAATACTATCTTAAGAAGTGAACTTTAAATCTAACAAAATCTTACAAAACTGACTTATGAAGAGAGATTTGCACCTACTTATATACTATAAATTGGCCTTATCTGCAGTCAATGTAAGATCTTTAACAACTGAGTTTAAGAGTAAGGTTCATTGAATAGGGAGTAAGATCCATGTTATTCTCGAAGTCTTAATAAAATTCATCTCAGTAAAAGGTGTTAGTGTTTTGGTAACATTCCTCCCCAAGAATTTATCACTAATTATAAGCATTAGACTCACTAAATCATCATTATCGCACACTCCAGAAAAATATCCAGTCATTAAGTTATTTAGACCTAGCAAAACTTGAGATGGTTGAAATGGTGTATCGTAACACAAGGATTAAAACTAAGGTCTCATCCCTTATCCGACTCTCTCGTTATGCTGGAATTGCAATCCATACTTAAATGGAGGTGTCTTATATCCCTCAAGCACGAGATCTAGAAAATACATTTGAGAAAAAAGCCAGAAGATTACTAAAGTCATAATGTGCTGGGATTAAGAGAAGAGAATCAAAATTCAGCATGAAAGCTTTAAACTGTACCTTCTACACCAGAGTGATAGATACCAAGACCAGCCCAATACACATAACCATTCATGGGTGTCAAGTCATACACATTCAGATAAACTGGTGTTCTGCCAGGTCCATAGCCAGCTGAATTGACTTTGCGAAATAAAGAAAAGCGGGTTGATGATTTTCCTTTCAAATGAAGAGGCACAATGGACTTCCATCCTTTCTTAGACTTCAGTTTCATCTTTCACTATAGGGAACAACAGCATAGTACCTGAATCCAGCAAACATTTACAGTGTGTTTGGTGATACATTACATTAGGAAGGAAAGAAAATAACATAAAAAACATAAAAGATGCTAAAGTTTTACAGCTAGTAGCTTCTACCTGTACATGAAAATTCAACTTGCATAAGATTGTACAGGAAATTAATGAGCAGAAAATTCCTTCTTATAAGATTGTGCAGGTAATCAAACTAAATCTAGCATACAATTTAACTTCACCTATCAGTCTCAGTGGTCAATGAAGACAACCTCTCACTCTCTCTCTCTTTCTCTTATTAGTAAACTAGAAAAGGGCTGCAAGTCAAACTACAATGCAAACCATGTTGTCAAATTATAGCAAAAGGAAAAATTAAACAAACTTATCTAAGACATGATAACTTGAAAAGACAAGGGTACTTTCAGTCCGAATCGCTTTTCCCCCTCCCATGTTTTAGAAGATCTTGCAAACACTTCCCGGAAGGAAAAAGACAAAAACATGCCTAATTTTCAGTGCAGATATCCTCTTGGCCACGAACATATGATGCAGAATTAGATATGAGGAACTTAGCAGAATGAGTACCAAATCACAACAGCAAATACAGATTGAAAACTGAAAAACAAAAACTTGCAAGTGTTTCAATTCCTGAAAACTCTTGAAAGCAACCAAATCGAGCAGAGCACAAACCATTTCCAACTTGCAATTTAAGCATAGGAAGGAGCCTCACAGCTTCAGATCTAGCACAAGCTATAGTACAGTACAACAATGGCATCCTCAAGAAAAGGGTTTTCAACTATGGTTGGGGAGGTAAAGGAAAAAAAAATGATCCCAAATTTTGTTAATGCAGCAGAAGCAAGAATAGTGGCCTCAAAAGCAAGAATGAAAAAAAAAAAAAACAACTTACAGGCGCTGATTGAAAGAGTGCCGCCATTAGAGAGAGAGAGAAAGAGAGAGATTCAGAAAACGATGAAGTGAAAATGAGATTGAAAGTTGCAAAAGAGTGAGTGAGTTCTGAACCAAATATGATTATAACGTTAGCAACTCCAAATCATTGTCAAAAGAAATTTAAAGCAGATAAGTGTCGTTGTTATTAGTTAAAATTAAGGTAATTTCACTCTTTACGTTAATAAACTATTTTAATTTAATTATTACACTTAGTATACGTTACAATAAAATCATTAAATATATATTAATTATATAAATTAAAATAATTAATTATTTTTTAATTAAATTAGAAACTATTTTATAAATTAAAAAAATATTAATAGTTAAAATAGTCTTTATTATTAATAAAAAATTATAAATTAATATCTAAATGATTAACTATCAGATTTTTGATTGTTTACTACTATATATTCTAAATTAGTTTTTATTAATTTTTTATAAATTAATTTAAAATTTAAAATATTAATAATTAAAATTTAAGTAATTAATTAGATACAAATTTATAAATTATTTTATAACTTTTTATTAATAATAAAAATTATTTTAATTTTAAATAATTTTTAGTCTATAAATTATATCAATTAATTAATATAGTGACTAATTATTTTTTATTTTTAAATTTAATTAATAATTTTCTTGTAGTGTTATAATTATGCTAATTATTCAAATAAATAATTTTATTGCATATAATATTTGTTATTTAAAGAAATTTTATTTGTACATAAGTTTGAATAATATTTTGTGTTTATTATACGCCAAAATAATGAAAAATATACAAACAATAATTTTTCCAAGCTCACTCATCTCCAATATAAATATATTTATAAATGTTTTTTTGGTTAAGAAAATATTTTCCCGAATTAGGTTGAGAAATTATATTCTCATCTTAAATTCTTTAACATTAGAAACACACATTTTTTTAAATATGATTTATATTTGTAGCATTTTCAATATTATATCTTTCTGATTTAGTAACTGTTTCTTCAATAAATATTGCATTAAAGTTATTTAATTTATGTAACGTTTAACTCCTTTCATTTAAATTTTGTTTCTCAAGTAGAAAACAGTTTATAAAGAATTAAAAAATATTTCTTTTAGAATAACAATAAAAATAAATAACATTAAGAATTATAAATCACTTTTCTCTGTTCAACACTTTTGCAAAACGCCAGCATTTTTTTTATTGTAAAATAAAAATGTTTTTTTTTCTTCTTCTGTGTACTGACGCATGCCAGTAGTGCCACGTTGGATTTGCCAATCAGTGTCTAATAATAATAATTATTATTATTATTATATATGTATAAAATAGCAGTTAAATAAAAAAAATATTTTAGGAAGAAATAAAGTAAATTTCCAGTGTAAATATAATTTTGAAGAATGGAAATTATACTTAATTCTCACATATATAAACTGTAAAAATTATGTCTTTCGTTAAATTTTTCGAAATTATTTTATTATTAAGAAATAAAATTTAAAGACCAATTTGATACCAAGTTTTATAATTTCGAGATTAAATAAATACTCATTATATCGTGGACAAATCGATGATTTACTCAATAATAATATCACAAATAGTGTTTTTATTTGATACTATTTACCATTTTCTTCACTACTTTATTTCATGTGTTGTTAAACATTGATATACTCTTATATATTTGTTATATGTTTTCCACAGAATGTGAATCTTGAGAAATGAAATTTGCAAGTATTATTATTTTTTCTACAAAAATTATTCCCAAGTTGTAATCATAATAAAATGGTTGGTCCATATTTAATTGACGTCTTTAATTTCTTGTTTAGGTTTTCATTTTTTTGCATAAAAATGCCAAAAAATAGTCTAACTTCAATTATTGCCTTTTTTTTGGACAATAGCTGTATCTTTTATAAACCTTATTTTATACATTTATATACTCTTACTTGAGCAAAGTAAAACTATTATAACCCACGATGTTATGTTAATACATATTTGTAATTTTACATTTAAGTACTGAATATGTCTTTAATTTCTGTAATATATGATTTCTTTTGTTTTTGGCTTTTGTATTAGTTTTAAATTTATGATATTTTCTCAGTCTTTATTTTTAACTATAACTAGGTAACAATAATATATATATATATATATATATATATATATATATAAGAACATCTATTAGGATAGATGCAAATCTCACCTTATAGACAGTTTGATTAGGTCAAATTAAGTTTAAAGTTTACTTCTTAATATAGTATCAGAGTTATTTAAAGCCTATTATGATGAGTGTTTATTAGGCTTATCGGATCGTTATTGAACCACTCATAATCTATAGTCTCACACACAAGTTGGTAGTCTCGTGAGAAAATGTGAATATAAGTTAATACAAACCTCACCTTATAAATTGATTTTATAAAACTGAATTACACTTAAAATTTATTTTTAATTATATATATAATTAAGGTAACAGCAGATGTTTTAATTAAGATGATTAGTTTTAAGATATTTTAATTAAGATGATTATTTTTAAGATAAAATAATTAAATTAAATAATATCTATTTTTAATATAAATAAAATTTTTGCATACATTAGATAAGTATTCCACGGGCATCATCACAGTTTTCTTTCTTTTTTTTCTCTGAAGTTTTCTTTTGAGTATTTGAGTTTGATTCTCGTGTTTGAAAAGGCTGAAAAAAATGGAGATTGAAAGGTCCAATGAATGGAAGTGTGGTGGTGATTAAAAGTTTCATTATTGATAACATTAATATTGCTTTATGTGTATGCATCCAACACCTCAACACTTCGTGGCTTGCATTAATCACACCCAACTCAAAATATCACTAAATATTCAACAACAAAACTTCATCATACTTCATTATACTATTCATCATGCAAATGGACCACTTTACTTCATTATACTAAACTTTCTTTAATTAAATTCCACAAAACTCACTTAAGCTTTACATTTATTTATATATTATAAAAATATTATTATTTATAATTATACATACTTCTTAATTACAATCAGTTACATTCAGATCAATAATCGCTTATTAATACAATAGTTAAGGTACAATCAGATAATAATTATTCGTTTAAATATAAAAGTTTACATTCATCTAAATATTACGAAAATATTATTAACTTTAGTCGATATTCTCTCGTTAACAATTAATATATGTCTCCAAGATTATTTTATTATAGTACATTTTTTCATTACATATAAGAATAATGATAGGTTAATACTTTTAGGTCACATTCACCTTCACTTGAAAATCAAATATATTATTTTATTTTAAAATTTTGTTTATATTAATTTTTATTAAAAAATAATTTAATATATTATTATTTTTTTAAAATTTTACTTATATTAATTTTTATTAAAAAATATAATATTTTATTATTAGAATGAGTTATAAAGTGGAAGTGAGAAAAACTAATGTGAAACAAAGTTTTCAATGCATATAATCGATCAAAA
This sequence comes from Phaseolus vulgaris, assembly GCF_051622355.1. Lineage (NCBI taxonomy): Eukaryota > Viridiplantae > Streptophyta > Magnoliopsida > Fabales > Fabaceae > Phaseolus > Phaseolus vulgaris. The sequence goes on from NC_143498.1 coordinate 2,505,899, forward strand.
AGAACTTTATATTCTTTTCTTTTATCACAAGTTGGTGAAAATACAAATATTTTTTTTAAAAAAAAAAACACCTTATGGAGTTGTATTTAAAAATACAATTTTTTTAGTGAAATAAACTCCTAAAAGTGTTTTTAACATATTTAAAAAGATCCCATTTATTTGGATTGAGTTGAGTTAGTGATAGAAGTCATTGGAGGGAAAAAAATGTTTTATTTTTGAAATGAGTGTTTTGTGTTTCCATATGTATGGAGAGTGTTGAGAAAAAATAGAAAGAAAATGATAAAAGAGTGGCACAAGAATGTGGGGAAATAAAATTGGTGAGAAGTAAAAGCTAAAGATGAAGAGTGGTAGGACCAGCTGCTGCTGCAACCAACGACAACACAACACACACACTCTCTCACTTCATGCATGCAAACCCATCAAACACTCTTCACTCACACCAATACTTCTTATTCAACTTCCAAACAAATTTAGAGACTTTTTCATGTTCCAAAAAAAATAAGAATTGATCCGATATGTCAATATAGTTTCACATTGCTCAGGAATCGAGGTTAAGGACAGTGGATCCTCCTAGTTGAGGGGTGAATGAGCCTCTTCGGTCCCACGGTGGGCGCCATTGTCTAACCTCAAGTCGTTGGACAACATTGATAGAATCAATCACCGCATCAGAGGTATTGTCTGCTTTGGAGATTGGTGCTCCGTCACAGTTTTGTCCTTAAAAAGCGCCTCGAAGGATGAAAGGAGGAGAGAGTATATAAACTGTCATTGACCTCGACTCCTTAGCAATGTGAGACTATATTGGCATACGAGAACATGAATTATTTATATTTTGACTTTTACTTGTTAAGATCCTAGGATTACTTGAGATTCGGAGTACCTTTTTCAGTTCCAGATATATTATGACCGAACACTAATAACATAATAAGGAGACAAGAAAAAAAATGAGTTAGGAGACAATCAACACATTAACAATTGTACAATCAGTTCCAAATACTATATAAGTCTCTTAGATTAAATTTAGAGTTCATTGAACTTATAATTATTCTTAACAAGAGTTTGCTAGATCTATTATATTATTTATTACTTAATCATTCATAAATATATAGTCTTACACATTGTGAAGGTGATGTATTAGAGATTTTTCATCAATAAATAATAAAATCAATTTATAATATATAATATAAATAAACACGAACTTCACTTTCAAAACTGTTTTTACATAAATAAAAAAACAATTCATAATATATATAAAGTAAATACCAATTTCACCTTATCTCATAACTGAATTTGACTTAAAATTTACTGATTAAAAATATTTTTCTGTATATATTTTCGAATAATTGGAAAAAAAATTACATATTTAAGAAAAAGCAAAAACACTTCCAATAACATGTGAATAAGTGGTTTTTATTTGAAGCTAATGATAGAAAAAGGAGTGAAGAAAAATTGTGAATAATTGATGAGTTTCCATTATTGATTGACACTTGACACAGTGAATTTGCTATTTGGATTTCAAAGATAAGATTCCATTCATTTATCCAAAAGAGAGTTTGCCACCATATTCATATTCTTTGATGAGTGATTCAAACAAAGTCAAAGGACAAAAACTGAACATCTCCATTAAAACCGAATTAGATGACAATCAAATTAAATGCAAGGTGCAGACTCTAACGTGTCTCTCGTCACAATGAAAAGACATTTTTGCATAGGTTCTTGCAAAAATTTTAAAAATAATATTTTTCAAATCAATGATGTCCTTACAAATAAATATATTTATAAAAATATTCAACATTTTATTCACCTATTATTATTATTGAATGGAAGACTAAACTTATGTGGAAGTACATGTATTAATCATAAATTTTTTTTTTTCCTCTTATTTGTTCCTTTTAATATATATAATATTTGTTGGAGATCTCACATCGATCATAGATAAAGACAATTAATTGTATATAAGTGGATACAAACCTCATTCTATGAACCGGTTTTATAAGATTGAGTTAAGTTTAAAGTTCACTTTGTAATATGGTATCAGAGTCATTTTTAATTTTATCGATCACTCATCATATGTTATCTCACACATGAACTCTCACTCTCATCAAATTTAATTTTACTCACATCTATAATAAAATATCTCTTCAAAACTAATATTCTTATTCACATATTATATCACTGCAACCCAGCCATTTCAATATGTAATTTACTTAGTTTTAAAATTCCATAATGTATGCATCCAAACACCTATTACATCACAATTAGTTTGCCTTAAAAGCACACAACAATCACTTGATAATCATTTTTAATAATCAACCATATCATATAAACTTTTATAAAACTAAATAGGAGTTAGTATTAGTATCAAAACCTAGCTTCAAGCGATTCTGTAGTCTTCTAGTTCTCCAAAACTTCAACATGACAAAAAATGTTAGATCAAATACCTTTTTCTATTATAGAAAAAGATGTTTAAAAAAAGTTTCCTAAAACTATTTTTTTTAAATAAAATAAAAATTAATATCTAACTCTTATTTACAGATTTAATTTTCTGTTCATTTAAATTTTATTATTAAAAAAATGTTGGGTCTTATGATAAGTTTTTTCCTTATAATTTTAGTATTCTTAATTTAACTAAATTTTAACTGAGACCTATATTTGATAAGTTTGAGTTTTACAGCTCCCAAAAGACGATGCAGAGGAATGATATGATAGACAGGAAAGGACAATGGAATTTGTTTTACAGACAATAATGAGAGAACAAAAACATATGAATGAATGTGCCAAAAGAAGAGCAAAATTCTAAAAGGTAAATGAAGGAAAGTGACACTGATCACTCGTACTCTACGGATTCACGTGTTCAACTTTTTTTTTCTTTTTCACTGTCTCTGTTTCTTATCATAAGCTATTTTAATTTGAAACATTAGATATAGATTTCCTAACACATTTTTTCCCAAATATTCTGTTAATATATCTTAGTAATTGTTGATATATTAATATTAGAGAAGTGAAAAACTTGTTGGTATGGTAATGCGTGAAGTTATATTTCATAAACACTTATCCTACACGAATATAAATATGTATAATATAGAATATGGAGTGATAAATCTACATGTTATATAACTATGAAAATTATGTTCCAACCGTGTTAGAATAGTCAGAAATTTAATAAATATTTTTTAAATTTGATACTTCATCAATATGTATCCTACAAGTGTTGTATGAGTGTCAGTGTCCAGTACATGTTTCTAAGGGATGTGTCTGAGCCCGTGACATATAGTGTGGAGTAATTGAACATGATGTAAATAAATATAAGCTTGAAAAAGACTAATGCTCAGTAATTTTGTAAAGTAATTTTATGGGGTAAAAGCAACTAAAGTTTCTAAAATGTAAAAGTGAAGGAAATATAAAGAAATATCCTCTCTGTTCTCCCTCAAATAGTTTATTGGTTGTGGAATTGGTCATCGCACGATCCCAATCCCAAAGAAGACAGTAACCCAAAGAAGAAACCAAAAACTTGGGCTTAGATGACAGGTTGTATTATTCTTACAAGTTGATGGGCACTATCTGTGCCCTTAGCTGAGTTGACTTATCTAAACTTGAAGAACCATTCATTCACATTTTCAGCCTTTCTCAAAGCTCATTTCTTCTGCAGGGCAGTCATGTGATCCACCATTAACGTCAGGCACCAAAAAAACAAGAAACCCGCCATGTGAAGTGAGGAAAACATTGACTGGAAGGAACATATACTTTGAAAATGACAAAATTCGGAGACACAAAAACTGTGGCAAAGGAAAAGACCAATTCATAATTATATTAAACATATAATTATTCTTTATTCACATAATAACTATAGTAAACGTGTGCTATCCATAAAAAAATCAAATTAAGAATGTGGTGTATATATATATATATATATATATATATATATATATAATTAAATTAAAAATACATAAGACTTAACCATTGTATGATGACAAAAACTGAATTGATAACTTCATCATATGAAAGGTCTGTTTAATAAGAAAACACACACACACAAATATATTTAACCTTAACAAAACACATCAAACTCATAGACACTAAATCCTAAATATTATGTTTAATCTTAACAAAATTCAAGAATCGACAAAATACACTAAATATTATACAACAACTTATTTCCCTTTCCAACTGGTTGCACGTGTTTTCCAGGTCAATTCTAAACCAGAGTTTAAAGATCCCCACAACCATTTCAAGCAATTTTATATCCACAGCACTGTAATACAAACAGTTAATTTATTTGCATTAAACAAGAACAAGAACGAAACGGACATGTTCATAGCAGACGAGTTGAATTTGAACTCATTAGAGATAAGAAATATATACAGAATGAAGAGCATAAGGTACACAGAAAACCTGTTTAATTCTCAAAAGCGACAAATTGTAAAACTCAACAGAAAGTACATTGGGATAGAGATGATCCTGGGAGGTGAACTGCAATGGTTGCCTCTGTATCACATCAATTGGAACATACAAATCCTTCTCTGTATTAGAAACAAGTTAATTGTAATGTTTCTATCAATCAGAACCATCTGGGAAATGGTCCAGCGCATCCTGTTTCCCATTGGCATAGAATTCAACTATTGCCTTCATCCTCTCAAATTTATTAGGATGGTAATTAACATGTATAATCACAGGCTTCAGCTTCTTGAGTTTAGCATCTTTTCTGACAGTCTTAAAGAGAACCTTACTGTTCATAAAAAGGTACATATCCATCGTCCTTTTTGCAGCATAAAGTCCATCATAACCAGGATGAGAAGGGAAAAAGAGCTCCTCGTTAAAAACTGCCTGATCCCAAGCTTTTGCGTCATTGGAGAGCCGGTTTGCAACACGATCTAGGAGCTCAATTGAAGGAATTGTGGGCCTTATGTAAAAGAAACCAGAGTTATAAACCCATATTCTCATAGTATGAGCATACCGAGCCCAACCCATTGAGGGTTCATCAAAGACATCATTATACCCGTAAGCTGTCATATTATTGTGACCATCGGACATAGACTCCACATCTGAATCCCTATAGAGATAATCAAACGGGTTCTGCAAGTACACAATGTCAACATCCGACAGAAGAACACTATAGCCCAGTTGCAGAAATTCTCTCAAAATACGAAATTTCAACCCCGAAACAGCATGGTTACCACCACTCTTACCAACTGCATCAACACCTTGATCAGGATCTCTTCTATACACAGGAACATCGTTGGATTTGCAGAACTCTTCAATGTTATCGTCTAAGGCAACAACCAAATAATTAGGTATGCCAACCTTCTTGATGTTGGTGAACCATAGCTGCAACATCTCCTTGACATTAGTGTTAGCAAGGGCAACAATTATCTCTTTATAAATAGCAACTTCCCCCAAGATTTTGGCCAATCTGGGGTTCACAGATTCATCAGGAATGACAGGTGGATTGGTTCTGAGAGCCTTGACAGTTCCAAAGGGCCCAGCCTTGTGACTGTCACCAAGAACAAGAAACTGTTCCTGTGCATGGCCCTTTCCTTGCTCAGCCAAACGCAGCTTCTCCATAAGATCCTTCACCTGCTTCTTCAGCTCGGAATTTTTCTCTTTTGCTGATAGAATATCAACTTTAAGCAAATTAACTTGTTCCGGTGATTCGCACGCAGATGAAACCATCTAAAATCAACAGTAACAATCAATATAACTAATAGTTCTATACCCGTTTGTATTCTTCATATACATCCTTCTGCATAGTAAACGTTCTATTTTATATATTTTAAGACATTAATTGCATTTAGTTTGTTATTAATGTTTTCTTTACTTAGTTGTATTACGAGAATGAATGAGTAATACACCAAAATTACAAGGACTGGTTAATTTAATTCCAGATATTATGAATAAGCAAATTTAACCAGACTTTTAAAACTATTGTTCAATCTAGTCCCTAAAATTGATACAACCAGTGAATTTGGTCCCCAACGATACAAAATCTATCAATTAGTTCTTGAATTTGATAATTGCACGTTCATTTGGTCCCTGGTGTTAGGGACACTGAAACTGAAGCACAACAAAATCAAGTACTAGGAATCAAATTGGTAGATGTAGCATAAAAAAGGGACTAAATTGGTTAATGCACACCAAAGTGAAGAGCCAAAACGATACAGTTATCAAAGTTAAGAATTAAATTATACTACTAATAGTTGAGACGACTTATTAATCTCAATGAATTATCTCGTGGTGTACGTACTAACATATAGAGAATTTTTTACATTGATATCCAATTATAAATCGTCATGCATGATAAGTTTGTTAACTATTACAATAATTACAATAAAATACCATTTTTTAGTCCTTGAAAAGTGGCAAGTATTTAGAAAATTTAGAATAAGTCCCAGGATTTCAAATGACTGTCACTGTATTACTTTACCACATAAACAATTGAGAGGAATTATTAGGCTAGCTGGATATTACAGACGTTTTGTGAAAGGCTATGGAAGTATTGCTAGGCCTTTAAGTAAGTAAGCTGAAGGAAAACAGTTTCTGCTGGTCATTAGAGGCTAACGCTGCCTTCCAAAAATTGAAGGACAGCTTGGTTAGCGCACCAGTTTTGGCTTTACCAATTTTTTCAAGAGTTTGTAGTGGAAGTGGATGCTTCAAGTACAGGTATTGGGGCTGTCCTAATGCAAGAACATCACCCAATTACTTTTATTAGTAGGGTGTTAAACTTACAACAGCAGTCACTATCCACCTATGAAAAAGAGCTATTAGCAGTAGTCTTTGCTGTGCAAAAATTTAGGCATTATTGCTTAATTCACACTTTATTATCAAGACTGATCATAGGTTGACCACAGCTTTCTAACAAAAATGGCTGGTCAAGTTAATGGAGTTTGACTTCTCTATTGAGTTCAAACAAGGTAATGCAGATTTGGCTGCTGATGCCTTGTCTAGGCAGGATATGGCAGATAGAAATGCTATCAGCACAATCACTCCTGAGAGTGATTTAATGGACAGAATTAAGCTGTCATGGCAGCAGAACATTCACTTACAGCAAATCATACAGGAACTACAGGCTAATGCAGGTTCTCATAGGCATTATACTTGGCAACAAGATGTTCTGCCAAGAAAGGGTCGATTGGTGGTTGGCAAAAATGATAATCTGCAAAAGGATAATCTTCTCTGGATACATTCTACAGCCGCTGGTGGGTCATTCAGGAAGAGATGCTACTTTGAAGAGGTTGCAAGCTATCGTTTATTGGGAAGCAATGACAAGAGATGTCAAATATGAGGTGTGAAATCTACCAAAGGTGTAAATATGATACAGCTGCTTCTCCAGGGCTTCTGCAACCTTTACCAATACCAGAGAGGATTCGGCAGCCTATCACAATGAATTTTATAGAAGGATTGCCTTCTTCTCAGGGTAAGAATATGATTTATGTGGTGATAGTGGATAGATTGAGCAAGTCAACCCACTTTATGGCCATAAGTCACCCTTATTCTGCTGCTGAATCAGCCCAAAGTTTCCTTGAAAATGTGTTCAAATTGCATGGTGACTCTATTAGTAATTCTTTCTCCTAGAATTGTCTACAACATACTGTGATTTTAATCCAAAATATACGTTGATACTATAAAATTAGTGATACTAGATCATTTTGAATTTTGAACTAATTTGATTATCGTAGTTAATTTCCTTCCATTAAAAAACTAACATAACAGCCTATGCAAAATTCCGCGAACAAAACAGCCATTGACTCGTGAAAATACGAAGAGATAAATAAAAAGAGAAAGAGGAAGATGAAAACCTTGGGGTGGCGAATGAGAGGAGTGGGAGAGGCGGTTAGGAGGCCATTGGGAGCCAAGAAAGCGACGACGCAGCCGATGAGAACGCCGACGACGACGGCGGCGACGATTCGAGATCCGACTGATGATTGGCCTTTATCTCTGGTGAGCAATGCGTCTCTACGACCCACCATGCTGCGTCTCTCTGTCAGATCCAATTCGAAACCCTAAACGGAACGAAAAGGTATTAAGATTTGAAGTGACAAGGTTGAAGGAGCAGTGGCAGCTGGCAGAGAGTGGAGAAGAAGTGTTAAGTATTTGTTTCTCTGACTTACGACGCTTTCAAGTTCCTGTTTTTGTTAATATGTAATTGGATCCATGTTCGTTACACTCTCATTATATTATATGGAAAACACATGCAATTCATTCACCTCAATATTTGTATGTAGTGACACTTGTTTTTAGCAACCATATTCAAACTCTTTAACATGGGTTCAAGTTATGCAGATAAAAAATTAATTTTCTGTTCAGTTTGTTGGATATTTGCTGGTTTTAGTAATCCCTAACATTGAGTGTAAAAGTTACCAAAAAAAATAGAAAGATAAAAGTGTTTCATAATAAAATTCAACACAACAGGTGTACAATTCAAAAATATTTATTAAATTTTTTTTATTTTTAAAAAAAAATATATATTAATTTTTTAAAAATTTAAATTTATTATATAAATTTTTATGATTATAAAAGTAAGGAAACTATATGATTTTCCCGATCTAAATAAAACAGGTTTTCATGAAAAAGATTTGATTAAACATGTTCTATTCGATAAGAGTAGGAGAAAAATCGGACTCGATTTTCTTAAAAAATAGAGAAATTAGAACCAAGTCAAAGACGATACGGATCAACCCCTCCTCTAACGTTAACAAATCCTTTTGAACCAATTATGAAAAACATCCTTTTGTATCCATATTCATGCTGTATTAGTAGTGTTCGTGCTATATGTTCATAACTTCTTTACCTTTTACCCTTAATGCATTAATATTTTAAAGACGTCTAACATGGTAAAAACTATAGTCTGACGATTAAATTGAGAACTTATCCCAATCATAGCTCACATTTGTTATTACGTTTTGAAAAAGCAGGTGTAAAATAAAATGGCAAATAGCAAGTGACAACACCATCAAAATCAACAAAAATGTAACCCTAATTCGTGGTAGGGAATAATGAGATAACACTCCATTATTTGTTATGATCATAACATTGACAACAAGAATTAACCTCCACCCCCACAGAAAGTCAATAGACTCTGCATTTAGGTCTTCCACCTCCAACAAATATCTTTCTTCCCCTTAACTCTAACTGAACATACTATTCTCAGTGCAGTGACTACTCAGTTGGACAAACAAACAAGGCATAACAAGGACGAAGAAAAATTAAAATAAAATGTACTATCATGTGACCTATAAATGTTACAACTTAAAAACACTTCACAACAACAGAGACAAAAGTGATTATATACAGAAGGCACAACAAAAGGGAATTATGCATCTGCTGAGCCGGCAATGTATGAAACTACAACTGTGGTATCATCAAGCTTGCCACCGTAGTAACGGAAACCAGCATCTTGAGCAGCGGTTGAGAAAGGAGTTTGCCTGTCTTTATCAAGTGCCCGTTGACGAGCCAATGCAGCTATCTTCTGGGCTGTTACTTGAGGACTTAATCCCGCTCTCATGGCGTGAACCACCACTGCTGTAATCTCATTATTGTACAAGTTATCAAACAGTCCATCTGTACCAGCAACTATAACATCGCCAGGTGCAACGGGAATGGTAAAAACCTAACATAAACAAAGAAAACCATCTAAGCATCCTACTAGTAGAAAAAACATAGATGCATAAAACCAAACCTCCAATAAAACTGAATGAGTTTATCCAATAATCTACTATGCAATGGGGTTATAGTCTTTATAGAACCCCTATAATGGCGCTATTTAACAACATTGGCTAACATCATAAGTTTGACTTGTCAACAATAAATTAAATGGAAATGTTAGAATGTGGATTTTTTTTTCTTTTTGCATGCCTGCTTATTTATCACCACCATTATATCTAGCTGAATTCTGATTAATTTTTTCTGGTTGTACAGTACAACTCCTGAGTAATGCTTTAATCAACTATGTATGATTCCTTTTTTAACTGATACCTTTTCTTCATCTAAGTTCTCTCTGGCCTAAATTAGATTACTACTAACATTAAAAAACTTCATTAAAATAAATAATATATATTTGTATATATAAAAGAACCCTCCTCTGAGACAAGGTTTAAATCTTACAGCAGATATACAGAAGGAAATGGTAGACTTTACAAGATTAGAAATTGAATATAAAGAAAAACTACCATAAACTTTTGAATACATTTATTATATTAATTATATATACAATAACCATATAAAATAAATAAGTAGCAGATACAGTAGCAAACATTTTTTCATAAATCAGATAAGCACTACCATTTGAGAGTGTGTGTATAAAAGATGCTTCATTAACCAATTTAATCCAATTCTCCCAAGGATAAAGTCCAAAAATAGAAAAATACCTGACCAGAACTAGGTAAATCACCATTACTACCACATTCCAGTTGATAGGTGAAATTGAAATCATGTTGCTGCACTGGGGATCGGAATACAGTGCACCCATCCCGGACCACCATAAACCCACTGTCTCCTAAATTGATAGCATTAAGGCCCTGTGCAAGAAACACACAAGAATGAATATATGTTGACAGAAAGAATGAAACAAAACAGAGATCTCTTTCAGGATTACATAATAACATAGCAAAATGAAGAAAACCATGAAAAAAAAAGTTAACCTGATCAGTAAGTGCAATGATGCATGCCGTAGAGGAACCTTTAGCTTTTGTACTTGAGTGTGCTTTTTCCAGCACCCTAGCAGGATCAATTGAACCTTTGGGCTCCTCTTGAATGGCATCCACTGATTTGGACATGAGCTCACGAGAGTAATATCCAGAATTAACACCAAGATCTGCCCACCCACCAACACCATCTGCCACCCCTATTGCTTGTTCCTCAGAACATATAAAATGAGCATCTTCTCCACCAGTTTCTTCTTTATCAGGATGAGGCAAGTAGCATGATCCTGATATTAACTTAAGGGTCTTGCCTGAAGGAGTTTTCCTACAGTCAACATCACCAATCATGCAATTTAAGCCATAAGATTGCACATTCAAAATATACTTTTCACATCCACGTTTAAAATGGTGAACACCAAAGGAAAACAACATACCGTTCAGATGAATCTGCAGAACTGCTTGACTGATCCTCGCGGACAGAAGTGTCAAAAGGTACGTCATGAGCAGGCCCAACTGAGTAACACAAGGTAGACAAGCTATGGAAATCTCCAGACCCTAACTGCATGTAAGGGTGGGAATTAAACCAGGTCTTGGCAGCATTATAAATAAAATATCCATAAATCGCACTGTTATCTGGCTGCTGATGGTTTTTCAAACTCATGCTCACTTTTCCACCACTCCTCAAACTCGTGTTTAAACATATACTACCGAAGCTCTTGGTTGACACTGATCGGTGAACACCCTTCAAACTCTGGTTGTCTAAATAAGATTCACCAAGCACTACTCCGGGCAAGTGAGAAGCCATACCCTTAATCCGAAATCCAGATCCTCCACTAGAAAACTGATCAGGTCCAGCAAGGGCAGAGCCAATGTGGTATCCACAGGCCTGAAATGACGGCCCCGACACAGACGGAACCGAAAATGTCCGAGACAGTGTGTCAACTACAGACAATGTTCTTCTTTTTCCAGGTAATTCAGAGCTAGAAGCTAAGGCAAATCCAGGGCGTACGAGCAGGCTTAGTTCCACACAATACGAACTATGCACAGAATGAAAAAATTTGGAACTACCAAACCACAACTTCCCTTGCCCAATCAAAATTTCAGCGGAGTCCAATATTCCCCTTTCTTTCCCCAAAACTGATCTCTGAATTGAAGCTCCAAGCCTCGACAAGTAATTGGATGGCATTTTAACGCAATGATTAAGGTTCACCAAACAAAACAAGAGGGTTACCACCACCACTCATAGCTCCAAACACAACAACACCTAATCCACGTTCAACGCAGCACACAAACAAATCCCTTCGAAATTCCGACACCTGGATTACATTATTCCACAATTAAACTCAAAACTCAACAAATCGTTCATTCAAGAAAACAATAACGCTCGTAATTCAAACCAAAAAAATCGAAAAAAAAAAAGAGCGAACTGAAGAAATTTAAAATTGGAGGGAAGAAAACCCTAACCTTTAAATGTTGAAACGTAACCAGAAAAAAACTGTGAATGAGTTTAGGCACGAGTCACGAGGGAGGCTTAGGGTTTCACTCGGTAATATTTGAAACTTGGGAAAAGAAGAACTTCAATAGCCGCAAGATGATGAAAACCTGCGATAACAAGAACAAGAACAATATAGAAAATTGGCACAATTTTCATGAATCTCGAATTTTCCACGGCTTCTATTTATATTATTACTATTTTGTCTTTTCATCAAACATAGATACGAATAAAAACGGAAAACAATTTGTTAAGATTTTTTTAATTTTGTGAATCTGGAAAATAATGTATATTATCAATTAATCATGGATTTTTTTTAGTAATTAAAAATTAATAAAGTAGGTAGTTAGAAGGATTAACATGTAATTGGACAATAATGAGAAAATCGTACAATTATTCGATTTTTATTGTGAAATTTCAACTTAATTTTCAATCAAGATTGATTCATTAATTTCTTGATAGTTATTTAAATATGTTGATTTTTAAGATATTATGTTTATTAGCATTTTCCTTTAATCCTTATTTATTCAAGATATAGATAAACTTGTTTGTTAAATATTATTATGATATTGTTTTTTAATATTTTTTTTACAACCATGTAATTATTAATTTTGGTCGGAGAAACTTGATCGCCGCAGCATTTTGTGTAAGAAGTATTTTTCATACACAGAAATTACGATTCTTAAAAATATTTATATAATTTTATAATTATGGAAAAGTAATATGTTTTTTTTTATCGAAATCTTTATTTTCTTTAAAAATCAAAGTAAATTTTATCAAAGTAATTAATTTGTTACTATATATAATATAACTAATTTTTTCCTTTTTTAGTAAATTTGTATTTTTCTTTGGAAAGTTTGTTTTTCACCAATTTCGTGAGATTTTATTTTATTTTTTTGTCAGAAAGTTAGTTAAAGGTCATTATGAGAAAATCTTGGCTTTTGAAAAACATTGTCTCCTAATAAAATAACGTTAGGTTTTAGAAAGTAAATCAAATATAGAAAACATATCTTTCTTATCCAAATTCATGAAATAGAAAAATTTCCTTTTTCATCTCCTTTATATAATCTCTCATTTCAATTATATAATTTTTTTAATTTACAAAACTCAAATATGAGATTTTGTTTGAAACTGGATCCAATTTTATTACAATAAATTACTTGGTCGTTTATTTTAATGATATACGTGATTACGATTTAAATAGATAATTTTATTACTAAATATAAATATATAATCAATTTAAAATTATATTTAATAATAATTTTAAAGAAATATTTATATTTAAAAATAACTTAAGTTAATAGTTAAAAGGATTAAATATGTTTTTTTTCCTCAAATTAAAATGTGTTGTATATCAAGTTATCTCAATTTTATCTTCTCAAAAACTTTTTATAACCGAGAAAACTGTATCATCAAAAAAATGTTAGTATCCTAATTTTAATTTAGTTTTAAAGATATTTTTTTACTTATCATTATTATTTTTTTACATCAGTAATCCAAAAAGAAAAAAACAGAATAACAAAAATTTGTTCTTGACAATAGAAAATGCAAATGAAACCCTAGTGTGTTTTACTTATCATTATTATTACAACAGTTTTTACTTAAATATAAAAGTGAAAAAACAAGCAAGCTGAATACTTTACAATTTTGTTTCATAAGAAACACGAATAAAATCATTAAAACAATGAAAAAAACAAATAAACTAATCATCTATATTATTAAGTTTAACCAGAAAAGGAAAAAGTTATAATGAAAATTCTTAGCAAACATATCTTTCCAAAACAAAATATTATACAATGAATATATCATTTCACACTTCCAAAATAATGTTGTGATTATTATATTATTAATTATGCTATAATTTTTGAAATTCATATTTGGATCATAATGATTTTCTTTTTAGATCTTAATGGTGGTGATGTTGATGTCGTAAACCAACCTGGTGTGATAAATAGGAAGCATTTGACCTATCTATTTGTTAGTCATGTTAAAATTCATCCTTGAATGGCTTTAATTCTTGTCATGTATCTTGCAGTAGATGACACTACTCACTTTTCCTTAACTTTCTTTTGTTGCATCACCTCTTCAACTTCAATATGGTATGAGGCTCTGCCAGTATCTTACTTTTGCATGGACTCAACCTTCATGAATGAGAGATTTGTTAAAGGAATGCATGTGTGAAATTTTACAACATCTTCACATTCAATTGAGGAATGCATATTGAAATTACAAAAGTAGGTCATATAGTGTTTTAGTGGCTCATTTTCATGTTGCCTCACATGAAATAAAGTTGTCATAATCGGTGGCTTAACTTTGTTTGTAGTGAACTGCTTAAGGAACAAGCAAGAGAACTTCACAAGAGAACAAGCAACACATTCATTGGGTAATGAAACTCTGATAAATTTCAAAATCACTTATTTTGTGGCAAAAACTTTCAGGAGAAACACCCTTCCATACTCTGAAGCATTTTCAGTATATTTGTGACAAGAGACATATATTGCTAGTTCATCTAGTTTTTTGTGTGAATTCAGTGGTGGCAATGATGCATGTACCTGAGACTTCATCAGAATGCATCTCGACAGGGATAAAGTGGCCATGAAAATGCATTCCTAAAACAAATCAAGCCTAACATACCTGCAATCCATTTATTTTTTCCTTCTCCTATGAAGCCGCACTAGTCATGTAAAAAAGTGTTACCAAGAAACTCTCCAACACACTCTTCCCAACCAATAATACAGAGTACCCTGTCGAGTAAAATTGATTGAAAACTAGAAAATTATGAATGAACTTCAATGAACAACAACGAGTCATTCAATTTTGCAGTGTTGATAAGTTAAATCAAATAGAAATTTAGTTAAGAGATTAGTTGTCATATTCATACAAACCTCCTAATCCTATTTAAAAACTCACTATACTCATTCTAATGCAAATTTCTTTTTCCAGTTCATAACATTTTCTCCATTTTTCTCTCTTCTAGTACAACCATGGATTCTAACACATACAATTCTACGTAACACAGAACAAATATCATTCTCTTTTCTTCTATCCAAAAACCACACCATACGAAACAAAGTCAGAATTTCCACAACCACAGAAAATCAAACAAGAAAAACAAACAAATAGAATCATGCCCATTTTAATTCATTGATTGATATTAATTGATAAATCCAAAACTATAAGCATAAGAAAGTAACAAAGAACAAATCACCATTTTTTTTTCCTATCTATACAGTGTACATACCTACATGAATTTTTATGCATGAAAAGAAGTTGTGAGAGATTCAGCAAGAGACCCAATTCTTGTGAGTGCCAATAAGCGCAGACAAAAGCCCCGCGGAAGCCAAGAAAACCGGTTTCGAAAACGGTGCATTCCCATCCAAAACATCGTCCAAAGCCATAGCTGCATCGGCCAAATCCTGAACAACCGAAAGCCTCTTCATCGTTTTCTTTTCCCTCAACTTCCGCAACCTAGATTCTTCTTCCGCGCACCCAACCCCTCTCAAGCGCGTGATCTCCACGCTCGACGCCAAACACGTCTCCTCCTCAGCAATAGAGTTTAAATCGGCGAGTTTGAGCGCCAAGCTCCCGAAGTACCCGACGAGCTCCGCCCACGCGCTCACTTTCTGGAACGCGCGCGCGTGCTTGGGATCGATGAGGCCGGATTTCGCGAGCCACACGAACTGCTCGACGAAGTAGTAGAAGCCCTCGCCGCCGTAGGTGAGGAGGGTGAAGAGGAGGTGGCGGTTGGAGTGGGGGTGCGAGGCTCGGAGAGCGTTTAGGTCTTGGACGAATTTGCCGAGTCGGAAGGCCTTGCGGCTGACGCCGACGCTGGATTCGAAGGATTTGAGGCGGTGGGAGAGGGTTGGGTTGTTGGAGGATTGAAGGAGCGAAGAGGCGAGGATGAGTTTGGCGGCGTAACGGGAAATCTTGAGGAGCTTGTCCACGCCGTCGCGCTTCGCGAGGTAGGCTTCGATGCAGTTCAATAGGTCTCTGTGGTGTTGTTCCTTCGAGGATTGTGCTTTGCTAGGGTTAGGGTTTGGCGCTGGTGATGAGGAAGGTTTGGGATTGGAATCCATAGCTATCGATTTGGGGATGGTGGAAGGTGTTGCCACCGATTGGGGAGGAATGGGTGGTGGTTGTGGTGGTGGTTGCGGTGGTGCTGGTGGAACTCCAATTACTTCCGCTGTGATCATAACAAATAACAAATAGTAATGTTAGAGTGAACAAAAAAAAACAAAAATATATTTTTTAGAAAAAATTATCTTATTTTATAAAAATTATCTAATTCTTTAGGGATTGAAAACATTGTAATTAAAGTATATTTGGATTGGCAAGGAATTAACGTTTATAACAACGGGGAAACATAGGCGTGAGTAATTTCTTATTTTTTCATTTATATATTAAATAATGTTATTACTTATATTTTTATATTAATAATAAAAATTTACAATATATTATGAATAAAAAAAATGTTATTATCATCATTATTACGTAAAATCATTATATTTTGGTATAAATTAGCTTAATCAAGGTGAGTTACTACTCATCTTTATAAGTGTTTTATTTTTTTTAAATTTTGTTTCATAAAAAAATATCAATTACGAATAAATTGCAAAATATATATATATATAATATATATTTTGATAATTACTTGTTTGTGTAAATGTTTTGTGTTGATATCTTCATTCAAGAGTAAAGGCTTTTGATTTGATCAGTAAAGATTATACTTCATGTTCTTCCTCCAAAGTAATAGTGTGTTCCAATTGGTTCGTTTGATAATTATATTCTCGGAGGATTCGTATCTCCTCATCGTTCTTCTCGCGCATCTCCGCCATCTCTCTATAAGGTATAAAACATAGCCATTTGCTCAACTTTTGTCATTTTCTCGCTTGCCATTTGTCTTGTTACCTTTTGCTTGCTTTTACTCTATCTGAGCCCCACGGTGGGCGTTAATTGCACTTGTGTATGGACAAAAAAGAACCTAGATCCTCCTTACTTTTTCCTTCAAGTCTTCTCCTTTTGTTATCGGTGCTCGGTCAGGATGGACCTGAAAAATGTACTTTGACACTCAAGTAAGTACTATGTGTAAAGAGTGTATGTTGTGTAAAAGGTTTATTTATAATGTTTAGTCATGAACCTTATTGAATGGGTCAAATCAATCAAATATCAGCTGTTTTATAGCATGATTCCTGATTTATAAAGAGGTATATTGGTATATTGATGTCACCTGAATTTGGTAGGAAATAATCATAATTCGTAGGAAATTTCTACAATTATCACTGCTGTCATTTATTGAGCGTCTTTAATATATATTAATGCGATCAGTCGAACATCGAGATCGAGTGACATGGCTTGTTCGATACTGGACCGATACACCTTCTAACTAGGACAATTTTATGGAAATGAAGATAACTTCATTAAAATGTGACTCAATTTTTGATAATAACTATTTACAAGAACGAGAAAGGAGGAGAATGAAACATGGTTAAAAATTTCAAGTGAAAAGGAGTCCTAATTATAAGGTGTGACATACAAATAAACGTCTATCAAGACATATAACAATAAATAAAATTTTCATATGCAGTTAGATTGCTTATCTGTCCAAGATCACACTTCCACATGGAAACAAATAAATATCATAACATGTACGATGCATAGTTGTATTATAAGTCAAAGTTTAAACTAATGCATCATGGTGCCAAAAGCTCCTCACCATATGAATGTACGGAGGAGAGTCATTGTAGTCTTACCCTTCCAATCAGAAATAAAAGTTTAATCAACTAAAAACATAAGAAACAATTCCTCTCCCAAAGAGATGAACCAAAGAAGACACTACAACATTAACAAACTCCAGAAAGTAAACACATACCAAATTATTATCATGCCAGATTTAACCATAGACAATCAATGAACTGGCACAAGCTTGTCATCATCAATGAGTATTTAAAGACATTCTAACAAGTTGCCTTAGTTACGTGGGTACTGCGATCTTCTGCTCTTCATTACAGACATCCCATGACCTCTGTTCTCCAAATGATACTAGCCAAAAAGGATTCATAAGAATTTTCAATTCACGATCAATGATCTCATTAGATATCACTCGAACATTTTCTGGTCCATCCCCGTCAAAGGAACAAAAATGAGACCCAAACCATCCTCACCCAACCATGAATTATGTCGAAAATAAAATAAAATTTCAAAACAAGCGATTACTGAAGCTGTTAGAAACAAGTAAATTACTTACGAATACATTAAAAAATACCAATTTGTCAAACCAGAAGGGCACTATAACAGCAAATCTTATACTTCTTTCCAAAGAATCCCCATCTCCAGCACAGCTCATCACATATTATACACAGCACCAACCAGGGAACAACACCCGAAAGTGCCACATGCCTTCATGAGTAGAGACTAGTAACATAAAATTCCATATTATAGTTCACGCAGCTCTGGGCTCATTAAGTTATCAACGGGGTCAATATGGTAGAAAGACAATAGAGACTACTAGTTCACTTTAAGCTCACTACAAAACCTGTTGGTAAAAATCAAAATCACATACAAACTATTTAATACAAAGAAAAAGAACAAAAAGAAGAACAATATAATTTAAATGTACGACATTGACAAATAAGCTGGTCTTGTGAGCTTTTGACATACAAGAAACATGACAGAACTTGAAACTTCAACTTCAAATCACAAAGGTGAAGCAATTCTGCTAGCAGCCTAACTCCGCACCTTCCCGCTTCCAAGCGTTAGTTCCAAATCATCCAATGCCACTTCATGAATTTTTTCCCCAACCCAAGGCATTACCTGCACTCCAATCTCTTCTGAACTCGTCCTCATCTCCTGGATTGAGTTATCAGGCACAATATGTGGAACCAAAGGTTTAACAAGATTGAAGGTTGGAGAAGTTGGCAACGTAGATGCAGAAGGGGCAAATGCTTGGAATTTCATCCACTGGCTAGACTCACAGGTGGAAGTATCAGACTCATCACATTCTGGAATAGTGGCTGGGGTGTAAAGGTGACGGTGCGTGGGGCTGGCAGGAGCAGAAGCTGCAAAGAGAGGGTAATTGAAGGAAGCCATGGATTCTTTGGCAATAGACTCCCACGTAGGAATTGGTTTCGGATTTCTTGACGTGGGTGATGACAGAGGCGGCGTGACAGGGGCACTGTTTGATATCCTCAGAGGAGGAAGAGACAGGGAGGCATTGCGAATGTATGGAATGAGGTTTGATACACTGTCCTTATCCACATCTAACCGAAACGGGCTTGGGAAAGAGGATGAAGAAGGGCTCACTTGGTATGAAGGAATTGGACTGGGATACGACGAAGAAAAAGGACTTGGGCTTTGTGAAGAACAAAAGGGAATGTTTCTCATCGAGCTCCCTGCACCATTGGCCAGAGGTGGCTTGCAACCCTATTCACCCAAAACACACAAAACTACGTTACCGAGGCAAATTAATCACCTTAACACCGACAATTTAGAGTGCGACAAAATTGAATCACATTAACACCAACAATTTCGAGTGCGACAAAAATTTAATCACATTAACACAAACAATTCCGAGTCTAAAGTAAGCAACTACAATAGTCTCAGTAGTTGATGAGAAAACCATCAGTTCATATTATATACATCACAGATAATCACGTTAACAATTAGGCTCTAAAGTAAGCAAAACTCTAATAATCTCAGTAATTGACAAGAAAATCATCCATTAACATTATCTGTAGATACACAATTTCTAGTTTTTCCATTTACAATTGCTATTATTTACTCTACCTACGAGATAAATCAATCAAGTTAACACACACCTCGCATATCAAAGTTGAATTCCGTTTTTGTTACATAAACAGGCTGAGATTTATTGCTACTTATCACTACCTATATTTACCGTATCTAATTAAGCATTAGTAGAAAGGATCAGAAAAATCCGAAAATTAAGTTAGAAATAACGAAAAAATGGCTATATATACTCTCTCGCTTCCAATTCCTGAGTGCAATGCAGCATAAACGGAAAGCTAAACGCACGGTTTGGCTGAAATGCAAAATCAAAAGTAAGATCCAGTGACGCTGTGACGGTTGGAATGTGTGATTTGATTTAACTCATTACCTTACGATAGGTAGTGCCGTCGTCTTCGACGCACCAACCAGCTTCGGCACAGAGCGCTTTGAGAACTTCGTTGTTGTCACAGTGCTTCGGCAAGTTATAGCTCCCCTGAGCTCGAAGTCCAGAGTATATTTTCGCCGCGATCGCTCTTCTCCTCCGTTCTCTCCTTCGGTTATTCTCTCTCTCTCTCCACGACGGTTTCCTCCGACTCGCCGCCGCCGCCGCAGCCGAAGTAGCTCCGTCGGAGGTCATTTTCCGGCGACGGAGAGTAGCGTGTGAGCGTCGCAGGCGATTCAAACCCGAGGAGAGTGCAACGCAACGGATTCACGAGTCACGAGGATCGCGCTTTCCTCCATTTGTCTTCGCTGGATGAGTGGAAGAAATGAAGAATCTGAAAAAGGTAGCACTAATAATACATTTATACCAATAATATTAATTATATTTTATGACTACAAAATATATTAAATAAATTATTGTTTTCATATATTGAAAAAATATAAATAAAGTTGATATGATAGGAGAGTACCTTTTGTGTTGCAGATATGTAGCATATAATAATTGTGCCCAAGAACAAATGTTCAAAACTAAACTAGTCAAATTCAATAAAAAAAAAAAGTTGAAAAACAAAAAAGATATTCAATTAAATTTATTTTAATTTTAGAACAAAATTTGAAACTAATTCAATCGAATGCGACTGAAATGGATAAAATTATATCCACTCCCTCAATAAAGAGTCAACTTCATTATTTTATTTTTAAAAAATGTTAAAATTAACAATTAATTTATAATTATATTTAAAACTGTCTGATATCTCACATCAACTTAACTATAAATAATTATATATAAAAAAAATACAAACTTCATATAATAAGATATGATAATTATTTAAAATTTATCCTAATAAAATTAGTTGAATTTTCTCGTTTATTATCTCTGTTTTTTAAGATTTTTATCTAATATATTTGATGGAGATCCCACGTCGATTGGAGATTAGAGCTTTTCATTGTATATAATTGGGTGCAAACCTCATAGCCGATTTTATGGGGTTGAGCTAGGCTTAAAGTCCACTTTGTAACATAGTATCATAGTCATTTTCGAGTAATCTCTAGTCGATGTGGGAAAACCGGCTCGTGAAGTTGAGATTTACACCCACTTATATACAATAAATTGTCCTTATCTCTAATAGTCGATGTGGAATCTCCATCAATATTATACATTGTTATTGAAATATTGTTATTGAAATATATTCGTAATTGGAGTATTTTTTGGTAAAAATGGGATGTTTCTTTGGTTTATAAATTTACATATTGAAATGTTTTAATTAAGACTTGAAAATTAATATCATCCAAATTATATTCTAAATTTATAAGTTAAGTTGCTTGGTTTTTTTAGTAAATTAATTTCTGTAATACACCCAAACCCCTCCCTCCAATAAATAATATTTAATCTTTCAAAGGACTGAGACATATTTTTCAATATATGTTATTATTCTATAAATACAATATATATTGCCTTATCTTATTTAGATAATTGAAAAGGGTGAAAATAAATTATTTTTGTATATTTAATTAGGTACTGTTTATTTATTCAAATTAAAAATGTTTGCTTTAGTCATTATTATAGTTTTTTTATGATTATACATTTAAAGAATGAAATTAAGTCTGAGTTGAGAGATTGATTTCAATTAAAGTTTTGAATATATTCAAATAAATTTTAATTTAATTATTTTATTATTATTGATCCTTTTAGTTTTCTGAATTTTCTTGTTTCCGTTGTATGATTCTTGAGAAAAATTTATTTCAATAAATTACATGTCAAACATTTTTTAACATATAAAAAAAAAATTATTACATGCTATTTATAAAATATTCTTAATAGTGTTGATAAGGTTTACCTTTTATATGAGTTTCAAAGAGAGAAACGTTATTTTTCAACCGTTAGATGTATCCAAGGCTCCCCAATGCTGCTGGAGAGAGGCTGGGAGGAATATTCCAGTGGTGAGAGTCGCACCTATGACTGTGAAGTCGATGTCTGCGCGTTGCAGGATTTGAGGTTGGATGAAGATTGAACGGTTGAGATTGTTCAGCGGCGCGGGGGGTTGTGAAATGGGGCCCAGTGGAATGCGAGATGTGACGCGTGGAGGCATTGCATTCCATGTGGAATGCTTTCTCTGATAAGCTAATTATTAATGGAAGTGGGACCCACAACTGAAGATCATCAATGATTCAAAACACAATGATTCGTCTCTGTAACAAAAAAAAAATTATATTTCAATCCCTTATGTATTATTACAATTATTTATTTTTTTAATTTAAAAAAAAATCAAATATATTGAATCGTATTAAAAAATAATATTGAATTTTTAAAAAAAATTAACAATCATTTATTACTAATTTCAATTATTTTTTCTTAAATATTTGATTTTTTTTTTATCAATAAAAAGTGAATAATATTTCCTTATACAAATATTTGCCTCTATTAGAAACGAAAAATATAAACACCTTAATTAATATCTTATTTAATATTAATTACTTCATTATTAATGAGTAAAGTTATTT
Source organism: Phaseolus vulgaris (assembly GCF_051622355.1). Classification (NCBI taxonomy): domain Eukaryota; kingdom Viridiplantae; phylum Streptophyta; class Magnoliopsida; order Fabales; family Fabaceae; genus Phaseolus; species Phaseolus vulgaris. The sequence continues at coordinate 2,528,690 of NC_143498.1, forward strand.
TAAGTTTTTTGTTAAAAAGTGAATATTTTTGTAAATCTGTAACCTGGTATTTTATTCAATTCTATTTAAATAAAAAATAAAAGAGTGAAATTTGATTGAAAATAGATATTGTGTGGTGAAACTTTGAAGACCCTTCAAACTGTGGTCATTGATTTGTGCTAGAAACGGCGAAAAGTTTTTCCTTTATCTTCTTTCTTTTTGGGAGTGTTTGAAACCTTTTCTTTTTCCATATTCTCTTTGGTTGGTCAAAGATTGAAGCTAAAAAGATATATTATTTTGATGTGTAAGTTCATGTTGTGGAAATTAGATAAATCATAGTGCATAATTAGTATACTCGTGGTTATTATGCATAGACAATTTCCACTTATTAATTTTAACAAAATTTGTGTTTCAAGTGATTAGATAAAATTGTGTGTGTGTATATATATATATATATATATATATATATATATATATATATTCTACTTGTTTCGTTTAAAAAATTACAACTTATTTTGAAAAGTATCAAATTATGGGTGGTAACTTTTCAGAATGACAATAGTGTGTGCAAGTACATGTTTTACTTTTCCATCACCATTATCATCTTTATCTTTATATTTAATTTGAATCTGTATTTAATTTTTCTATAACTTTTTATGTAAACTATTTTTTAATGAATTAGAAATAAAAGAACATTTTCTTCAATCGGTCTGTTTTTTCTTTTTTTCTTTCGAATTAACTCTTTTTTTATCTCTCACTTCTTTTCTTCTCTTTTTCGTGATTTTCGGGCTCTTCCGCAAAAGGTATTCTGACGCTCGAATAAGAATTTGGTGTTCGACACTCATTGTAATAAGTACGGGATGATGACATATTTGATTCTTAGAATTTGTGCTTATTTATAGGATTATCATAGACTCTTTGTTATTGAGCATGATTAGGGATTTGAATCATAATTAAGAATGTATTACCTAGTGATTGATCATTGATTCGTTAATCATTTGTTTGATTGTAATGATTTTGATTGTATCGGTCGATTTTGACTGGATGTTGGGTCTTCACTCGGTCGTACGGATCCGACCGGTAATTAAACAAAATAAAATATTTATATTCAAAACATTTTAATATTGCTTTTAACTATTTTTGTATTATTTTGTTATTGATTTAACTTATGTGTTTATTGTTAATAATATTGTTTTAAAATAAAATAAAAAAAACATAAACCTCTATTTTGTATCAATCTCTTCCATGCACTATGTTCTTCCTTCATTACATTTTTTTTCTTCTTCTATCGTAGAGATTCCTTCAAACTTCTTGTGTGAATATGACCCACTTAAGTGAACAGATGATTCACTTGAATAAAAGTTCTTGTGTCTTCCTCTTAATGATCCAGTTTCGTTTGAAGGAGAATTATTCATCTTTTTTCACAAAATAAAAATAAAAAATAAAAAAACAAATTAAAACACAAAATCACAATAAAAAATAAATTTCAGCTAAATATAACTTAAATAATATAATGAAAGAAGAATAGTAGAGTTTGGTGTTGTCTTTTTTTTCATTTTCTTAAGATATTCATTATTTTAAAAATGTAATGGTCTACTAAAAAGTTGCAAAACCTCCTTATATTATTATCATTAACTCGTATTGTAATGTTCCATAATGAGTACTAATTGTTATTTTGCAAAATTGAAAGTATTTGGTCAAACCATTACTGAGGTGTGTTGGTTATTAATTAAGATTTTATTATTATTAATTCTGATTTTATTACCCTTAAACTATTTTACTGATATTATTACATTAATGGTCAATTTAGAGACATGTTAGTATTCTTATTTTATAGCTTAGCTTTTAGTAATTGTAATTTTATTACATATATTATTGAAGTAATTTATGGAATCGCCAATTTTTGTATTTAAGTTGTGCGAACTCAATACAAGTAATGAATGAACATATAATTAAATTAAGATATATTTACAAATTACATTTAGATTCAAATCCACAATTTAAATAAAATTTTGTGTAAACATATAATTAAAAATATTTATATATGTTTTATTACCCTTATTTTTGATACTTAGCAATATGATTATATTAAATTTTATAAAATTGTTATAATCAAAGAATATATTAACTATATAATTAAAAAAATTAAGTTATTATGTTTTATTTAAAGTAATTATTAACTATGTAATAGTTAATTTATATAATATTATAATTATGTTAATGAATATATCGAATCGGGTAAGTTTAAGAACTAAACTATTTTTATGAGAATTTGTCAGAAAGATGATGCATTATGGAAATTGCTTTCGGTGGATTTTCTTTTTGCATTCTTAAAAAATTAAATTAATACGGAAATAAATTTTTTTTTAAGTTAAGCTGGAACCAACTAAAGACAGAGAGATAGGTGAAGGAACATAAAAGATATCAGCAAAAAAAATCAAATAATAAATATCAATTTAAATTCTACACAGAATTTTATTTATTTTAAGAAGTTTGGTAGTACGATGTACAATCATTTAGTACATTGCTAGAAATGGCCTTCTATATAATTTAAAAGTTATATTTAAGGTAATAGAGAAAAAAATTATATTAAAACTCTTGAACAAGATCTCATTGGAAGCATAAATAATATATAAAAATTACTTATAACAAATAATTTTAAATTAATTAAAAATATTTTTTTTCATAATATTTAAATAAATATAAATTTTATTTTATAATATTAAATTAAATTCTAATAAAATATACACAAGTTAATAGACCCGAAGATGAAAACGATGTATTGAAGATTTTTAAACACATAATTAAAAAAATAATAATTAAATTTTCTACTAATTAGTATTAGCTTATATTTGAAGTAAAAGTAATAAAAATTAGCTATTGAAAAAAAAAATTATAATTTTTTTTTAATTCTTTTCTCTTGAGTCACACCTAACAAACCCAAAACTTTGATGGAAAGTTAAGTGGCTCATTTCCCGAAGCAACCCATCCACCCACAATTTCTCTAGCAAATAGCTTTATACATTGGGGATGTTCGCACATGGACAGGCTCCTTTAGTAGATCTGGCCAAATTAATAGGAAGAAAAATAACCATTAAAATAATGTACAACTGAAAGTATAAATTATTTAGCTCTCATTTAAATTAAATTTCCCACTTATTGGAAAAAAACAAAAAATTTAAATATATTAAACTTTTTCATAAGTTAATACTGAGTTATGCATGGTAAAAAAGATAAATAAAATCAACTTTAGTAAAAGTTTAAGTAAAGAAGTTTTCTTTAACCTATGTTAGAAGAAAAAGAGAGAAAATTATGTATATTGTTACTGCTCACGACACAAGTAGCACAGAAACTTATATACAGAAAAATCTTTAGTGCATATAACTGAAAGCAGTTAATGATCTCAACATATATGTACCTTGAACATTTTCCTGTGTATCCTCATCAAATGTGCTTTGTTGCAGGAAACTATGGCCCTTCCAATTTGGCTATATTAAATATAAAGACCACCTCAAAGGAAGAAAGATAAGATCCAACCAAAAAAATGCAAACTAGCAACCCATCCCCAATTAACCATGACTTATATGAAAATAAAACAAAGCTAAAAAGACAAAAAGACATTACTGAAACTCTCCGAATAACAAATAAATAACCCAAGACTACATTAAGAACATTCTGAATTGCAAAATCAGAAGGACAATATTACAGCAATCCCCAAGGCACCTTCATGGAACTTTGTTTTTCTTTCCAAAGACATCCCCTGCACAGCTCATCACATATAATACAATCCACTAACCAGGGAACAACACCCCAAACTACCACATGACTTCATCAGTATAGACCAGAGACATGATTCCATATTGAATACGATAGTTCATGCCGCTCTGAGCTCAATAACTATCAAAGGGGTCAATAAGGTAGCAGGACGACAGAGACAACTGTTGACTTTGCACTAACTACAAAACCTGTCGGTAAAAATAAAATCACAGACAAACTATCTGATAATATGAACAAGAACATAAAGAAGAATAACAAAATTTAAATGTAACATTACAAATAAGCAGGTTTTGTGAGCTTTTGACAGATAATAAGCTTCACAAAACCCGAAATTTCAATTTCAATTTCAAATCACCCACCACAGCACCTAACACTTAGCACATATGCCTGGTGAGCCTTTTTGAATAATAGCTGATTTAGCCATGAAGGGAGGAGGTGAAATTCTCATTTCTACATTTTACCCAAGCCATGGAAGGAGATTATTTTCTGCATAAAATGCCCACAACATCTGATAATTCCAGTTCCCAATAATAACTCTAGTCTTTTGTTTTCCCGATAAAATGCTTGCACCAACGAAACTGGATGAGGTAGTCATACATAACTTCTCCAGCTCTAACACCAGGTTGAGTCAACAACCAACCAGCAAAAAACTCCTGTGATCTCATTTGGGATAATTCTGCTAGCAGATTAACTCCGCACCTTCCCACTTCCAAGTGTGAGTTCCAAATCATCCAATGCCACTTCATGAATTTTTTCCCCAACCCAAGGCATTACCTGCACTCCAATCTCTTCTGAACTCGTCCTCATCTCTTGGATTGAGTTATCAGGCACAATATGTGGAACCAAAGGTTTAACAAGATTGAAGGTAGGAGAAGTTGGCAACGTAGATGCAGAAGGGGCAAATGCTTGGAATTTCATCCACTGGCTAGACTCACAGGTGGAAGTATCAGACTCGTCACATTCTGGAATAGTTGCCGGGGTGTAAAGGTGACGGTGCGTGGGGCTGGCAGGAGCAGAAGCTGCAAAGAGAGGGTAATTGAAGGACGCCATGGATTCTTTTGCAATAGACTCCCATGTAGGAATTGGTTTCGGATTTCTTGACGTGGGTGATGACAGAGGCGGCGTCACAGGGGCACTGTTTGATATCCTCAGAGGAGGAAGAGACAGGGAGGCATTGCGAATGTATGGAATGAGGTTTGATACACTGTCCTTATCCACATCTAACCGAAACGGGCTTGGGAAAGAGGATGAAGAAGGACTCACTTGGTATGAAGGAATTGGACTGGGATACGACGAAGAAAAAGGACTTTGGTTTTGTGAAGAACAAAAGGGGATGTTTCTCATCGAGCTCCCTGCACCATTGGCCAGAGGTGGCTTGCAACCCTATTCACCCAAAACACACAAAACTAAGTTACCATTTGCAAATTAATCACATAAACACCAACAATTGAGAGTTTACAGTTGAAGAGAAAATCATAAGTTCATATAATTCAGTCACAAATGAATCACATTAACACTAACAATTTAGACGAGAGAAACTCCACAAGTCTAAGCTGTTCATGACAAAATCATCAATCACACTGACACTATTTAGGGTGTGTTTCAAATTTAAGCAAAAATCAAATTATTTCAATAATATCTAGAGTCAGTTTTGTTTTTTAAATTGCCAAAAAACGATTCAACTTACAGATAATTAAATTCTCAGGAACTATCCCTTGTTACATGAGAGGAAAGTGTATATCAAGGTGCTTTTTTTAATATAAGTTACAAATTTTAATATTTATAAAAAAATTATTTTTATCTGAAAATAATAACGTTATTTTTCAGGAAAAAAAATCATTTTACAAATTTCAACTATTTGTCCAACATCATAATAGAGAGATTGCAAAGAATTATTCAAATAAAATAAAATAGACATAATAATAAGAAACTAAAGTGAACAAAACTCGAGTAATCTCAAGAGATGAGAAAATCATACAATTCATATACAATTCATTTCTTCCATTAACAATTAATATTGTTTTACTGGTAAATCCAACAATAATTGACACACAACTATAGAGCATCAAAGTTCGATTCGATTCAGTTTTTGGTATATCAACAAACAGAGATTTATCATTACTTGTATACTTTCCGCATCTAAATACGCAGTTAAGGATTAGAAAATCCGATAATTAAGTTAGAAATCTTCGTTTAACAAGAACGATGAGTAACTGAACCTTCTTCCTCGCTTCCACTTCCGAACATCAAATTCGCAATGCAGTATGAACGGAAAGTTAAACGTACCGTTTGATATAGATGCAAAAGTAAGATCCAGTAACGCTGTAACAGTTAAAATGAGTGTGATCCGTTTCAATTTTGATTTTATTACCTTGCGATATGTGGTTCCATCTTCTTCGACACACCAACCAGCTTCTGCGCAAAGCGCTTTGAGAACTTCGTTGTTGTCGCAGTGCTTCGGCAAGTTATAGTTCCCCTGAGCTCGAAGTCCAGTGTATATTTTCGCCGCGATCGCTCTTCGCCTTCGTTCTCTCCTTCGGTTATTCTCTCTCTCTCTCCACGACGGCTTTCTCCGACTCGCCGCCGCCGCCGCAGCCGCAGCCGAAGTAGCTCCGTCGGAGGCCATTTTCCGGCGATGGAGACTAGCGTGTGCGCGTCGCAGGGGATTTATACCCGAGTATGCAACGGAACGAGTTCACGAGTCACGAGGATCGCGCTTTTCTCCAATTGTCTTCGCTGGATGCGTGAAAGAACGAAGAATCTCATAAAGATAATTTCTGACCAGGAATATTTTCCGGTGCGGAAAGCCTCACCGCAGATTGTGGGGCCAATGTGTGAACGCTGTTGGATTTAATTTTCGATTAGAGATTGAACGGTTGCGATTGTTCGGCACGCGAAAGGGGTGTGAAGTGGGGCCCAGTGGAATGCGAGATGTGACGCGTGGAGGCGTTGCATTCCATGTGGAGTGCTTTCTCTGATAAGCTAATTATTAATGGAAGTGGGACCCACAACTGAAGATCATCAATGATTCAAAACACAATGATTCATCTCTGTAACAAAAATAAGAAATGTATTATTATTACAATTATTTATTTTTTAATTTGAAAAAAAAATCAAAACTACTTTTTTTTTTTGTTTTATTGAATTTAATAATTTATCTTATAAGGATAAGTGCATGTACTTACTACTAACACCAACTACTATTATTGTATAACATTAATTAAAAAAACTGATAAAACAATTCTTGTATTAATTAAAAGCATTGTAACTGCATATCAATAATTAAAACTTACATATGTATAAATAAAGTTAGTTAATAACATTAATTATATTGATTTCAGATTAAAAATATTTTAAAATTTCTTTGAGGTCAATAATTTTGAGTGTGGGAAATATTAAATTCTGAAAATAAAATCCATAAAAAAGTTAATATATCTTCTGTTGCTGAGATTTTTTTTCAGATAAAGTGGAAAAATCTGTACTATGCAGGCTGCATATTGCAGTCACTCCTTACTTGCTTCTTACTTCAGCAAAATACAATTAAATAAATTATCTTTTTTTATTTATTTATCTGATTTACTCATTCCTTTCACCCTTCCAAATAAAGAGAAAATAATTTTTTATTTTTTTTCTTTATTATGTATTTAAGTAATACATTTTTCAGTATATTTCTACGAAGTAAACTTTAAGCCTAACTCAACCCCATAAAAAAAAAATCGGCTCAATGAGATAAGGATTGCACCCACTTATATACACTGAAAAATTCTAATTTCTAGTCGATGTGAGATCTCCAACAACAAATGTAAAAAAAACTAGCAATTTTTTTAATAAAAAATAGGTATAAAATAAGCATGATTTGAATTAGAGATGTGTAAAGTAGCCTTGTTTAAATGAATAAATAAAATCACGTAAATTAAAATTGATTTATACATTGTTTTTTAATAAAAAAATGATTTCTCTGAAACTAAAATGCACAATTGAATTTTATTTTATGAAAGAATTAAATTAAATTTTTAAGTGTTTATGAAAAATTTCATTCTAATAGAATAATATATAATTAATGTATAAAAGAGTTTTCAAATATCAATGGTTGAAAAGGAATAAATGAATAGAAAATGCAGACTTAATCTAAAAAAAATGAGGCATTTTAAAATTAATAAAATAAATTACTATAATTATTATATTCGAAATACGATGTTTCTTTTCAATAAAGAGAGAAAGGCATAATAAATCTAAAGAATATTTTTTTTTTGTAAAAAAATAAATTGGTTACTATTTATTACCAATTATTTTCTGTTAAATAGTTACAACTAAAAAAGCACCTTAACCTAGTCCTGGTCGTACTTAATAATTCACATCGTGGCCATTACTTCACCTCATTTTTGCTAAAATTAGCAAATCATTTAATTAATACTAAGTACATTGTTAATTACTTCGTTGTTTGTTTAAATATAATGGTATCCCAAATCTTAGTTGATTATAATTAATCATATTTTTTGTTTTTTGCTTTAACTCTTAAAAATAAGATGAAAAGAATATTACATTTGGTATTCTTTAATTGAAAAGAGATATTATGTTTGGTCAAATTGATGACCCTTGAAACTGTCGTCATCGATTTGGACCAAGAACGGCGAAAAGCTTTTCTTTTTCCTTCTTTCTTTTTGGAGTCTTTGAAACTTTTTCTTTTTTCCATATTCTCTTATGTGGGTCCATAATGAAGCTACCAAAAACTCATGGACAATTTCTTCCTCCACCCCATGCTTTCTTCCTGCACCTCCATTGACAACTTTGGTTTTTTCCTCATTTCTCTTCATTAACATTCTTTTTTCCCCTTCTTCTCGATTCTAAAATTTCAAATATAGAATTCAAATATAACTTTGTATTTCAGATATTTTCTAAATTAAAAAATACCTTTCAAATTCTAGAATTTAAAATACAACTTTATTTTTCAAATGATCAAGTTCATAATGTATTTTTCAGACTAAAAAATATCTTTCAAACTTTAAAATTTGAAATAAAAAATTGTATTATGTACATTTCTAGAGTTTGAAATGTATTTTCGTACTCTAAAATTTTGAATACAAAATTGTATTCCTAATTCTAAGGTTCAGAAGATTTACTAATTATACAATTTTGAAATGAAAAAAAAAACACCTTTCACTAAAGGGTAATTTTAAAATTAGGGTAATTTTAAAATTAAAAGATTTATGGAGGTGCAGGTAGAAATTAAAATAAGTATTTGTCTTAGTACAGGTAAAGGTTTGGTCTTAAATTTATACAAAGTTTCGTTGTGCTTCCTTTGCATACTCTAATTGGATTTTGAATCCTATGGATTGTATGAGGTTGTTTGTTTAATACTTTATTGTGTTTGGTTTAGTTGTTCCTTAGTTAATCTGGTAGGTGTTTCTTGCTAAAAATATGGGAAAGTGTTTGCTCTTTATGTATTAGGAGTGGACCAACCCTAAAGTGGTCCACATTTATTTATTTTTTATTACTGATAAAAAATAAAAAATAAAAAATTGAGAAACTCATTTTGAGCAATTTAGATGAATCTAAGTAAACCATACAACATAAGTAGCATTAGTGTACTCTTGGATATAGAGGCACAACTGAAAACCCTTGCATGATAAGAAAATAATGTGTAAATTTCACAAAATTTGTCACTCAAGTGAATAGATAAAACTACTCTAACAGACTCAACGCTGCTTATGAAATAAATACATAAAAAAAAATTGCATTAAACTACAACTTACTGATAGCGCAAAAATGTTTACATTAGGACTCTTTAAACAAAATCCCATCGAATAAGCATTACATATCCCAGAAATGAGAAACTTTTCCCTGCCAATGTTAAAGACCACACTCTCACTGTCGAAGCAGAGCTTCAGTGCGTCTTTCTTTCTTCCCGTACCCACAGAAAAGAAGGTGAAAAAGAGTTACATTCAGAAGGGATCACGTTACTCATTCACAGAAAAGAAAAATGACAATAGATCATAACCAAGGACAGAATCTTTTTTCGGTTTTTGCACCCAAACTGTTGCAATTCACTTTTAAAATTACTAGAATGAAAAAAAGAATAACAAAGAAATCATTTTATGAAATCATGTCAAAATACTCAACACGATTTCAGACCACTCAAAATTAAGCATGAAGATTTCTTTAAAATGAAGTTGTGACTACGAGACAGCACTTCTCTATAGTCGTAAATGAATATTTTTTGCCCATTCTAGAGAATTGCACCGGTTTGGTGCAAAAACCTCTTTTCCTTAGGAATCACTTAACCGTCTTTTTGACAAAATATTTAGAATCTTGAAAGTAGAGGGGTTCATTTCCCCAAGCAACCCATCCAGCCAAAATTTCTCTAGCAAATAGCTCTATACATCGAGGAGGTTTGAGTCCAGGAACGTGCTCCACTAATAAATCTGACCAACATTCAGAGGAAGAAAAATATTCATTCAAATCATGTCTAACTTTTAGTGCAACTGATTGTTTATAAATTTAAAACACCACATTAGACAGACAAGGGTACCTGCAATTGGGGGTTTCCTTGAGTAATCCCCGGGAATGCTCATAATCACCCGATCGTTCTTCACAGGTTTAAATTCTGATAGATTATCAGTATTATTTACCTAGAAAGGAACAAAAGGGCACAACTGAGTGCTATGAACAGAAGGAGGATGTCTAATAGTTAGAAGGCTTAATAAATAAACATCGCAAAATCTGACCTTCCCAGGACTATATCCCAAGATAAGGCATTCATATGGCCTATGATGGAAGAGATCTAAATCACAAATCAAGGATCCGTTTTCTTTCACCTGCAATTGACAACAAATTATAACAGCGATTGGAAACACGTCATAAAATTATATGCCAATTGCCAAGGAAAGGGGTAGTAATTGAGTAGAGGAAACACCTTTAACCAATAAAAAGTAGCAGCATAGCTGACTCCCCAGGCAGGAAAAAGCTCACTCTCAATGAAAGAACGTAGCTTCTCTCTGTTGGTCACCCATAAGGCTACAAGTGCTCCTTCAGTGTGAGTGAGTTGCTTAATAGGAAGGGATAAAAAATACCTGTTGGGCAAGGTTTGGTACCTACATTGATGACATTGCAATCAAGTTCTTTAAAATAAGCTGCATTTTATGAACCAATTTTTGAAATGAGTAACAGTTATTGAACTCATCAATGAGTCACAAAGCTATTACTGTTTATATTATATATGTTACAGATATATATATCACATTCAATAATGAATTAGGCCCCTCCCCCAAATTCCAAGAAAGAATGAAAAACAAGTTTCAACCCTCTTCATAGATTCATTAGAGAGAAATGTATCCGAACAATAAAGATCAAAGTGAAGCATGCATATCCTTTAAGGCAATGCAGGGATGAATTACACCTCACACGGAAAACTTCACTTTAATAAGACATTATATGATGCATGAAATTTGAAAACATTACATCAATAAAACACATGACTTTTAACATACCTTGATTTCTGGTGGGCACTTGCATTTTCCCAAGGTGGATCCACCATTATGAGGTTGAAACCAGCATCAGCGTGAGCTGCATAAATTAATCAAACAAAAGTGCAATAAAAAATTATACCCTCATTGCTAAACCACCTTAACACAAAAGCTACCCTAAAAAATGCCACAAAGAATCTTCGCAACAGGGTTGACTGATAAGATCAAGCAATTAAATATTATACCCTCACTACTTGATCACTTTAACACAAAAGGTACCGTAAAAAATGACACAGAATTTCCGCAAAAGAGATTTTGCTGATAAGATCATACAGGCAGTCCAGAATTAGCTTCCATCTAACATAATTCAATTACAGTCAAGGTAACCATTACCATATCATGGAACTTTTGAACATTTATTCAAAGACATAAAAAAGAATGACAATGACACGTAATTAGAAACATCAACAAGTAAGGTTCCTGTTTTTTTTTCATGAAAGTGATTGTGGCATAACAGTAAACGCATACATTTTGGTATCAATGAACAAGACAGTAGCTAAGAGGTACCAAGACATGTAACAAGAAATAAAATTGAGTTTTATATGCAACCATTACCAGGAATTAGATTGCGAATCTGTCCCAGATCAGACTTCCACATATGAAAACAAATAAATATTATGAATGTAAGATACACAGCATTGGACCAAGATTTAAAAGTTTAATAAACTAAAATCCTAAGAATCCTCAACAAATAAAGTGAGCCAAAGAAGAGATTACGATAGATACAATCTTTGAAAAGTGAACATATCCCAACTACAACACCATGCAGGTTTTAACATACCATGTAAAAGCAGCTCTCCCGAGGCATTATATAAGGATTGCTCAAAATTTCAGCTACTGCATCATCTTGGGTGTCATTAGCAACCACATTATTAAAAGCACGGAGTACCTTCTGTACACATTGCCCACTGGGAAAATCTGAGAAACCAAAGAATTACATTTATTATGCAATAAGCTTTTGTTCACCAGCAAACTTCACACAATCCAACTAACAAAGACTCAAGCATTATGCCAATGATGACAGAACTAACTCAATCTACTACTTAACCACCACAGATAAATTTTTCTACTAATACTTAGAAATAAGAACATAAAATGAATTGAGTTACTCTCACAAGTTAAAACCAACTTATGCACTTCTCTAACTTCTCCAAAAGTTTAACGGCAAGTAGATTTTAACACGAGAGAAGCCCAATTAATTTCTTCGCCTATGAATCTCTTCAAATACATTTTTCCATAATGGGAAAATAAAATGAGAAGAAAAAAATAAAGTATGTTACTCTAAAAGCTAATATTAACCTACTAACAAAGAACGTAGCATTTCAAGAATGCCATTTTACTTTTTCTTATTTTCTTTTCTTGTGAGTTTTTATGAAAAAATTTAACTAACAACACCGTTATTTCATTCACTTTCCGAACAGTTTTTCCTCCATTTCATTAAAAAGTTTTCAAAACAATAGCAAGGTGTTCCTATTTCATTGCATATTTAACTTGTAATTAGTAATAGTAACCCAAACAAGGCATTACCACAAGGAATGTTGATAGAACAAAAAACACTCACCATCTAGATCCTTTGGGAGCGGGTGAGGGTCAGCGTCAGTGTCACTGACACGTAAGCTTAGCGTTACCTCAAGTTGAGGCGCCACGTGTCCCAGGTCAACGAAAGAGCGTTGACCACCGTCACACTCCCTCGTTGAGCAACTCGATTCACTCTTCAGAGCTTTCAAAGCATTCAACACTTCAGTCGATTTCAGCAAACACTCGTGCGCCGCCAACAGCAGTGGCCTCGCTTCCTGCACAACCCACACGTGCCAACACAATTAATTAATTAATAATTAATTACAGTCACAAATAATAATAATAATAATAATAACAACAATATACTCCGTTATTACCTGGTGACGCTGTAGAGCGATTAGCTCTCTCTCGTTCAATGGTCGAGATTCTCTGCGTCTCCGTTTCCGTTTCCTGAGAGAGGAAGTAACGGTGGAGCTGACGGAGTTGGGAGTTGTTTGGGTTTTGAAGAAGCGAGAATAGTATGTTGAAGGAGAAACGCTGAATCGGTGGTAAAAACGGTTGAGAACGCGGACGGAATCCACGAAAACGGCGTTTGAATCATCGAAGGAGTATACACCAGATTCGTAAAACGACGAAAGCTTGTGCGAGTTGTGTTCTCCTTCCATGCCTTGAGTCACAGACTCCACGCCCCCTGCGAGTAAGTGCGAGCGTGAACAAATGGGTTGGGCTTTTAAAATTGACTGGATGTTGGGCTTTTAAAATTCGACTAGTTTACTGCTTCTTCCTGCACTCCATCCCTTCTTTAGCCACCTCCCTAATAAACTTGATTTTACCATTATGCCCTTTAATAAATAAAATTAACAAAGCACAAGCAGCGCCCAAACTCCAAAATTCTCGTTGAATCACTCTTCAACCATTAACCTTCTTCATCCAGCATAGACATTCAAAAAGGTTAGTTCCGAATTCTTGAATTATAATTATTTTAAAGCATGAATATTTCTCTTTAGTTCTTATAACATCCTTGGTTAGATTCTTAAATAGGTCCGGATTGTATAGTTTATAAGTCAAATTTTAACACTAAAATGAATTTTGGATTATGAAATTTAAAAAGTATATTTGAAGTTCTAAATAACTTTTAGATTGTGTAATCTATGAGTCAAACTTTAATAGCAAAATAAATTTTGAATTATGTATTCTGTAAAACATAATTGAAGTTCTAAAATGGTTTATGGATTTTGTAATCCACAGTTCACTTAATACAGGATTACACAATCTAGAAGTGTGAGTTTGGTTCGTTTTGGATCCGGTATACGTTTGGATTAACTAATCCGGAGCACTTTAATATAATCTTTCTCTTCCAGATTATATAATAAGGAACTTAGTCCCGAACCAGAAAAACATTCCATATTACAATAATGCAGAACATAGTGTTCAATTATGGATTGAATAATCCATAATGTTATTTTGAACCCAAAACTGATTTTCGTATTTTGTAATCCAGAACATGATTGGTTTGCACTAATTGTTACGAATTGCGTGATTCGTTAATTCAGCAGATTAACCAATCCGAAAATAAAGTATTTAAGACAATGGATTGAAGACTTACCGAGAATGATGAGTAAACCACAAAGAACATCACCACAACAACACTGTCAGCACCACCATCACCATTACCATCACAATGCACCTCGAGAAGGAGCACTGCCACCATTTCCACAATAACAAGCACCAAGGACCTTCTTTATTTTGATGGAAGTAACAATTGGAAATAATTTATATTCACTTACTGAGAATAGTGTATTCTCTCAAAATTTATTTCTCCCATGATAGATACTAAAAAAGAAGATTCAAGAAATGAAATGTGTTTTTTTTTTCTTTTAAAATAGTTAAATAGTGACAAAGAAATTTCTCAATGAAAAAGAAAGTTTACGCAGTGTTCGTAATTTTAATATTCTACTTTATGTTTTCCATTTTATGTGATTTTTTTAAAACCATTTTAATTTCGAGAATTTTTGGTAGATCCTCCTCACTTGTGAAGTTGAAACCAGAAAAGACAACATAAATTAATGAAACAAAAGCCAAATTAAATACCAAATACAAGACCCTGGTTATGTTCGGATTCACGGCCAGACGGAATATACTGTGAAGAAGATCTGTTGAACTGATCTTCATCATCCAAATCAAAGTCATAGTTCTCTCCATCTTCACTTATGTCGTCCACGATATCTCTAATTATTGATTTTTCATGTTCCCTTAGTGACAACTTTGCATAGGCACAAAACGAAAAAGTTACTCACACTATTGCAACTTTAATTACAAGGACATGCATCACAACTTGATTTTCTCACAAGCAATGTTTTTCTTCCACAAAACACATGCCAAGCTACACTTTACTCACATGGCTACATAGAGATTCTTTTGGGTACAATGTCACCGAGATTCCCTTGGCAATTCACACTTATATTCATTGGTCGGGTGAATTTAAAGTTTCAGGAACTCTATTTAATAGAGTCCTATCTCATATCCAATTCACACTGAACCACCCACACTCATTTTCTATATTTTTTAGTTTTAATTTTAAAAATTATTATTATATAAAAAAATTAATTTTTTTTAAAAATTAATTATTTAAAAAAAATCAACTGAACTTGCCAATCGAATTGACAACTTCAATGGAGTGAAATTGTCAATCCAATATCCAATTTTATTTACACTGAAGTTGCCAACCCAGTTAGAAACTTTAATTAAAAAATAAAAAGTGGGAAGATTAACAAATTTAATTGATATTGCCTACACCATTGGCATGTTTGACCAAGAATTGCCCGTAATTTTTTCTAGTTTTGTCCATTTACGTAAATATGAAAACAAAAATACACCATTTTGGTGAAAAAACCAGAAAAAGTGGAGATAGAAATAGATGAAGAAAATAAAAATAGAGATTATAGGTGGATAAATTTATGGACCTAATATATATAAAAGAAAATCTCCAAGAAACCCTATAACCTCTTAAAAAAACTGAACTTTGATCTATTGGAGAACACTGTGAAGAAGAAACTCATACATGGCGTTTCAGAAGCTATTCTCCAAACGTTTGCTTAATAGTTTCAAGACAAACATGTCGTTCGAACGTGCCATCTTTTCTAAAGCTGTAAGGTCTCCGATTGTGCCGCATGAGAGTTTCGATCACAGAGGTTTTCTTCGGCCGTTTTTCCTCTTCCGGCAAATGCCATATCGTTCTTCTCCGGCGAAGCTGCCCGAGTTTCCCACTCTTTCCATCGGACAGGATCTCCCAGAGGCACCCAAAAATATTAACAACAACGCCAGTTTTGCTGATGCGGCGGTGCCACTCACCAGCGATGCGGTGTGGGGAGGTGGAATGTCCTTTGAGGACGTGAAGAGTACGAGGATCGTAAAAATGGAGTTGGTGAAGAGGAAGTTGAAGAATCTCACCGCAGATACGATTCAATACTCTGAGTTCTTGCAGATCTGCGTTGAGACGTGTGAGAATCCCGATCAAGGTGCACAGATTGCAAAACTATTGGATGACTCCGGAAATGTCGTCGTTTTGGGAAACTTTGTTTTCCTTAACCCGGCACGGGTAATCATTCATTACTGATATTCAGTTTATGAACATAATTTGATCTACCTTAAAAAATTGAGGATCTTTCATCTTATTTATCACTGTTTTCGTTTTTTTTTTTGGCATTAGTTGTGTGACTATAAATTCAATCTCTAAAACTCTTAGTCTTGCATATAAGAAATTGACCTTGAATTGTATGTATGCGGGAATGTGAGGTGTCTAATAGTTTACCATCGAAGGAGGTGATGATGTGATCAGTGACCACTTTCTTGCATGAATTTTAATTTTTCCTAACGAGAGTTTTGTTTTTGGTGCAAGTAAAAGTTTGGTCTTGGATCTCTTTAAATGTCAGATCAGTTAAGTTTGTTCTTTTTCGATTGGTGTCTAGAACCTTTGTTGTGCATGAGGTTAATTACTTGAGTGTGTTAGATTTAGCTTGGCCAAGGTAAGTTGTAGTTAGTTTGAGAAGTTTTAGGCAGAAATCGGTAGTTGGGTACCGTATATAAGGGTTGAACCACCCTTAAAGTGATTCTTATTTATTTATTTTTTATTTTCGATAAAAAAAATTCATTTTTAGCAATATTTATGTTTTGCCATGTTTATGGCCTTTTTATGTTTGTGTATGGCAACATGATGTTGTGTTTATTTCTTGTCTTCAACTTTGGGATTATAAGTTCCAAATTTTAACATGATAATTATATCAAATGTGTAACTTTTATTAATTTAATTCATCACATAAAGTGTGGGATTTGGATTTGATTGACTCAGTCTTTTTCATAGGTTGGATTTAGTGCATAATATAATGTTGTTTTGATTCTGATTTATAGGTGAAAAAATCATTAGAGCAGATATTATTAGCAGACAATGACCCTAAAAGGGAGGAGTTTAAGCAAATGGTGAAGCAGATTAATGACAAGGCCATGGCCCAGGTCCAAACTGAGCTTTATTTTGGATTGAGCTTTTTGACCATCCTTACCTTCGGCTTTGGGTTCTATTTTTGGGAGCTACTTCGGTGGGATGTGATGGGAATTATATGTCTTTTTGTTGTCTTTTCTAGGCCCACTAGTTTTTACTTATACCGATTAAGGGTCAACCAACAACGTTTGATGAAGACATCTAACTTTGACATAGATAGGTATAAGGAGTTATGCAAGACCTTTCCTGAGAGTGAGAATCTTGGGTGATTGAGTACCTATATTTATTAAGAATAGGTCTTATTATTCTATATTGCTGCGTGGTTATCTTTTAGTTTATATATTGTTATTTATTGAAGAACTATATAATCAATCAATGATAGAATGATTTGGATGCTAACGGATACCCGGCATAAATATAAAAATTTTCCATCATTAATAAAAATTTCATATTTATTTGAAAACTCAATAAGTAGAGGATGACCATGAAAACAAGACAATATTATTCTATGCAATACATATTATACTAATATTTTATGAAAATAAGAGATCATCTTAGAGACCACCTCCAAGATTCAGAAAAGAAGATAGTCGTATAAGTTTTCATCAAAGTAGTAAAATAAAATAAATTGTTCATAACAAATTCTTTGCTATAAGTATCTCGATTTAAAATCGAATTATGCACTATGAATAATGGTGTTCATAGGAACCATGACTGTAGATCGTGAACTAGTACACCGGATAAGTTATGTTCCTAAGAAAGAGAGAGAATAATTTCTTTCTAATGTGAGAGATCCTACTCTTGGTTGAATTTCTCAGCTTGCTTATTCGTCTCTTCATTGTCCTGCTGAAGAGTTTGCATTGTTTCCATTATTTGTTGTAGGGTGGCATGTCATCCTGTCTTGCACTTGTATTCCTTGTCTCGTGTTGCTCTGACTATTAGAGTTTGTGTTTTGAGTGTTTTCGTGGTTAGCAGGATTAGTTTTACCTGTCCCATGGTGACCGCCAAATATTCTCGCGCAACTTTTGAATGTTCGGAGATCATAATGAGATGAGGGAAACTCCACCTATTGACAATACTCCAACGATATCCGACCTTCGACGATTAAGTTAATAAAAACATAAAATATCAGTGTAGTATGTATTACATATAATAATATGCTCTTTGTTTTTTTGAGTCATCACCTATTTATAGAGTTTTTTCTCGTAATAATATCACAAGAGAGATCTAGATAACAACAATTATATTTTCTATCTATAATTTTTTACTGATATATGAATAAATTCACAACTAATATAATAAATTATAAGTTATAAAACTTAACACTATTTTGAAATATTACTTGAAAAAAAAATATTATATGACACAATAACACAATTTCTTATTTACAAAATATTGCGGTGAGTTTGGCATGAGTGTGCATATCAGCTTTAACACACACTATTAATATTTTTTAATTATAGAAAACTATTATTTCTCTTTAACAAAAAAGTTAACACCATAAGAACGTATAGAACGAAATTAACATGCATTTTTATTAGAGTTTCTTTATATAATCTCTATTAGAGTTTCTCTATATAATCAAATTTTCAATATATAATCTCACCTCTAACACCTGTTCTTAATTTGTTAATTTTGACAAGGTGTACATATTGTAAATTAGTGATTAAATTAGGCAATTAAAATATATTTAGGTTATATCTAGATACTGTATAGGAATCAAATTGATATTTAGGTTATAAATAAAAGATAAATGATATGAACTAAATTTATTAAAAAGATAAATAAGTTTTCTTCTTTCAACTTTGGAGATATTTTTCTTTTTTAGCAATGATAATTTGACACCTCTCACTTCAAATTACACCTCTTCAAATGACAAAAATATCTTTTTTACACTTCGTAACCTCTATCATTTGAAATGTGTAATTTGGAACAATGAAAAAGTGAGTATCAAAATAATATTTTTATTGGTAATGGGCTATCAGACCAAACGGGATCGATTCTTTGAGATTATATATATATATATATATATATATATATATATATATATATATATATATATAAATCTCCATGAAACCCTACATTCTCATTGGTTTTAAAAAAACTGAACTTTGATCTATTTGATAAGAGTGTGAAAAAGAAGAAACTCATACATGGCATTTCAGAGGCTATTCTCCAAACGTTTTCTTAATAGTTTCAAAACAAAAGTGTCGTTCAAACGTGTCATCGTTTCTAAAGCTGTAAGGTCTCCGGTTGTGACGCATGAGAGTTTCGATCACAGAGGTGTTCTTTGGCGGTTTTTCCTCCTCCGACAAACTGCATATCATTCTGGTCCGGCAAAGCTGCCCGAGTTTCCCACTTTTCCCGAGGCACCCAAAGACATCAACAACAACAACGCCAGTTTTGTTCATGTGAAGGGGCCAATCATCAGCGAAACCTCCTTTGAGTACATGAAGAAGATTATGAGAGCCAAACTAATGGAGAAGGTGAAGACAAAACTGAGAAATGTGGCCGCAAGTTCTATTCAGTACTCTGAGTTTTTGCAGATCTACATTGATACCTGTGAAAATTCCGATAAAGGTGTAACGTCATAGGAATAATTACCACATGACATAAAGGGGGAAGTCATAAGCATTTATACCTTCCAGAATGTCAAATGACAAACACCGCAAGACAACTCCAAAACCTCTAACTAGGCCTTCTCCAATGAACAACGCAATACCACTACAAAACCTTCCACTAAGCGGCGTAATGCAACTAGAATGCACAACAATGAGAGCACCAAAATCACCAAAATCGTAAGTTCCTCGACAAAATGTAAACAACAAAAATAAAAATGAGAGAGGTGTTAGCCATGGTGATTTTCGTCCATTCACATTTCTGATGGGATGCTGAAAGAAAAAATGGTGTGTGTAAGAATAAAAATATGAGGTTCAGGGATAAACACCCTTACTTTTGTTATCGGTATTTTTCCTCTGACCCATATATTTTTCTTAACAATGTTGAATTTGACATGAAAGTTGGGTTTATGTCTTATTGGTGACCTTACTAACGGAAGGATAGAAAAATGATATTTGAACCACCAATTTGCTAGTAAGGGTACGTTGTTTTTAAGACTGAAATTTGTTACTTCTTGATTCTTATAAGCCATGTATTGACTTGATCGTCAAGAGTGCAATTAGCAGGTAAGACTCTCTATTTCAACAGAGCAACGTTCAAGAGTAGCAAGAGATAAGACAATTCATGAAGAGACCGACGGAACTAGAACTTGTCATCAGAGTCAACCGACGAGCAAGTTAACCGGCAAGAACAAAAACATTGTTTTAAGTTATTTGGATTCACTTTTAGAAAGTTAAAATTTTTGTATTAAGTCATAACTAAAAACAAAATATATATAGTAAAGTACTACATACATATATGATTACATATATAATAATGTGAAAATATGCTTATAATTTTGTATCTATTATTTAAATTTAGCCTCCAATAATTAAAAAGAAAAAACAGATATACTGTCAAAGTATATGAATAAATTCACAACAAATATAATAAATTATAAAACTTAACACTATTTTGAAATAGTACTTGTGAAAAAAATATTATATGAACCAATGACACAATTTTTATTTACCAAGTTTAGTAATTTTTTTTTTATTGTTCAGTAATGCGGTGAGTTTGATTGGTTACATATGTGCATATCACATACTATTAATATTTTTTATTTATAGAAAACTATTATTTTTATTTTAAAAAAATTAACACCATAAGAAGTTTTTTTGTTGCATAGAATGAAATTAACATGCATTTATATTAGAGTTTCTCTATACAGTCAATTTTTCAATATATAATCTCACCTCTACTCCGTGTTCTTAATAAAATTAGTGATTAAATTAGTCAATAAAAATAAATTAAATTATAATACATGATATATTATTATTATAGAGAATAATTTGGTAATATCTAAATACTGCTTAGGAATCAAATTGATATTTAACTTATAATTAGAAGATAAATGGTATGATTAACTAAATTAATTAACAGAAAATAAAATAAATAAGTTATTCTTCCTCTATATATTAAGTATTTTTATTTTTACTTTATCAAAATATGTAAATTAATTAAAAGTTAAGAGGAAAGTAAAGGCACTATTGGAAATAAATGCCTAATGTTATCTAGGGTGAGAAAAATAGATAAGCAGAACAATTTTTGTTAAGAATGACACTTAAAAAAATATATTGGATATTTTCATGAAAATGAATAAAGAGCGAATTGAAAATCATTAACATGGGGACAAAGTAAAATTAAATTATTTCAAAATAGTTAGTAGGTTTTGGTTTTAGTTTTTAATAAGTAAATAATTAAAAAAATTGTTCTAACAAAATTGACTCATAAAAACTACTTGCAGAAAAAAAAATGTAAAACAACATATATTTACAAGTTAAGATTGAATACCGCACTTCTATTTAAATGAAACAAAATATACATAAAATAAAAAAATATTTAAGTTAATTTGTGTAAAGCTCTATTTTCATTTCAATTTTTTTTCACTTCAATTTTTTTTTTCATTTCTCATTTTTTGGAAAAAATTCTAGCTTCTTTATACTATTTTTCTACTCTAATTTCTTTCAAATCTTAAATCTTTCCGAATTTGATCACACATGGTAAAAAGTTGGAGAACTAAGATTATTTTCAACCAATAAATTCTTTAATTAGAGTAATTTCTTATTTGTTTGGACTATTTTTATTCCTTTTAGATTTGATGTAGATCTTGGTGAGGTTGATTGAAAAAAAGTGATTCTCTCAACTTTTTTTAATCCTATAGTGAAAATTGATGTTTGAAATTTTTTTTCTATGTATTTAGATTTATAGTAGTTATCTTGCTTGAGTTAGAAGTTACTATATAAAAAATTATTACAACTAATGAAAGTTGATTATATTTTTTTAGAAAATTTTGATAGATAATTTAGATGTGAAGATGACTTTCTCTCGGTATCTTGATTTCTATGTTAGGATTATGTTTTGTTTAAAAACAATCTGAATATTTAAAAATAATTTGAATGTTTGAAATTCACTAAGAATGTTATTTGAATTTTTTGTTAATAGATGATTGTTTGAAAATGCTTTCAGTCTAATACTTTTATTGAGATGTTGATATGGTCCATAGATTATACATGTTAAAGTATGAAATTTCTTAAATTGAGTTTTGACTATGATTTAAATGAGTAAAGTTAACTTCCTATAATTTTACATACACTAGTTTATGAGTTTAATGTGAATGAAAATATATTGAGTTTAAATGAGGAAGGTCGAATTGAAATGAGTAGAGAATAATATTTGAACAAACTATATATTGATAATTATGAATTTGTTTCAAATAGTTATATTTGTTAAAGTGTTTTTAAGTAACAAATTTGAAAATAGATTTGGTTCTGTTACATGAAGTTGATTTTCTTTCAAGCGAAAGATTTTTTGCTAAAGTAAAAATAGGGTTGAAACTTTCGACTTTATTTTCGTTTTTGCTCAAGGTAATAGAGTTGAAACTTAACCCTTCCTCTTGACTATATTTTTGCTCACACAAATAAATTTTCGTTAAAAAAAATTGAACTAATAAAATTTTGCTCTTATTTTTCTTTTCTTTTGTCTTTTTAGTGGATTTAATATAAATATTTAGTATACATGTAAATAGAATATTAATTTATATGAAAATAATTGTAAAAAGTAATAAAAAATATATGAATTTGGAGTTATTAATTTTGAATGATATATGAACCCTTGTTTGAATTGTGTATTAAGTAAAAACAACAGTGTTATAACAATCATTCTCTTACTTTAATGATAATATTTTATTTGTTAAACATCTTTATATGTCTTATTATATGATTTTTTTTATATTTGTATTTGATGGAATTGAATTGTTTGTGGATTACTAATTCAAAATATATTATTCTTATAGATTTGTTTTCATATTAGAAATTTATATGTATGTGTTTGTGTCATAATTTACTATAGTGATATTTTATAAAGGAAGAGATATAAATATAAATGCATAGAAACAAATATTAGAGATTTATTTTATACTTTTTTTGTGTATTTATATATATTTTTGTTATATTTAAGTTAAATTTACTTTATAAGTAATTATGTTGAAATTTATTTGAAATTTGATTATAGGACCAATACCTCATAGTTAGGAATCATTAAGAAATGAGAAATCTAATAAATACATATTCTATTAAAAATTCACTTACACAATTTGACTAACATCTAATGTTTAAATGAATGTTTCTATAAAATCAAAATTTGGAAGTGCATATATTTTAAGTTGCTGATAGTTTTATAATTATTCTTTTGTCATCTTAAATATCACTATATGTTGACTGTGTTGGTTTAGAAAAGTTTTAAAATATTAATAGAATTTTTGTTTTTATTATTCCAATGAAAAATGAGATAGTTAAATATATGTAAATATATACTTTATACTTAATCAAATATGTGATATATTAATTTTTACTTTTATAAAAGTTGATACAAGTATTTTATTAACTTGTTAGTTCTAATAATTTATTGATAGAGTATAATTACAATTTGTATAAGGAAAAAATATATAAACTTTTAAATTAATATAAATGTATTTATTTTTATGCTAATATTTCCAGAGTATTTGTTGATAAAGGCCAACTACAATTAATATAAGAAAATAGTTTTTATATTATTTTTTAAATTAATAAAAAAGTTATTTTTATGCCAAAAAAAATAATAATGTGCAATTTTTTTTCACTGACACGTGTCATGTTATAACAAAGTTTTTCTGATAGAAATGCCACGGGAGAATGTGCTTTTGGTCATCTGTAATATTTATAACTTGTTTTTTATAATGAATTTGATTTTGTTTTTTATTTTATTAAAATCACAGTAAATAACTTGTCTTTACTTTACATACTTTAGTCATTATTTTATATTATAATAATAATTATATTAAATTTTTTTATTTATATTTATCATAAAAATATTTGGGTGGAACTGGACCGTGTTTAACCGAGGAAGGAAGTACTCTCACATAAGACCTGCACGCGCCGAAACACGCGCCGAAACCTGCATCAGCTCAGGTTATTCGTGTACACGTGTATAACGTGTAGATATATATGAGCAGAATTTTGTTGCAACCGTTTTTATAATTTATATTTAGTTTAATTTATATAAATCAAATAAAATATTTTTATTTGTATTCAATAAAATCGATTCATCATTATTATGAATAATATAATATAATGATTAAGTATAAGAAATTAACATTCTCGTATAAAATAAATATATTAAAAATATCATTGAAAAAAGTTTCAATTATGATTAAAAAATTATGTAAGTAAAATAATGAATATAATGAAAAATACATTTTAAAATTGTACAAATTACAATATTTTTCTATAATGCAAATTAAATTTGAAAAATAATAATAAAAATATGAACCGAACAAATTATATAATAGTCACATAGAAAAACACAACATGCACGTTATATAGTGACACGATCAAAAATGAAGTTTTTGAAGATGACGCGCAAGTAACCAATGAAGGACGTAATGAATGATGAAATAATTATAATGAATACCTACAATGCAATAATAATAATAATGTGAGAAAAAAAATGAAGAAAAAAAAAATATTAAAAAATAGAGAAAATTCATTATAATTGTTTTTTTTATTGTATATATCATCTCTAGATAAATTTATCTAGAAAATACATTTATCTCTAGATAATTTGGTATCAATTTTTATTGTATATATCATCTCTAGATAAATTTTTTTTTTTCTGTTTTTTCTTAATTGTTTAATGAAATTTGTCAGAAAAAGTTTTATTCACTGGTTTCATTTTTATTAATCACACATCATTTACTTTTTGCCATCAGACAATGATGTCTTAGGGTTTCCCTTGTCTTTAAAATGTTTAATCTTTTATGGGTTTAAAAATTAAGTGCTCTTAGGATTAGTAATTGAGTGATACAAAACCTATGATGCTACAAAAGCAATACTTGTTTAGGGAATATACTTACTTAGAAGTTCTAAATTCCTTTATATATATAAGAATTCAAAACAATTACTAAGCTTTAACATGTGACATTTAATTAGAGTGCAATGAATTATTAGGGTTAGGGTTATTAGATTAGAGACTCATTTAAGAAAATTGATAGATGAAGGAATGTGATGGTTCAAAATGTTGAAAAATTTATAATCTCTTAAATGGCAAAAGACAAAGATGCAAACATTTATTTAGTGGAATAATTTTTAATCCAATACTCTTAAATAGTAAACAATACTCCAATTTATTTATTAAAATAAGATCCATGACAATATATTTTTTAAATAAATTTTTTAATAAGAATGTTTTTCTTACTGTTACACGGCAATAAAAAATATGTATAATTTTGTTAAAAGAACTATAGGAGCTAATTAGTGTGTTCAATCATTATCTTCATTTTCTTTTCTTTTATTTTAAAAGTTAATTGTTCTTAACATTTAAGAAGAGTTACCTTCAGATTTTTTTTTTTAAAATCCAGCTGTATACAATGATTAAATCATGCAGATAACTAGTATATAATTAAACTATTATTAACATTGATACTATTATTCCTAATGAAAGTGAGAGATGCAAATTACAATTTGTTTGATCAAATTCACTTTTGAGTGATTGCTAAAATTTAGTTAAAGAGTTATTTTTTATTACTAAAAAAGAATAAATAAATAAATATAGTGTATCAACTCTGAGACTCAGTCCAATGAAATGTTACATTTATTATTAAACTGACAACCTTAATCAACCTAAAACAGTCATAAACTTTTAATTAAAAAACATACATAATTTTTTTTAATCAGTTGAAAACACGCACTATAAAAAAAAAGTAATATTTTTTTTCTTTATTTGGATTTAAAATTGTAATAAGATTAGTTATTTAAATTTGTTCTACCTAGTAGATAAAAGTGTGGTTAAAAATAAATAAATCGCATACTACATGATATTATGTTTCTATTTTGTTTCTTATTCAGTGTTTGCTTTGTAATTTTATGAAGGTATATAACTCTCACATTAAGAACATTAATTTATAATTACAGGCTAATTCAATCTTTTTTATAATGAATTGCAATTCCCAAACCAGGAAAAAAAGTGTTTGTTTTTTCAAAGAACACAGAACGGGGCTTTAAAATATCTGACACTAAAGAGAGTGTCACATGTTTACCTTTTGTTTTTGTTTTTGTTTTTGTTTTTTCATCTCTATATGGTTCCCTTTGTTGGAACAGAGTGTGAAGTGTTTTGGTACACGTGTCAAATAGGTGGTGGTGTGCATGTGAATTTTAAGCTCTTTTGGTAAACCTTCTTCAATCTCAACTATAATTGCAAGCAAAAACTTAATACATGAATAGGTAGGTGTCAATCTCTGAACCATTCTTGCCAAATGTCAGCATGCAGAGCAACTAGCAATATGTGAAGACATTAATTTTTATTTTTTATTTTTCTGTTTTTGAGGTTTTGGGACCACCTCCTTTCTCTCCAAACTCCATTAATGGAACCAGGGTTTATGTTCTTACTCCAATATTTTACTTGCTGTTACAAATTTTTTCATCTCAAAAGTTTCTCTTTAATAAAAAGTAAAACCTAGAAATATACAGGATAGAAAAAATTTTAATTAAAAAAAAATATATATATTTTATTACCGTTAATATAGTCTCACATATTCGAATGGAACAGAACACCTATTTTTTTTTAGTGAATAATACTTTAGATGTGATGATTGATCCTAACGATGCTATCTCTCAAAATTGAAATTGAAAAATTAACTTTTAAAAATAAAACAATGACGGAACACCAACTTCTAATGTAGACAATATCTCAAATTTGATATCAAGATTTAGGGTTTGAGATTAGTTTTTTTTAAAAATAAAATGAAACATCGACTTTCAAAGCAGACAATACCTTAATTTTGAAATAAAAATTAAATATTGTAAGACACTAAAATGGGATTTACAAAATTCTTAAGATAAACCATATTAATTTTTCAAAATAAATTATTAAAAAACAAATAAGTGTATTCTTCATTTTTTTTTTGATGTTCTTGTATACGTTTATAATATATAATATATGTAAGATTTGTAATGTTTTGTTTGTTTTGGTTGAGAATCCTTGCAAATAAATATACTTAGTTGTCACATTTGTGTTGGGGTGTGAATTAATAATTAAAGTTGTAGATATTAAATTAAGGGTTAAATAAACCTTAGACAAGATCGGTCTCTGAAAATTTAGTATTTATAAATTCATATGTACGAAAAAATCATAAATACTAGAAAATAATTTTTCCAATATTGTAATAACATTTAGAATGCAAAAATATTATCTTATATGGGATTTCATTACTTTAAATAGATAAACATCAATTTTAAGAAAATCATCTGTATTTTTATCAATTTTGTACCAAAAGTAAAAGTTGTATTTAAAAGTTTTATTTTATATTGTGTAAATAATAAAAAAATATTTTTTTTTGGTAAAATCATTAGAAATCGTATTCATCACCAATAATACCTTCACACCTTGAGCCTGAATGCCTTGACACCAGTGAATGTAGAGTAGGTGTGTGACCCCATGCAAAACTTTTTATTATATTTTTTCTAGTCATATATTTATTTATTTACTATATTTGGTTTTAAAACATTGTTTAAGTTATTTGGATTCAGTTTTAAAAGGTTAAAATGTTAGTATTAAGTCATAATTAATATATATATATATATATATAAAATAAATTCATACATATATAATGACCCAAAAAATATGCTTACAATTTTGTATTTATTATTTAAATTTAGCCTTCAATAATTAATTAAAAAAACAATACATGAGATGTACTGTTAAAGTATATGAATAAATTCACAAAAAATATAATAAATTATAAGTTATAAAACTTAACACTTTGAAAGAAACATATTATATAAAACAATTTTTTATTTACGAAATATGTTTATTAACTTTTTTTTATTGTTCAGTAATGCGGTGAGTTTGATTACACGATTGTGCATGTCAACTTTAACACATATTATTAATATATTTTTAATTACATAAAACTATTATTTTTATTTTTAAAAAAATATCACCATAATTTTTATTTTTTTTTGCATACGATGAAATTAACTTGCATTTATGTTAGAGTTTCTCCGTATAATTAAATTTTTAATATATAATCTCACATTCATACACGTGTTCTTAATTTGTAGGTTTTGACACATGTGTTCAATTAGTGATTAAATTAGACAATAAAAATAAATTAAATTATGTATATGAGATATTATTATTATTAAATAATGGAGAATAATTGTGTAATGTATAAATACTAATCAATTGGATCAAATTGATATTTAAGTTGTAATAAATAAATAAAAGTTTTAATGTTTCACGTTACTTTAATTCATCTCACCTAACACTTTAAGTAACAACAATAATTTATCATCAAAAGTATTATTAGATAGAAAAAAAAATACAAAAACATAGGTAATTGGACCAAAACTCATATGTTAATAAAAATGACATATAAGTAAACTATACATATTCATAAAGAAATATAAGAACATAAATCATATTAGATGGAAACCTATTATACCAATAAGAATATTCTTTATGAATAAATAATAATTGACCAACTTATCAACACACGTATTTTTTTCCCAAAAAATACACGAGTAATCTTAAATCTATTTTTTCTACAGTAATTTAAGACAAGTATTTCATCGATTACGAAGCATCCAATCAAACATTTGTCCTATCATTAAACGCAACACAAACCAAAGCAGAATCACATACAGACAAACATTAGTAAGTCTCATATTTTAAGTTTATTCATTGTTTATTACTGATAAAAAAATGTATAACCTCATCAAACTCAGAAACCAGATAAGTCAGAACTTTAAAAAACGTAGAAAAAACTTCAATAAATTTTTCTATACTCCCACGAAAAATATCTCCACAGGTAACATTATCTACATGTTGTAATAATTGTATGATTAACTAAATTAATTAAAAAGAAAATAAATAAATATGTTCTATATATATATACAAGAAAACCTCAACGAAATCCTCCACTCTCACGAGTCTTAAAAAAACCTTTCTGTAGTGAAAGTTGATCTATTGGAGACACTTTCTATCTCTCTTCTTCCAATAAAGAGAGAGAAACAGAAAAAACAGTAATAAAAATCAGAGTAACACTGTGAGGAAGAACTCATCCATGGCGCTTCAGAGGCTCTTCTCCAAACGTTTTCTCGACAGTTTCAAGAGAAAGGTGTCGTTTGAACGCGCCATCGTTTCGAAAGTCGTGCCGGCTCCTCTCGTGTCACAGAGTTCAGATGACAGAGGCTTTCTCCGGCAGTTTTTTCTCCTCCGACAAATGGTGTATCATTCCGGTCCGGCGAAGGTGCCGGAGTTTCTCACTCTTCCTGTCGGAGAGAAGCTCCGAGAGATGCTCAAAGACATCAACAACAGCGCCAGTTTCGCTCCTGTGACGGCGGCGCCAATGATCGGAGATGCAGTGTGCGGAGCCGGAATGTCCGTGGAAGACGCCAGGAAAATTCTGAGAGCCGCACAAATGGAGAAGTTGAAGAGGAATCTGAGAAATGTTACGGAAAGTTCCGTTCAGTACTCTGAATTCTTGCGTCTCTGCATTGAGGCCTGTGAAAATCATGATCAAGGTACAGAGTTTGCAAAAATATTGGATGAATCCGGAAACGTCATCGTTTTGGGAAACTCCGTTTTTCTCCGTCCGGAAGAGGTATCACCTCTGTTCTGGTTACTGCTTTTTTGTATTTTGACTTCATTTTCAATTGGAAGTTTGTTTTATTTAAGCTATAACAGAGTTCTGTTTTTTTTTTTTTTTTTTTTTTTTTTTTTTTTTTAAACTAGTGTCTCTATAGCATGCATTCATATATTTTCATTTCAAATATCAAATTTGATTGAAAAATATTTTGTGCAACCAAGTTCTATAATCATAGCTGATAATTTTTTGTATCAGTTTAAAAATAAAAAAATTAGTATCAGATATTAATTTATTTGCATTTATTTCTTATAAATGCATTATCTCTACTTTCTAACTATTGACTGCAATAAATGTTAAGTTGGTAAAACAAACAAAATTAAAAGAAGTCATAGGATAATGATAAACACATTCTTGCTTGAAAAAATACTGTATCTTATTTTTTTCATATTAATCATAAAAAAAAAACTATTAACGCATTCTTCATCATAACCATAAAACCATAAATTTTTGTTTGAATGCACAAAACTATCGTCCATTAGACATTAAATTTGTTTTTAGTAAAAATGTAATAAAAGACAAATTAATGTGTCAGTAAACACCATTGAATTGAAACTGCAGTGGGCACGTTCTGCAATCTTAAATGTGATGATGAGGAATCCTTATCCTAATTTGGGGTAACGGGTATTTGCTTTGTCCCATTGTTACCAACATTAACCTTATGGAGTTTTTAACTATGATTTTTTTTATAGGACATGTGGAATGTGAGGTGTCTATTTTCCCATCACCATGACCACTTTCTTGCATAAATTTTAATTTGCGTGATGGAAGTCTCATTTTTTTATCTTATTATCATTCTGAGCAATATTTTGCCATGTTTATGGCATTTTATGTCAATGTAATCATTCTTTCTATTCAAAACGTGGCAACATGTTGTGAATACTTTTGTCTTCAACTTTGGGAGAAGCTCCAAATTTTAATGAAGGGTCACAATTATCTGAAATTTTTTGTCTAGACCAGCGGTGCCTCAAAAACAAACCGCTCCTTTCATGTTCATATTTACAAAAGAAAAACAATTTTTTTACAATGACAACTTGGTCTTTGGTTGCTCACATATTTGTTGTTGTTTTGTAACTTTTATTAACTAATTTCATGTGGGATTTGATTAAGTTGGAGTTAGTGTAAGATTTGTAAGATTTGACTTGTTTTGTGGGATAAAAACCTGATCAATTAGTGCAGTGTATAATATAATGTTGTTGTTTTGTTTCTGATTTATAGGTGGCAAAATCAATAGAGAGTTTAATCAATCAGACAATAGCCAACCCAATAGATTATAGAAGGAAGGAGCTTGAGCAGATGGTGAAGCAAAAAGCTATGATCGATGACAAGGCCAAGGACCAGGTTCGAACAGAACTTTATTTTGGCCTGGGTTTTTTTACAGTCCAAACTCTTGGATTCATGAGACTCACTTTTTGGGAGCTAAGTTGGGATGTGATGGAACCTATATGCTTTTTTGTTACCTCTTTTGGGTTTGCTCTGGCCTATCTTTTCTTTCTCCGGACCTCCATAGAACCATCCTTTCAAGGCTTCTTTGCTCATCGATTCAGGATAAACCAGAAACGTCTCATGAAGACACACAACTTTGACATGAATAGGTACAATGAGTTATACAAAGCATGTTATTCCAGTTTTCATGCTGGTCCACTCTTTCATCCTCCTAAGACACTCATTTAATTCAGTTAAGAGAGTCTGGGATGATTGAGTAACTATGTACATATATAACTTTTTATAAGTAATACTCTGTCACATTATGGATCAAATGAAACCCTTTGTTTAAACAGAATGAAAAAGAAATATTGACTTGAAGAAATAGAATTTAAAAATTTAGAATATAATATGATATTATGGATTCTATAGCTCCGAAGCCTTACAATTATATAAATTAAAAATGAAAAAAAAATTGTATATATTTTGTTGAAAAGTAATTTAGAAATTAAATTTTTTTATTGAAATGCAGGAGAAATTATTTTAAAAGTCATTAATAAAGGAGGTTGATTTATAATATTTTTAAAAATTTAAATGAATTGGTTGCTTTTATTAATATATGTGATTGTGTTATTAGTGTCTCGTGTTAAAAGAGAGTATATCCTTTTTTTTTCTCATAATAAAAAAATATTAAGACTTTAATCTAATGCATAAATATTGTTTTTTATTGGATTGATTTATTTTTTAATTAAGTAATCCTTCTTATTTCGATGTTATGCTCAACTTAAACATTTAATACTAAAATTCCACGTGTCAATTCACTTTAATATAGTAAAGCCTACAAAATATTATGTATAAAAAATAATAACATATCCCAATACGTTCTATTTAACTGAATAAAGATGGCCAGATTGACATTTTCCTAGACTTTCTACTCAAAAGAAAGAATCAAATAAAAATAATAAAAAAATGAGAAAAAAACAAAAGTAATACTTGCAATTTTACGATTTTAATTAAAAAAAAGGTAGAAAAATATTTTTGCAAAAATGATTTCATAATTTTTAAAAAAAATTAAAAATCATCTTTTAAAGCATGACTTCAATAAAAAAAACAATTGAATATTACACTATTTATAGAAATTTTCAAATAAAATACCTAAATAAATAGTAAGACTTTTGTAAGGGACATAGTAAGACTATTCATGTTTTGTATGGGTGATAGAAAAACATATGGAGGAGGTGCAGGAAGAAACATGTGATTGCCTTTTTCTAATTGGGCCTACCTCCATCCCAGCAGCCCAAGAAATCCTAAAAATAACGGGCAGTTTCTTTCTGTATCTCTACATTTTTCTTCCTGCACCCCACAAGGTTGTGTAAAGATAAAACTGTCCTTATATAAAACTGTACATTTATTTATTTTTTATTCTGAATTATGAAATCCAGTAAAATTTTAGATTGACGTTTCCGGTAAAATTTTGGATTGGCGTGTCCAATAATCTTTCAGATTGGTGCTTCCGGTAATACACGAATGAAAGTGTGAATCTAAAATTAAAAAAATGCAAAACATCCATAATTGAAAAAACCATTCCGGATCCACCAATCCGTAATTCAAAATATACATTCTGGATTCAGAAATCCATAATTGAAAAAAATCATTCCAAATCCATTAATTCGTAATATAAATTAGACTTTCAGA
This sequence comes from Phaseolus vulgaris, assembly GCF_051622355.1. Taxonomy (NCBI): domain Eukaryota; kingdom Viridiplantae; phylum Streptophyta; class Magnoliopsida; order Fabales; family Fabaceae; genus Phaseolus; species Phaseolus vulgaris. The sequence goes on from NC_143498.1 coordinate 2,561,943, forward strand.
TTCAGCAATCCGAAAATCAACAGTTTATGCAAACTTTGTTTTCAGCACATCCCTCATCTACATGATTCACTTCCGGATTGATTCGTAGCACACTTTCTGATTCCGAATTCAAATAACAGATTCTGATTTTACAAAATTGTGAGGTGCAGAAAGAAAAATGTAGAATGCAGGAATAAACTGTCAAAATAAGGGCATGTGAGAGTGAGAGAACAGCGGGACTGTGATCAGCTACTGCGCGTGTTATATTCTGGAATTTGATTAATATTATTATTGGGTTGTTAAGATTTAATTAGTAGACATTAGAATTTTATCATTTATTTAATTAGTTAGGATTTTATGATATTTAGTATTCTATAAATAGAGTATTGAACTATTATTTAAAATATGAATAATATATACAATTTGTTTTCTTTACTCAATTTTTTATCATTGTTCTTGTTATTGGTATAATCGGAAACCATCTAAAAGTTTCCTTTTTAAAAAGTCTAGTCGTTATTCGAAATCTCTTATTAGAGAATCTAGACACTTCTACAAACGATCGTTCATATCACCGTGCCGCACCGTTTCGCTTCCGCAACACAGTCCAAAAGAGGCGCCGCCGAGAGAACCACCGCGATAGGCGCCACCACGAGAACCGCTGCCTTCGTCCTCAACGGCGTGAAGGAGGTAGTGAACTTGTTTCTAATTTTTCTTATCGGTTTCTTCAAGTCGTTGTTTGTTTCTCGCTTGTGGTTCTTCAGTGCAGTTGTTGTTCTTAGAATGATAGAATATGTATTGGATTTGATTGCAGATTGGTTGTTTGTGAGTGACAGTAATGGAATACGGATCATCCTCTGACCCTAGTAAATCCACATTTTCTATCGCAGATGAGGATCATACCCTCGCAAACTCTGTCAGATTCACCTTAAATCAAGAGTAAGTCATTTAACTTTGGTCTATTTTTTCTTGTTTTTAATGGACTCCAAAGTGTTATTATGCTGGTTCAACTCTCTAGGGTTCTTCTGTGTGCAGTCAAATAGCATTCCTAAAACATAGGGAAAATATGATAAAAAGACCTTAAGAAATTGATTTTACCTTACTCTTTCAAATATGGTAAAAAGAGCTAATAAGTAAACAACTCATATAGTAGTTTTCCAATACAACCAATTACTACTTATATTTAATACCTGTTCTAACACTGATAATTGGCTAAAACTAGAGGAAGATAAGATATTCATCTCAAACACTGGATTCTACATACTAGGAATGAGACTGGATTTTGAAATGTCTGCCTAAATTCTCTTGAGAACATCACACACTAAAGCCATAAACGGTTGCTTATTCATAGCAAATTTAGGGTCTGAAAAATAGTGATGCACCTGACAAAGTTATTCAACTTGACAACAAATTGATTGAAAAGTCTCCCTCTTATCCCTCAGGGAGGGAAAGAAGAAGAGCGAATTCAAGTCAAGAAGTTCCTTTGATATTGATTTAGTGTCTTTATACGGGGCATGATTGATTAATCCATTTACATTTATGTTAAATGTAGTATGAAGGACTTTCATTTTAAGACCTCATATCATAAAATGTTATCTTGCAGTCTGCGAGTGTCATTTTGTGGGTACAGCATTCCTCATCCTTCTGAGAATCGTGTTAATATCAGAGTTCAGACAACAGGTAAGGAACAATGATTGTGATTTGCAAATTTGTTCTGCAATCTACTGTTATTTCTCCCTTTGTAATAAAATCACTAGAGTTCTGTGTACTTAGTTACCAATTTCATATTTTGTTACACAATCTTGTATATTCTGCCGAGTTGCCATTTGTTACTTCTGATAGATATGAAGTTGTGAAAGGGAGCTGAACTTTTTTAAGCCAATTATTCTAAAATCTTTTTGTTGCATTATATTATCTGTTGAAGGTAAAAGGTTTTTCTTCTGAAAGTTAAAATATGAACACGTTACAAGGTTGATGCATTATATTATCTGTTGAAGGTAAAAGGTTTTTCTTCTGAAAGTTAAAATATGAACACATTACAAGGTTGTTGCATTATATTATCTGTTGAAGGTAAAAGGTTTTTGTTCTGAAAGTTAAAGTATGAACACATTACAAGGTTTAGGCGCTGCATCCTTAAAAAATACAAATTAAACAGTCATACACATTATACAAATTATTTTTCATTCTATTTAAACAGTATTGGACAGTAGTAGCTCATCCACAATACTTTTTCATCATGACTATTTATGCCCATAAGTGTATTTGTTCATCATTCTTGTATTTTTGTGTTCCAAACCTTGTCTGGTATAATTTATATCTAATTCAATGTCACTGCATCAGTAATTTACTGTTGAATGTGTCATCTCTTTGCATCAGTAATTTACTAAAATAGCACTCCTAATCAGTTTTAGAATATGCTTTTAGAAAGCAAACTTCATTCCTGAAACTATTGCAAGTTTCTACACTTTGAAGGCTTAAAACATAGTTTTTATTTAACAAAATTGTTTTTATGAACTTTTAGTTGATGTTCCAAAACCTTATGAAATTTAGTATAATGTTCTATGAAAAAACTACAATGGAAAATTTCCCACCTTTGCCAACAAGGAGCATGTTTGGGATAACTCTCATACACTTGAAAAAATTGATTGACAACTTGGGATGACTTTTAAATTTATTAAATCATTTTTTTAAAGAAGTTGTTGTTATTCATCTAATTTTTTTAAAATTATAATTAGTTTCTATAAATTGCCCTTAATTAGTTGTTTTAATTGCCCTTTTGAAATAACTATTTTCGGTTTTTTCCAACCATTTGATTAAATAATTAAGACCAAACTTATCACTACAACTTTTTCTTTAAATTCAAATGTAATGAACTATAATTTAATTTTAATATATTATTAGTGTAAATTTTATTACAATCGTCCTATTAAAAATAGTTTAGATATAAATTTAAATTAACTACAAATAAAAATTATTAATTTTTAATTATATGACAATAATAAATGACAATATAAGCAAATAGTTAATTCTTTGGTACCCTCGAGTAAATATTTAAAATCGTGCAAGTTTATATAATTAAACATTTGACTACAAGATATAATACGAAAATTTTCTTTCTGTCATTGAAATAGACAATGAAAATTAATAGATTTAATTGGAAAATTGCAGAGTTATTTTTATAATTGTCTATACTAATAAATATATTAAAACTGACAATGAACATAATTTACAAAAGAAAGAAGAATGCAATAATCACATAGGCAAGTTAGATGGGGAAAAGATGATTATCACCAAAGATTAATATATTTTGGTTATAATCTTAAAACTTTTTTCTTTATCGTTCATTCATACTATTCAGAGAACCTATTACAGTTAGAGATTCTGCCATGTTAACTACAAAATGAAAAGAAAATATTAGTTTTAGTCATCACTATTAATATCTTAATATCTTGTGACGATAATTAAAATTTACTACTATTATACTTGTAACAATAATTTTAAATATTATTAAAATTAAATGTTATCATAACAAAAATAATTATCAAATTCTATATAATTATGACAATAATATATTATTACAAATATATAAGACCATGGATCAAAATAGTGATCCATTAACATGATAGTATTATGTGATGACAGAGAAAGATGTAAAATGATTTTAGGTAAAGTGGTCCGAACTGAGCTTTCTTTTGGACTGGGCTATTTGACCAGTCCAAACCTTTGAGTCCATGAGGCTACCCTAAACCCGAACTGAGTTAAGTTGGGAGGTGATGAAGAGTGTTTCTTCCTCCACTTCCATATCTTCTTCTCTCACCTCCATACACAATATGAAAATGCATTTTTATCCTTTTTGTGTCATCCTCATAGAATAGTTTATGGATTATGTAATCTAGAAACTCATTTGAAAAAAGACTTCCGAATTATCTGAAAACTAAATAAGAGTTCCAAATTATGTAATCCAGAAAGTAATCATGCATTTAAAAAAAGACTTCCAGATTATGTAATTCGGAAACTAATTACAAATTTGGAAAATGATTTCCGGATTACCTAATTCAGAATATTATAAAGGGACAATTTTGGAAATTTGAAAATTTACGGAGATGAGAGAAAAAAAGGTATGGAGGTGTAGGAAGAAACAGTCTATGATGAAACCTATATATGCTACGTCTTTTAAGTTTGCTCTTGTCTATTTTTTTTTTCTCAGGCCTTCACAGAACCATCTTTAAGGGTTTTTTTAACGATTAGGGTCAAGCAGGAATGTCTCATGAAGAGATATAATTCTGACATAAATAGGTACAAAAAAATTTTATGAATCATCTATTTTAAAATAAAAATCATCAATAAAATAAAAAATATTTTTAGTATTTTAAGAAATATAAAATGCTACAAGAAACTACGGAGAAACAAGAAGAAACAATCATTTAAGAAACTAAATTTGTATGCTTATGTTTTGAAATAGGTTATTCTTCATTGTGGTCAATGAGTTTTATATATGATAAAATATAAGTAATTTTTCAAAAATAAATTCAAAGAATTTAAAAGGTGTTAGATAGTTTATTTATATATTGTAACTTGTTTTTCTTTTGGACAAAATTTGCTTTCTGTGAAACAATTTTAATAAATTCAAATATAAGTATGATGATGAACACACCACCTAACACAAACAACCCTATGCATACAAAACCATGCTGACAAGGACTCAACATGCTACCTTTATCCACACCTGTTCAACTTTCACTAAAATAATATCTTCTCTTTTCTGGTGTTGCTCACCAAGAGGTGGATGGCTTCTACCCAAATTCATCATCAATGTTGTTGACCTAATATATCATGAGAGAGAAAATATTTTTTTTCATTTTACTTCAAATTTGTAATGCATTAATAGATCTTTGAAGTGACTAGTTCAAATTAATACTACCTTTAATTATAATAATACACAAAGGGTGGAAGTTCAAAGCATATTAAAATATCATGAAAGCTTAAATTGTAGGTTAGCAAAATACCAAACCTAATCAACTCATCTTTTATGATTGAAAACACCCCAACAAAGATAACCATGAGATTTTGGTCTTTTGCTTGCAAGTAAGTCATATCCGTTGCCTTAGTTTGCTGGGCTCAAAGAGGAATTTTTTTCATCACATCCTCAGCATCTTTTTGTTTTGGTTTTCAAGTTTCATAAGTTTTCATGTTCCATATCCCGTAACTTCACATCTCAACTATGGTGACACTTGAAATAACAACAATCATTTGTTATGACACAATTTTTTTTTATTAAAAGTAAAAAAATACAAGAATACAAACAAAAATATGGAAGGATTAAACTAAAATTCATATACTAACAAAAACGGTAAACTGTTCAGAAATCATAAGCGGAAGCATGGTGGGCCCATAACCTCACCTCATGAGCCAGTTTTATGGGGTTGAGTTAGGCTTAAAGTCCACTTCGTTATATAGTATCAGAGTCAAATCAAGTTTATCCTAGCGAGTGTTTGTTGGGTTTATCAAGCCACCCGCTATCGGGTCGTTATTGATCACCCATAATATGTTATCTCACACACGAACTGTCATTTTTGGTGTGAGGGGTGTGTTGGAGATTTCACATCGACTAGAGATGATGACAATTCATTATATATAAGTGGATGCAAACCTTACTTCATGAATTGATTTTATGGAGTTGAGTTAGAGTTAAAGTCCACTTTTTAATATTTTATTTGGTATAATAATATATTCCATTTATAGTATTTGTTTTAACTTTTTTGCATCTCTGAGTGAGTACTTTGTGAGCAAGAGTGAAAATTAAAATTTGAAGTGGTTGCTTGAGTTTGGTAACTGGGCATTCCCTGTAGGTGCTTTATACGGAACAAGAACCCTAGTTCACGTTACTCCAACCATAGAGAATGTATGCAGTGGAAGAAAAGTCGCTTTATTAAGAGCAAAAATAAAGCCAAAAAGCAGAAAATGAAAGAATAAAGGAATGGATAGGCATGTCAATTTTGAGTTATAAAGGTTGTATTAGATCTAAAAAAGGTTTAATAAAGAAAATATTTTGTATGAAATATGTCATGGTTTCAAGAGTGTTTAGGGGTACTCGTGTTGAATACTAACTATCATTTAAGTACATGTGGATCAAATGTAAAATGTTTAATCCTTTTTTATGTAAAAAGTTTAATCTTCTTTTATTTTTAATGTTATTTTTTTTATAGACAATTTAGACCTCGTATAAAATTTGGAATCATCTCCAAATTTTGTGTAATAATAAGAACGAATATTATACTTTCTTCATGGTAAGACTTTTGATATCAGAAGGTTTTTATTTTGTGAAAATAGTCAAAATTAAGTATGATATTTCATAGATAATTTTTCAAAAGTCGATCTACATTGTCGGATTTCTAAATGACCGATATTATAGGAATCGATCTATATCAATCATCAAATATTTCTGAAACTATTTATTTCACTCATCGTCCGTCAGTGAAACGACAATCGTAACACATGTAAATCGTCTAAAAAATGATCTAATCATATCATATCACTGGATTAGTCGTCAACACCCGATACAAAATGAACAATCAAATATTTAGAGTATTATATTTCATCTTTAAAACATCAAACACAAGTTAAAGTTATATTTTAAGGGAAAAAAGTTTTTCTTGCCTCTAAATTAGCATTTAAACATACAATTTGTACATATTTAAATTTCATAAGGTAAAGTTTAAAAATATAAAACAAACAAAATTTTCTTTATTTGTTTTACATGTCAAATTTTACAAAATTAGTTTTTCAGTTTTATTTCAAATTCAACCTAAATATTTTCAATAGAAAAAACGCGTAGATATGGACAACACGGATGGAAAACGGTTTTTTTTTTTTTCATTCGTTTCCTCACCAATGACGTTGCAGTTTAAAATCACAAGAACTAAGTTTAAAAATTTAATACTTTAAGATTTGGTTAATAACGATGATGTAAGGTTAAAGTAAATATGTGAATAGTTTGTTACATTATTTTTATAATTTTAATGTATTTATATTTTTTGACAATTAAAATTTTAATAATGATATTAGTAATTACTAACGATTTATAATTAAACGGTCATATTAAATGGCTTTACATTTTTAGGAGTATTAAACTCTTATTATTTTTCAACTCACGTTTATGTTAAAAAATAATTTTCTCACCGTTGACGTTGCCTCTTAAACCCTAAAAATATTATTTAAGAAACAAATATTATTTAAGTTAAAAATAAGTAATTTTTATTCTAGGGTATAAAACAAGCAAGGAATTATGCATGACATCACGTTAATATTCAAGACCAAACTTAACGACAAAGAATTAACTACATAAAAAGCTTCATTTCGAAAATTTACCTTTATGAATTTTTATTTTGTAATGGAAAAATGGAACATAAAGTAGTACTAAATAAAAACGTCAGAAAACATTAAAATAATATTAAGACCCAACTACTACACCCAATATTTTCACCTCCTTCTTCTTCTTCTTCCCTTTCTTCTCAGCTTCTGCTTCTACCTAATAATATCTTTCTATTCCTTTCACTGTCAGTGTCTGCTTTTTCCCCCTCATTTCAGAGAGAGAAGCTCATACCGTACGCAACGACGCCGTTTTGCGAATCCGAAGCTCTCTGAATCGTTCCACGCTCTCTCTTCAGAAACCGAGGCTCCGTTTTCAGTTTATATTTATATTTCTCGGAACATTGTTAATCGAGGCCAGTGTTACCTTTTGAGGCGTAGGGTTAGGTTTTTCCCTCTCTCACTCTCTTCTGCGCGAAGTTTTTCCGGAATGCATCGGAGCGAACGGTTATCGAGCGCTCCGATCGAGGAATCGCCGGCGGTTTGATGGAATCGGCGCCGTTTGCGTTCCGGTGTTCGCCATTCCATGGAGTCCATGGTTCGGTGCTATAGTTCGCGCGCGCTATTCGGATTTGGTTGCAACCTTCGATTCGCCGTCGTTGTTTTTGAGGTGTGGATTCTGCTACTTCTTCACGAGTTTATGAATGTTCTTGTTCGTTTTGTTATGTGTTTTTCGGACATTTCTTTTAGTTCAATGTTGCTCTAGCGTCTAGGTCTTAGGATTTGTGTGAATAGCATGCTGAACTGTGCTTAGGATCTAAGTTTTTGCTGGAGAATGTGAGTGAGGATTTAGAAGAGAATTGGTGTTTCGACGTTACATTTTCGGACTCGAAATATGGTTTTACTGTTTGATGATTTTGTTGTTGTTTGGTGATATTTTTTTTTTCTGTTGTTTTAGAATATTTTCATGATTTGGACGAATTTTAACGAGGTAGTAAAATATAGAAATAAAAAGAGGGGTGAAGATTTAAGAATCAGAATGTCTTTAACTTCTATTTTAAAAACTTTTTTTAGTGTTAAAAATGCAACTAAATTAGGTTGCTCAGGCAGCTCTTGGAAGCTGGTGCAAGGCACGAATTAAAGTGTGGAACCGAGGGAGAGGTTGAAGAACATGAAAACAGAAGAAGATGCAAGAACATCTCTTAGCTATTTCTGTATGAGTTTTTAAAACATTTACTTTGGGAACAATTTTCTAAACTTAATAACATCTGTATCAGAAATTGATTGTTGAGTAGTGTGTATGTCTTAGAAAACAATTTTGACAATAGAAAACTTGTCCTTAACAGGTTCATAGTAAGTACCTATTTGCACAAAGTCTCTCCATAAAACACAGGAGAATAATATGAAAAGAGAAAATGAAATAAGTTTCTTCATAGGCTAATTAGTTTATGCATAAGCTTTTCTGTAGAAGCTCTTTCATATTAGGTTCTTTAAAATTTTATTTTTAACTTCTGCATAAATTAATTTTAGCTTATGGAAAACTAAATTCATTTATTCTTTTTTTTTCCTCTGTGAGAGCTTATGGAGAAGTTTATTCAGATAGGCGTTAACTATCATTGAGCTTATGGGTTCCAATTTTGAAGTTTCTTTGTTGATGATATCTTATGTAACTAGTGTTTTCACACTGTCGTTTTTTATCTAGTCATTCATTGCTTGGAAGCAAAAATTAAGAAGTTTTGATTCATAATGATTGTTTAAAACATTGCATGAGAGTGTAGTCTGTATAGTTGCTAAAGTTGGATTTCTATTGTTAAATCCTGCTTCAGATTGTATTGATATTGGCATGGTTGGAAGTCTATAATGCAAAGCTCCCAGAACACCAATTTTATTGGGGAGGTTTGGAAGGGAGGAGTGAGAACATTGCCTCACACTCTTGCATACATGACCAGATACTTGAGCAGAGAAAGCGACCTGGTCGCAAGGTGTATTCAGTTACCCCACAGGTTTACAAGCCTGGTCTTTCAAAGCACCTCCAGCTCAAAGGTAGAACATTACTTGGTATATCAACACCATCAGAGCTTCTAGGTATTGAAAAACAACCTATTAGGATATATCTAAATTATGATGCAGTTGGTCACTCCCCTGACAGGGATTGCCAAAAGATTGGTGATATTGTCAAGGTGAGTGTTTAAAATTATTGAAAAAAAGGTTTCAGTGTTGATATCAGTGTTCTCTTTCACATATACTATTGGTACGGTTAATCATTATTTCTTTTATGAACAGCTTGGGGAGCCTCCCATGACTTCTATTCCTGGTTTGCCTTCTTGTAATCCTCTTGCTGATCCTCCAGTCTTTGGTGATTGTTGGTATAACTGCACTTCTGAAGATATCTCAGGAGAGGACAAAAAACATCGCCTTCATAAGGTTTGTTGGGATCTTGCTTTTCTTTCCTTTTAATTATAATTTGTTTTACTTGATTGATAATTAAAAAAAGTGCCTCCTGTTGTCACAAAGAATTAAAGATCTGGATGTGTGGAGTCCAGAGAATGATCAGATCCACTATATGGGTCTATAGTAGGCATCCTTACCTTGCAACATAACTAGAGTCACATGGTCACAACTGTTATGTTGATGCTCCTCTTCATCAGGCCAATGATGATATGTGATTCTGTGTCATTTTTGGCAGTTTTCTATTTAATGTATGTCATGGTGGTGTTACCTAGAACTATACTATAAAGATTGGGTAGAGGTATTTATCATTGGTGGAAACTTATTGCAGGCATTAGGTCAGACAGCTGACTGGTTTAGGAGGGTCTTGTCTGTTGAGCCTGTTAAGGGGAACTTGCGATTAAGTGGATACTCTGCATGTGGACAAGATGGAGGCGTGCAGCTTCCTCATGCATATGTTGAAGGTATGATTCATTTGTTGGCCTTCTGTTGAAAATGTAGTTCTTATGAAGCTTGTGGTTAACTGTACTAGTGAATTTATGAAGATGACTCTTTGTTCGCCTTCCCCAGAGGGAGTCTCTGATGCCGACTTGGTTCTCTTGGTGACTACAAGACCTACAACTGGGAATACACTTGCTTGGGCTGTGGCATGTGAACGGGATCAATGGGGTCGTGCTATAGCTGGTAGATTAAATGTGTTGGTTCAAATGCTGCTGTCTTTATATCTGGGATGCTTTGTAACTGAAAGGTCCTTTTGTTTGCATGTGTGCAGGACATGTTAATGTTGCTCCTCGTCATTTGACAGCTGAGGCAGAGACTTTGCTATCAGCTACTCTGATACACGAGGTTGTTTAGTTTTTGTGTATAGAAAAGATGAGATTGCAAATATGACTGTCAATTTTGTGGCTTTATTGATTTTATTTGATGCTTTTCAGGTTATGCATGTTCTTGGTTTCGATCCACATGCCTTTGCTCATTTTAGAGATGAAAGGAAAAGGCGCCGTGACAAGGTATTTGCTGCTTTTGTTGGTATTTTTACAATTGATGGTATATTATAGATTTATAAGCCATTGGTTTTCTAGTATACTTTCGTCCATGTTTAGTGATTTGAATTTTACAATGAGTAACTAAATAATGGATGGCTTCTACCTTCTTTTGACACAGATAATTGTTTTTTTCTCTCTTTATTATAATTATAACTATAATTTTATTATAGTCTACTTTGTTAGTCTGAAGTTTGAAACTAGTAATAGGCGAGTTTGAATTGCAAGTGGAGACATTTTTTTAGCTCTTTTACACTATTAAATATTAATTTGTATCAAAAATAAGTTGAGGAACTTTAATGAATGTTGACTTTGTAGGAGAACTTTACAAATCTTTTTGGCATTTAACCCTATTTTTAGAACATCCTCTGTTTTTCTTTCTGATATGTTTGTTAAAACCCTTTTCTTTTTAAGCACTCCTTTTCCTCTGGAACCATTTATTTTGTCACATTCTAGAAACTCATTGTTTCTTGTGTTTGCAGGTTACTGAACGAGTTATGGATGAAAAGATTGGGCGGATGGTAACACGTGTGGTGCTTCCACGTGTTGTCATGCATTCTCGGCATCATTATGTGGTAATTTCTATGTAACATATTTTATATAATTTCAATTTCAACTCTTCCCGTATTCACATGTAATGTGATATTCAGTAGAAGATTCAACTAATGATTGATTGGTGATTGATTGGCAGGCATTTTCAGGAAATTTTACTGGCTTGGAGCTGGAAGATGGTGGAGGACGTGGCACATCAGGTTCTTAATCTCATTATTTTTTTCTTATTATAAATGTTATCCTTTTCCTCTTGTCCATGTTCTTCCCAGTGGAATTATATTACATTGGCAAACTGTTGAAGCTGGCAAAGCTTGAATTTGTCTATTTAAATTTCCAACCCATCATCCTTCCTCTCCACCCTTTTTTTGAAAGAATAATACTATCCTGATGCTTTAGTCCAACCAATATTAGTAGCAAGACTAGTTAATTCCGAGTGTTGCAGTATAACATTTATAAAATTTTGCTCAATTGAAGTGTTTTATTTATGATTTAAAATTTATATAGAACATGCGTATTGAAAAGTTGAAATATTTTTGCCATCTTGATAAAATTATAAACAAAACATTAGGTTTTTTATTCTGTTCTTTAATATTTCCCAAAATACACTTAATAAATAAAAACATATGGAATATTTTTTTCTTAGAAAATACCATGCATGATGTTTAAGTGCTACTTCAAACTTATGCCATCAAATTGATCAATCCAAGTTTGATGATTGGCTTGCAGGGTCTCACTGGGAAAAGAGGCTTCTGATGAATGAGATCATGACAGGTTCTGTGGATACAAGATCTGTAGTTTCAAAAATGACACTAGCTCTATTAGAAGACAGTGGATGGTACAAAGCCAATTATAGCATGGCAGACCAACTTGATTGGGGTCGGAACCAGGGTACTGAGTTTGTTACCTCCCCTTGCAATGTATGGAAGGGGGCCTATCATTGCAACACAACACAATTCTCTGGTTGTACGTATAACAGAGAGGCGGAGGGTTACTGCCCAATTCTAACCTACAGCGGAGATCTTCCTCAGTGGGCTCGGTATTTTCCTCAAGCTAATAAAGGTATTTATTTTCATGTATTCATTTTTAATATTCAAGTGCTAGTCTGTGTATGGACTTGAGACCTTTCATCTGTTGATAATAATTGCTTGGGACAGATTATTTTTTATTAATGCTAGACTGCCAATTAGAACATTACAGTAGAATGAATAAAGGGAAGGACAGAGTGGGTAAAGTTGGACAATTAATGTCAAGACTTAAGCATAAGAGGAGAACTAAACCCAAAAGACTAGTCTATTAGGTGGGAGAACTTCGAAGTTTAAGTACCACATCAAGTAGCTCATTATACTCAATGTGAGACTCGTAACTTTGTTACCCCCTATAAGGGTTGACATCTGTTTCACTCTATTCACACTGACATGGTGGTAGTCCTTTTCTCCTTGATATGGCTTCACTCATCTATTATCAGTATTCAATTTGCATCTTAATCCAGCCTTTCGTAGCTCAACTCTCAATGAAAGCACCAATTGTTAGGACGTAAGCATAAGAGGTGGGAGAGCTTCGGTTTAAGTATCATATCATGTAGCTTATCATACTTAATGTGGGAGTTAGTTAGTGATGTAACAAAAATTAAAATTTAGTTTCTGATTTAAGATAATTAGTTCGTAAAAAGGAGAGGGGGGAGTTGTAGCAGCAGGAGGGAATTTAGTTAGAAGTGGAAGGGAAGTGAGAACCAAGGTCTCTCAAATGTCTTAGTGGAGTGCTTATAGGAATCAATTCTCTAAAGCTACTTATCTTTTGTACTCTATGCTCAATCTATCTTCATTGTAGATTTGGTGAGGAAGGATAAATGTCTTGCCTCTTAGTGGAGTGCTTAAAGGAATCAATTTCTAAAGCTACTTATTTTTTTTACTCTATGCTCAATCTATCTTCATTGTAGACTTGGTGAGGAAGGATAACTGTTTTGTGTCTTTTACATTCTTTCCATATTCATTTCTTATATCTGAACACGTTCTTACAGACTGTCAAGCAATTGTTGTAGTTTGTAGACTATTCTAATTCATTTGTAGCTGATGCTTTTTTTTTTGTTTCACATTGTTTTTTTTGTCATTGGTAGATCTTGTAAATGGTTTTAAATGCTAAATGAAGATTTGGTTGTAGTGAAATTGAAATCTCATTATGCACTGATTTGTGCAGGTGGACAATCCTCATTGGCTGATTATTGCACTTATTTTGTTGCATACTCTGACGGATCATGTACAGACACTAGCAGTGCACGGGCACCTGATAGCATGCTAGGTGAAGTTCGAGGAAGTAACTCTAGGTCAGGTTTCTTCTTTGAAATGATAACATAGTCTGTTTTTAACAGCAATTTGTCATGAAACAGGGTGCAGGATTTTTAACTGTTTATACCTTTTTAATGCAGGTGTATGGCTTCATCGCTAGTGCGTACAGGATTTGTACGGGGTTCTCTGACCCAGGGAAATGGCTGTTATCAGCACAGGTGTATCAACAGTTCTTTAGAGGTATAGTTTTTTTAGTGTTAATACTTTAAGGAAATGCCTTGATTGAAGTCAAAGATTGACTGGCAATGCCTTTTTAGATTGATATGGAGATGACATGATGCAATACTATATCCTCATCAGACAATGAAAGTCTGGCAAGATCATTTAATTACATCAAATTTGAAAGTGTGTAGCCAATTGCTGCTGTTGAACTAAGGAATCAAAATTGAACTACAACAAAACTAACCGGATAATAAGGTTGAATAACCTCCACTTTCTCCCTACCCACTCCAGGGGCTGATTGGTTAAGAAATGAATGGCAGTAATTGAATGTTTCTTGTTCTTGTTAAAACAATGAATTCATATTTTTTGTTCTTTCCTCATGGTTTATTTTATCATTAGATAATTTAGATTCTGAAAATGTGATTATTTCTGTAATTGACAACCATATTCGAGTAGACACTTTCTCCCTTAACATTTGAATAGGTTGCAACTGCTGCTTGTCTTTTCTTTTGCCTCTTTTTAAATTGATTCGTACATATCCCTTCTTTTTCCTTTAATGTGAAACCACTGAATGAAGCTCCATATTATTACATACAGGTTGCTGTGGATGGTGTCTGGAAAGTGTGTCCTCAGGCTGGTGGACCCATTCAGTTCCTTGGCTTTAATGGTCAATATTTACTGGTGTTTTGTTTGTTTACGTATTAATATTAGATTTCCAGTAAGCTGAAGGCTTGCTTTTGATTACCAATAGGTGAATTAGTCTGCCCTGCATATCATGAGCTCTGTAACACGGATCCAATGGTTGTGTCTGGGCAATGTCCCAGTGCATGTAATTTCAATGGAGACTGTGTTGATGGAAGGTGTCACTGCTTTCTTGGATTTCATGGTCATGATTGCAGTAGACGTAAGCTCTCATTTCCCACGCTGTGTCTGAACTTGAGTATTCATTTTACTTTGATTGCTAAAATATTGCCTTCTGTTTAGTGGCACAATATTTTTTTTACTTTTTCTTTTATTAATTAATTTTTCTATTTGCTTATTCCAGGTTCCTGTCCCAGCGATTGCACTGGCAAGGGCGTTTGCCTTGCCAGTGGAATATGTGAATGTAAAACTGGCTATACTGGCATTGACTGTTCTACTGGTACATTTCGAGTTCTATACTTGGAAGTTTCTTGCTTAAAAATTGTTACAGCAAATAAATGATGCTAACCTTGTAGCATTAGTTAGAGAATCAGGGATGAGCTTTGAATAGTATTTACATTGTTAGCCAATATGGTGTATATTCGAGTGCTTGAGCATAAGGGACTGTATTGTGGTCCTGTAGAATAATTAGCCTCAGTTTATGCAATTCATGAAGGCTCCTAGTTTATGTACCTTCCTCCTTCTGCAAATGTTTGAATTGCACTTACATGTGAAATTTAAACAGATTTAGTTAATCTTGTTGAACAATATTCTAGTAGGAAAACCTTTAATTGTTGTCCCTGATATTACATGCAGCTGTTTGTGATGAGCAATGCAGTCTTCATGGTGGAGTTTGTGATAATGGAGTTTGTGAATTCCGTTGTTCTGACTATGCGGGATATACTTGCCAGAACAGCTCCAGGCTCCTCTCCAGTCTTTCAATTTGCAGAAATGTGCTGGGAAATGATATTTCCGGACAACATTGTGCACCAAGTGAAGCTAGCATACTACAGCAACTAGAAGAAGTGGTTGTGATGCCCAACTACCATCGTTTATTCCCAGGTGGTGCTAGGAAACTATTTAATATATTTGGCAGTACGTACTGTGATGAGACAGCTAAAAGGCTTGCCTGCTGGGTAAGTTCTATCTTTTCCTGCCAAAATTATTCTTTAGATCCTTCTTTTTCCTTTCTGGAATATATTTCATTCTTAGTCATGCTCAATTTTGCTTTTCAATGTGATGTTTATTTTAATTTTTTGGTTACTATTTATTTCACACAATGTGAAGCCTTGCATGTGACTTTCCATTCTGATATAACAATTAGCACGAACCAAATTTTTCTGGTTTTAAAATAATATACTGACGTTGGTTATTCCGCTAGCCATAAGGTAATCCTGATTCTGACTAGTATGCTGATTCTAACATTGTGTGCCTTTTGAGAATGACTGAAACATTAAACTATAATTCTTGAGTCGTGTAATTCTTGATTACCCTGTTTCTAGAAATTTAGCTGGTTCATTTAGTTGTAATGTTGCTTATTTATCTGAAACTCTTGGTACATTAATTTCCAGATCTCAATCCAGAAGTGTGAGAAGGATGGAGACAACAGGCTACGAGTATGTCATTCTGCATGTCAGGCTTACAATCTAGCATGTGGAGCTTCACTAGACTGCGGTGACCAAACCCTTTTCAGCAGCGAGGGGGAGGGGGAGGGTCAGTGCACTGGCTCTGGTGAGATGAAATTATCATGGTTTAATCGACTGAGAAATAGTTTTTCTTTGAGAAATAGTTCCTCAGAAGTAATATCTGTAAGATATAGGCATCTTTAGCTTCAATTGTTTTCTCTCTTTCGAGAGAGGGATGCTTTGATTGTAATTTTTACAGGGTCATTGTAGGCGAAATTGGGGGTATGGAACGTCTTAGATTTAGGACCTTACTCGTCCAAAGTTGTCTAGAAAAATGGGATGAGAAGGTTAAAGATTTGGCTTTCGAAGAGAGCCTCTTGTAGAGAAAATTGAAAGTCTTTGGAATTGGATAGGTGATGAAGGAAAGAAAAGGAAGTTGACATTAGTGTCGTTTGGCCGAAGGCCTTCAGAGGGAAAAGAAAAAAAAGTACGCTTTCATTTATTTTTATGTATGTATAGTTATGTTCTTCATTTTACCCTTTTAATATGCTCTTTTGTTTATTTTTGTATGGCCACTTTTTGTTTAATACGAGTGTGAAGTGTAGTCGGCAGCTATTGTTTCTTTGTTCCGTACAATTTCATTCAATTTTTTTGCAGTGGAAATGCTAGGAATATTCTTTTTAACATTTGTTAACACAGTTGAATTTCATTAGAACTAATTAAATTCGGTGGGTCTTAAAACTTATTTAATGTTTTTTAATTTTGTAATTTCAGTAAAATTTGTTTGTTTTACAGCATGAGGTTGTGTGTTGAAAAGAATGACCTGAAAAATATTTTTGAGAGTGATAAAAGTGGTATTAGATTCAAATATAGCCGTAACTATTTCGTCAGATAGTGCAACATCTTAATTTTAAGAAAATCAGATGCGTTAGTTTTAGTATCCTATCATTCTATAACATATTAAATATGCAGAAGAGAATTTGTCATATCAATAATCATATATTTTTTTTCAATCCAAATTTCTTGATATTTTTAACCTTGTGTGCTGGTTGAATGTCAATTTAATACCGAAACAAATAATAAAATCATATTACAAATATAATGATACTTACTTTTTTTTGACTATTTTTTACAATATGTTTATTCTAAAGTAGTAGTAAAATTAAAAAATCGAGGTGATTCTTTCAGGGCAAGAAATATTTAGTAATTTATCACCGTTAAAGTATGAATGTATATATATATATATATATATATATATAATCATGTACTCAGCGTGTCTTCTATACATTAATGTATAATAATTTTTAATAACTTCAGTTTATGTTTTGTAATTCAGAGTAAATAAAATGTAAATCCTCTGATTGTGTGCATGTATATAAATAGATATCTTCATCATTTGCAATCTAATTATTCCTCGATTGTAAGTTTCATTTTTGTTATTTTTATATGATAATTTTTACTATTTTTAGAACGACATAAAAGATTGCTTTATATTTAACATTGTTCATGGAAGATCAAATAAAGAAACAATATTCTCAGCCCCCTTAGAAGAACATCCACCAAAACTAAGAAAGTACATAATAATCCTAAACCCGCATTCACCAACACTTATTGTTTCTTGCATCATACTCTTTTTTCTTTTTCTTCTCTTCCTCTCTATATGTATTTAATATAGCATGTGATTTTTATGAGAGGGAAATTTTTAATTTATTATATTAAAAAGTAAGTGTGGGACTATTAAGGGCAAAAGGCAATAACGTAATCAGCTGTAGAACAGGTGCGAGTGCTGGAAGCATCATCGTAAGCGTAACTGTACGCTGTTGGACACGCATTCTTGAAAATCTCTGAATAGTGTGTCGCCGAACACGTTTGCGGCGTCCCGTGCTCGCCGGTGCAGCAAAACTCCGGCGTGTTAAATGCGGCGCACGCGCTCTTGCACGCCACCACCACGCCGCCGCTGTCTCTCACTTGCAACTCCTCTGGACACGCAGCGTTCAAGTCCGCCGCGCACCCCGCGTACCGGCAGTCACCGGTTCCTCCGGTAGCCAGCACGCCGATGCCTACATTGTAACCGTCCACGAGACTAACGTCGTAGAAGTCCTTGTCGCCGTTACCGGCGAATCCGATAGTGAACTCCGCCAGAGTCGCTGGCGGAACGCCTCCTCCGGTGCACCTCAGTCCCCCGGCGCAGTCTCCGGTGGCGCATGTTCCGATGCCGGAACCGTCGAAGCTGCAGCCGGTCCTGGCCCAGATCCGGCCGGACCAGCCGGACGGTGCGGTGAGCTGAACCTCCGCACCTGGCTCCAGAGGAAAACCGCCGTCGCCGAGAGTGGCGACGCCGTTGCCGGAAAGTGTCCCTGGCCAAACTGTGTAACTGCAACGGTTTTGAAGGGTAAACACTGCGCCAGATACTACATTACCTGAAATAAATAAATAAGTAAATAAATAATATATATGTTTAAATTCATACACTGAAATATGACAAAAAGAAAGGAATTTGTGTTTAAATGAAAAATATTGTAAGAATAAGATTAGTTTGATTTATTTATTTACATTTAAGTTTGATTTATATATTATAATTTATTTGGGTTATATTTAAATTCAGACAAATATAACTTTTACTGTATCTATTATTAAAAAATTCCATCAAATGACAAACAAAATTTAAGATGATTGTTTGAGAATGTAGTCTCAAAACGTCCAAATTTAAAACTAAAATGCAATTAGCACTTTTGGTTTTGATTATAAGAATTTACTTCAATCATTATAAAAACAAGTAAATTTTATTACACATTAACAAATTTGTTTAGATAATAGAACTAAAGTTTTGAAATCAAATTTTGCAGATGAAAAATGAAGAGATAACTAGGTTGCTCAACAAATACTGATCATGGTGTAACCTACAAATACTTTATACTAATAACAAAAAGTGATTTGATTAAAATGTATTTAAGTGTTTTACCATAGTACATTCTAATAATTCTTATTACCACTGAAAATTATAATTAAATGTTAGCTAAGGTGACAATTGACACTGCAAAATCTAACAAAAAATTGTGTTCAATATTTGTAAAATCTCAATAACAATACTATACACAATCTAAATGAATTCCTCTAAATATTTGGCAACTACAATACAAGTAGTAATTGAATGTAAAAAACCCTAAAAAAATATCTATGCATTATGGTATATATGAAAGTTTTTTTTATTAAAATAAATAAATAAATAATAAAAGCATTTTTGAGATATTTGGACCCTTATAAAAATAAGCATTCTTTCACACCATACATTAAACATATCAAACATGGTATATATATGAAAGTATTAACACATGCAGCAAGAGGATATGGTTAATTTACCTAATAAGAAGAGGATAAGTGCAAAGACTTTTGAGTTTGGGTTTAGGGCCATATTTTGACAGAGAAAAGAAGTAGAAAGGAAAGAAAGATGGTTGAAAATGCAAAAAAGTGTTGAAATGAGAATGGAAAATGGAGATGCATGAAAGTGAATTTATATTTGGGAAGCATCTTCTTGTAGTTGAAGTAGTTGTTAATAACTGTTATTTAAGAATTTGGCATACTCTTTCTGTCACAAATTTAATATGGTGGGTTATCTTCTCATGTTTCCTCTGCCAACTCAAGTACTTTCTGCTTTATATGCATTTATCACCACTTCCCACAGCTAAATAACTACACAAATCAAAAAAAATTAAATTCTCCTTTTTAGTTTTTTTTATGAATAACCATATATAAGATATATATCTAATATATACCAAGCATTACATAATTTGATTTTATGATTTTGACATTGAGTAATAACATATGCAACTCTTACATTTTTTATTTAAACTAATATAACTTCAACTTTCAACTATAAATTTAACATAAGAGCATCTTTTCAGTAATTACATCATCTTTAAAATTGAATATTATTTATATGTACAAATATCGCATGAAAAAATGGTTATAACTTATTCCGATATTAATTTTCTTTCAAACCATAATGTATTATTTTTTTTCTGATTTTTTAATGTACATCTTCATTTTTTTTCAGATTTCTTCCTACAAGAATAAATTGTGTTTGTGACTATGGTTATTTTTATAAATATTGTTATTTACAAAACATCACAATATAGTTAAGAAAAGAAAATGATAATATGACATAAAAAAGTAGGGTATGGATCTTAATCTGCCTTCAATGAGTAATGAATAAATTCCTTAAATGGTTACAACATATAATCGATCTATTAAACCGTTACTCACTTTCAAATACCCTATTTGCTGTAATAAGTAGCAATCCTCATTAAAACACACACTAACTATTCCTATCTATAACCTAAAATCGATGGTTAATAAATATATTCTTTACCATTTTGAAGTTATATGAATATTTTATTCACCCAAAAAAAGTTAACCAAAAAAAATAATTCTACCTTACAAATGCCAACAACACTCTCTTTTAGGTTATTCTTAAAATTAAGATAAATAATTATTCATTTAAATATTTTTTTATTAGAAAACAAAAAGTGTGATAAATCATAATTTTTTTTAAAATTATCCAACAATTAATGTTGGTTAATATAAGGAGCACTAATCTTTTTGTTAACTATTCTCCTTCGAATTTCTTTTATAAATATAATCCAACTAATATGAATTCCATACTTGTAAGCATAGGAAGTGATGGAGTAAATATGTAAGGATGCGAGGGGGAGAGTGTGAAGATAGTGGATCTGTTTTGATTGCGATATATTAGAATGAATGTATGAGAAAAAAATATTAAATTTTTTGAGTGATGTAATGGTTTTAAAGGTTTGATTTTTTTTTAAAGATGTAAGATTACAAATTTAACTTTGTTTTTAAAAAAAATTGAATAATAAAATACGAGGTATTTTTGTGTAGATTTTAAGTTAATTAAAATTATGTAAATTATTTCCAGTACTATTGAAATATTATTTTAAATAAAATACGAATTATTTATGACATTACAAATTTATCGTTTTATTTAAAAATTATTAAAAAATTAATTTAATTGATTTATTTGTGGATTATAGATATTCAAAATCCTAAATATTTAATGTTCTATTTAAATAAAAATATGAAATATATAAAAATTTTAAAATATTCAAAATTTTAAATAAATATAAATTTTAAATATTTAATGTCCTATTTAAATAAAATTTTGAAATATATAAAGTTCTTAAAATATTTAAAATTTTAAATAACTACAAATCCTAAATAAAAAATTACCCCTTACAAGAAAATCAAATATGAAAAACAATCCACAAACATACAAAATCAATTTTCTTCATTACACAGTACCCAACAAAATCAATTTAGCACAAAAAGATACAATAAAACTGATTTGTGCACTCTAAGTATAACACACAAAATCGAATTCTCATAATATAAACCCACAAAATCGATCTTATTCAATGACTATTAACTAACAAATTCGATTTAGCACCAAAAATTAAAAAACAAAATCGATTTCTACACTCTAGCTAAGATAGACAAAATCGATCCCCCACAATGTTATGCCTAAAAAAAAAAAACTTTAATACTCACTCATTTTAAATGGCGTGTCGGTATCGGACACCGACGTTCGTATGAGACACATGTAGGACACGTATCCGTGAAGTGTCCAATTCAAAAAGTATTTGTTAGATTTCTAACAATTTTAGGACGGTTCTAACACAATTTTAAAAAAGAAAAATACAGTAATTTTCCAAAAATTCAAACTTTATTGTATAAATTGTTATTATGATTATAAAAATAAAAAACAAATCTTTATGAATCAATCATAAAAAACATCTTTCTATTATAAAAAATAATTTAAAACATTCTTATAATATAATTTTTTTTATTAATTTATATAATTTATAATTATATAATATATAAATAGTGTGTCTATGCTACCTAACTCACATACTTGTAAGTGACATTGATACAAATTAATCCCTAGTAACATACTCCATCAACGTACTTCTATCGAGTGTTCGTGCGGGGACTAATTTAAATCCCAATTATAATAGAAGAAATGTAGAAAAAAAATATACTTTATTAAGTGTAATTTTTAATTTAAGATAAAAAAAGAGTAATGATACTCTATACAAAGATTAATAGGAGTCATAATAGAAGGTTTCCAGAAAAATAAAAATATGAAGTAAGTGTAAGAAAATGGGCACATCTTAATATCTTAATAGTGATTAAGATGATGATCCCATGGAACAGAAAGTGATAACATAATCAGAATTGGAGCAAGTGAAAGTGCTTGAAGCATCATCGTATGCGTAACTATACGCTGTCGGACACGCACTCTTGAAAATCTCCGAATAATGTGTCGGCGAACAC
The DNA here is from genome assembly GCF_051622355.1 of Phaseolus vulgaris. NCBI lineage: Eukaryota > Viridiplantae > Streptophyta > Magnoliopsida > Fabales > Fabaceae > Phaseolus > Phaseolus vulgaris. The sequence continues at coordinate 2,584,431 of NC_143498.1, forward strand.
GTTTGTGGCGTCCCGTGGTCGCCGGTGCAGCAAAATTCCGCCGTGTTAAACGCCGCGCACGCGCTCTTGCACGCCACAACCGCGCCGCCGCCGTCTCTAACCTGAAGCTCCGTCGGACACGCGCCGTTGAGATCCGCCACGCACCCCGCGTACCTGCAGTCACCGGTTCCCCCGGTAGCCCTCACTCCCATTCCCACGTTGTAACCGTCCACGAGACTCACGTCGTAGAAGTCCTTGTTGCCGTTGCCGGAGCTTCCGGTGGTGAACTCCACCAGCGTCACCGGCGGGACTCCTCCGCCGTTGCATTTCAAGCCTCCGGCGCAGTCTCCGGTGGCGCAACTCCCGACGCCGGATTCATCGAAGGTGCAGCCGGTCCGGCCCCAGAAGCGGCCGGACCAGCCGGACGGCGCTGAGAAGTGGACCGAAGAACCAGGCGGCAGGGCAAAACCGCCGGAACCGAGAACGGCGGCGCCGTTGCCGGAAAGTGTCCCCGGCCAAACTGTGTGACTGCAATGATTCTCCAGATAAAACACCGTGTCAGATGCTACATTACCTGAAAATTTACAATTCATGCATTAATTAAAAAATAATTATAAAATTCAAAACGCTTTGCTAATTACAACACAATAAAACCTTAAAAGTCAAAATTAAATAAATCCATGATATCCTCTTAATTGAGAATCAAAACACCACGCATCTGTTTGAAACTTCTTTATCCATCTCATCTTCCTTCTCGTTTCATACAATGATAACCCAATTCTTCATACAAAAAAAAGTTCATTTCTTTTGAGAAATGTATGTTTCAGACACACACAAAAAACAATTTTTCTATACAATTTTTCTAAATAGACACATTTTTTTATTGCACTAACAATTTTGTCTTCATTCCTAACACTACCAATCTTACCCATCAATATTTTTTTTCTCAACAATTTTTCAGAAATGTTTCAATATATACATAATGTTCAAAGCTCCCTACTAAATAAGTCATGAAACAAAGAACAAATACTACACCATAACACATTTCAAACTCCAAACCTAACATTTCACACAATCTATGCATGCAATGGCCCAAAAACACAAAGACTCTTACTCATGAATATGGTTTACCTAATAGTAGAAAGGGTAGAAGGTGGAAGAGTAGAGAGGTTATGGCCATGATTGTGAAGAAAAGAAAGAAAGAAAGAAAGTTGAAGAGAGAGAGAGAGAGAGAGAGAAGAGTGAGTGTGAGAATGGAAGAGGTGGGGAACTGAATTTATAACTGACCAACCCTAATTTAAGAAATGGAGTCCATCTTTTGGTGAGAAATTGAAGATTGTGGGTCATCTTCTTCTTATGGACCTGCTAACTCCCATTTTTCTAATTGCTTAATAACTCATAATTACCCACACACACGCACATGCATTAATGTTTCAACAATCAAATTACAAGCAACACATTAATATTTTTAAACATTATAATTACCAACTATTTTTTTTTTTTTGTATGTTTGAAGAAGTGTTTTTTGGTTACATTTATTTATTTTCAGATTTAAAAAAATAAAAATAAAAATAAGTTACTTGTGTATTCTTTTACAAGTAAAAATGTAAATATTGTTTATCAAAATAAGTTTAAAAATGAACACTGTTGTTTTACAAGTTTTTTGGACGGTAAAAGAACATATTTAATATTCATATTATTGTTTGAATTATACTAGTATTTAAGGTATAATTAAGATACAATTTTACTATTTTAAAATTTTAAATAAAAATACACTACAAGCAAATAATTAAATAAAAATTAATTTTAGAAACCAAAATAATTAGTTACTAGTTAATTAAATTTTATAAACTAAAAAAATTATTGATATTTAAAGTAGTTTCTATTATTAATAAAAATTTATAAAATAGTTTTTTCAATTGGTATCTAAAATATTAGTAGCTAAAATGTTGGTGGTTAATTTCTATATCAATTTAAAAATCATTTTATAAATTTTTATTAATAATATAAATCACTTTAGATACCAAGAATTTTTTTTTATCTCTACAATAGTATTTATTTTAGTTAATATAGTAACTATTATTTTTTATTTCTAAATTTGATTATTATTTAATGATTTTTTTAGTGATATAGTCACATATTAAATCACAGATTTCAGTCACAGATTTCGATCACTAAATTAGTCACAAATTTCAATCAATAAATCAATCATAATTTTCAATTACTAAGGCATGAGTGACTAAATATTAGTGACCGATTTTGAATTGTCACTAAATCAGTCATTAATTAAAACAGTGATTTTTTTTGTTATTTAATGACTGATTTGTTATCATTATTTATAATTTTTCTGAAACTATTTACCTTAGTTGTGTAATTACATTTGTAAGTCAATGATAGTAAATGAGTGTTTATATAATTTTAATTTAATTTTGACTCAAACCAAGATTTAATTTACACACATACCACTAGCTTCAAGTAATTTGTCAAAAAAATTGGAGGGTAACCTAACATATGAAATAATATAATAAATGTATTTTTATTTCAAATACTAACAACTCAAATTTCTCTAAAAATTATGTTTAATTGTGTTAAATATTTCTCCTTTTTTTTTCATTAGTCCTTGATTTGAGTATTTCATAAAGCAACTTATTAATATATATACTACTTGATTTTAGTGTAATAATAAGAAACTTGGTATATTGGAGTATGGTTATTATGCCATGTACATGTACTATATGTGTAGTTGATAGTTATAAAAATATGTAGCAGATACTTAAAGTTAAGGTTTTCATGAATTAGGGTTGAAAATTTATGTTTAAACTATTTTTAGTCACTTTAATATTGAAAACTAAAATTACATTTTATTGGATTTGACAAACTGAAATTAACATTAGTTTAATTTGAATGACTAAATAGTATACATTGATGAATTTCAAAGATAAAATGATAGTTGAATCATAGTTATATATCTAAACAAGCTAATTAAACTAAAAAAATGTATCACATGTTTTCCTTTCATCCTTCAATTATTTTTCTTTAGAAAATATGTAACAACAACATACCAAAAGATGTATCCCTATTTCTTATTTTAAAATAATAGTTTATTTTTCTTTTATAATTTTTTTTTAACTATATGTTATATTAGTTACTTTTTTAAAATATATTAAACAAATTAACAGATTGTAGCACAATATATTAAATATTAAAGATTGGTCAAATCAGAATTTTATTTTTTCATAAGATCAAAAAAGATTTTTTAAATATATTCATTATTTTTTCTCTCTCTCACCAAATTTTTATTAATCAAACAAAAGACAATTAAATGAAAAATAATTTGATTAATTAAGATACTATTAATTTAAAATATTAAAAAAAAAATCTGAAAGAATATTTCAGATTAAGTCATATTATTTTGAAATAATCTCATTTCACTAATACAAATGTTCTTCACAATTAAAAAATAAAAAGTACAGGATGAAAATTTAAACTTTATATTTAAAAAAAATAACATAATCCACTTAAAAATTAAATACCTACATTTGTACATAACCTGAATTTAATGTCATTAAATTTTTAAAGAGTATGAATCAATTGAAATTGTAAATACATACGGACTTTCTGAATATTAAGAAGAACTATTGTTAAAACCTTAAATAAATATTATTGAAATGAGTAATGTTTAAAATAATTATATTTAAGAAACAAATAAGATTAGTTTATTAATATAAGCATAAATAGTTTATTTTAAAATAAATATATTAAAGTATATAAAAAGTTGTTTATTTTATTAAATAAGCATTTATTTTAAGAAAATAAACTGCATTTGAGTTCATTTAAATCACTTTTTTTACGTAAAATATGTAAAAAATAACAATTTTTTTATCCAAATTCCAGCTTTCTAGTTTTAATGGACTATTACAAACTAGTAAAGTGAAATGATTTTTTACCCAACTACATTGATGCTAATAAAAAGTTATCATAAAATAAACTTTTATCTTTATTTATACTCACTATAATAAAATTATTAAATAAAAATTAATTATAAAAGTTAAAATAATTAGTTATTATTTAATTAAATTAAAAATTATCTTATAAACTAAACAAATTATTAGTATTTAAAATAATTTCTATCGTTAATAAAAAAATTATAAAATAGTTTTTAAATTAATATCTATCTATTAATTTTTTATAAATTAATTTAAAATTTAAAATATTAGTAACTAAATTTTTTGATAACCAATTTAAATATCAATATAAAAATTATTTTATAAATTTTTGTTAATAATAAAAATTAATTTATATATAAGTAATATACAAATAATTTTTAATCTATAAAATAGTATTTAATTTAATTAATACAATAATTAATTATTTTTTTGTCTGTAATTTAATTTTAGTTACTATTTTATATTTTTTTTGCAGTGTATAATAATTCTGCGATGTTTAAAATTTAGTAATTAAACCTTGACATCTTCTTTTCAAGCTTTGATTTTTGAAATTTGTTTTGGATCGACATCTTCTTTTCTATCATATACATTTTATTCTTTGCTCATAGAAACTTGGCTTTGAAAAATACTGATTTTTCCTAGAAAATAGCAGTAGTAAAATGGTACCTTAGATTACTGTATGAATAAAAACTATGGAAAGCAAAGTCCACAAATAGATTGAGAATCAAATATAAAGTTGAAGACCAAGATAGTACATTGACATTTAAAAATTGAGAACACTATTCACTGTTTTGTTTGTTGGTGTTATAAAGTGCATGAACATAGTTACTTACAGGCATCAATTGAAAATTGAAGCGAGTTGCAAGAGCAAGATATGCACAAGATAAACCTACATACACTTTGAACCAAACCACAGAAAAAAATGTAAAATAAATGAAGATGGCAGTAAAAGAAAGTATCACTGTAAAAGAGAGAAGGCTCTTAAATGTAGAAATTTCATTTTCATTCTGCTGATGAGGGAAATGACCATGAATCTTGAAATCTGAAAGCAATTGGTCCTTCATCTGGAACTTGTTTATCAACCAAGATGAAGCTTTGGTTTCAGAAGCAGGAATCTCCTTCACTGGAATACGCCTTACATGCATGTGCACTTCTGAAGGGTCTACACCAAAAACATTGTCCAGAAAGGAGGGACATTGATTTTTGTATGCAATTGTCACATCGTACACTGCACGTAATTCAGTGACAATGTTCAGTCAACACACTTCACAGAAAAATTCAAAACAAAATACCAAAATGGTTGGAATATTGTGCAAATAGACAGCACCCGTCATGTCAAAAAATCATTAAACACATGGTACAAACAAGCCTGGATATGATGTAGGATAATGTTGGATCAATTCTCATGAATAATGACTCTTTCCATCTTCTGTTCTCATAAAACTTTTGAAAAAATCAGAATTAATTTTTCCTTTTGCGAAAACAATAAGCATATAAAAGAGAATAGAGCAAATTAGAATAATGACATCGAGAATTTTTAACATGGAAAAACTTCATAAACTTGAAAAGTAAATCCCATGTTAAAAATCTTCGATGTCATTATTCTAATTTGTTCTATTTTTCTTTTAATAACTTATTGTTTTCGCAAATGTCCATTTTGTATTTACATCAAAGAGGAAAAATTAGTTCTGAGCACCTATATATATACACACATCTATTCTCCAGTGACAGTTATGGAACATAAAAATGATTAAGACACTACAGGAAAATGCTAAGTTCAAATTTTCTGAAGCAGAGTGAGATGCATTTGGTGACACAGATTACACAATATCCTAAATAGCCACTACAGGAACATTATGAATTGACTTTAGTGTCTTAAAAAGAGGAGAAGCAATTGTAAACCTGCATCCAATGATCCTCGTAGGGCTTCCAAGCAAGCATGAAACCCCTTTGTTTTCGGAAGTAATACATTTTTCAGCACCGGGAGACCAGTTTCAGCAGCAAATTTTTGACTATTTATACTCTTCTGATCACTAAGCAAGAAAAGCAAATCACATGTCAAGCGTGCATCTCAATTGAACTATGTATTCATGTTTGTGTGGTGTAATATGATCCACAAATTAGAGCATGCTAGACAAAACACAACACCATAAGCATACAGACAAAATATCAAATGAAATGATCTGTGGAACTGAAAAGAGTTCATATTTATTATCCAATGATGATAAAAGCAGTTGGAAAAATCAAAAGACAAGATCCAAGGTAATAGGGATATCAGGTAGTACGTATAATCTGTTCCTTCAGGAAAAAGAGCTAGCCATAAGGGATCTTGAGGGTCCTTAAAAGTTGAAAGCTTTTGGTGCAATATTTGCTCATCTACCTCCCACTTCCTCTCCACTGCAATGAACTCCAGAATGTGAAATCCCCAACCAAAGATAGGTAGTTTCATCAAGCTGTTCTTAAGGATGTACTTTATGCATCCCAGAGTCCCTTTTCTAAGTGCAAGATCCCACAAGTACATCCAATCAACCTCAGTTCTGTGATTAGCAATGAGCAAAACACGTTCCTTGATTGGAAGACTGTCCCCAGAAAAGACAACTTTGGTTTTGTTTATCTTTTCAAATAGAGAGGGCCACAGAGATAGCCAAAGTCCAAAGAGGAATGACACTGTCTTCCTACTATACCCAATGCTGAAAAGCCGCAATCCTACAACTGCCACTGGCACAAAATAGACTAAACACATAAAAGCTGTAGAAAGAAATACCACTAAACATATCAGACCCCTCAACAACCTAAGAGGGGTCAAGGGTCGGTGCTTTAATCTATTTTCAGATTTGACTGGCCCGCAAACTTCCATCTTCTTCAGGAAACTCTTGAAAAACTTTCCTTCTGCAATAATGTACTTTAGTGTTATTTCATGATCCCCAATTCTGGACAAGTATGTATGCTAACAACAATGGCATCAGAGAAAAAATTATTTTTTCAACCACAAGGTATTTATTATATCAGAAGTAATAAACTCATTTAATATTTGAAGTATTTCATAGGGTATTTATTAAATGTTCTGTAACCACAGTCAATAAATTGGGAAGTACAGTGTTTGGTATCTTCAATTGGTGTATAGAAGTTGCACATGGGTTGAAAAAGTTGCTTTCAGCAGACAATCCCAAGTCCCAAGTAGCATAGGAATAAGACAGTAAGTACCAATCCTTTTAAATTGCAAAAAGATGGATTGCACAGTAGCCTAAAATCTGACACAATAAATTTCAATCTGTAAGGGAAGATGAAATGCCAAACCATCAACAAAGGGCACAGTAAAAATGTCCAAGGGCACCACAAGGCACCAACTGACTAAATGACAAGTGTGATAAAGAAAGAGGAGCATGTTTCTTCTGAATTAAAACAAAGTTTTTTTGCCTTTCATTTTATTTTCACTTTTAGTTACAAAAATACTCTACATTTAAGACCTTTTCTTATTTTCTTTTTCATTTTCTGTTTTCACTGTTTCTTGTACATATCATGGAAACAAAAATAAAAATGAAAACAAGGTAAATGCAAAAAACATTAAGGTTTTAGAAAAGTTCTTCCACACAATTTTAGATGCAGCACCAAGGTTTTTTGAGATCTGGACATCTGTAATTGAGGTCACAAAAGTCACATTTTGTAATTTTCAGAAATATCAAGAGTTGTAATGAAACAACTTCTTGAACAAGATCACAATTTAAGAATTTGTTATTCTTTTTGGATGCAATCCTGTTTGAAACATGGTTGAACAATAAATGCAAACAACTCTGCATCAGATATTCAAGTCTTTGGTCACTATGTTATGAGACACTAACCTCTTCTACTAAACCCAACCCCTGTGGTTGGTATCTGGTTATAAAAACTGAGGGAGAAAATAGAGAGAGAACTGGTTAAGAGAAACACTTCTGAAATAACAGGGGATTGTTGAAATTTGAAACTTTCAAGACTTCTCTGCTATGAACTTGAATTTTTCAAGACTTTTCTCCTTATAAATCCTCCAAGACCATCTTTGAATCCCAATGTTGAACCAGAGAAGGCAATTCCAAATCTATCTTAGCACACTAATTTCCCTGGCTAAACACCCCAACCCCATTTCCGATCAAAGAACAACAACTTTCCATCTAACAACCACGAGTTATTGGCGAATGAACAAATACGTTTCGAATCCAAAACCTTGTTTCCCAGAGTACAAAACAAAAGTTAAACCGATAAAGAAAGCATATCTTTGAAAATATTCCAAAATTCTACCCCCCCTCCTCTGGTTAAATCCAACACGCACACACCACCAACCACGATGAAAATTCGTCAAAGAAACAAACAAACACGGAATTGAGATTCCACAAAGGGGAGAGAATTAAGACGCAAAGAAAAGAGAACCCAGAAGAGAACACGTAAAGTTGAATAGTGGGTTGACTTAAAAAACTCACCTTGCGTGGAGATTCTGAGAGCTCTTGTTTTGCTCTGTTTTTCTTCTTATTGTTGTGGTGGCCAGTGAATTGAAGAACAATGAATGAAACAGGGATTGTGAATCTGAAATTGGGTTGGGTTGGGGAAAATTCAGCAGCGGTGGTGCTCAGGAAGATACTGTGCAGCTCGTTGGACAATAGTGAAAAGAGATTTGGGTCCACTTCGAGATCCCAATGGTGTTGTTTCAGAGTTTGCGTTGTCATTATTGTCTCTGTTCTAACCTCATCTCTTCATTCATTTAACCTTATTCTAGCAACTTCCACTCTCATTTAATTGCAATTAATGCTTTTTTAATTCACATTATCACAACATGTTTGTTAAATTACATATATTGTATTTGAAAATAACAAATCAACAAAACTTGTACTATATGAATGGTCAAATTTGTGAAAAAAATATTAAAAAAAATCTACTAAATGTCATAAAAAAAACTTATTAGATGAAATGAATTGAAACCAACTAGTAAAATAAATACTTTTATATAATTTAATTACTTTGATAAAATTTTGTAATAATTTGTAGATTTTTCATCCGTTAACTTTTTGTTTATTAATAGCACTAATATGAACATTGATATGATACGGACAACAGATACAGAGATATGTATAATCTATAAATTATATAAATTGACAATAAAGATTTAAGATTTATGTGTACAAGTATCTTTCGTTTTTTTAGCAAAAAATAGTTTTTCATTAGTGATTTAAAAGAGTTTGTTCCTTATTTTTATAATTATATTAAAAAATTATACAATCAGTTGAGTTTTTACAAAATTAATGCATTCTTTTTAAATTGTGTTAGAATCGTACTAGAATTGTCAAAAGTCCAACAAATATAGGTTGAATTGAACACTTCACCAATACTTGTCTTAGTGTCTGATACGTGTGTCCGACACAAACACGCCATTTAAGAGGAGTATTCGATCTGATCTTGAACAATATATTTGTTGAATCTTAAAGAGCGAAAATAAAGGGTATTTAATATTTGAATTATTGGTTTTAAATGATTAAAATGATTATTTATTGGGGTAAAGTGCAAAAGTGAGGGCTTGATCCACCAACCACATTGCTTTGGCGTTTCTAAAAAGAGAAAGAAAGAGGGTTGTGGGAATGTTGCTGTTGATGGGGAATGATTCGAGGAACATCCTTAATTCTACTTTTCATGTTTCCTATGGCGTTAAGAACAATTCTGTGTTCTATTCTCTAACATTACGTCTTACATCCTCCAAACAAACAATATACTGTGTTTGATAAAGTATTTGCATCATAGATCTTTATCAATTGTTTTGTTAAAAGGTTCAGATCAATCAAATCATAATAAAATCGTAGCTGTTCATTCATATATTGTTAAATAAAAAGAGGTATAATATGTGAATCACTTATAATTTTTTATTTAACAATGTTAGAAATCTCGTCTACATATATAATTAAAAAGTTAAAATCAGTTATATAAATTAGATGAAAAACTTATTTTATAATGTGATTTTATGAGATAGAATTTATTTTTATCATAGTATTAGAATATATGAGTTTATCCCACTACACTCTATCATAGCTGTTAGAGGGTGTGAAATTCTTCTTCCTATCACATTTTCTATTTTTTGATTTTATCAAATTTCGGTGTTCTCGATACCGGTATATATGATAAGACTCAAACACTTAAGTCAGTTTAAGATCAAAGTAAAAGATAGTTTCACGATACGATTTTGACCTAGAGTTGAGCCTTCTGATGTACGGACGATTAAGTTGAGCTCAACAAGGTCCAATTGCATTTTGATTGTGTTTTGCGAATGTTTTCTCATAATAATTAATAATTACACTACTAATTATTATGCCTTGTGTAACAATCTGTGAGGATGCCGAGTGTTCAAATGAACGAGTGGTAATCGACATTCCACATTTGGTCATTGAATTCTCGATAATACAAAAAATTTATCCTTATAAGATATATTAAACTTAGATATATGAATTCAATCTAACGTGATAAATAATTTCAAAAATAAATAATTTGAGTAATTATAATATTTTTTGCTGGAATTAGTTTTTTTAATTTATTCAATTGAAATTAAAGTAGTTTATATAAATTAAATTGAATTAAAATTAATTATATAAGAATTTATTGATTATCTAGTAAAATAAATTACAAAATTACTAATGTATGCATTATAAATATTGTCATTATGTATAAAATTTAAGATGTATTAAAACTTATTTTGAGATGTTTTTTAAAGAGTGTTAACAATTTTAAATGACCCAACTAATCTATTTGGATTATGATTGAGTTGCTGAATAAAAATCAATTCATTTTACTCAATTTAGTTAAATTTGATTAGGTTGAGTCCAAATTTAAATTATCTCAAGTCATCTAGGCTTCTACTCAAAGTGTTAAATATGGCTGTTTTATCCTTAAAACACTTGTTATCATTTTAATTACTGAATTTCACCATCTATTGTCATTTTAATCCTTAAATCAATTATTTATTGTTACTAAACTTGTTTCCGTCAAGAGAATATACCGTAGTTGGTTAAACATGATCCATAATTGGTTATAAAATTCTTAATATATATTATTTTTTTATGTTAAAAAAACTTTGAAAAATAGTTTTACCAAAAAAAGTGATGTTCCAAATTCAATGCAAAATTACTTAAAGAAAGACATTTTAACAAAATTTACAGTTAATCACATGACATTTTATTGAAAGACAAAACACAAAAGGATGTAACATTGCTTATTTAAGGTGTAAGGTTGCTTCAAAGTTGCTTATTAAGTAAGGTTTGGATAAGAGAAATTAGTAGAGAGTACTTGTTTATGGATCATTTGTAAATTTAAAAAAATTAGATTAAACTTAAACATTATCTAATTATTTGTGTGATAAGAAATTTGTGTTCTACACTGTTTTTATGAAAATTCATTGAAACAATGGTCTAAGATTAAAATTAATGGTGAAAAATCATACTTGAAAAAAAACTTTAACAACTTTAATATCAAAGATTTTGTAGTGAATGTTTACATCGTTAATGATGAAATTATTATTAAGAATTGATTCAAACAATCATAAATTTGGAGTGATATTGTGTTAGTTGTCATGAAAATATCAAATTAAAACCACAATCAATAGAAAATTTCATGACAATATCAATTGAACACAAAAAAGGTCTAAACACAAAAAAAAAAAATCAAGTAGTTAACAAATGTAACAATCACAAAATTTGAGCACATATAATCAACAATAGAGGCATAGAATCATTTTCCGAAACTCATTTTTTTAAGTTTTTTCTTTCTCTTAATGTATTATTTATCTTGTTCATTTCTATCGACTTACATTTTCATTTTTAACAATTATTTAAAAAATAGAGAGTTTTTTTTTCCTAATTTCTTTTATTTAATTAGTTGAATAAGTTTCAAAGGATTAAGTCATTTTAAGGCTATGATTTTTACTCCCATAGTTTCATCTTCTATATCGATAGGAGCATTGGAAAAGTTAAAATATTAATATTTTTTTTATTTTTTATTGCATAATTTGAAAACAGTTTTAAATTTTAAAATATATTATAGATTTTCATACCATATAATCTAAAATACATATATTTTGATTGTATAATCCATAAATATGTTATGGGTTATCCGATGAAAAATAGGTTGTGATTATATAATTTTAAACATATTTTAGATTACATAATTTATGTATTTTTGAAATATATAATTTGAAACCATATTATTTTGAATTATGAAATCCATAGACATTTCTGAATAAAAATATAGAATGTATTTCATATTAAATAATTTATAAATATATTATAGATTATACAATTGAGAATGTGTTTTTAAATTGTATAATTTATAATAACTTTTGTCTGAAAACATATTTCTAGTTCTACCATTTATAATATATTTTTAATTTTAGATCACAAATTTTATAATTAATTTTTGAATTATGGAATTTAGAATATTTCTCACTCATAGGCAATTGAAACTTTTCATACATCTATGGAGGTGCATTAAGAAGATATGGAGCTACTGAAAGAAATTGCATATTTCAAACTTACATGGACTGGGTATATGTTTTAGCCCAACAAACAAAACTCACTCCCAGCCAACAATTTCGCAAGCCCAAAAGGAAAACCAACTAATTAATTTAACTTAATCTAGTTCCTAACATCAATAAAAATAAAATGTTGGTGCTCGTTTAATTATTTAATTAACATTTCTCTCGTTATATATTTGATTGTTTACTCTTACACTCTGATTTAACTATCGTATAGTTCTTTATCAAATTTTATCTACTTATTTCACACATAGAAGTATTTTTAATTTTATTTTGCATTAAACTCGTAATATTTTTGTAAGCTAATCAGTTTTTAAATCTTGGTTTAATTTATTCTTAATTTATTAATTATTTTAAACTTAGAATATTGTTATAAGATAACTTAATGATTTTTTTTTAATTGTATTCATTTTGAATAATTAAAATTATCTTACTTTTTTATGCTAACAATATCAATAACAAAAAAATTAAATATAAATTCAACTAGTTTAACACTAACTAAATGGAAAGAAAAAAGGATGTTACGAATGTCATAAAAAAACACGAAGGATAAAGTTTCTTTAACACCTCATCAGTGTAAAAACAATTATTTTACAATCATTTTTTAAATAAAATATTATATTATAATAAAATAATATTTTTTAAAGTATAAAGTGAATGAAAAATTAGAAATACATAATAATTATATATATACATCAATTACATTTTTATATTATTTTGTTTACCTTTATATTCTTCCTTTGTATACAAATGTATGTATAAATACAATTATATCTTTTTCTTTCACCTGATTTTTCAATAAAAATTATATAACTTAATGGAAAACTTAATCTTATAAAACTTGTTTATAAGATGAGATTTACACTTACTTGATGTGAGATTAGATTACTAATTTATATGTGGACTATATATTTATATATTTTTTTGAATATATTTGAGATTACTAATTCGTATGTGGACTATATTGTTGGAAATCCCACATCGACTAGAGATTAGAGCCTTTCATTCTATATAAGGGGGTGCAACCCTCAACCTTATGAGCCGGTTTTATGGGGTTGAGTTAGGCTTAAAGTCCATTTCGTAATATTTATATATTTATGAGTGATTCAATAACGGTCCGATAGCAGGTAACACGATAGGTTTCACAAATTCTCGTTAGAATAGACTTAAAATGACTCTGATACCATATTAAGAAATGATAAGTTATAAACTTAACTTAATCTTATAAATAAAATTTACATTCATTTATATATTATAAAAAACAAAAATATATGTAAAATAAGACAATGTAGAGAAGAAATGAAAACTAGGAAGAAAGGTATGAAAACATGTGCATAGGATGTAAGAATAGTGAATAGTGAATGTATAATGTAGTACTTGTGTGTACTTTTATTCACCAAAATATCAACAAGGATTAGACTCTTCAATGCTTTTGACAACTGTAATCCATGAAACCAAACTTTCTTTGACTCCTCCTTTGCTTTCCAACTTTTTCATTTTACATTTTCCTACCCTCATATTAATTTCAAAAGGAGTTCATCTTCTTCGATTTCTACAACATTTCATCAACACCATAAACTCCTCTTCTGTACTTCATTCATAGCATAAACTTAAACTTCTTTATAACATTTAAATTGTACTTTAGTGTAGTAAACTCGTGAATAAAAATAACTTTTCTAAGTAACTAAAAATTTAATAACATTAGAAGGAGTTAAACTTGTATACACACAAAGAAGATGAGAAATGGTAACTTTGACTTTTTGACCATTTGCTTCAACCGACACTGACACAATGAGTTATCACTGACAACAACGTATAACCAAGGTTAAAAGATTGAATGGAAAATAGAAACTGTGATTTAGTTTTTTCAATCATAATCTTACACCAAAGTTTTTTTTTTCTTAAATTAAAACCAGAAATAGGTAAAATTTAATAAATTTTTTTTATTAAAGATTAAAATTAAGAATGTTTAAACTATTTATGTAATTAAAAGAAGCTTAGTTAGCACATGAGTAGCCAACTCATATGAAGAAAGTTATGACTTTTGAGAGCATTGTGAGGTGAAGCGCGTTTTAATTTTGGTTCAAATAATTGCGTTTTCTTTTCAGAAAGAAACAAAATATAAATGGAAAAAATAATTTCAGAGAAGGGACCAAAACTCATAACGCGGTTTCACTTCATTTTTCAAACCTTTATAGTTATTAATCATTTTTTTACATTCTCTTATAAGTAATTAATGCCATTTGCTTCATAGAAACGAAGAGTGGGTACATATAGTATAATTAGACTTTGCATTGGGTTACTTTTTAAGGCATTTTTTTAAGATAAGATTTTCAATTTATTAAAAAATAAATTTTAAAGTTAACTCAATTTTAGATGGTGTGATTAGTTTAACAATTTTGTATTAAAATAACACTAAATAATTAGAATATTAAAAAAATTAAAATCTAATTTAATTTTATAAAACTAAATTTATAAAGTGAGTTTTGCAATGTTAGATTTTCAAAATTTTCAATCCATTACATCATATTAATTTCAAAATTTCTTATAACTTTTACATTTTAATAATTTTTTATTTTCTTGTTGGTAGAAGAAATACTTTAAAAATAAAAATAATAATTCTTGTTCTTATGATTTATAATTTATTTAAATTTGTATGCAAGACTCCATTAATAAATATATTTTTTTTTAAAAAATTAAGAAAATACTGTTGTTGATATATCATGAATAAAAACATGTGAGCATGAAGTTTGATTAAACTATAATATAATTATAGAGTCATGTAACCAACTAAGTTTAGTTTTTAATTAATTCCTCTTGTATAAAATTTATAAAGAATGTGTATTTATTTCAAATACATGAGTTCATAAATTTATTTATTAGCTGTGAGAAGAAAAACGGAAATATATAGTCCAATTTAATTATTATTGAAACCAAGCGAGTCAATGAAATGAAGATTAGGTTAAAAATGAATTAAATTAGTCAATTAAAATACATTGATCACATGGGTCAGTTGAATGTACTGTTCTTGCTAATAGTGCATTCAGAACTTAATAAATATATTAAATTAAAACTCATAACAAAGTGTGTTGAAAGTCATCAAAAAGTTTATTTTTACTTGTTTGAATAAAAAAATATTTTCAATTCTTTAACGAAATATATTCCAAGATTGAATTAAACTAATATATTATAATATTGAATTCAACCAATTAAGAAACAAACTCATTCTAAATTACATTTATCCAATGAGAAAAGTTTATTTAACAGCATCTACAATAAAAAAAACATATATTGAACAAACACTTATAATAATATAATAATATTTTAAATTAAAAAATGAAATAAAAATAAATAAAATATTAATTTATTAAAATGTGAAATGTGTGTTTAGATATTGGACCTCATTGTCAAAACTAACTGTTATATATATATATATATATATATATATATATATATATATATATATATTTCTTTATTAATTTCCTAAGATATATTTTTGAGAACAATATTGTTAGAAAGTGCATTTCAAACTTAAAAAAGTAAACAATACTTTAAGTAAAAATATGACAAAAATTAACTTAAATAACAAAATAACCTGTTAATTGGCTAATAAGTATATCATGTCAACAAAATTATTAAATAATAATAATTTTTTTTATTAATTACATGTATATTTTTGAAATACTAAATAATATTTTGTATAATTAAAAAAAATTGAAATTAGAAATTTTAGTAAAAAAGAGTAAATGATTGAAAGTCAATTGAGTGGAAGATAAATTGGATCTCATAAAAAAAAAAGTAAAAACTTGAACCTAAGTTGGAGAAGATTTTGTTTATACCTAACTCAACAATATCTTACTTCTAATGTGATTATTTCTTGATGAATTTGTTTTAATTAGGAATGAAGGTATGTGAAAATGCTCCCATTGGAAGATTCTGGGTTGCTGAGACATAGTTTTCAGATGAATGGGTGATAGATTCAGTAATTAAAAATAAAATGAATTAATGGCATGAGCATGAACCATGAACAACATTGAATGTGTGGTATGGAGATTCTCTTTACCAGTGCTGTGTCACTGTTACTTCACCATAAAGTATATACTACTCTACCATTCTAAATTTCCAATTCAACTGTCCTAATTTGGAAGGGCACCCCTAACCTCTAATCTACTTAATTAGTCCAAAATTTGAGGCTCCTCCTTAGTCAATACAAAATTATAACCACGTTTTGTTTGAATGTCCTTTAATCCTAGGTAATTATTCAACACTTTTTTCTCTCTTTGTATTGTTGTGTTGTGAATGGGAAGATATTATTCTCTATATTATTTGTATTTTTTTAAAAATTTTAAATGTTAGTATGGTAATAGATCTTAATTGTAAATCTTCGATCAAGATAAGAATGATATTTGTAAAAGATTATCCGACACTCAAGTAAATGTTTCATATTCGATGGTTGTAGATAAATAAGTACTATTAAATATGTATTTGTGTGACATTGGTCAATCTATTTGTAAAGATATTAGACTCTCACGTTGATGTGTCAAGATTAATACAAATATCACACTTAATTTTTGTATTAGTCGAAATACCAATTATTTACGAAAACAAGTTTAAGCAACTTTTATCTTATATGTCAGAGATATTGTCGGTTAAGGAAATATTCGTCATAATGAAAATTGAATGAAGGATGAAGATGGTGATCTATTTGAATTGTGAAATTGAGATCTATTTACTCATACTCCACCACACACAAGTACATACCATGTTTGTGTAAGTGGTGAAGCTTATTTTGTATTCCCATCCCTTCTTCAACATCCACTATTAATAGAGAGTGCATAGCCCATAAAATGACAACCTACAAAGCACAAGTTAATGAGACATTATTGGATTCAAAGCCTTAGGAAGAAGGCAAGGGTCCCCATCCCACACCCACACAAACAAAACCATTATAATATCACCAAGCTCAAAATCTTTGTGAACTCACCAACTTCCCCTTCATTATTTCATATGCATTCTTTTCTCTCTTCTCTCCCTCCAAAGCGTGTTTGTAACCTCAAACTCCAATTATAAGCCACCCCTTAGATCTCTCTCTTATTTTTCATTCTCACCACACACAACAATGAAGTCCAATCCAAAATCAAAACCACCACACTTGTTACACTTTCTAATACCCTTTTTCTTCTTCTTCTCGTTTGTGTCCTCCACCAACACCTTCTTCACCCAAGAATTCAAAGAAGCTCCTCAATTCTACAACTCCCCAAAATGCCCCTCTCTTTCCAACACCGAACATTCAAACGTGTGCGCCGAAGAAGCTGTCCACGTGGCAATGACGCTGGACACGACATACATCCGAGGTTCAATGGCGGCGATCCTCTCCGTCCTCCAACACTCCTCGTGCCCGCAAAACGTCTTCTTCCACTTTGTCTGCTCCTCCAGCGCGTCCCTCCTACGCGCCACAATCGCCACCTCGTTCCCCTACCTCAATTTCCAAATCTACCCCTTCCACGACGGCGTCGTTTCGGGCCTCATCTCCACCTCAATCCGCGCCGCACTCGACTGCCCCCTCAACTACGCGCGCAGCTACTTGCCCAACTTAATCCCACTCTGCGTGAAGCGCGTGGTGTACCTCGACTCCGACCTCGTACTCGTCGACGACATCGCGAAACTCGCGGCCACGCCGTTGGGAGCCGACAGCGTGTTGGCGGCGCCGCAATACTGCAACGCGAACTTCACGTCCTACTTCACGCCCACGTTTTGGTCGAACCCTTCGCTGTCGCTGACGTTCGCAGAGCGGAGAGCCTGTTACTTCAACACGGGGGTGATGGTGATTGATTTGCGGCGGTGGCGCGTGGGGGAGTACACGAGGAAGATCGAAGAGTGGATGGAGGTACAGAAGAGGATGAGAATCTATGAACTGGGTTCGTTGCCGCCGTTTTTGCTTGTGTTTGCGGGGAACATTGTTCCTGTGGATCATAGGTGGAACCAGCACGGTCTCGGAGGAGACAACTTCCGTGGTCTGTGTCGGGATCTTCACCCTGGTCCTGTTAGTTTGTTGCATTGGAGTGGCAAGGGTAAACCCTGGGTCAGATTGGACGCTAATAGACCTTGTCCTCTCGATGCTCTTTGGGCACCTTATGATCTTTTACGCACCCCATTTTCTCTCGATTCTTGATTAATATAAAAATCAACTGTGAATATCTTTTTCAACAAAATTCAGAGGCCTTTTTTCATCACAATTCAAGTTTCATCCTTAAAATTTTACAAGTTCAAGTGAGATCTCACAAAATATTAAGATAAGAGATTAAGATATTTCACAATATATATAAGTGGGTGTAAATCTCACATCATAAATTGATTTTATACATCGATTTTATAAGGTTAAGTTCGATTTAAAGTTATTTTTTAATATAGTATGTATCGTTAGACCAACCATAAACAAATATATTGTTTATGCACAGACTATTATTCTTAGTAGGAGGAGGGTCTCTTGAAGATCTCACATCAACTAAATATTAGAATATTTCGTAGTATAAGTGAGTGTAAATCTCATCTTATAAACTCATATTTCGTAGTATAAGTGAATGCAAATCTCATTTTGTAAATCTATTTTATAGGATTGAGTTAAATTTTTTAATTTTGACTGAGAAATAGTATGAAGATATATATATGATACTGTCTAAATTTTGTATTTTGATAACATGGCTATGAATAAAGGCTAATTTCTCTGCTGTTCAAGTGGAGGTGGATTGAGCTTTTTCTAGATTCGTTTCTGTTCAAGTGTAATTAAAATTAATACGTGAAGGGGATGAGTGGGGTTTCTGAATTTTTCATTTCACATAGATTAATGTTGTAACATATAATGAGTTTGTATATAGAGTAGTTGTAATGAGTTTTGGATGCGTTCATGATCGATGATAATCGAACATGACGAGGATTTTGCAGTGAGAAATTTGTTCAGGTCCTCTTCTTTGCTTTCTGGTTTGATAATGTGAACCAAGTTCTTGGTTTTGTTTACGGATTTTGATGATGTTGCTTTGTTCTAGATGACTTAGTTTCAAGCAAGAGGAAGGGACTGGTCCATTTCAGTTTCACACACATTTTCTTGGTGAAGACTTCAATGTGTGAATGTTTGAGAGATCGTTGAGTCAAATCTTCAATTAATAACGCCAACAAAATTAAAACTCATTATCATATGTTACATGGATGGATTTAAATTTGAAATTATTTAATATTTTTTAAAATAAATCTAATTTATTATATAACATGTTTTTAAAAATATCAGCAAATACAGCTGTAAGATGTAAGAGACATTATATTATTAGTAATAGAAGGAGAGTAATTGGACAATGAGTTATGTTTAGTAAATGGTCAAATGCATGCATGGTTGGATTAAGGAGGAAAAACAAGACAAAAATAAAATAAATATTGTGATGGTAAGAGATACAAGAAATGTTACAAAAAGCATATGTAAAAAATATAAAAGTGAATGTTTATTATCCACATGCTGAATTAATTTATGTAAAAAAAATAAAAATCTGATGGGTTTTTGGTTATGTTTGAATTGTATATATTGTTTATAAATTGGTATTGAAGGGAATATAAGATGAGGTTGGAAAGGTGTTATGCCAGCCATTAAGTTAAAAGCATAGAAACAATGTCATGTGCAATAATAAGCAGTTGACAGAGAAAAGAAAGGAGAAAACTGATGATTGGAGACCACTAAACTATGATATTCAATCTCAATTTTAATATTAAAATTCAATCTCATGTGGACCATGGAATGTACTGTGCTTTGCTCCAATGTAGCACAGACACAGATACGGCATTGACATGATACGAATACAGATGACACGGAGATATGTATAATCTTTAAAATGTATGATACGAAGACACGAATCTATATATTACATAATTATGAATTCTATAAATTGACAATAAATATTTATGTGCACAAGTATGTTTCATATTTTTTTTGGGGACATGAAGATATTTTTCATGATTGATTCAAAAGAATTTATTCCTTACTTTTATAATCATAATAAAAAATTATATAATAAATTTGAGTTTTAAAAAAATTATTGTATTTATCTTTTTTTAAAATTGTGTTAGAATCGTGCTAGAATTTTCATAAATTCAATAAATATTTTTTGAATTGAACACTTCACCGATAAGTGTCCTACGAGTGTCGTATGAATGTCGACACAAATACGTGTGTCTGATACGAACACACCATTTAAGAGAAGTGTCCGAACTTCATAGTTTGCTCCCCTACAAATCAAAACACAAAGAAAGGAAAAAAAATAAAAGTAATTTGCAAAATAAGATCATTACATTATATAATATGATAATTACAATTTTTGCTATTATAAAATTATTTCGACCTTTAAGTAAAGTGTAATGGTTTTGAAATTTAAAATTTCGATACGATTTTAAAAAAAATAATAATAATTTGAAGAATTGAAAAAAAGTGTATATACACTATTATTCATTTCAATTTCTTTAACAATGTAAGATTATTATGTATAGCAAAATAAAAATATAAAGTAAATTATTTATCAATGTTTGAGAGGTTAACAAATAATCCATCCACCAAATTAATATTAAGAAAATCTTTTTAAATATATTAATCTATTTATGACAGGTTTCATCATAACTTTATGATTTCTTCAAGACACATGAATCTTAAACTAAATTTAAGACATTTTTTTTTAAATTAATTTATTTAAAAGAGACTGTTTTTATCTGGAAATAAATAATCTAAATTCGCACGTCAATAAATTAAAAAATTATATATCTAAGCTTCAGCATAAAAAAAAAGAATCTTGCAATATCATGGTGATTCACTCTGTAGGATATCCATGCGATGATTTATCCTTTTATTTTTTATTTCTTGACTTATTTTGTAACCGAAAACAATTGTTAGATAGTGTTCAATATGTAATTGGAAAAGGAACAAAACGACAGAAACAGTGTCGGTGGACGAAGAAAAAACAACTTATGAGAGAACATCAAATACCAAATCCAAACGCGTGGAGTACGAAGTGCGTAACATGATTTGTACGACAGAGTTGTTTCTTGACTTCCATTTCTTTACTTTCCTCTCATTCACTATCTTTTTTCTTAGGAATATCTATCGGTCGGATCCACGATCGAACATTGAATCAAATAACATTTATAACGTAATAAATAAGTAGTTACAACTGAATTTGAATGAATGAGACATTCAGAAATATTCAGGTAAATATCTTAAGGTAATGGTCAACTAAAAGATATATTCTCATGATTTTAGAGAACCATTACATATATTTTGATCAACTGATTATCCAGTCCACACATGTAAGAACCTATAAGTCAAATCTATAAATAGAACTTTTGAAATGAGAAAAATATACGTTTTTCATATTCTAATAGAACACCAGAAATACTACAAAATCCAAATTCAAATCTCTATCATTACCCTAAATCTATTAATCTCTTAGAATTAAGATTAAAAATAATATTAAAAAATATATTTTAAATTTAGTTTAATCTCATAAAACCAATTCATAAAACAAAATTTATATTTACTCATAAAAAAAATGAAATATTATAATCTCGATTTTTCAAAACAATAACTCAAATATAAGATTCAACCTAACCATATCAATGCTACTTTG
Source organism: Phaseolus vulgaris (assembly GCF_051622355.1). NCBI lineage: Eukaryota > Viridiplantae > Streptophyta > Magnoliopsida > Fabales > Fabaceae > Phaseolus > Phaseolus vulgaris. The sequence continues at coordinate 2,606,549 of NC_143498.1, forward strand.
GTTTTGAACAAAATCTAAAACAATAATAAATAATAAAACATGACAAAACTTTGATACTTAATAAAATATAAAATTAAAATAAAGTACATAGCTGGTTCTTTAGTGTAGAATTAGTTATATAATGTTTTGTTTTGAATCCCTACTCCCTACCATCCTCGCACGAATCTTTGTCCCCTGTTACATCCCTTGCATTAATGCTAGGTTCAATCTATAAAATATCTAATATTTTAGACACTTTTTTCCAACTAATTTTTTATTTTATAAATATTTTTTAACCTTGGTTTATAAATATTAATGGATCCTTATTTGGATATAATGATATAAATCAAAATAACAATTTTAAATCATTTTCAACTAGCAATTTCAAAATAATGAATTTTTAAGTATTTTGTGTGTGTATTATTTATTTATTTAATATAAAACTTTTCACTTCACATTTTATTTTTTCACGATCATTTTTGAAAAAAATTAAATTATTTACGATATTTTTTTTATATTTTGTTGTATTTTTCTTCTTTTAATATACTTTTCTAATATTTGTCTTTAATAGATAAACATACTTAGTAAAAATAAATAGAACTAATTTAAGAGTAATAATAAACGTGTAATATATTAAGTTTATTATTAAATACTTCATATCAATTATAAATAAAATATTTTACAATGAAAACTTTATATTACGAATCATATTTATAAGAGTAGATTAAATTTGAACTTCAATTCTTAAAATTTATTTATTTATAACCAGTAGACGACTTTTTATATTAATAACTTAAATTAAGTATCCAAATTAAGCTATTAAAATATTATATTCTATATATCTCAATTTATAAATAATACAATTTTATTTTACAAAAATATCTTATATCTAATTAGAAATTACACTTGTCCACTGTAAACTAATTTTTTTCCCATTTGTTGACGAGAAATAAACTTTTCATAAAAAATAGTTTAATTTTCTTAGCCAAAAAAAATTGCCAACAAATTAACATAATCACCTTTTAATTAAACGACAGAAATTGTGATTAATATCTTACCATTTTTAATTAAGAGGTAATAGTGTCATTTTAATTCCAAACTTGCATGAATTTTTCACAACACTACAAGAACTTTACTTATTGCTTACTCATTGTTGATTCAATATAATAACTACATTTTATGACAACGATCCTTGTAAGATTAATTAATTTAATATTAGGATTAAAGTGACTAAATTGACCTCTTCTCTTGAAAATAGTATTTTTTTTAATAATTAATATTTTTTATTAACTATAGTTATGATAGAAAATGGGAAAAAAACTTGATCTAATTGGTTGTTACTTCTTCACTCCAAGAAAACTGTTATAGATTGCGTGTGTCATTCTACAAAATGGCAGAAAGCATAGTGAAAAACTGAAGGTACGAATCAATTCACATGAACATTGAAATTCCTTACTAGTTTTGGAAAAACTTTGTCTTCTTCTTCTTTCTAGATTACAATTTTTTTATATTTTATTTCTGATTCAAATTTCTTTCAATTTTAATTTATTTTAGTTTAATGCTTAGTTTTATATACATTTATTTGTTTTATTTTTATCTAGTTCTGTAAAAGCACATTTAATAAATTTAGAGAAGAGAGTTTAAGTTAAATGGATAATTACTATTTTAGTAATTAATTTTTTTAAAGATTATATATAATATAAAATAAATTTATTTTCATTTAATTAGAATATTTCATCCCACTAAATATTTATTTTTCTAAATTTTTGAAGTCACTTTTCTTATTTTTTGGATTCGAGCTTGTGAACTAGAAGGTATTGCATACATAAAAAGAAATTTAAGATTTTAGTTTGAGTTAAATTAGTACTTTGGAAAAATTGATTGTGAAATCTTGAAGAGTTAAAACCTTAGGACAAACACTTATGAATTTAACTATGTTATGGGTGTATTGGGATTTAAGTTAATGGATTTTGATGATAAAATGAGAAGTATATTATTGGTATGAACATTTTTTATTATAAGATTGGCTTGTATATATAGGTGTATAGTATTAATAATTACATTGAGTTTATGTAAGATTATATTGTTAGAATGTAATTACTTTATATTGTTTTCATTGATGTGATATTATTGGTATTTGAATGTTATTTGTTTAGGAGGTTGGTATTTGAATCTATATGAATCAAATGTAATTTTTTTAGTATATAAAAGAAAAATGATTTTAGATTTAGATTCTTCTTCAAGTTATCAATGGTTGAGATAGTTGTAACACTTATATTTTTCTTTAGAGTTTCAAATTTTTAGGTGATAGATAATGTTCTTGTGAGATAAATATTGTAGAATTTATTTTCTGAATATAGTCAATTTAAACGACATTTAGACCTTTAAACGATAAAAATATTTTAAAAAATATATTTTTTAGAGGAATGATAACCATAACATCTTACTTAAAATTTATGATATTTAATTAATTTTGATGTGAAACCAAGCATGGAGAATAGGTAAATTTAACCTTTCCAAAAATTTTCATTAATAAAAAACTCAACAATTAGCATAAATAATATCATGATGCTAATTTCAAATAATTTGTCAATAATCGAATTTAAAATGACTTTTGAAGAAGACTATTTTAATTTTTTTTTAAATGATTTTCTGTTTTAGAATATTTTCAGAACATATTTTTTGAAATATATTTTATTAATTTTGGATTTACCAATCCGAAAATTAAAAAAAAAAAGTGTTTCGAAAAGAATATTTTGAAATGAATTTTGTCAGATTTTCTATTCCAGAAACACTCTTTGCTTACGGAAATTCTATTTTGGAAACATTTTTTCTTATAGATCCCCTATTCTTGAATCACCCAAAATTGTGAAAGGATATTTTTGATATTTCAGAAAATGTAGGGGGTGCAGGAAGAAACTCTCAAAAGAAGAAATAAAATAGTTGAAAAAGAAAAAAAAAGAATTGGGTCATAGGCCCAGGTCTCACAGGAAGTCCAAAATTTCAGAATGGACCAGCTTAGGCCCTTTTCTTTTATTTATTTGCATGGGCAATTTCTTCCTGTACCTCCATGCTTTCTTCATGCAGCTCCAAATAAAAGAAAGAAATTGCCATTTGCATGTTGTGAATTCCTTATAACCATCGTCCTTCGTAATAAGGGGATCACGTTAGTTTTGCCATTTTTTATGAATAAAAATGGTATAAAGGAGAGTTTCTACAGTATATTATCTAGACATCTTATAAATTACATTCCTATTTAATAAATAAAATTATTAAATTAAAATTACTTATATTCAATATTTTTACAATGTAAAATACATTCAATAATTATTGTAAATAAGTAAAATGATTAATAAAAAAATTTAAATATATTTTTAATCATGGAAAAACTAACGACTTTTGTTTTTAGTACATATACTGTAAATTTTGATTTTTAGTTTTATAAAATGTTTTCTTTAAATTTAATCACTTTAAAAATTTAAATCACTATATTTAACCCTTAATACTTACTTTAAGATAGATAAACATAATACATTTTACTTTTTTAAATGCAAATCCTATGATTACATCAAAATAATAGTTGGGTTACTTGATATTTTTGGAACATATAAACAAACAATCTCTATCATACAATATCATGGATCAAAAGCATTGATTTTCAATTTTAAAGAGACAAAAAATAAAGAAAAAAAATATACAAGACCAAATCAAAATATTTAAACGGATAAAAAATTATTGGGAGAATTTAAATTTTCTAAAAAATAAATTGTTTTATGGGTATGAGGTGATTAAATAGTCATAGAAAATAGAAAACTGCTTCCATCAAAATGAGCTTAACATTTACAATATGTGTAAGATTTTGATTAAATCTAAAGCCTTCCATTTTATTTTATTTTTAACCAATTTTCAAGAAGTATTTGTAAAGAGCATTTTTTATTTACTTTCTTCTTCAGTCATGCTTAATAATTATGCATTGAGTTAATATGTTAGTCTAATGTGTAATGGTTGAATTAAATATTTCTTATTTTCTCTTCTTATGAATACTTTAAAGAAAAAATTTATTCAAACAAACATTCATATATATATATATATATATTGGAAGACTAATTCTTTATCCTATTGAGGTACTAAAAGAATATTCCTATCATTAAATTTTATAAATACTTAAAATATAAAGAGTAAATATAGTGTCTTTTTAATAACATCGATATTCTTTTATACGCAGACTTTCTGGTGTTTTGTTAAATACTTGAATATGTTTTTTGACAATTTTTTACAAAAAGGGAGAGAGAGAAAAATTGATAATTTGGAGTGTTGACAGAAAATAATGTTTCGTACGTTGTGTATTTTTCTATTGATAATAATTATTACAAATGGAGAGCATAATTATTAAGAAGATAAAATGAATCGAAATTCTCAAATAAATTAAAATTAATTTACACACACTAAGCTTTTGTAGAAGTATTTTGCATTTAACTTCTAAAGGTAAAGTGTCAAAGGGAAACATTAAAAAACATTTTATCCTCTTATTTTATTTTTTATTTACAAAGAAATTGAAAATATATTTATTAAATAAAATGTTGGGTATATATATATATATTATAGTGTGTCTGACTTTGTTGTTTTTTGTTGAAGCCGGCTGGTGTATTAGCTATGGCTATGTGTGTATGTCATTATCCTTAATTTATCTTTAATTGTGTTTTATGTATTAGAATCATTAGGTTTAATTAACATATTTTTTTTTCTTTAAAATTTATGAGGTTTATTTGTTGACAAAAATAGATGCAAAAATTCTCTGTCAATGAATATATATATATATTTTTATATTTAATCTAATTAAATTTAATTTAATTAAAATTAACTTTAAGTTTAACTTAATATCATGAAATCAACTTAAAAAATAAAATTTACACTTAATTATAATCAATAAAATATTTTAATATCTAATTGATATAAAATATTTTAATATCTAATTGATATAAAATCTTCAAATGTTTCTTTAGATTAATATGATTATGAGAGGAAGATGAAGAATTAATGCATGAAGAAAAAAATGAAGTGTGTTAAAATGTTATTTTCAAATTTTAAGATTGCGTATACGATAGGTAATATTGATAATGTAAGATTTGACTTTGGAAACCATATTATACTATATTTTCATATTTGCAGACAACTAATAATTTTAATATAATTAAAAGTGTTAACAATGTCATATTAGTTCGGATTTACAGAATATAATTTGAACTAATTAAAATGGTCTGGTTTGAAAATTTTCATCAAAACTAATCAAATTTATATAGTTAAGAATGAGTTAGCTGAATTCAATTGGATTTTATATTACACTTACATTCTAAAAATTATGTTAAAATCTTAAAGTTTGTATAATGTTTAAATATTTACCAAAATTTAAAATGTTCAAAGTTAAATTTTAATGGTTGTAGAAAATAAAACTATAATAATAATATCAGATAAAAAAAATAACTTTTGAACTAACTCATGAAAACTTTTAATTTACATAAATGTTTTAAGCTTGTACGACGTGCCAAAAAAAAATATTTTAGATAATTAAAAATAACATTTTGACACTCTAGCACATTGTTTTTTTTCAAAAAATTCTACAATATTTTCATTGTACCTATGTGGATGTTCGTCCACTTGATACACAATTCGTTGTGGCGCTGGTGATCTCCAAATCCTTCGAACCTCTTTCTCTCCTACGCGTGTGTTCCGTCGGTCGGTGGGGTACCTGCGATTGCACTCCGACGCTCAAGCCAGTGCTAGTGTTTTTGTTTAGTTATCTCAGGATATGAAAAATGTATCTTTTCTCCATCAAAAGTCTTATTTATAAGTTGACTTGGACCTCTTACTGTGTGGGCCAGATAATGAGTTCACTAAGACGTGTGTAATGGTTTCCAGGTCGTGTGTAGTGACTTCTTGATATCACGAGAGTGTCTTTCAAATTGTGTCTTTCTTGTCAGGTATTTATCATGTTGTATTATTAATCCATGTCTTCGGTCGTCCGAAATCCACCCGACCGGTACATTCATGATTCTTATTTTTCATGAGTTTTATAATAAATAAACATGTCATTTATAAAAAAGGAAAACAAATTTATTTAAGGATAAAAGATTTTATTAATGAAATTTATGAATATAGCTAGAAGATTAGTCACTCCAAAAGATATGTCAATATATTAAAAAAAATGTTTGAAATTGTTGATTTCATTACAAGAACACAGGTTGCATTTGGTGTTTAAAACATATTAGAAAGCATATTCTTTGTACGTTTTGTTGTTTTGATTGGTTATTTAAATATTCAATAATTGTATGCATTGCAAGTACAAAGCATTATGGTTAGGGTTCCAATTGGTTGTTCAAGGGATAATACTCATTGCTTAGAACTAATACTTAGACGTTTCTTAAACTCTTGTGAAAAAGAAGTCAAATCAATTTTTTTCCTTCACATATACATTACACATTACTTGAGCAAGTTATATGATTGTCATTGAAAGGGTATGTTCATGTTGATATAATGTTTAGCTTTTAATATAATGTTTAAAAATTAATTATTTTATTATTGGTTGATTTAAGTTATATACTTATTTCTTCTATTTCTCATAATTATATGTAAATTGAATTGGGAATGTTGATGTTGAATCATAAATTGTGATTATGGATAATACATAAAATTGTATATACATTGGATGAATAAATAATTGTGAAGATATATAATAATCAAAGTGATATTACTAAAATGATGTGATATATTATGCAAGTAGTTTCTAGATAAATATTTAAGAGTTGACAATGTATACTTCAAATATTAAATTAGGGGATTTTAATTTTATGACATACAAGTTTTACCAATACATTTAGTCAAATAACAAAAATATTTTGTAATAACGAGATTTATATCATGAAGTTGGGGATAAAGACTCTCTTCTATTTAATAAGATGTATTTAATAAGATGTGTAAGAAACTATTCTCTTATAAAAATATTGGAATGAGATATATAAAAAAAATTATAAATAAAAATAATGGAGAAGAAACAATGAATCATTATACATGGGTTGCTGATAACATAAATGATTCTTAGTATGGTTAGATTTGTATATCTTAATTTAAATAATTTGGCTCACTATTTTGTTTTCTTTGTGATTTATGTTAGGATTCTATTTTTACACAGGAGTCTTACATATATAGGTATTGGAGAATGTTTCTGGAGATTCTAATTATGTTTTTATCGTATTTTGTTTTTTCTATATTTAATTAGGTAACGAAAACATATATTAAAATGAGTATGAAATAATAATACATAGTTGTATGGTTTCATTTTATATATATATATATATATATTATTTTTTATTTTATTTTATTTTTATAGAGTTCTCATGTTAGGCATTACAATGAAATTTGACATCTGACGCGTCAAGTAACAACAATCATCTTCTACTACATGAAAAAAATATTAAAATAAAATAAAAAAAATATAAAGAAATATAGGAGGATTAGATAAAAACTCATATATTAACAAAAACGGTTCATAGATAATTTATACCTATTAATAAAGAACTCTAAGAAAAGACAAGATGAAAATCTATTATACAAATGAAAATATTTTTTATGAATAAAGTCTAAGTTAACAAGTTTATCAGCACATACATTCCCTTCACAAAAAATTGTCAGAAACTCTAAACCTGATTTTCGCACAATAGTTAAGAAAAGTGTTCTACCTATTACAAAATATTCAAAGAAACATTAGTTCTAACCGTAAATAGAATCACATTTAGTTCATAAACTATTAAGACTTATCTTTTGAGCTTGTTTAATAAACATATATAACTACGGTTTATTTATCTTATATAATTTTTCTTAATTATTTTACTATTTCTATTTCTCTTTTTGATTGTGGTGTCCAATTTGAAAGAGAATAAGTATTAGCAGAGTGAACCAAATAATGATATTTGAAAATGTACAAAGCACGATCTAATTAGTAAGATAAACCGTGCCAGCCTCGGGTCGAGAACGAACATACAAGGACAAAATTTTGCTCAACCTTATTCAAGTTGCTATATATTTTTATATACTGGTTCATTCTCTGAATGATTAAAATAATCCATTTTCTTCTTCATCTTCAATATTTTCCTTTGTTTACATCATACCATGATATAATATGAAGCAACCCCATAACTGAGTCAATTTTTAAATATGATCACAGTTATGTAATTCATCTCTTGAAGCAATCACTGTACACAAAAAACTGTGGTCCCAAACAGCAATTGGCAATTGCCTATTGTTTTCTGCAATATACTGAATTAGTCAGCAAATATATCACGCGTTATTCTACTATAATAGTGGCAGCACAAGACTCAAACATCTTAAATCATCACACACTCAAATGTTGTCTTGTTTTGTGAACAACACAATCTCACCATGAATCATGTTGCATTTCTCTTCACAATAACAACCTTTTTTGTTCTTTGTTTTAACAGCAAAGCTCAGCAAAATTACTCTGGGAATTCAATACTCAGCTGCAAGAATGATGACAAAATGGGGCCCTCACCTTCATTCCTTTACACCTGCAATGGCCTCAACAAAACCTGCATGGCCTTCCTAATCTTCAAATCCAGACACCCTTTTGATTCCATACTCACAATTGCCAACCTCACATCATCAAACCCAGAAGAGCTTGCAAGAATCAATGATGCATCTGTGCTCACAGTGTTCCCAACTGGGAAAGAAATCATTGTGCCTCTGAACTGTTCTTGTCTCACTAGGGACTATTACCAAGCTGAAACTGAATATGTATTGGGACCATCCCCAACATATTTCACTGTGGCAAATAACACTTTTCAGGGTTTGACCACTTGTGATTCGCTTATGCGTGCTAATCCATATGGGGAACTTGATCTGCTTCCTGGCATGGAGTTGCACGTGCCACTCAGATGTGCTTGTCCAACAATGCATCAGGTAAAAAACGGCAGCAAGTATTTGCTTACACACTCAGTGAACTGGGGTGATAACATCACAAATATTGCTACAAGATTCAATGTAGCAGCAGGTAGTGTGGTTGATGCCAATGGTTTTAGCACACCAACACAATCTCTTTTTCCCTTCACAACTGTTCTGATTCCTCTGCCAAGTGAACCTCTGAGTTCAATGACAAAAATTGTTAGTGATCCACCAAATATGTCACCTCCTCTTGTTTGCAGCTCCATAAAGTGCAACTCAAAGAGAAAATTCCACACTGTTATTGCCACCACTGGGGGTTCCATGGTGCTTCTGTGTGCTGTCCTTTATGGGGTTTTTCTGTTCAGAAAGAGATCTGCAAGGTTCGTTAAGAGAGGTGAAGAAGGTGAGAAAGCAAAGAAGTTATCTTCAGAAAATATCCGTGGTAAGATAGCAATCATTGAGCATCACTCCAACGTTTATGACTTTGAGGAAATAAAGAAGGCCACAGATAATTTTAGTTCAAAGCATGGAATTAAAGGTTCTGTGTTTGGTGGGGTGTTTGGTAATGACAAGAACATGTTGGCTGTTAAAAGAATGAGAGGAGATGCATCCAAGGAAGTGAATTTGCTGAAAAGGGTCAATCATTTCAACCTGATAAAGCTGCAAGGTTACTGTGAAACCGATGCTTGTTCTTATCTTGTTTATGAGTATATGGAAAATGGCTCTTTGAGAGAATGGCTAAGCGCAAACAGGACCACCCAGCACCAGATTTTGGCAAAGAGGATTCTGATTTCTCTGGATATTGCCAATGGTCTTCAGTATCTTCACAACTTCACGGAACCTTCCTATGTGCACATGAACATAAACAGTGGAAACATTCTTCTGAACAAAGACCTAAGAGCCAAGATAGCAAATTTCGCTTTTGCTGAGGAATCAGAAAGGAAAATAACTTCAAGTTGTGCCTTGTCACGTGTGGAGAGGGGTTATATGGCTCCAGAGTATCTGGAGGCAGGGATGGTCACTACCAAAATGGATGTTTATGCCTTTGGAGTGGTGTTGTTGGAATTGGTCACAGGTAAAGATTTTGTTACCATACAAGAAGAGAGAAAAGCAATGCTTCATGTAGTCATGGTAAACCTCATTGCTAAAGAGAATGAAGAAGAGAAGGTGAGTTTGTTCATTGATCCTAGTTTCACTGGAAACAATGAGAAAGTGTGTGCTCTCCAGCTAGTTAAATTAGGTCTAGCCTGCTTGGTTGAAGAACCAGAAGAGAGGCCAACCATGGTAGAGGTAGTTTCTAGCTTATTGAAAATATATGTAAGTTATATGGACCAAATAATGCCACTTAGCAGCAGCAATAGTCTCAGCATGGAGAGGTGAAAAGATACTTTGGCTAGCTGATATTGAATGTAGACTATCATTACCTTTGCAATTAATTGTAACAAAAATATAGATACAAGACTTCTAGAAGATAGTTAATACTAATTTTGTCTTTTCTAATTTTTAGGCGTTTCGTTTTGTACTTATGTATAGTTTTTAATTGTCTTTTCTTCTTCTAGCTTTTATTCACTTTTATTTTACATTATGTCTCTTTAACTAGATCTAGAATGAGTGTACTGTTTATATATATTCAGACTCTTTGTTTTGATCTATGTAAGGAAAAGAAAATAGAAGAAATATTCATTCTCATATTATTTGTTTTCCTTTCTTTTCTCATTTGTTTTTTCTCATATATTTATTTATAATATGATATCAGAACTATTTCGAGTCTATTCTAATGAGATTTGTTGGGCTTATCATGTCACCCGCTATCGAACCATCCATAATATATAGTCTCATGCACGAGTTGATAGCTTCGGCATGAGGAGGTGTTGGAGATCCCACATCGACTAAAGATTAAAACATTTCATAATATTTAAGTGAGTGCAAATCTCACCTTATAAGTTGATTTTGAGGTTAAGTTAGAGTTAAATCCACTTCTTAATATGATAAATTTGAATATATTATACGTATTTGGTTGATTTAAACAAATGTTACTTACCCTCTAGCACATTTATTTTTACCAATCGTTATTCCTTTCCACGGTGGCCACCTGATTTCTTATTAACTGAATATAGGTATTGTGAAGAAAGTGTTCTTTCTTCATTCTTAATTTTGGGAGATAGCAGAGGTTAGGAGTTGGTGTGCCAAAAAGTAGCAGTGTGATAAATTTAAAAAAAAATGTGAATGTAATCAATATACCGCAACAGTATCAGTAATTACAAGTACAAAAAATCATGAACTCGTCGAAGCTAGTGCCTAAAGCACACCTTGACCTTGGTTTCTAATAACAGGCCAGGCTTTATACGAAGAATGAATGAAAAACAATGAGTTAATTGAGTATCTCTGTACTTAAAATGGAAAAGTCCCCGTCATCCTGATGTGGTGAAGGGTCTTTTGTAGACCATATTTACGCACTGCTTTTTGACCTGCCCTAAACCCATCTCCATAAACAGGGGAAATGTCTGATTCAATCTGGTGCTTGAAGAACTCCCCAAGCTTCCTCTCAAACTGAGGTCTTTTACCTTTTTTAGATGAGTGTGATGCAGATGAGGATGATGCTGATGCAGAAGTAAGTTCAGACTCCAACCACATATGAGCCAAAACCTGACAGATACCTTCTTCAACATCTTGACTTAGAGTCCTATAACCTTCATAAACACAGATTTTAGCATAAACATTGGTTCAATGCTAGGTGATTAATCTTAACTGTTAATGAATAAACAGTTTATATGTGGTAACCAAAACAAAGTACACCCCATTTGCAACAACTTAATGGATAAATCCTAATGAATAAACTCTCTACAATAAAATAGTACCTTTAAGTCGAAGCCAGGCATGCATCATCTCATGGGCTAGGATCGACCCAGTAAGCAATCTATAAAAAAATAGCATTCAAATGTAAATGATATCAACAGATGAAAGCAAAGTTGTAACCATAGGAAGGGGAAGTGGGTGGGATTCTCTCTCAGAAGATCTATTACTCTGAAAGTCAGGGACACTAAGCAAAAATCCAAAGAAATGCATAGGAGATATGTTATATCATTAATAAAAACAAGGCAGCACTTGCTTGGCTGCAGATATTACTTTTTTAATCAGCTTCCTTTTCTAATTCGGAAAGAACACGGGTTTTTACATGAAGTAGGAGAGGAGTTCACATAAGCTAAACCTATGGATGCCAAGGGAGGAAAATGTTACTGTTGGAGATCCCACATCGACTACTAGAGATTAGGATATTTCATTATTTATAAGTGGATACAAACCTCACCTTATAAACTGATTTTATAAGATTGAGTTAGGTTTAAAGTTCACTTCTTAATAGTTACAATTTGCAGCTTTTAGATTCTTTCATTCTTATTTAGTCATGTTATCAAAAGACCAAGTACAATACACTGCTTCTGTCTAACATACAAGGCTTAATTGAACTTTTGGTCTCCCCACTTTTTCTTTCCTGAGTTTGATACTCCACTATTTAAATTGTTGGTTTTTTTTTCCATTTGTTAACTTTATATTCAATTTTTGACAGAAATGTTGATGAAGCATTCTATTGCTCTGTGCCACTGTCACTCTTGGTGCAGTGCCAATATTGCACAATAAAAATACTATGAGAATCAAATTCATAAAACAAAATAGGGAGACTAAATATTACATTTTCTGGTTTCATGGATCTTTTGCTGACAGTTGTATTAATCCTTGGGAAATTTTTTTGTCTTCTGGATTTGATACCATTTAAATTATTTATCTTCTCATAAGCATTGAGTTTGTCTCCAAGTTACAACTTAAAGCAAAAACCCTAAATCATTACCTTGGAAGACCATATAAAATAAGAATAGCTGTCACATCACAATGTGGAGTCATCCTGTATGGCTGTGCTCTCATGTCCATTGCTCCATTTCCTGACCCAAATCTTGGTCTTCTCGAGAACTGATAAAGTTTAAATGCAACGTACCATAAATTGTTAATTGTTGGTTCTAAAGAAATTCTATCATCTAACTATAAAAATCCATCAGTGTCATGAAATAAAAAAGAACTGGAAATCTTACAGTGCTGAGCTCCTCGGAGAGGCAGAGCCCTCTGGTTTCCGGCATGTGATAGTGTCCCTGCCCAAGATAAAGACTCAAATGTGAGATGGAAAACCACTGTTTAATCACGAACTAATTATGAATTGAGGCCTCATAGTTGAAAGGATGCTGACTTAGACGGTCTTATTTATTGCAGAAATTAGACTTCCAAATATGAATATACTTCTTTTTGTTTCCTTTTTTTCTCTTCAATTTTCTATATCATGAATGTCAGATTGAATTATTTGACAGAGCAAGCATTAGACTTTCAAATATGAATATACTTATTTTGTTTCCATTTTGCTCTTCAATTTTCTAAATCACACATGTCGGGCAGAACTATTTGAAACGGTACGAAGTTAACATATCACAGAAGAGAAAAATCTCAGTCAGGTAGAATTTGCAAAGCTATCAATAGCAATAGCAAAAGGCATTATTTTCGTTTTAATTTGAGTTGTGTAGATAATGCCAAATATCCAAAAACTAGTTCCAAGTATGTCAGATAGCCAAATGTCGTTATAATCAAATTATGTTACTATACTGATTGCAAACATATGACAATGCATTTTCTCTTACATTCTTATCTCCCTCTCTTGCTTCATTCAGTGCTTGTCTTTCAACCAATAGTAGTGGAATTTGCTGGTCCAGTTTCATATTTAGGCTTTCATAAAATCTTTGTATATCAGCATGAAGGGGTTGGCATTCATTTGTATCCATGATAGCAGAATCTAGACACTCTAAGCAGAGCTTCCGGCCATCCTTATGAGCAATATATCCTGCCTCTTGCGACTGCAAATGAAGAGAGAAATTTTTCATTACATTCCTTTTACTGTGCACCATACAATTTCATCCACTTCTCCCTAGGCAAGCCTTTCATCAGATAAATATACTCCATCCATACTAACCTCCATTCGCTCACAACTGCAACATCGTGGAGTACAGTCATGTTCATGAGAAGGGCAATATTTCTGAACCCAGAATGGATGTGCCCTATATTCAATAAGACCAGCAGGATTTGTTGGAATCTGTGAAAAGATATATATTACCAAAAACCAACAGCAACAGGCAATGAGATATACGGCCAAAGTCAAGGTAAAAACTTACAAGCATGTCATTTGTAATTCTAACAAGAAAATCATAAACAATTAAAATCATGAATGACTCAAACAATGTCTACAAGTTTAGAAAAACCAGGTGATAGAATCAACAATGGTCAATTCCAGTAAGAAGGTTGTGCAGTAAGAATGTGAAAGGGTAAAAAAGAAGAACATGGGTATGTATGGACACATTTCATGAAGGGAATTGACTACCCTACTCACACAAGAATGACATTGTCACATCTCAGGAAAGGGAAAACTATCACATTTCCACAAAGAAACTGTCAACATTCATTGAAATCTTCCAATCTCATCCTTCCTGATTCTATTTTTGAAGGTAAGAGAGATAGATAATGCAAAAGGGAGAAAGGGTAAAAATGTCAGCATAGGAGAATCGGATTTTTTAATCAACATTAGCTAAGGGGTGTTATTAGGCTAACAACCGACAAGTGATAGGTCAAAAGATAGCATGGGTTTGCATGTCATATAAGAAAATCTAAGGGGTATCGAGTGCATTTTTCACTAAAACTTGTTCAAAATACTTACAAAGTGCTTGCAGACATCACATTTCGGGTGGTAGCTTTCCTTATAACATGATTTATGGTAAGGGTAATTCCCAGATGTGGAGAACTGCAGCAACAACAACATCACCAATAATAATAAGAACAATATGAATAAGCAAAAACAAATCTGTAAGTACAAAATAAAAACCATTTATGAAAACGGAAAAACAAGTAATGTGGCACGTAAATGGAAATTTTAGCACCTCATAATCAGAGATTGGTAGGTTGCAAGCTCGGCAGCGGAAGCATTCAGGATGCCAGAATGCGTTCAAGCAATTAAGATATCGCCCGTAACCAATCTCAATATAGCAGCCAGCACAAATCCTATTTATTATGTAAACAACTACACAACTTTAGTTATGTGCATTTCACACGTGTTAGACTACCACTAAACCCAGTTAGATAAATCCCTTATCACCAAAAGTGTTGGTAATGAAATGACTAATGAATCATAGAAATATCAATTAATACGTATTTCAAAAAGACCAGCACAAATAAGTGGAATTACAAGTAAAATCTGTTGATCACCAACTAAGGGATATAGCATGCCTCAAAATAGAGAATTCAAATTAAGAAGTGACAGTATATGCCAAGGTGAGAATTTATAGAACCAGGACTATTGAAGTAATCAAACAAAAGAAGTGTTGAATTATGATACCAACTTCATACATTGTTATTATCCAACATCTAACTCGTACCTGGACCCCATGGGGAAATACTGAATTGGTTGATACGCATTTTCATTTCCATATCTGGGAGGAGACTCCACGTTTAGACTTTCTTCTAAAGCTCTGGCAAGTTGTTCATCTTCTTCTAACTGTGATCTGTTGTCTACAAAACAGACAGAGACTTGTTAATGTAAAACGGTAATATATTTATACTAGGGAAATACACTTTAGAAAAGATTACGGAGACAAAAATAAAATTAATAGGAGTGCAATATATATTTAGAGAGATAGACACACAAAAAACTGTGCAAATTAGTCAATCTTCAACACAGTAGTAATTGGTAAAGAATGAAATGAGCACATTATCGGAAGTCAAGCTACCAACTAAGCTAAGCTAACAACATATGCACATTGTGTTCAAAGAAAAGCGAGGCATCCAAATTTACAATCACATTTAAGCATGACATTCAACAGAAAGCAATTACCTCTTTGTTTATCACAGATTTCATATAAAAATTCTTACAACTACAAAATGAAGACAAAGGGGGCAACGGAAAAAACATGATAAAAAACTAAAAAAGGCAACAACACGGACATTACAAATTTGGAACTTCTCAAAATTGCATTAGTCCACAGAAAACTGCTCCTTAGAAAGTAAACAGCAAACAAATGCACTGGCACACACTTGGTTCGTTCAGTATCAAATCAAGAATACTCAATGATGTCTCAAGAGCTGAAATCACTCACCATTTACAATGTTTGTTTTCTCGCTCTCTTCGGCCAGAGACAGTGCAATAGCACGATCTATATCCTCATTCTCGTTCTGGTTCCAAACATCCTGCAATCCAAACAAACTCTCATTCCTGTAAGGAGGACAAAACAGTAACTTCCAAAAGCATTCGTTAATTAGAATGCTGACATTTGTTGTTACCCCAGAAGTCGACGGCAGATAATAACCAGCATCCTCTTTACTATAATGCCCCTCCGAAATCTTCTGCTCAGACCCTTTAAAAATTCTGCTAAGCCAACCCATTCACTCACTCAAAAAGAATCACTACAACTTCATAACAAGAAGAACAAATTTTTTTTTCCTGCACATATCCCAAAACAAGACCAAATTACAAAAAAAAAAGATAAATATATCAAAATCGATCATAATAATTGGCTGCTGCAAGACCCCGAATTTCAAGTGTGTGTGGATTCACCTTTCAACAAATGGCGAAAGAATCGATACCCAATTGAAGGAAACAAAGCGTGCGATGATCTAATAACAGGGAAGGTATGTAATTACAACAACTTGGTTCTTTTCAGCAGAAAAAAAAAAACACGACCTCGCTTTTTTTTTGGGTTACGAAAAGGAGGAACGATTCAAAAAGGAGTAGCAAGGCGAGGAGGGAAGATGATTGAAGGGCTGAAAGGAGAAGAAAGTGGAACGCAGGCGATTTGAAAGTCAAATTGGAAGAAACAAACGCGGAAGCGTTTTTGGGGGCTGAAGAAAAAATTGAGAAAGAAAAATAATTTAAGTAATCATCAAAAGTGATAAACCCTTATGAGGAAGGATCAAGGAAAACGAAGAAAGGTTTGAAATTTGTGTGAATGTGATTGTGTTTGTTTGTGTGTGTGGTGGGGTCCTCCTCCTTCTTCTTCTTCCTTCTTCTTCTTCTTCTTCCCCTCTCCTCAAGGAGACCCCAAAGGAGAAGAAAAAAAGTCACAAAACAAAAACAAAGGCAAAAGTTATTTCTTTATGGAACAAAGAGAGAAGAAGGAAGAAGAAGAAGAGAGTTTTATGGTTTTGTTTCGTTTGCAATTAGTTAGTTAATTTTAATTAATTAATTGATAATTAATTAATTAATTAATGTTTATGTTTGATTGCGTTGTTGTTGGGATTCATGCGTTGAGTAGAGTACGCGGTTGGTTTCATAGAAAGAAAGGGCAAAGATTCCCTGGCGCACACGCACAGGGGATATATGCGGATGCGGGAATTACTTTTAAATCAAGTTTAAGTTCGTTGATTTCGTTAATCATCTAATTAAAGCATTCAATTTCAAACATTGTTGGAAATAATGAGATTTTTTAATAATTAATGTTATTTATATTTTTTACATGCTATATTTAGATTTAGTGACGTCACTATTTTTATACCTTGTGTAGTTTAAATGTAAGCTTTTTTTACAATTTATTTAGTTGAAAGAAAGATTTACACAATTTATATAATTTTAATAAACGTCTTATAAATGTAAAATATCTATGATTAGTTTCTTGTAAGAAATTTTATAATATATGTCTGATAAAATTTTTCATCTCGACCAAATTCACATTTCGCATTTATTTTTGTATAAAATAGAAAACTACATAATTACAAATTTTACATGCTATTGCAATAAAAAATCCTAATAAAAATGAAAAAAAAAACATTGTTTTTTCAATTTTTCAAAGACAGAATATTATTGAAGTTCGTTAAAGAGTATTTTCAAATGCATAATCCTAAATTTTAGCAAAATATTTAGAGTTTATTTATGGAGAAGATAAGAAAATATGATAAGAATGTGATAGAATGATTTTTAATTTTATTTAATATTTAGTGCATGCCATATAAAAAGTTAGACGCTTTTAAAATTTATAATTATTATTGAATTTTCACTTAAAAAATATATTTAATTCTTATATTTTAATTAACAATATAGTTAAAGTTTACATGTTACACATTTAATGAAAATAAAATCATTAATTAGTTATTATATTGATTAAATAAAATATTATTTTATAGATTAAAAAATTAATGATATTTAAAGTAGTTTCTATTATTAATACTTAATACAAATTTGTAACTAGGTTCTAAATTGATATATAATTAGTTAATTGATATCTAGTTAACTACCAAAGTTTTAGCTAAAATAACAAATGAATATGGTTGTGATAATAATTATCTTTTTCGTCTTGTTAGTAACTAACTCAAATTATGTTTTTGTAATTTTGATTGTGGTTTCGATTAGTCAAATTTAGTTCATAGTAAAGTTTGAATGCATAATAGTTTATTTTGATGTTTTTTACACTTTATACAATATACAATTTTATTGTTTTCTAGTTTTTTCCAACTTTTATTTAAGTGCTAAGTTATCTCTTAAGTGATAATCATGACCTACATCGAGTATTGTTGTTCAAACGACAATAAATCATTTTCAGGTCATGTCTTGAGAAAAATAGATGTCTAAACTATTTTCATTACAATATTAAGTACATGAACTTAATAAAAAAAAATATTTCTTAACTTCACACATCATCCAAATCATATAAATTAAGTGGTGAAAAGTTAAAAAATATTATTGTGTCAGGTTTTATAAAGTGTAAAATGTTATCTTGGCATAGGAAGTTGATGTCGGATTACTAATATTGTGTTTTGATGAGTCAAGTGTTAGTATTTGACGGGACAAATATTAGTCTTTGATGGAATATACTTAATATGAATATTTCAAAAGGAATAAAGTCTAACAAGTTATCTAAATGTCAGAAGATGTAATTGAAGACTTTTGTAGTCTTGGATTGTGAATTAGGTACAATTTGTTTTTGTGTTATTGAAATTGAGAATATATGTAACTGTCATGTGTTCTCTAATACAAAAATGTCTAGTAATTAATCAATACATGTGCACTTATGTGTGCAAGAAACTCAATGAAAACAATTAGTTTTGAAACGGTAAATTTGAGTTGTACTATCTAATGAAACGGTAAATTTGAATTGTACTATCTAATGGAAATAGTCTATAAATTAAAATAACAATAAATTGTATTAAAAATTGTTTAAAACATTAAAAGAATTTTTTTAAGGTATGAATTGTAACTCTTTATGGTGAATCTTTGGCTTCTCTTTTAGTTTTGAACAATCATATTTTATTTGGGAAGATATACCTACATTAAAATAATATAATTTAGATGTTTAAAATTGGACTTAGGAAAATTCATGGTTTTGGTTGTGAATAATTTTGATGAAATTGTTGGTTCTAATTGGAAGATATTCAACAATTTTACAAGAAAGTCTAGTTTTAAATCTAATTTGTCCAATAAATCTTAATTCGTCCAATATATTTTTATTCACCTCAATAAAAGAATACCTTATATTTAACTTGTATGAAATTTTATAAAATAATACTCAATAACAAGTTCCAATTCAAATTATTACAATTGTAGTTTAGTTTAAGAGGTAGTTACATTTAATAACAATTAATTAAAATTACGTATATTTTTAAATTTTAAAAATCTTTATTATCATGTTATTGTTTAATGTTGGTAATATTTTATATTTATATGAATTATTGATAGAAACTATAAAGTATATATCTTAAATTCATTGGTTATTATGTCATAAGATATTTTTTTAAATAGGTCAAAGTCTAGCCTTTTGTGAATAATGTCAAATCCTCCTTCAAATATTTGCTATTTTCATAATATATATTAGGAAAGTACAACTAAGATTTACCTTTATCTCTACATTATTCAATGATGATTTTTGTAGACCCTCACAATCCATGCACCAATAATTAAAGATAAGTTACAAGAACTTAATAAAAATAAATAATTTTTCCAATATTTTTATTTATTTATAACACTTAAATTCAACTTTTTAACAAACAATAGTAATAGTAAATATATATACTTTAACACTAAACTTTATCAGTGGTTAAAAAATTGGAGAAAAAATAATGAAATAGAAATAAGTTGTGTCATATAATAGGTCAACTTCAACATTGGTGGCTTTAGGTGGTAATTGCTCAACCAATCAAAACGCAATAAAAAATAGTCAAAGATCGATAAACCGACCAGAATAAGACTTGTGTGTCCACATATGCCCAATTTCAAAATCCACAAACCTACAAATACACACTTTTTCTTTATTCTTTTATTTTTTTTATAGATATAAACTATAATAAAATCATTAAACATAAACTAATTTTAAATATCAAAATAATTAGTTTTTAATATTAATTAAATTAAATATTTTATAAAAAACCATTAATATTTAAAATAGTTTCTATTAAATTATTTTTATTAATTTTTTAAATATTAATTTAAAATTTAAAATATTAATGATTAAAACCTTAATAATTAATTTAGATATAAATTTAAAACTATTTTATAATTTTTTATTAATAATAAAAATTATTTAAATATTAATAATTTTTTATTTTTTAAAATAGTATTTAATTTAGTTAAGGATTAATAATTTATAAACAATAAAGGAATGTGAGTGTAGAGAATAAGAGAACTTGTTGGAGATCTACTAAAGATTAGAGTATTTTATTGTATATAAGTGGGTGCAAACCTCACCTCATTGAGCTGGTTTTATGGAGTTGACTTAAACTTAAAGTCCACTTAATAAAACTATGAAACATTTATGCAATTTTAGAAATTCAGATGATAACTTAGAAATTCAGATAATAATTTAAGTATACTTTATTTTAATCGATAGAGAAAGGAGAAGAAAAAAAACTATACATTGTGCATGAAATTACTAATCATTAATAAAATATAATAAACATTTGTGCATGAATGAGTTGCATAAGAATTAAAAATGAAAGAAAGAATGAGTCTAAGGTATTGTTTGGGAAGAAGTGGGTTTTGTTGGAATTTGACTAAGTCTTAAGCAGAGATGTGCCTTCACTGGTTTATGATCAGAGCCGTTGATTTTATCAATGGACTCGTATGAATGCAGAGTTGCTTCCATCTTCTTTTCGTCTTCTATTTTGTACAATATACGATCTGTCCACGCTGGCACTCGTACCTGAGACAAATTATGCATTACGTAATTCTTCATATACGTATTTTGATATACTTAACAATAAAGATACTTATTCTACAAGTTAACAAGTTTAAATAAATAAAAAAACTATATTTATAAAGAAAAATTAACTCTTTAACACTCCTTAAAAAAATTATTTCCATTCACAAACACTTTAATAATATATAGTAATATATTAAATTTTTAAATTAAAGAGTTGTCAAAATGAATGTTTTTTTTGTTTGGTGGGTGTGAAAATATTACCATTCTCAAATGATTAACTTAATTAATTAGAATAACTACCTTATGTTTTTCTAATAATTTTCTTTTATTTTCTTGATATTTTTATTTTTTAAAACGATTTGAAAAAAGTAATAATATATTGCTAACTCCAATATTAATTATACAATTTAATAACCATTTATTTAATTATTATCAAAACATTACTGGTAATTGACTAAACTATTACTGTTATTATATTATTATTATAAATGTGTATAAAAAAAAGTTGGGAAAGCATTATTTCTCTTGAAAAAAAGAAAACATTTATGGTGACTCGTTTGTTAGAAAACTTGAGTGATGATAGACTTTGATGAAATTTTTTTCTCAACCAATTATTTTTTTATCTACAATGTGATATCTTATTTAAGGAGATTGAGTATTGTATTACTTAAACAGAATTTTATATTAATTTAAGTTGATATGAACTTTTAAAAGGCTAATAATTATACTACATTTCATCAAAATCGTTCATAAATTAATATCTCATGCACAACTAATCAAAACATAGATGCAAAAAAAAAAAAAAAAAAGGTTTAAAATTTGCGTGTAGTTCTCTTATTTGACTTGTGAAATTACGTAGCATGTAAGTTATACCATATATATGATTATTAATAATTAAAATGTAGGCATGCATGGCGTATTAATGTGGATAATTGAAAAGTGTTGCATACCTTGTGACTTGTATCATAGTTGCTACTTCCTTTGTTATACTTATAGGTTGGCTTGAAAGTCAATGTTCCCTCGCAAAATCCGTTGAAAATTTGCCCTCGACGTGCTTCTTGTAGAAGCTGGTCCTTGTTATGCAAACGCTGAAAAGGTAAAATAAGGGATTAATTTGAAATTTCTTAAATTAAATTGAAAAGTTGTGTAAAAGATATATCACAAGTAACTCATTAAATAATAACTAAATTTAGAAAGAAAAAATAATTAGTTACTATGTTAACTAAATTATATATTATTTTAGAGACTAAAAAACTATTGGTATCTAAAGTGGTTTCTATTATTAATAAAAAATTATAAAATAGTTTCTAAATTGATATCTAAATTAACTATTAAGGTTTTAGCTACTAATATTTTAGATTCTAAATTAGTCTCTAAAAGAAGGCTTATAGAGACTAATTTAAAATACAAATAATTAGTTGATAAAACTTTAGTAGCTAATGGTTAGATATTAATTTTCGAACTACTTTATAACTTTTTTATTAATAATAGAAACTACTTTAGATACCAATAATTTGTGTAGTTTATAAATTAGTTTATAATTTAGTTAATATAGTAACTAATTATTTTGATATCTAAAATTTGGTAAAGAACCTGATGAAGATCTTGGTCTATCAAAGTTCTTGCTGGGTGTGTGTGAATCCCTTGAAGCCTATAGTTGAGATCTCCTAACCAAATAGCAATGTGGGAGGGTCTAGCATATGGATTCCAGAACTTGGAAAATAGGGTGTGTGATATGTGTCTGCACTGTGAATTTCTTTCTTCTACATTGCGTTCATGAGCTAAAAATCCAAACAAATATTACTCAGTAGTTGAACACTTCAAGGAGAAGGTGAAATGATTTTATGGAACACTATTTCACACATTAATTGCAACTTTGTTTAATTG
This sequence comes from Phaseolus vulgaris, assembly GCF_051622355.1. Classification (NCBI taxonomy): domain Eukaryota; kingdom Viridiplantae; phylum Streptophyta; class Magnoliopsida; order Fabales; family Fabaceae; genus Phaseolus; species Phaseolus vulgaris. Next base: position 2,629,570 of record NC_143498.1, read on the forward strand.
TATGTTAAAAACCTAGACAAAGTAAGCGAACAAAATTAATTGAACCATTGAAGGAATGATTCGACAGAGTTTTAAAACTAATGTGGTGAAAACAAAATTAAAAACTCTTTTACAAAAATTTATTAATAATATAAATTATTTTTTATGCCAATAATTTTTTAATCTCTATTATCTAATTTAATCAATATAATAACTAATTCTTTTATCTTTAATTTTATTTGTTATTTAATAACTGCAGAAAACATTTATAAAAGATAATGTAAAATGAGCATAAAAGATAGAGCCCTATGCTTTTTTAAATGTATATTTGAATTCATAAACTTATTTATTTTTATTTTATAATTGAGTATGAAGGGATTAGGTATTTGTAATATGCATGGTTTCCATATATTCTTATCCATGTGAAAGATACATAGAAATAATGAAATATACAACTTTTTTTTCAGCTAAAGTTGTTTTCTACACTGAATATTAGTTTTTGTAATTAATGGGACCTACTAGTTAGTGCACTAACCTACTTAACACTTATTAATGAAAAAAAAGTATTTTATGAAAAAGAAGCTTTTTTAAGTAATTAAAAATATTTAGTAGAGTAGAGTGTATGTATTCAATATTACTTGACCAATTTTTCTTGAGAAGTAGTTTGAACAAGACCCTTGTTTATTAATTAGTCTGACCTTAATTATCTAACATTGAAAAAAAAAATTATATAAAAAACAAAAAAACAATAGAAATATTTCAGATATCTCAACTTTTATAAAAATCAAGTCACATATTAGCAAAACAATAATCCAAACTATTAACAAAATATATCATGAAGAAAACCTTAATATTATTATTACCAGAGAGGTGGCAGGAGATGAACACCATTCTAATGCCTTTGTAGTTTATGCGAATTGCTACAGCACCTTTCTTTCTTCCAATTATTCCTCCACACCCTCCAAAAGATTCTTTGTCTACCTTCAATTCTGATGTACAATTCAAATGAAGTTGTCACATTTAGTGGGGGTTGCAACTAATTTATACTATTAACCCTAAGAATTTTTTGGCATAAAATCTCACCATTGATGAATGATTTTGCATCCTTTGGACCAAACAGGTACAACTGCAAAGATTGCATGATAACTTTACCTATCAGGCTTCATTTCAGAAAGAATGAAGGCAAAAGGTAGAAAATCTCAATAAGTTCACACACAATTAGGAATAAGTTTGCAAATTATTTAAAAACGTTTTAGAATTTCAGTTTTCTGCTAAATTGGTTTCAATTTCAATATTTGATTCATGATATATAGTTATTCATTACTTTTATATATGTATAAAATAATGAATTTGAATAGTGCTTTATAGGTATAATTATACTTTCACTTTTTACCATATATATGAAAGGTAAAAGTATACATAAAATATGAAAGGATGTAGTTACATTAAGTTTTGTGAGAACATATGAAGGTACTAAGATTGATTGGTCATAGTGAGTATTTGTTGAATCTATTTATCGAATCATCCATAATATGTTGTTCCACGCACGAGCTGTCATTCTTGGCGTGAGGGGATGTATTGGAGATCCTACGTCGACTAAATATAATAATATTTCATTGTATACCTCATCCCATGAGCCGGTTTTATGGAATTGAGTTAAACTTAAAGTTCATTTCGTAATAATTGGATAAAGTTTGAAAAGTTATGCATTTTTATTTTCAATCTTAGGATTAGAACAAAACAAAGCAAAACATAAATTCAAGAAGTTTGGCAAGTAAGTATATATATTTTCTTACGTATGACTTTCATCGAGAGCTGCTGAAAGCATAGTTGCAACTTTGTTTCGTTGACATGGAGGAGCCTCTTGCAAGCCAACAGCTAGAAGATCAAACTCACGATTGCTACCAACCATTTCTGCCAAATCTTCAAACGTAACCTTTTCACAGCAAATGAACTTACATGAACATCACACAAAACTCATCACAAATCATTATTAAGTGAAAACTTTTCACACAAATTTTTTTATTAAGATTTTCCACAACTTGATGTGCAGATACCATGAATTTATAAGGATATACCTGGCCATTCATATTCCAAGTAACAATGGAGATGCAAAGATCAGAATCAGTGGAGAAGTTACAAACTTTCTCAACACCCACAGTTCTTATTCCTGTGTGAGAGGGTGAAGCTTGGTTATGAATGAACCCCATTGGCCTTCTCTTGGATCTTGATTTTCTTCTGCAAATTGTACACACAAAAGCAACACAAAGTGGTGAGAATTGAGCAAAGAAAGTGAACAAGGAAACCATAACCTAACTATAAATTTTCTCCATAAACATGATCGATCATACCCTTTGCAAAGTTGGTTCCCCATAGTTACGTGATTGGCAAAAACCTAACACTGGAAAATCTCTGACACGAAAACGATTTTGAGTAAAAGGTGAGTTCTGAGAGGGAGATGGAGGGATTCTTAAACTATTGACTTGCTATTATTGTATATATAGGGAGCCACAAAACACAAGTTCTAAAGTGTTCTAGAAATTGTCAACCATTTTGAAATTTCGAATATGCATGTGTGGTCTTATTTTTCTCACGAGTTAGGTCGGGTATAGTTGAGAAATGTACTCAAAGGATTGAAGGAAAAACAAAAGATGAAAAGGACAATATCCATGTAGGCCATGCAAATTACGTCAAGTAACTTTGCCTAACTAATACGTGTTGGAATGTCATAAAAAGGAGCACCCAAAATTGTTCACACCCTTCGATGGGTGATAAGTAAAGAAAGGTTATAACTAATAAGTGTTTTTTTGAGTTATATCATATTTAAATATTCTTTTAATATATAAAAAAATTCGAACAGATTATTCTCAATCTCTCTTATAAGGTGGGCTTTAAGTCTAACTCAATCTTATAACACTCCCTTCACGCTGAGGCTACCAATTCGTGCGTGAAGATATATGTTATATGTGGTCCGATAACGGCCCAATGACACGATAGATCCAACAAACACTCGCTATGATAGACTTTTAAATGACTTTGATACCATGTTAAGAAGTGCGTTTTAAGCCTAACTCAATCTCATAAAACCACCTCATAAGGTGAGGTTTGCACTCACTTATAAAGAATGAAATATCCTAATCTTTAGGAATCTCCAACAATCTCAAATGTTAGAATTAGTCACACATCTTCTAACACTTTCTATTCTTCCAATTGGGTTACAAGTTACGTTGCTTTTTTTTAGTTGGATTTTAAGTTATGCTTTATTCAGTATATATGTTACTTCTTATAAAATTTTGTATAAGATTAGGACACCCCTCAAGTGCTCCTATTATTTAATTTATTTTTTACCAATAAAAAAACACTCTTCTTTAATATATGACTCCTAGCTCTTTATTCTTTGATTTTCTTCCTTAGATAATCATACACTAATAATTATGAAAAAGTCAATGAAAAGTTTTTTCGAATAAATAAAATAGAAGTCAATAAAAAGTTATGTGCATATTTATTATATTGGGTTCACTAACTACATGTTAGAACTTAAGTCTACAATGCTGGTTTTCTTTTCATACCATTCCACAAGTTTATATGTAATTGGTAAATCTTTTATCTCTATAGTAAAAGTTTTTATACTTTCTCTTATATTTGTTTGGAGAAAAATAGTTTATCTTTAAACGATTTTTTACCTTTTCTTTTTAATATAAAAGTTCTCCTCTTTATTTTGAGAAAAAAATAGATACTTTTTTACTTAATAATTTTTTATTATTATTAATAACGTTGTTGCAGTCTCTACTTCCATCTCTATATGTCATCACTATTAACATTGTTAGTTTTCACCTTAATCACCATTTACCATTATTATTTAGTTCTTATCTTAATATAAATTAAACATTTAATAAAAGTAAAACTTATTCTACTTATATTATTTTTTTCCTGTATTTATTATATTTTGACAACAGTACACAACTCTTGCATTAGATATTTAAGTATTAGCTTCATTTCACTTTTATATTTTTTCAATTATTTTTATTACATAGTAATATCCGCATACAACTTACGAAGACGACTTTTCGTTCTAAGCTTTTTCGAATTTAAACTACTATTATTATATGAATATGTTATTACCTTTAAATTTAAATTATACAAAATAATATATTTTTTTAAAATTGAAGTTAAGTTTTAATATTAGTTTGTAAAATAGGAGCACCTAATAAGGAAACCACAAATAATAAAACACATTCATTCTACATACTAATAAATTATTATTTTAATTATATTTATTTTATTTTTTAATTAAAAATATTATTATATTATTATAATTGGGTGTGAAAATGGTATGTTATTTACTGATAACAAAAACTTTTCCATCTCTGAAATAGTTGAAGTGGGCCTTGAATCTACAAAGAATGTTAAGATGGGCCTGAATTTCTATTTTTTATTGGAAGATGGATCCTAAATTCTCTTCATCTTCAACCCCAATTAGGTCTGAAAGAATCTGAATCTTATCACAGTACATCATGAATATACAAAATCTCAATTTCTCTTCATTCCAAGATGTAACCCTTGTCTCTATTCCATCACAGTTTTTTCATGCTGCACCATTTTCTCTTCGTTTCACTGTAAGTTTAGGGTTTAAGGTCACTGAGTGCTTCCAAATCATCCTAATTTAGCTACATTTTCCTATTTGGTTTTTGGCACTCTGATTATTAAATTGAACTTTTCCATTTTTGCTGTTTGTTGTAGCATTCACTTTCGGGATTGAGTTCCTTGCCTGGAATTACTTCATAGCTTGGCATGGTAACTTCGCAGAGTCTTCTGAATTTCGAATTTTTATTTTACGTATTTTCAGTGTAATTAGTGATTGCTTTGCTTGTTTGTTTAGGCATTCTTCTTGAAAAATATGCTTCCTGCTTGCAATTGGGTTGTTTTGTAATTTGAATTCAAAAAGCGTAAATGATTATCATGATATTTTTGTTTATGGATTATGGTTGGGTTATGGATTGACAGACCTAAATTCACGCTCGAGGGGTTGTGGATCATCCAATTGAGGATGGTTGGTCCTTCGTCCGACATTGTAGTTTCTATGAGCTTCACTCCATAAATAGGTGTGCCCTTTATGGTCATGTCATTCATAGGAGAGTTTAGTGGGATTTCTTGAGTTCCTAACTGAATTTGGGACTCATCCATGGGTAGAGTCTTTGATTGTGAACGAAATTGAAAATGATAAACAATTATCGTGCTCTTTTTGTTCAATGTAGCAACATTAGCATATAAATGGTGCCAAGTTTTTGCTTTTGTTTTAAGGTTGTTCGTAGACCTGATTTATACATATGTGATGGTAATCTAGTTTGTTATCTAATTCTCGTGTCCTGTTTTTATATTTGATTTGAATGTAGGGGAGAGAGCTACCCCAGTCTCTTTGCCTAACCGATATGGAGCCAGACAGAATCAGTTACTTGCCAGGTCATGTAATAGACCAAATTTTGTCGCATTTGTCAATTAAGGAGGCAGTGAGAACAAGTGTTTTATCTAGCAAATGGAGGTACAGATGGGCCACGCTACCGAATCTTGTGTTCGATGGCCAATGTGTCTCTGTGGCTGCTCAGGACCATGTGATTATCAAGAACAAGCTTTTGAGAACTGTTGATCATGTACTGCTACTTCATTCTGGGTCAATCAACAAGTTCAAACTCTCCCATCGTGATCTCCTAGGTGTGGCTGATATTGATCGTTGGACGCTTCATTTATGCAGAAAGTCTGTTAAAGAGTTTGTGCTGGAAATCTGGAAAGGACAGCGGTATAAGATACACTCGTGTTTGTTTTGTTGTCAAAGTTTGACTCATTTAGAGTTGTTTAATTGTTGGCTTAAACCTCCATCTACATTTAAAGGCTTCAGGAACTTAAAGAGTCTTGATCTGCAACATGTTACCTTGGCTCAGGATGTTTTTGAAAACTTAATATCCAGCTGCCCAGTGCTTGAACGGTTGACATTGATGAACTTTGATGGTTTCACTCATCTTAATATTGATGCACCGAATCTCCTTTTCTTTGACATTGGGGGTAAATTTGAAGATATTAGCTTTGAGAACACTTCCCAATTAGCTGTGGTATCCATTGGCTTGTATGTGAACTTTGAAATCAATCAAAGTAGATTTCGTGGAGGCTCTAGCAATTTGCTCAAATTTTTTCTTCATCTGCCTCACGTGCAAAGGCTAGAGGTTCAAAGCTATTTTTTAAAGGTACAATGCTCATAACATCACTTTTCCAAAACAATTCTTCTAGTTGGGTGAATAATATGTCAAAGTCTTGATCATTTGAATTTTTAATTAGTGTATAAACCCAATGCTTAGGAATGACAAAAAATTCGGATCCAAGATTTTCTGCTGATAAAATCCACAATGGATACTAAACGAGTACTTTCTATGGATTTCCATAAGTAATGGATACAAATATTTTAATCATCCGCGTGTTAATATGGTGGGTCCTCATGGTATCCAAACTTTTATTTGGATATTATTTTAGAATTAAATGACCAAAACTAAGTTAAATGGTAAAAAAATATTAACAATTGAAAATTTGCTTATAATTTTATTTTATAGATTTATGTTTTTTAGTTAGACTTATAGAATTATATTTGTTCATAAAGAGATTAATTAGAAAGACTAATTTACTATAAAATAAAATAAAAAATCTATGCCAGGGTATTTTTCAAACGAAGACCTAGCTGATAACAGGATGAGTTATAAGACATTTTTTTATGAGATGGGTTCTGTGCATACATAGCTATTATTTGTGTTTGTTCCATTGTCATCCCTAACGTATGGCATGTGCATGTCTATATTGAAATGCAAATATTAAATACATTACTCACCGATTTGTGATCCATTCATCTGTTTCTTGCTTATGCTAGTATTTGGCAGTGGGGGTTGTGCCAGTAAATCTTCCAAGACCATGCATTGATCTAAGTTATCTTTCCATACGAATAAACTTTAATGATTTGAAGGAAATCTCAGCTGCTCTTTGCCTCTTAAGAAGCTCTCCTAATCTACAAGAACTAGAAATATTGGTGAGTACTCCTTGTAAGTTATTGTGACTTGTCTTTGCTGCTGGTATTCGTTTTTTCAATAATTTTGTTAAGTTCTAGAATTTTCAAATCAGTTTAGTGTTGTTGGGCATTTGGGTGTTTCTAAGATGGTTGCAATTCTCATGTAGGCTCGACCAGAGGAGCAGACTGTTCTGGTAACACACGCCTATTCTTGGGAAGATGTGTATTTTGCTTGTCCAGAGATGCATCTGCGAAATGTGAAGATAGATGGCATATCTGGAATCAAACCTGAATTAGATTTTATCAGTTTTCTACTTCTATACTCTCCTGTGTTGGAAAGGATGATTGTGAAGCCTGTTTCAAACATCGGAACAGAACTGATGAAAGAACTGTTGCGGTTCAGAAGAGTCTCAAGACAAGCTGAAATTGTTTACCTGGACTCCTCTTAGAGTGCATTCTGAAACAAGTTTTACACCAATGTGGAAAACGCTGAAGCTAAAACTAGTAGTATTAACTTTGATGTGAAAAATCCTTACTTCTGATAATTTGGAAGAAGCCAATGTGGGTTCAAAAACTTGCTTCAATAGGGTTCAAAAAACTTGCTTCAATAAATCTATCATTACAGTTGAAAAGCCATTATTTTATGCCAATGAGCACGAATATGTAAATTTGGTAAAATTGTGTGCTAGTAGAGTTATGTACATAAAGAAATTTTTTATCTTCTTAAAGAAAGAGAACGTTTTAAGTATGAAAGGTCACATACTTCAGTTATTTGGTGATTGAAATTTAGTGTTTGGAAACTCATACTCATACTCTTATTATGAAATGTTCTAATTTCTAGTCGATGTGGAATCATCAACATACTTGTATGCCGAGACTACCAACTTGTGGTTTGATAACGGTCTGAGAATGGGTGACCTGATAAGTCCAACAAACAATTGTTAGAATAGACTTGAAATGACTATGATATTATATTAAGGGCAAATCCCATTGTATCATTATCTTCTTTATTTTGAAAAAACGTGTAGGGTGAGCTACATAGAACTATATCTGAAAGTCAATAATGACTTCCGCACAAGCATATCTATAACACACACATGTTAAAACTGACCTTGCGCAACAATGAAAGACCTTCGCGCTCCTGGGTTCGTCTTCGTTCAAGGGATCCTTCAGGTCAAGCTTCCGCTGCCTCAGAGGAGAAATGCCAATGAAAACCAAGGTGGCGCTGGCGGTTGCTGCGTTGGTGCGAGAATGAAGATTGTTCGCGGCGTGCGAGAACGAAGGCTGTTGGGTGTGTGATTGGGTGCACAATTCAATTAACCTAATTTTATTTTTATTAAGGACATTTCAGTACTTTCACATACATAATTGGGTGTCAGTCTAATTTAATTGGGTGTTAGTTTAATTTGATTGGGTATAGGGAGAATCAGCCTATATTAAGAAGTGAATTTTAAACTTAATTTAACTCCATATATATAAAGTGAGGTTTGCACCTACTCATATACTATGAAATGTTTTAATTTCTAGATGTGGGATCTCCAACAACACATTTACACTAAATTTTTGTAGATGCAATACCAATCATATTTAACTGACATAATTGTGGCATCTTGGAGTGCAAATTAGTTTCACTGTATTTTTAATCCTTTTGATCTGAACAATACACGATTTTATATCCCTGGCTTTTTAATTAATCAATTTATTTTACCACACTAAAAACTTAAAATATAACACTGTTCAACAAGTTCTTAACAATTAAAAAGCATAAAAAAGCACAAATTACATATACCATAGTGTTTAAATCTAAAAATATTGTAAAATTGTAATATGTAAATAAATTTAAATATATTTATAAATTAATTTTATCACAAGATTAGATGAGACTTAAAGATGAGATACACGTGTATATTTGCAAATTTGTTGGTTTCAACATAATATCTATTTATATTTCTATTTTGGGTTCATCTAACTAAAAAAATGGTGTAAATAAGTTTTTTAAAACACTCTAATTATTAGTTTATGGTTACCTTCTTGATCATAAGACGCAACGTTTGACCAACTAAAGCATCAACTTTCTTCTTAAGAGTCTTCTCAAACATAATTAAACTTTCCTTACTGAATTTTTTTTAATCTATATTTATAAAATCTGAAAGGTCATTGAATCCGTTAAAGAAATTATTGAAAATTTAATAATTAATATCGAGGCAGTAATAATAAAATTGTTTTAATAATTTAAAAAAAAAAAAAAAATATATATATATATATATTATCAGAATTTTATGATGTTAAAAACTAAAATAAATATAAACTTTGTAAGTTTTTAATATTTGAAATACATATAAAATTGGTTCAAATTTTAATAAAATATGTGCATTATACAAAACTGGAAATTTCAATAATACATATCAATATGTATTAATAATAAAAGGTTTATAGGTAGAATAAAAATCGAAATTACTAATATTTTAGATTAGTTATTTTTTTCAGAAACAAATTAAAATAGTAAATAATTAGTTTTTATTGAATCAAATTTACACCACAATTGAAAAATTAGTTTTTATTAGAGATATATACTTCGGATTCAAATTTATACAACTCGTCATTCCATTCAATAGAAAAATCTCACTTTGGATTGAGTCAATTGAATCACAACTTTTGAATTTATTTTGTTCAAATTATAATTTCAATCTTTTTACATTTTTAGAATATTTAAAAAAAAAATATACTATATTCTTTAATATTTAAAGAAATGAATAATTTCATATTTAAAATAAAAATTAACTAGTAAAACAATAAAATAAATTGAATAATAATAATAATAATAGTATTATTTAATAATTTTTATCAAATTAAATTAACTACGTCTCAAATTCAAAATACAAAATTCATCATAAATCAGTAAGAAATTGAAACAGATTATATTAAATCAGATTTTACTTAATCACAAAAATAATTCAATATCAATTTACTTGGGCATAAATTTAATCTTTAAATATAATCACTTATTTTCTATTTTTTCGTATTCTCTCAAATTAAATACTTTAATTTTCTCTCTTTTTTTCCACATTTTTTTTATCCTTTGTTATTAATTTATTTCCTACTTACCTGAAACTATAACAAAATTAAAAAGATGTGTATCCTCTATTGTCTATTTTCCGTAACCAAAAATAGTTAGATGAATTTAACGTGCAATTTTTCTTCTTTCCACATTCATAAATAATAACGCGTTTGAAGTCTTCAACGTGCTTTAATTACACTATTTATTATACCTACCTCTTTGTGTCCCTTTGCAAAGTTCTTATCACCAATGCTACAATACTAACCAAACAAACACAAATCCATTTTTCAACACTTCTCCATCACTTCTCCCTTTCTCTATTTTTTCTTCAAAACCACAACTTTGTGATAGTTATTTATAATTCAAGTTCATTTTTTAGAAATTATATTGTTTTTTAACTGTATAAGCAAAATGGGCATAGATATGTTGACATAAAAAATTGTAGACGATTAAGTAAGTACTCTATGTAAATAGAGTGTATAGTGAAAACTGATTAAAATGTACTTTATAATAAGTGATTTATTTATAGTGTTTAGTCATTGACCCTTGTTGTGATGGGTCAAATTTATCAAATTTCAGTTGTTAACTGATTCATAATATGATTCATGATTCATAAGGAGATATGTTTGTATATTGGTATAATTGGAGAGAATATCTTGAATATCTTTCACTTAATTAGTGTTTAGCTGATTTCTAGGAGAGGTCACCCATATTAAATGGGACATGATCATGATTCGTAAAGAATTCTCATAACTGTTATTGTTGTCATTTATTAGGTGCCTTAGATACAATTGGTCGAACCGAGTAACTAGCTTGTCTGGTATCAACCAGTACATTTTGTGTCTCATATATTATTTTCATTGAATAAAGAGTTTGTTTGAAGAATGTCAAGAGAATTATTTATACAAACTAAAACTACCACACAAACAAATAATTAAGCATCATAGATTCCATAATCTTAGAAAAAATAAAAATCTCACATCTTCTGAAAATTCACTTATATTAAAAACTAAGCATAAATATTATTTGGTGTATCAACAAATTTAATTATATAATCATGATTATAATATGTTTTTTCATGGATTGATTATAATATGACTATACAAACAAAAACCAACTTTGATAAAGGTTGGTTGTACATATAATCAATTATTAAAATAGTTTAATTTTCATAGTTATCTTAAACACACTCTTAATAGGTGTAAAAACTATTAGAAATAGATGTTATAGAAGAGGAGGTGGAAATTTAATTTAATTCAAAGTAAAAAAAATAAGTTATTTTCATACAGTTTATTAAAAACTGCAAACTACAAATTCTAATATATATATTTTCGACAATCTTTTTATGAACGTGTAATTGAACAGAAGAAACTTGTTCTCGTACAATAATTATTATGGTCCAACTAAGACGACAATATTTAATGATTTGTCCTAAACAACTGAGTCGAAAGGGAAAGAAAGAAGTGAGAGTGAAAATGATGTATATGATATAATTGATGGACTGAAATAAGAAATTAAAATAATTGTATAATTTATAAATTTATGAAAATACCATTATTTTAAAATTGTAAAAGTTAATATATTTGTATTTAAAATAAAATATTTATATATATCAATGTTAATATGGTTAAAAAAAGTAGTTTAGAGTTTGCAATTAAATAAAAAGATTGATACTCAAATCTTGGTAGAACCAATATTATTAATAAAAGTAATTATATTTTTATATTTTATTTGGACCATGAACATGACATTTTTTTTTTAAAAATAGACTACATGAAAATCACAATCAGAGGTGACTAGTCTAAGTATCAAAACATGAAATGACAATATTATTTTTTAAAATTAAATTAATTATTTAGAATAAAAAATTACTTATTTATAATTATTTTTATAAACATATTTTTCATAAAATTTAATAAAATAAATTATTTTAATAATTACAATCAAAATTATTTTTTTATTTTGTACTATCGTAACAAAAAGATAGATATACATTAAACATGTCCAAGTATATATGGATAAAAATATACATTTTATATTTATGTTTTACTCATAATTATTTTATAATGTGGTGGTTACACAAAAATGTTTATAATTAATTTGCATAACTATTTACTAAAAAATATATTTTTATTAAATTAAAAAAGATAGACACACATTCAGTATTTTTTTTTATAATATCTGATAATATATAAAGAAGATTTTTCTATTGTTACAATCAATTTATGAGAACCACGCAAACACACAGCTGCAACAACGTTTATGTATCTGTAGTTTTTTATTTTACTCATTTTTTACGATAATAGAAATTTAATATATATATAAAAATAATTTGGATGAGGCGAAAATAAAAAATAAAAAATAACATATAAAAAAAATATGAATTGATCAAACAATTTTATTTTATTTTTTCAGTTTGAGTATTTTTTTTTCAAATTTTTTTCTCTTTTTTCATTGATAGTTTTTTTTTTAACCGGAGAATGTGAGATTTGGTCTAGAAACGTGTGAGAGTGTTTTATTTCTTCTAGTTATTACCTTAAAATAAGAAATTTAAGAAAGAGTGAGAAGTGAGTTTACCTATAAAGACTTTATATTAATATTAGATTAAAAAATATTTTTTTTTAAATAATTCATATGAAATGACAAAATATATCATTATACTAATAAAATGAGATATATTAAATAAGAATATAATTGAAAAAATTTATGTTCACAAAAAATAATTATAATAAAAAATTCCATTATATATAAATATAAGTATAGATATATCATATATTAATTAAAAATGGTTTCATTATCTTTTATAAAAATATTAAATTCAACCAACTTACAAGTAGCAACCACTGAAACCCGTGACAACCCCCAGGTGAGTCACGTCTTCCTAACTTCCTGATAAAAACATTTCAGAAATAAAAACAAATAAATAAATGAATAAATGTAATCAATATTTAAAGAAAAAGAAAAGTTATTCGAAGTAAAATTAAACAAATATTTATCCATTATTACAAAATTTATATTTTACTATAACTCTATCACTTAAAATAATTTAACTGGTTAGCTAAATTAAACAAGGAACTTTTTATTCTTAAATTTTTTTATGCGTGAATTGTTATTTTAAACTTTAGTTTTATTCTAAATAATTTTTAAGCTTTACTTTCTTCATTTTACTATTTTCTAACATCGTAATAGATTTAAATTCTTTGTGTCTTAGTCTTGTTTATTTCTCGTACAATGTAGGGTTACAACATTTAATGTAATGCATTTAATGCTAAAAATATTAAAACAAAAAAAATACTTTTCTATCCATATAAATATCAGTCTCATAATTACATAATACCCTACCAATAATATTTCTCACACTAGTTTTTTAATTAAAATTAGTCATATATGTCAAGTAAAAAACTTAACTATTCTATTATCAATAACATAAACATTTGTTTCCATAATCTAAATCAAATTGATTTATAATTTAAAATAATTTCCCATTTGATAATTGTTTGTGCTGCAAAGAAAAAAAAATATTAAATATCTAATACAAACAACCAAATATTGAAAATAAATTAGCTCTAAAAATCGGTAAAATCTCAATGTACTTATGAATAAAAATCCGAATCATTAAGATCAGAAAAATTTACAATAAAATAAATTTGATCTAAATTAAATTATAATAAAATATACATATTGTAGTCTTAGTTATAGACATGACTGAAAAGAAATGAGACAACATTGATTTTACAACTCCTCATTTTATTATTCATGATATTGATACCTACAATTATTGATCTTTATAAGACTAAATTCAATTTCTTTTTTAATTTAAAATAAGTTTAAAATATTCTGATATCATAAATAAACTTTAAATTTAACTAAATTTTATAAAACTTACTCATGAAAATAAGGTTTATACTCCCTTTATATACCTACTCTAATCTATAATATGTTTATTTAAAAACAATAATAAAATTTAAGAACCAAAACGAATTAAAGTTTATTTTGTAAAAGATAAAAATTAAATTTAAAGTATATATTTATATATAAAAAAATTGAGTTACATGATTTTATTAAAAATTAAATAGTAGATAAATTTTCTACAGTGGCCATGCTATCTTTAGCCACCGTTCTAACCTCTTTTTTAATATTATTAATTGCAGTTGGTAGAACCTCCACATTTTCTTCACTTGCCATTCCCATTTTCTCATTTCTAACTCCAACACACACATAACACACACATGCATAAAAAGCTAAACCAAAGTTTGTCTGATATTCACTAGAAATTCTGATATCTGAAAAAGGGTGTCATAGTTGAAACCAGTATCAGTGACAGAAGAAGAAGTGATTGTGAATGGAGAGTCCCTTGCTAGAACACAATGAGAACTCAGACATTGGTGAGGAGAAGACAGTGAAGAGTGCTGTTAAGAATTTTGGTTTTGAGTCAAAGAAGCTGTGGAGATTAGCAGGCCCTGCTATTCTCACCTCTGTGTTTCAGTACTCGCTTGGTGCACTCACTCAAACTTTTGCAGGCCAAGTTGGTGATCTTGATCTTGCAGCAGTTTCTGTAGAAAACTCTGTTGTTGCAGGTCTTGCCTTTGGAGTCATGGTACATTTCAAGCTTTCTTCTTCTTCTTCTTCTTTTTTCAATTTTATCTTTGTTTCTCATTCTGTCATGAAGAAATTTGTTTGGTTTTCTGGGACACTTTCTGCATGCTTTCTTCTATTTTTTTTTTTATTCATAATATATAAGTGAATACATATGAATCGTTATAAGAGAATGTAAATCTCATTTCATAAGTCAATTTGACGAAGTTGAGTTGCATTTAAAGTTCATTTCTTAATATGGTATCATAATCATTTCGAATTTATTTTAGCGGTTCGGAGTATGTTAGAGATCTCATATCAACTAAAGATTATGAAATTTCATAATATGTAAGTGGATGGAAACTTATAAATTGATTTTATGAGGTTGAGTAAGAACTAAATTTTCTTTCTTTATAATTTTCAATTTTCTTCAACTTTGTTTCTCATTCTGTCATGAAGAAATTTGTTTGGTTTTCTGGGGGTACTGTCTGCATTCTCTGTTCTTTTTTTTTCAATTTTCTTCAACTTTGTTTCTCATTCTGTCATAAAGAAATTTGTCTGGTTTTCTGGGACAGTGTCTGCATAAATTGTGAAGCGATAGGAGTTTTGTGGCTGTTATGATTATAGGACAAAAGGTGAAAGAAAAAAAAGTTTTGTTATGTGTAATTATAATGTAATAATATACATAAAAGTTGAATTTTATTTTATTTTTCACATTTTGTCATCATACCTATTGTATTTGTTGCATATTTTATTGATTTGTTAAGTGTGTTTTTGTTTTTAAACGTTGTGTTTATGTGTAATGATACTGTTTTAGTTTTTTTTTAAACATGAGGATAAAATGTAAAAGAATTGTGAGATAAAATACATAAAAATTGAAAACTTTTATTGTAAAATATAAAAAAAAATCGAGTGACAAAATTTACAAAATGGTTATTATGGAATACACAATTGGATTTGAAATATGTGTTAAAATAAAATTTATATATTATTTAAAATTCATTGAAAATAATGAATGTTAGGGGATCTTACATTTTTTAGTTGATTATCTTATATATTTTGTGGATTTTAATAAAAAATACATGTTAAAGAAATTATTAAAAAAAGTGTATTTATGGTATTTTTCTAAAATATTTATTCTAAATTCATTACTAGCAAAATAGGTGGAGGCTTTTTGAGAAAACAAAATAAAGTCATTCACATTTTTATTTAGAGTGCCCAAACACTAAAAAAAAACACCTTATGGATACTTAATGATACGACTTATAAGATTTTATTTTTGAGTAAGAGAAAGGAAAATATATCATTTTATTATTTATTATTAATAAAAAAAAGTTAACAAAGAAAAATATTTTTGAAGACTTCTTATTTTTATATTATTTTAATACATTTTAATATTATTTTAATGTATTTATATTATTTTTAATGATATTTTGATTCAATCTTCTTGACTTCTCCAATCTATTTAGTCAAATATTAAAAATAAAGAATTTTAATTTTTACAAAATAATTAGATACCTGTCCCGTGTAATATATTTTATTTTCATGCATTTATAAATAAAATACATTTCTTACATAATAATAAAATGTATCATGAATTTTGTACAGAAATGATATATTGTAGCAAAGGTATTAATTAGCACGAATTCATTTACTAATAAACGTTAAAAATTAATGTGCCATTAGAGGTTGTACGTCAGGATCAGAAACTTGTGTGATTAATGTGCCATTGATTAGCACGAATTCATTTATTAATAATGTAGAATTTGTTTGGAATGATAAAGGGGATTAATATTTTTTTTTCCTGTGATGGCAGATGATTGTTATTACTTGATGTGTGATGTGTTAGCTGACAGATGATTGTTATTATTTGATGTGTCAGTCTAGCTGAGATGTTTGTATAGTGATGCCTAACATGAAAACTTTTATAAAAAAATAAAATAAAGTGGATTAATAGAAATTTGTGTAGAGATAAAAAAAAATGCTCTCAATGAAATTAATGAGTAATCATTGATTGAATATTTTTGGTTTGAGTTTTGATAATTAAAATTGATGGATTGTGTATGTTGTTGTTGTTGGGAAAAGTTGGGAATGGGAAGTGCCTTGGAGACTCTGTGTGGGCAAGCTTTTGGTGCAGGGCAGATAAGGATGTTAGGAGTGTACATGCAGAGATCATGGGTCATCTTGTTCATCACTGCACTTCTTATGTTACCTATTTATGTTTGCTCACCCCCAATTCTAGTGCTGCTTGGACAAACATCTCAAATCTCAACTGCTGCAGGTTACTCTTCTTTCTATAATTTTTTTTTTTATCGACAATCAAAAAATAATAAATATGAATCATTTTAGTGGTGGTTCAACCCTTATATATAATGACAATCTTAATCACTCTCAATAGACATACTTTCATGTATGACTATACAAAATACTCCTAACTTAACTTAGAGAAAGTCACCTGACATTCTAAGTAAATACCTCATAAGATCATCCTCATACAAACCATCGGGTCTATGCACCAATCAGAAAAGGGAAAAAAACGTAGAGTGTGACTTGGATAAAACTGAAGACCAAGTTTTTAATTGGATCAAGGCAAAAGCCTCCTGTACATCTACTACTCCCCTTTAAAGATAACTTTATTCCTATGCTTCCAGACCTGATTAACTACTGTAATCCAAATCCCTCCCCAAACCTCATCAAATAGAAACCAATTTTAGGGACTAAAGATAATTAGTTGTTATATTGACAAAATTATATACTATTTTTGAAATTAAAAAAATTATTAGTATCTAAATTAATTTATATTATTAATAAATAGTTTCTAAATTGGTATCTAATTAGTTACCAATTATTTAGATTTTAAAGTTGGTATCTAAAATCTTGGTATCTACATATATATCAATTTAATAACTATTTATCAATAATATAAACTAATTTAGATATCAATAATGTTTTTAGTTTCTAAAATAGTATTCAACTTTGTTAATATAACAATTAATTATTTTTTATTTCTAAAATTAATTTTTATTTAATGATTTTTTTTATAGTGTTACTTTCATCTTTCTCTTCAAAACACAACTTCAAACTAACTACACTTTCAGTGTGTGTATATACATGTTTTTTTTTCTATGCAACTATGAACACATTTGGTTTGTTTTGGCAGGAAAATTTGCTGTGTGGATGATACCCCAGTTGTTTGCATATGCTCTAAACTTTCCAATCCAAAAGTTCTTGCAGGCACAGGGGAAAGTCCTGGTGATGTTATGGGTATCAGGAGGTGTGTTGGTGCTGCACACATTTTTTAGTTGGCTTCTTATACTGAAGCTGGAGTGGGGTCTAATTGGAGCAGCAATTACTCTCAACACATCATGGTGGTTGATTGTGATTGCACAATTGTTGTACATTTTCATCACAAAGTCAGATGGAGCATGGAGTGGTTTCACATGGCTAGCATTTGTGGACTTGTTTGGTTTTGTAAAGCTTTCTCTCGCTTCAGCTGTTATGTTATGGTATTTTCACTACCTTGCTTCATTTTTTCATTCAACATGGTTACATATGGTGCTAAATTTTAACTTTTTAATGGTGTGGCAGCTTGGAGTTTTGGTATTTGATGATACTGGTCGTCATAACAGGGCGTTTAGAAAATCCTCTCATACCTGTTGATGCCATATCTATCTGGTGAATATTTTTCTAACCCCAATACCCTCTAAATCTCTTTGTATTGAACAACTTGAAAATAAAATTGCTTAAAAATGCTTTCTGACCCTATATTACAATGCCAACTATCATCAACATAGCAACTAATGTAACACTGACACTGATACGATACAGATAGGAATACAAAGATACATATAATTTTTAAAATGTAGGACACGGAGACACGAATCTATATATTTTATAATTATGAATTATATAAATTGACAATAAAGATTTATATGTAAAGTATGTTTCAATTTTTTTTGTAGAAAAAGATGTTTTTCATGTCTATTTCAAAATAATTTGTTTCTTATTTTTGTAATCATAATAAAAATTTATACAATAAGTTTGAGTTTTTAGAAAATTAATATATTTTTCCTTTTTAAAATTGTATTAGAATCGTGCTAGAATTGTTAGAAATTCAACAAATATTTTTTTCAAAAAACATTTTACCAATATGTGTTCTATAAGTGTTATATGAGTGTCGATGATACATGTGTCTGACATGAACACACCATTTAAGAAGAGAAGAATGTCAGAGCCTGCCTAACAAACAAAAATCAAAGTCGATTACTAATACTTGTTTTGATGTTTGCAGTATGAACATAAATGGATGGGATGCAATGATTGCAATTGGGTTCAATGCTGCTATAAGGTGGTCATTTCTCTGATTGTTATGTTCTAAATACTCAGTGAAGGGTTTTTCATTGAATGATGTTGGGACATTATAAAGGGGTGGGTGAATAATATTCTAAATGAGTTGTTTAAATTCATGGACAGTGTGAGAGTATCAAATGAACTTGGTGCTGGTGATTTCAAGGCTGCAAGGTTTTCAGTGTGGGTGGTTTCCATCACATCAGTGGCCATAGGTGTTGTGGCCATGATCGTAGTGCTGTCAACAAAAGATTACTTTCCCTACTTGTTTACCTCCACCACTGCAGTTGCCATTGAAACAACTAAGCTTGCTGGTTTGCTCGGTATCACTGTGCTTCTAAACAGCCTTCAACCAGTCCTATCTGGTTAGTCACTCCTAAAAATCATTACTGCATAAAAATGAAAAAAATTGAGTTATAATATAAGAAAAAGAGTCACAAACTATGTAATAAAGAAACGTCACTCAACATGGATACTTTGACACGTATAATCTTTAAAATGTAGGATAGAGAGACACGTATTTATATATTATATAATTGAGAATTATATAAATTGACAATCAAGATTTATGTGAGTTTTTTCTTTGTGACAGAAAGATGTTTACCATGACTGAGTCAAAATGATTTATTCCTTATTTCTGTAATCATAATAAAAACTTATACAATAAGTTTTAGTTTTTATAAAATTATTATATTTGTCATTTTTAAAATTGTGTTGTAATCGTGTTAAAATTATCAAAAACTCAAAATTTATTTGTTGAATTGGATATTTTATATCTATACGTATTGTACGAGTGTTGTACACATGTGAGTCTTTGATACATGTGTCTGACACATACCATTTAAGAGATGTATCGAAACTTCATAATTCATAAACCTATTATTACCTTAAGTTTTTGGATAAGAGCTGATATTATAATTACTTATGTGATTTTCTCATGAATCATTATTCTCAATTATCTCCTGTGAATTCACCTTTAAAAACTCAACACTGTGAAATTGTCAAATTACATTACCAAATCAGGGATTACATCTTTAACAAGTTGAATGCAATTTTTAAGGCACAATTTAGAAAGCATGTGTATCTGTGTTAAATCTCTCAGCTTTTTCCATGATAAAACTTCATTAGGTGTTGCTGTTGGAGCTGGTTGGCAATCTCTAGTAGCATACATCAACATTGGATGCTACTATGTATTTGGATTACCAGCAGGGATAGTCTTGGGATTTGTACTTAATTTTGGAGTTGAGGTGATGTACCATTCACATTATATAACATCATCAATCTGAATTTTTTGTTAGTGACATAGTTTTCCAATTAATCGTTATAGTATTAGATTAGTGTGCAATTTTTTAACTTACTCTTCATGTTTTTGTGTAATTCAGGGTATTTGGTCAGGGATGATTGGAGGCATAGTTTTGCAGACCACAATCCTTATAATAGTCACTTCATTAACCAATTGGAAAAAAGAGGTTAGTGCATTCCACATTTATTGTTTTTCCTCTTTTTAAGTTAATCTTCCAAGAGTTTAAGGAAGGTTTAAAAAGGTTTAAAAGTAAATTATTAAAAAATGAACTTTAAGTCTAATTCATCCACATAAAATCAGTGTATGAGGTGAGTTTTGCACACACTTATAAAGAATGTGAGATTTTCAACATTTTTCACGTCGAAAGTGACAGCTCGTGCGTAAGATAATATATTATAGGTGATCCGATAACGGTCCGATAGCGGGCGACCTAATAAGTCTAACAAACACTCGATAAAATAGACTTAAAAATGGATCTAATACCATATTAATAAGTGAACTTTAAGCTTAATTCAATCTTATAAAAAAGTAAATATTGCAAAAATTTAAGAAAGGTTTAAAAGTAAATGTTTCAATGAGAATAATAATATTTTTTTTGTTCTAATTTGTTGTAAGTAATCTGTTATGTGTTCAAATTTAATTGTTGTCAATGAATTTCACAGGCCGAAGAAGCAGGAAGTCGTGTGAGAAAGTGGGGAGGATCAGTTGCACATGATCAATGATTTTTTTTCTTCTTTATTTCAGTGGACACTTAGTCCTAGAGTTCATAGAATTGTATCAATAATGAAGAACTTCATATTTTAGCTATGTTTTTTATTCAAGATTTACAAATTTTGTTTGAGAAGATAGGGCGAATTTTTATAGCTTTTTTTTAATGAAATAAATCACATCTTCCTAATTTTTAATTTTTGTATACATATTTATTTTAACTTTACATGATAATCAGAAGCTACCAAAATCTAAAATTTAATTTAAATAACAGTTTATTTTAAATAATTTATCATATAATCATTTTTTAAAGATTATAAACAAACAAAGAAATTTATTTTTTTAAAAATTTATAAAATAATCACTAAATTATTTTTTTATCACAAACATTTTTTGAAATCTATAAAAAAAATTTATAAATTTTATTTTATTTAAAATAATGATAATTAAGAAATAATATTAGATTATCAAATCCATTTTGAGATGTGTACTTGCATAAAGCCTAAGATCTAGATAGTATTTATTACTGGCTCAACAATTTAATTAATAAATACACCAATTTTTGTCTATATTAAAACTGAATATAATAAATTATAAACTAAAAGTTTGCATTTAAATTTAAATGCTTATTTACAATTAACTATGTTTATTTTATTTTAACCAATCTTGTTATTGAAGACTGAAAACATATTAATATATGACGATATAAAAGGAAAGTACTTTTTTTACCTAATATTGAGTTATACTTTCAATTGTTTTACCTAATGATTTTACTAATTTGAATATTAAAACCTTTTACAAATACATCTTTCTTTAATCTTCATCAAGAAGTTTATATATATGATTTTGAAAAATAAAATAAAATATGATTACATGAATACATATATGGAAATATATATAATTTTTAAAATATAGGATACAAAATTATATATATATACTATATAATTTATGAATTATATAAATTAATAATAAAGATTTATCCAATAAAAAAGTTTAAATTTTTAAAAAATTAATGTATTTTTTAAAAAATTGTGTTAAAATCGTGTTAAAATTTTTATAAATCCAACTATTTTTTTTTTCGATACGTATATCCAATACAGACATACCATTTAAGAGACGTGTCTAAACCTCATAGATAATAACACTTCAATATTTTATAAAAAAGAAGACAAAAAAATATATAATTAACTCTATTATAAAAACTATAAAAAAATATTTTATCAAAATAAATAAATAATAATATTTACGTATTTAAATCTCAAAATAAAAATAATAACGTTTATTGACATAAAGAAACATTTTTTATTTACTCGAACTTATCACTGAGTTATATTTGCTTAAATAAAATTTTAAATTAAGATCATTTATTTTATTTTATTTTATTTTTGACAGTATATAATTTATTTTTGAAATAAAGAAAAGTGTCAATAAATCGTTATCCCTTTATCTGGCGTTGTTGAATTCACTATCCACTCTGAGGCTTGCGTTTGCCAAGGCAGTGGAAATGGCGATTTCCCTTTCTGCTCTCACCACTTCTCTCTCTTCACTCTCTTTCTCTTCCCACATTTCTCAGAGACCCAACACTCTCTCCTTCGCCACAACTCTCTCCCTCTCGCGCTTCCCCAAACCACCGTCCCTCACCGTCTCCGCCACCGTGCTCGCCGAACCAGAAACCGAAGACCTCAAGAAGTTCGTCAAATCCAGGCTTCCTGGTGGATTCGCCGCGCAGACAATCATAGGCACCGGTCGCCGTAAGAGCGCCATCGCTCGCGTCGTTCTCCAGGAAGGAAATGGCAAATTTATCATCAATTACCGCGACGCTAAGGTCTCTCGCCTCTTTCCCTCGCTTTCTTTCGAACTCTCACCCTAAGTTGGATTTTCATCAATCGGAATTTCGAGTGTTGTTTTTAATTTGCGGTGTCTGAAGTTTTCACTGTTTAGTTAGTTGAATTTAGATGCTCAGTTTGTAGAAATCGCCATTTTAGTTCCTAGAAGTACATAGTGCTGTTACCTTAAGAAATTCTGAATAAGTTCGGGAAAGTGCAATTTGTTAATTATATTAGTCTAAAATGTAAATAAAAAGTGACTTAAATGATATATTAACATATATTTAGGAATTAGAATGATAGTAAGTGGACAAGTTTAGAAAAATAGATAAAATGATTCAACTGGAAATTTTAGGATTTCTTTGCTATATTCAGTTGATTTTGTTTTGTTTACTTAGTAGTGTTTGTGGAAGATTTTATCCAGACAGGGTCTTGTTAGTTGGTTTCGATTGTCATAGGTCCTGTTAGTTGCTCAATCATTGGTGTCTTGTGAGTTAATGAATTAGAGCTGCTGATATATGTTTGCATTGTGCTACTGTGAAATTCAATCGATTCAGAATCTGCTGATTCATAAACTCTCTGGTATTCGGTGTGGTATTAGTAGTTCTTTAGGTTCCTGTGATTTATGTTCTTGCTCGTCAATGGCTATCTTCCTATTCTTTTGTGGATGACTGCTCCAATTCATTCTCTCTTCACACTATGGATAACCCTTGTCCGAACCTGGTTTTTTCTTAGCATCTCACCAGTGACCATCACTGCTAATTGTTCTGTGGCGTGAAAATTGCCTCAGTTGAGAAAGCAGATAGTTTAGCACAAGCACAGTCAACAGAGGAGATGGTTCTGGTGCTGTGCTGCTTCTGGAATGACAGAGTAACTAAAGTATCCTTTTGTTTTTGCTCCTAATTATGTCTCCAAGGAAGTTAATGTGACTGTAATTGTATTGGACCTGAAGCACATTTTTAGTAATATAATGGAGTTGATTAACTACTCTCAAGGGTCACTTAATGTGAATCGTTATTATAAAACTGAAAGGGTATCTGGGAAGAGCTGGATGAGTATTTCGTGAAGGTGCAAAATCTCTTCTTGAATACATCCACATAGAATGTGTCACGGGCTTCCTCATGGACCTTAATCT
Source organism: Phaseolus vulgaris (assembly GCF_051622355.1). Classification (NCBI taxonomy): domain Eukaryota; kingdom Viridiplantae; phylum Streptophyta; class Magnoliopsida; order Fabales; family Fabaceae; genus Phaseolus; species Phaseolus vulgaris. The sequence continues at coordinate 2,653,543 of NC_143498.1, forward strand.
CGCTTCTCCCAAGTCAGAGGTTAGATTACACCAATGAGAGCACCAAAAACGTTAGGCTTAAGTCACGGTTGAGGGAAAAATTAAAGGAAATAAGCGAGCCACTATACTGAAGAAAAGAAGGTAAGATACTTTTCATTCATGATTTCGAACTACAAGGACCTGAATTACTTAAAAGACCAAAGGTAACTGTACTGAAATCCAAGGTGTATACCTCGACACATTCTACAGGTAAAGGAAAAAGAAAATTTTGAAACAGGTCATTTCTAGTAGTAGTTGTTGAGCCATGCTGGCCTAGAGGACGTCTGTTTGGGCTTGGGAAGGCCCGTGTGCCCTGGTGTGTCATGAGTTGCTGTATTTGGGCTGCTAACAGGATCCCATGTTTTCCATTTAACAAAATTTCTACCTGATTATTCAGGAAGAAAACAAAGGGAGCTTGGTTTCTTGACTGCTCAATCTGAAGCACAAGTTGCATGTGCAGTGCCAAGTTCTGGTTCACAAACCAGGACAAACTTCTCCTGCTGAAAACAAGAGCACAAAAAGGATGGACTTCTTTGTGCTCATTGTGGGATCTTTTGTTGGGTGGGGGGTGGGGACTCCAACTTGTTCTTATGTACTTGTTCACATTCACTTTGGTTTTGCATGGTTGAGTTGATGTGGATAATTTTCAAGTTCCTTTTATTTTCCACTATCTCTACAAAGCATCCCTTGAGGTGTGTCATTTGGTTTGGTGGCTTAAACATGATATAATTTGAACATCTGGTGTTGGATTTTTGCTTAAGTTCTTTGTTTATCTTTGTGGAAGAATAAATAGTATTACGAGTTACGATGGCATAATGCACATGTGTGGTGGGTCTTTCACTATTTTCTTTTAAATTAACTTTGTATTTTCATATTATGAATGGATTGCTTTTACTAGTTTGTGTGATTGAAGTTTCTTGGTGTCTCATTGTTTCTTTTTCACTATACATAGTGAGATTAAGAGATTTCTCATATTGTCATCTTGGATTTAGGATTTAATGAGAAATATGCTCAAATTGGAATCAGATAATGTTAAACTTATTTGTATTCTGTAGACACCATTTTACAGCTGTGATTGCGTCTTTTAGGACTTTTCATTTTTTAATGGATTTTTACACCTGGGATCTCTGTCTGTGTGTGATTGATAATTGTCGTTTCTCTTTTGTCTGATTTACATTAATTTTGTGTAGGAATATCTTCAAGGAAATCCGTTGTGGCTTCAATACATTAAGGTCCCTTTGATAACTTTGGGATATGAAAATAGTTATGATGTGTTTGTGAAAGCTGAGGGTGGTGGGCTATCTGGTCAGGCTCAGGCAATCTCTCTTGGCATTGCCCGTGCCTTGCTGAAGGTGAGCGAAGATCATAGAGTACCTTTGAGACAGGAAGGACTTCTTACCAGAGATTCCAGAGTGGTTGAGAGGAAGAAAGTTGGTTTGAAGAAAGCTCGCAAAGCCCCTCAATATTCCAAACGTTGAGGTTTGGATTTCACATCTATGGCTCCTCCTGGTGTCTCTGGAATTGGATTATATTGGGAACTGTTTCTTGTGTTTCATTTGTACTTGTAGATTTTCGTTAGGAAAAGTAAAGAGAAATTGAAGAGTATTATCCCAAGGCGTGTATGTATTCAGAATCTTGCCCTCTGCTTCCCCATCTCTTGTTTCCTTCATCTGTATGGAACTGGGAATTGTAGGTATAATGAGATTTCTCTCCATTTCATTTAATTTCACCCCAACCAAACTAGTGTTTTACTCAAAGAGGATTGGATACACCTCTTAAATGGTGTGTCCGTGTTGGACACATGTATCAAATACCGACATTCGTACGACACGCATCGGTGGAGTGTCCAATTCAGAAAATATTTATTGAATTTTTGACAATTCTAGCATGTTTTAACACAATTTTAAAAATGAGAAACATTAATTTTCTAAAAATCCAAACTTATTGCATAAATTTTTAATATAATTATAAAATTAAGGAACAAATTTTTTGAACTATTTATGCATCTTTCTACTATAAAAAAAATTAAAATATACTTGTGCACATAAATTTTTATTGTTAATTTATATAATTTATAATTATATAATATATAGATCTGTATTTCCGTGTCCTACATTTTAACTTAGAAATTATATGTATTTTTGTGATGATATTCGTGTATATGCTACATATGTTTTACTATTATAATGTAGCTTTCTTTTTATGACCTAAATTTTATGGTATTTATCCCTCATTTCTTATTATGCCAAGCCTATCTCTATCTGTGCATAGATATAGGGAAGATGTTACATTTGTTTCTATTGACAATAACTCTAAATCCTTCAATTATTCTTTTTAATGTCTATTTTTAATTTGTTTTATATTTTTAAAACATTATATATACGTGTATATTACTTCATTTAACATTTTCTTTATAAAAAAAGTAAATAGGTTATACATGGATTAAGAGGAATATATAATATTAATATTCTATTAAATAACAAATGGTTTTAAATCTAAGCACTATTTTCTTCTATTAATTCTTACTTTCTTTTCTATGATAAGCAAGTACTTATTTTGCTTTCAAAATATTAAGAAAAAAAATTATGATGGACAGTATAAAGTGTTATCACATTGTTATTCGAATAAAATTCCATACATGTTTGTTATTTTTTATAATAACTATCTTAAAAGTAATATCGAATAGATTGACATTTACACTGATAATGTGTATTTATTAAACATAAATATTAGATAAATTCACTTTTTTATATAATATTTTCATTATAAAATATTAGAAAGATTTTGTAAAATAACTTACTAGACTAGATAAAAGGAAGAAGAAACACAAAACTCGAGAGGGGAAGCATGGCTTTTAAAATTAAATAGGGTTTTGCAAAAGAATATTAAAATGGACTTATTAAAATCATCGAATTTAATTTAAACGTGTCTCTAAATTAATTTCATCCACAAGTATATATATTATTATTATTCGTAAGAATTAAACACAAATACTAAAAGATGTACAGTAATTTACCCACACTGTTGAACTAGCCTCTTTAATAAGTTTTACATTGAAATGTATTTTACAAAGTGTGTACCAAAGTGAGTAAACATGTAAAACAAAACATCAAGGTTATATTTAGTGTTCATTTAAATAAAAAAGTTTCCCAATTTTAATTAACTTAAAATAATTTTCTTATAGAAACAAAAATTAAAAAAAGAAAATGAGAAAGTTTTTTTATATAGGACAAGACATTATTTAAGTTTTTTTTTATATAAAAAAAAAATTGTTCGCATTCGAGAGGTACCAATAGAACCGCACCTCAGAAGGACGACGCATGAAGAAAGAGTAAAGCGCATATTAAACTGAGTCTGGCACAAAAACGATGCAAGCAAATCATGGGCAATTCTTAGGTCGTTAAATCTCGTTTCCCGTTTCAATTTCCCTCTTTCCCTCTCGCAACCTTGTGACGTCTCATCTTCCATAATGTTCCACAACCACAACCACAACAACAGTGTCTCGATCTCCTTGTCGGACGAGGAATCCGACGAGCTGGGTCGGATGCGGATCCGCGCGCGACGGAAGCGCAAGAAACTCGGCAACAGAAGATTGCTGCGGAAGCTACTCCTCAGATACTGGATGCTGCTCGTCATTGTTCCCGCTGCGGGATTGCTCATATTCGAGGCCACCAGAATTGGGCGAAGCTTGAATAGTTTAAACACGAACAGCCACACTGAAACACACACTGACAGAGCTAATGGATCTAGTACCACACCGCGGAAGGAACCCCCCGCCAATTTGAATCGCCTCGATCCTACCACGCATGTTGTTGGTGGCGTCAGAGAACGTAAGTACCTTTTTTCTCTCTCTGTTTTCAGATTAGTAATGATTAGCGTGAGGTTCGTTATGTGTGGTTAGCTTTTGTGTAGAGTGAAGGTATACAATTGTCGTTTAAACTTCTGCCACTTATGGGTAATAGTTTCATGAGGTTGTTGAAAAATTCCTAGTGGTGTGCGATTGACTTTGTCTAATGAGTGGTTAAAGAGGAAATGGATGTGTATACAACTATGAAGCTCGGATTTTTGACAATTCTAGGAGAACACAATTTTAAAAAGAAGAAATACTATTGTATAAAATTTTATTATGATTATAAAAATAAGTAACAAATCCTTTTGAACTAGCCATATTTCTTATGCTAAAAAAAACCTAAACCTAAAACATACTTGTGCACATCAATAGTTATGGTTAATTTATATAATTCATTATATAATATATAGATTTGTGTCCCCTGTCCTGCATAGAGATTATACGTATTTCCGTGTCTGTGTCGTATCAATGCCCGTGTCAGTGTCGTATCAGTGCTCGTGTCAGTGTCTATGCTACATATGGTTAAAGAGGAAATGGTTGTGTATACAATAGAAATATCTGACACTTGTGATAAATATATTTTATTGCAAGTGGTTAGCATGTCATCAGGGTTATTGAAATGTTTCACGGTGACAAGTTTTGCATAAGTGGTTAAGAGTAAATGATTGTGTATGTTTATCAACATCTACTTGTGGCACTAATGATTAAATATGCCTTCGCTAATGGTTGATACTTAATTGTGTTGCGTGCATTGAAATGTTGTAGTTAAGTGTCTCTTGAAAGTGGATAATTCTCAGTTGAGATGTTAATCTTTTTCATTTCAAGATGCATAGAATGAGGTGTTGATGTGTGATTTGATCCCTATCAGGTTGCTTGAAGCTCCTACCTCCTGAAAAGTTTGAGCAGCTGGATATACCTGTAGAAGAAGAATCTTCTAGTGTTCCTGTTGGTGAAGTTTTATACATTTCAGAGAGTGATAGGCCTTTTGTAGGAGGGAATATTACGTTGTCTCATTTGCGTACAGAGGACACACGGTTTAATTTATTTACTGGAAATCAAACATTTCAGCAGAGAGATAGATCTTTTGAGGTAATGAGTTGGTTTTGGTTCTCATTTTTAGCCACTTTTCTTTTTGCCTGGCGGTAGTTATATGTTTACTCTAGCCTTTGTTTCTTCGTGTAGGTGAAAGAAACTATGCTGGTACATTGTGGGTTTTACAGTGTGAATGGAGGGTTTAAGATATCTGATCAAGATAAAACTTACATGCAAGGTTGCAAAGTCGTGGTATCTACTTGTGCATTTGGTGGTGGAGACGATCTCTATCAGCCAATTGGAATGTCCGAGGCTTCGCTTAAGAAGGTTATTTAAGCAGTATAAGAGTTTGTCATCGATACATAGTAGAAGTCGCTGATCTTATTTGCCAAATCTATTTAGTGGTATGCAGGTTTGCTATGTTGCATTCTGGGATGAAATCACCGTCAAAGCGCAGGAGTTGGTAGAGCGCAGAATTGGGGAAAATGGATTTATTGGAAAGTGGCGTGTTGTTGTTGTTCGAGATCTTCCTTTTTCCGATCAAAGGTTGAATGGTAAAATTCCCAAGGTAGTAAATCTTTGAAGCCTGGTGTCTTCTTTTTTATGCCATTTCCTATGTCTTTATAGCAGTGCATAATTAACATGTGGCTGCACTCAGTTTTGTGTCCTGCCCCTTTTGAAGATATTTTTTTTTTCATGTAAATGCATGCTCATAATGGTTGTTGTCCTTCATTAACTTCATCAATTGACACATGCCTTTACCAGATCAATGAAAATTTGGTGTTTAATTGAGTTCAAAGGCGTTGCATAATCTATGCATCTGACCTCACTTAATGACACAAGACTTTTGTTATTGTTGTATATGCCTAGCATGATGTGTTATTCTCAATTATTCTTTAATTTGGGGTATCATTCTCTGATAAAGCTTTCCTTTGTTCACTTTTTAAACCATGTGTGCACTTGGAACTCTTTCAGATGTTAAGCCATCGCCTTTTTCCTCAATCTAAATACTCAATTTGGGTAGACTCCAAGTCTCAATTCCGGAGAGACCCACTAGGTGTGTTGGAAGCACTTCTTTGGCGCACAAAATCTTTGCTTGCCATATCAGAACATGGAGCTCGCAGTAGTGTCTATGATGAGGCTAAGGCTGTTGTCAAGAAGAACAAAGCCAAGCCAGAGGAAGTTGAAGTGCAACTGACTCAATACAGAAAAGATGGCTTGCCTGAAGACAAGAGATTTAGTGGAAAAAAAGGTATGCACTGATCATATTTTTATTAGCTAAAAGTAAAGTAATTTTAATACTTTTCTTCTTTTCCTCAATAAAAAAAATCCATGTTCTATTTCATTTAAGATCTTGCTATATGTCAAATTGTCTATAGATTTCAATCCTCTCATTCATTCTGTTGCCAAACTTTGGCTTACATTGGTTTGTATCTCCACATTTCCCATATATTTTGTAAAATGTTCCATTAAACTTGTGATGTGCAGCTCTCTGTGAAGCCTCTGTTATCGTCAGGAAGCATACACCCCTAACTAATCTATTGATGTGCGTCTGGTTTAATGAGGTGGTTCGCTTCACTTCTAGGGATCAGCTCAGCTTCCCATATGTTCTGTGGAGACTGAAAGCATTCAAAAACATCAATACTTTTCCTGTTTGTGCTCGCAAGGATCTTGTCAATAGTATGGGCCATGTCCGCAAGGCCAAACCTTTGCGAAGCTGATTTAGTTAAACTGGTTGAAAGCAATGCCTACCTACATTTATCCAATTCATTCCTTATTTCAGTAGTTTCTTTAGCCAATCTGAATCAGGTATGTGTTGTTTTTCTAACTTCATCCCCTCTTCTCTCATGGTCAGTGAATGATTATAATTTGTATTCATTTGCTTATTGTGAGCTCTTTGATTAGGTTACTTCAGAAAGAATCTAGTTGATCGAAAGAGAAATCAAACAAAGAAGAGATTTTGCTTTGGACCTGTTTCCCAACACAAACTTCTATAGTAACAATGTTTTCATGAACTGTGAGATTCCTGTGTCTGTTATTTAGTTAGAATGAATAAATGCAGCCCTATGTGGTTGGTGGCATAGATATTTTGTCAGACATGTAGCAATTATTCCTGGAGAGTCTATTGATGGCAATGATCATGTAAGGCATACAATGAAATAGTTAACCAGAGCAGAACTTCGAACCACTGATGATGCAACAGATACCTATTCAGCTTGATGATGCATTGTGTTGCCACACCTCTGAAACACATCAGAAAGCATAGAAAAAAAAAATCCTGATATAGAACAGTTACATGATGAGAGGGTTCCATTTCAAGATTGTGTTGGGTAGTTTTTTAGGAATTTTAGTTTCAATGTTTAAGTATATAACAAAATAATAAAATGCTAAATATGTTATTTTTGAAAAAAAAGAGTAAAGTAGCATCTAAAAATGGAGTAACATCTAAAAGTTTTCCTTTTATCATATGTTTAAAATAAAGTTACACTTTCGCCCTACATATAAGATTAATAGCTTAATATTAATCTTAAGTTTTAATATTACAATTAAAGATAATAGAAAATAATGTATTATATTAATATTGATAGTAAATTTGACAAGGTTCAAGAATTTTAGAATATGTAAAGATAATCATGATATAACACAACTTATATTTAAAACTAAATATGTATATATGATATTCCTATGTATCGTTTTTGTTCACATGTGGGTTTTGGTCTAGTCCTTTCATATTTTTGTATTTTTTTTTTAATAATACTTTTATCATGTGACGGCAGATGATTGTTGTTACTTGAAGTGTCAGTCTAGCTGAGATGTCAAGTTGCATAATAATATCTAACATGAAAACTTTTATAAAAAAAAATTTATATATATGATATTGTTTTTTAAGTTAAGGATTGAGATATAACACTTGTAATATATTATATTATAGAATAATTTGCATTACTATGTTTGTAAATTTGAGTGAATGCAAGTAATGATGTAATATATTTTTAAATAAATAAATAGCTAAATTTTTAGACAGGTAACAGAACTTCATTCTACTAAAAATAAATAAAAAAATTCCATGAGATAAATATTTTACAAACTCATAATAAAAAAATATTTGTATACGTAATTATATTTAAAATTCGTAACTAATAATTTATACATTAGGATATAACGTTATTTTTAAAATAAAAGAATGCTCAATTAAAACAATAAAATATGCATCGGATATTTTTTTAATTATAGGATTGAGATAATACTTGAAATACATCTTAAAAAATATTCAAGAATATAGTTAGTGTGTACTCTGATTTTATGTTTGAGAATTAATTTTTAGAGAAAATTTACCATGTTTTCCTAGAGATTTTAAAATATTTTATAGTAAAATATCTAAGAAGATTTAGGAAAAAGATTTAAATCATAAAAATATATATGAATGTTTTGGTTATGTGAAACAGTAAAATTTGAAGTTTTCAAAATAAAATAAGAATTTACAGATTTTCTATAAACTGTATATTAAAAAAGATGCTATTAATTGAAATGCAATGAAAAAAATAAAAAATAAAACACTAATAATAAATATGAACGACACTGTTAAAAATATGAAAAACCTAATAATATAATTTTTAGAAAACCAAAATAATATTACTAGAATAATAATAACATATTACTCTAAATATGAAATAGCAATAAAAGGTCATATTCTAAAAAAAAATAACAAAAGTGTCTCATTATAATAAAATTAATAATATGAAAAATAATTTTAAAAAGATTAATTAAGAAATTAAATTGATAAGATAAATAAAAAAATATTTATTTAAATAAAAAATACATTAAAATTTTATCTAATGTGTTAAATATAAAATGTTAGACTTTAATTCAAATTAAGATTAAAATAATATTTAAATTTTTATTATTTTGAATACAAAAATTAATGAATTATGTCTTAAAAAATGAAAAAGATTTATAATAAGTTGTTAAAATTCATAAAATAATAACTAGATAAAAAAAGATAAGTATCTGCGAGTTTTAAAATTTTAATTTCACCATAACCGTCCAATTTTCCACCCACCGCTTAATCTCAGCCGACAATCTTGACTTTCCCTCTATATATACGGCATTTCGCCAAAAAAATTTCATTCGTTCTCTTTGGTGTTGTGGTCTCTGTTATTTTGGTATATGGATTTTGCCTTAGTTTTGTTTGTATTGCGCGGGTGATTCGGTTTTGTTGGTATTGTTTTGGTGATTGTTGTGCTTCTTTCTTACCAGTTTCCTTCTTGATCAAGTTTGTCTAGGGTTTTGGCGAATTATATGATGTTTGCGATGGATTGGTGTGGTTTTCTTGGATTTTCGGATTGCTAATTCAGAATAACCTAATTTCTTTTCCAATTTCCTTTCTATTATTTAGCTTCTCTGGTATTGATGACCGATTATTTTCTTATGCGTTTATTCGTGACTGGCTATTTGATGTCGGAGACTTATCAATTTGGTGTGTTATTTGTGTTTATTCCTATTTGGTGTGTTTATCCTGATTTCTCGATGAGTTTCCTTTCTATTACGTAATTTCTCTTGATTTGATCACCAAACGTCGGATTGAATTTTCAATTGTTTCTCTACGCAGCGTTGTTTGGATTATTTCCGTTTAGTGTTATCAGCATCTCATGGAGCATGTTATGAGCGACCGTGTCTCCCTTGGTTTTTTTAATTCTTAAATTGATCTAATTTTTTATAAACTGTGTCCTCTATTACCAGTTATAGTATTACCAGTTATAGTTTTCTTGAATTCTTGTTCTTTGCAGAGATGTGAGAGATGTGTGGGTTAGGATGTGCAAAACAGTGGCGGGAGATTCCTTGAACAGTGAAGCATTAGTTGTTCTTTTTACTCTTACATTAATTTTTTCTTTTGCATTAATTCTTGATTGGATGAACTTTCGGGTTTATTTTTATTTTTTTCTTCTTAGGCATAACCAAATTTATAATGGAAGGCCAAAGAATCTCCAATTTTAGGAGATGATCATGACCACTGGATGGAATAATGACATTTGTTCTTTTAGCAGTTTCTACTATGGTGATCTTTAGGGATAAATTGAAAAGGGTAACAAGTATAAGTAAATTTATTTTTTTCTTTGATTACACATTTGTTGGTTTCTTGACATTTTGTGAACCCTTTTTTCTTGCAGTGTGATTGGAGTAGTTTTGGGTCGGTATTCTATTTGAACTGGATTTTGTATTCTCAAATTTGCTTTGTGTTTCCACTTCTCGTCGGTCTAGTATGTTATTCCCACCGCTTCATACCAAGCTCTAACTTTATGCCTGGTGTTCTGTTGATATTTCCATATCAGGAATGGTTTAGACAAGTTCCTCCAATTTAATTGGATATATTTTTTCTTAACAATCCTTTTTGTAATGACTTCAATGTGCTGGGTATTAAACTTGAAATGTTTCCTCTACTATTATTTAACTTCGCTGGTATTGATAACCGAACATTTGGATTGAATTGTGATTTCTTTCGATGCAGCAGGTTTGTGTAACGACCTGTACCTCACTCGAGCATTCTGCAACTACGTCTGCATTGGTTTTTGAATTCTTGAATTTATTAATTCATTTTTATCTTTTCTTAAATTCTTGGTCTTTACGTGCAAGACAAGCAATGGATGTGGAAACTTTAGAAGGAGATCCTCTGAAGCTTTAGGTTATGTTACCCTTACATTTTCTGATGTGTTTATTTACATCGACGGATATTCATTTGAATTTGAATGCAGTTCTTCATTTGATTACGTCTAGGTGTGGAACTGTTTATGATCCTTTCTTGCGCGTCGAGAATCTAAGATTGGTTGAGGATTACAATCCCGAAGTGTTTACATCGACCAACGATTCAGGATAACCAGAGTTCTTTTTGAGTTTTCTTCTATTTGATTTTTCGGGATTTGATCACCTAATATGATCACTCAATTGTCATTTGTTTCTCTGCAGTGGTGTTTGGAGTATGTTTCATCATTTATCTCACAGCATTTTGAGGGATGACAATTCCTTTTGTTTTGAATTTTTCGTTGTTTCTCTATACTTCTGATCACTTAAATCTATCAAATCTAGCTTCTAGCTGTTTGATCTGTGTTTATTTTCATTCCTTTTCAGCACATTAACGGGTTGAGGATTAAATTGAAAAGGGTAACAAGTATAAGTAAATTTAATTTTTTCTTTGATTACACATTTTGTGAACCTTTTTTTTCTTGCAGTGTGATTGGAGTAGTTTTGGGTCGGTATTCTATTTGAACTGAATTTTGTATTCTCAAATTTGCTTTCTGATTCCACTTTTCGTCGGTCTAGTATGTTATTCCACTGCTTCATATCACAGGGAAGAAGCAGTGAGTCTGTGGTTGGTTGTTGATGTTGAAGCAGTGATTGTCTTGTTACATTATTTGGCGATCTCTACTAATGATTCTGAATCTTGGATTTGATTTTCTACTACTCACTGACCTCTATCTTGTTGCTGGTTATATTTCTCAATTTTAATCCCTTTCTGATTTTGTTAAATCTCAAACCAAGCTCTCTATTATGTAATTTTATGCCTGGTGTTCTCTTGTTATTTCCATATCAGGAATGGTTTAGACAACTTTGTCACTTTGGGATTTTGGAGTATTACTCTCGGTACTCTTTATTATGATCTATACAAGTTTTTCCAATTAATTGGATATATTTTTTCTTAACAATCCTTTTTTGGAATAGGATATGTTTTGAGTACTACGATCTTCAATGTGCTGGGGATTAAACGTGAAATGGCAACTGCACAAAATAACATAATTTCTTCTACGTGTTTCCTCTACTATTATTTAACTTCGCCGGTGTTGATAACCGAACGTTTGGATTGAATTGTGATTTCTTTCGCTGCAGCAGGTTTGTCTTAATCGAGCCTTCTGCGAATACGTCTGCATTGGTTTTTGTATTCTTGAATTTATTAATTCATTTTATCTTTTCTTAAATTCTTGGTCTTTACGTGCAAGACAAGCAATGGATGTGGAAACTTTAGAAGGAGATCCTATGAAGCTTTAGGTTTTATTACCCTTACATCTTCTGATGCGTTTATATTTACATTGACGGATATCCATTTGAATTTGAATACAGTTCTTCATTTGATTACGTCTAGGTGTTGAACTGTTTATGTGTAGGTGTTGAACTGTTTATGTTCATTCCTTTCTTGCTTGTCGAGAATCTAAGATTGGTGGAGGATTAAAATCCCGCAGTGTTTACATCGACCAACGATTCAGGATTACCTGAGTTCTTTTGAGTTTTCTTCTATTTTTGACTTTCGGGATTTTATAACCTAATATGATCACTCCTAATTGTTTTCTTGAATTGTTCGGCCTTACTGGGAACACAATCGTGACTGACTTGTGAGCTAGGATGTGGAAACTTTAGCCAGGGAATCTGTGAAGCTTTAGGTTTTGCTTTCTTTTCTATTATCATTTATTGTTTATGAATATCAGACTCTAACAATAAAAAGTCACCTTAATTGTCAGATTTGCTCTTCTTTCTCTTTGAAATGTCCTCTTGTATGAGACTTCATTTGCTGGATGAGCATTTATAAATTTAAATGCTTGATTTTTGCTCAATCTTAATCCCTTGCTGATTTTAAACAGAACTGCTTTCAGAATAAGAATTGTTTGAGCGCTATCATCTACATTGAAACGACAACTGCTCAAGATAACTTTAATTTCTTCTACTATTTAACTTCGCTGGACTTGATCAACGAACATTAGGATTGAATTGTGATTTGTTTCTCTGCAGAAGTGTTTATATTAGATTCGTGCAGTGTACCTGCATCTTATATAGTCTCTCGGATCCTGTGGAGCTTTAGGTTTTGTTACCCACACATTTCCTAATGTGTTTTATTTCTGGCATTTGATCACCTGACATAAGGATTTAACTGCCATTTGTTTCTTCAGAGGTGTTTCGGTATCTTTCGTTTCTACATTTCGTTGGTCTAGCATCAGTATATTTCTCCAGTAGTTCTGCTTGGCCTAGCATCAATATTTCACCAATAGTTCTGCTTGATTTGGGTCGCTCTCATTGAACTGAAGTCCATCAAATATAAAATGTTAGACATTGAGTTCAAATTAAGATTAGCATATCATGGAGCATGTTATGAGCGATCTTGTCTGCCTTGTTTTTTTAATTCTTAAATTTATATAATTTGTTCTAAACTTAGTCCTCTATTACCAGTTATAGTTTTCTTGAATTCTTGTTCTTTGTAGAGATGTGTGGGATAGGATGTGCAAAACAGTGGCAGGAGATTCCTTTAACAATGAAACATTAGTAGTTCTTTTTACTCTTACATTACTTTTTTTTTCTGTTGCATTAATTCTTGATTGGATGAACTTCTCGGTTTTATTTTTATTTTTTTCTTCTTAGGCATAACCAAATTTATAATGGAAGACCAAAGAATATCCAATTTTAGCAGATGATCATGACCACTGGATGACATTTGTTCTTGTATCAGTTTGCTCTATGGTGATCTTTAGGGTATCAATAAATTGAAAAGGGTAACAAGTATAGGTAAATTTAAGATTGTTTTTATTACGCATTTTGTTGGTTTCTTTAAGGTTTTTGTGAACCTTTTTTTCTTGCAGTGTTCGTTCGACTAGTTTTGGGTCTGTACTCTATTTTAGAATGGATTTTGGTGATCTTTAGGGTATGAATACTTGTTAACGGTAACAAGTATAGGTAAATATAAGATTTTTTTTATTATGCATTTGTTGGTTTCTTCTTGACAATTTTGTGAACCATTTTTTCTTGCAGTGTTCGTTCGACTAGTTTTGGGTCGGTATTCTATTTTAGAATGGATTTTGGTGATCTTTAGGTATGAATAAATTGAAAAGGGTAACAAATGTAGGTAAATTAACGATTTTTTTTTATTACGCATATTGTTGGTTTCTTGACGATTTTGTGAACCTTTTTTTCTTGCAGTGTTCGGTCGACTAGTTTTGGGTCAGTATTCTATTTTAGACTGGATTTTGTATGCTCAAATTTGCTTTCTGTTTCCACTTTTCCTCGGTCTAGTATGTTCTTCCCTCCCCTTCAGTGAGTGTGTGGTTGGTTGTTGATGCAGTAGGTGTCTTCTTACATGATTTGGTGATCTCCACTATTTATCCTGAATCTTGGATTTTAATTTGTACTACACACTGACCTCTATCTTATTGCTGGTTATATTTCTCAATTTTAATCCCTTGATGATTTGTTCAGTCTCAAAAAAAGCTCTATATTAGGTAAATTTTATGCCCGGTTCTATTGTGTGATCATTCTGAACTTTTTCTTCTGTGAGTTTTGTTTTTTCCTTATATCCGTATCAGGAATGGTTCCAATCTTCTGTGGAGTGGAGTAGTTTGAGCAACAATATTAGTTTGCAATTGGAGGATTACTCTCGGTACTTTTTAATATGATCTATACTAGTATTTCCAATTTAATTGGATATCTTTTTTCTTAACAGTGCTTTTGGAATATATGTTTGAGTACTACGATCTACATGAAGCTGGGTATTAACAATCATTTCTGGAATATATAGCATAATTTCTTCTAACTACTATCAGTTGCCTGCTCAAGATAAACTAATTTCCTCTACTATTATTTAACTTCGCTGGAGTTGGTAACCGAACATTTGGATTGAATTGTGTTTTCTTTCGCTGCAGCAGTTTTGTATTAATTTTGTGTACTGGGTGTGGAAATTTTAGAAGACAAGTTCCGAGAGTTATTGGCGTGGAAACTTTAGCAGGAGACCCTCTGAGCTCTAGGTTTTGTTACCATTACATTTTCTGATGCGTTTTTTTTTTGCAAGGATATCTATTTTGAATTTGCGCGTCGAAATAAGATTGTTCGAGTATTAAAATCCTAAATTTGTTTTTTTGGGATTTGATCACCTAACATACATGATCACTGAATTGTCATTTGTTCCACCATTTATCTCATCGAGCATGCTGAAAGATGACATCTCCTTTTGATGCTGTTTCCTTTTTGTTTTGAAGTTGTCTTATTGTTTCTATTCTTAGTCTTTTGATTAGTGAAATCTATCAAATCTAGCTGTTTGATCTGTGATTATGTTCATTCCTTTTCAGGTTAAAAAATAATTCTAATGTTGAGGGGTAATATAATTTTTTGGATGAGTTTCCTTTCTGTCATTTAATATCTTTGGACTGGATCATCAAATATAAGGATTCAATTGTGATTTGTTTTCCGCAGCAATGTTTGGTGGATTTGTTTCGTGTAACATTCCTCTCATCGAGGAAATCTTACAAGTGAAGACATCTCCCTCTGATTTTTCTACTTTGTAGTTTTCTTCAATTTTTGGGCCTTACGGGGAAGACAACCAACTGATATGTGAGCTAGGATGTGGAAGCCAGGGGATCTGTGATGCTTTAGGTTTTGTTACCCTTGCTTTTCTTATGTCTTAATCTTTGACTAGTTAAACTTATGATGCTTTAATTTAAAGTCTTGTGTGATTTAATTTTGTAAAAGGGAAAGAGAAGATATGAGGGAAACAAAATATCATGGCCATTACAGTTTTGTCTCGAAGCTATTTTTAATTTAGACCTGCCGTTTCTCGAAGCTATTTTTCTCATCGCAAAATTTAATCCTCTTACTTTGCTTTCTTTTGTATTTTCATTTATTGTTTATGAATATCAGACTATAACAATAGTAAGTCACCTTAATTGTCAGATTTGCCTCTCTGAATTGCTCAATCGTAATCCCTTGCTGTTTTTAAACAGCACTGTTTTGGAATAGGATTTGTTTGAGCGTGTTATCATCTACATGAAGCTGGAACGTGAAACGGCAACTGCTCAAGATAACCTTCTACGAGTTCGCCGGACTTGATCATCTAACATTAGGATTGTATTCCTCTCTATTATTATGTTTCTCTGCACTCGATCACCGAACATAAAGTTATAAATAATTTGCGCCTATTAACATTTATTTGTTTTTATTTCTTTTACCCTTTTGGGATCTTTTTTTTTTGTACTACAGTGATCCTCCTTTAAATTGACATAAAATGGTGGTTGAATATAGAAAGAAAAACTCTTGCTATGGATAGGTCTGCATCTTTGGAAGGTTAAATTTCTTATGCCGTATTCCAAATTCTATTAAAATTTCTCTCAATGTTAATTGATTTATCTTTAATGTATTTTTTGTTGCGTTTTCTTAAGTTGAGAAAATCTGCATAAAGAGAAAATAATGCCTTTCTTTCCCCTCCGAATTAGCAAACAAGTAAAGTGTGAAACTGTGTGACTAGATCAATGAGACTAGATCAATGAGTGATGTCGATTATGAGATTATCGATCATAAGCTCTTTAAATAGGATTAACCCATCTCTTATATTCTCACTTTTTAATGATGAGTAGTGAATAATTGCATTTCATCTGCCCTTAATAATCACCATAAGCATTCTCTTAAAATTAAGAGAATACTCCTGTGGTGATTCTTAAGGGAAGATGAAATGCAATTATTCCCTATTCATTAAAAATAGTGTTTTGTGAGCATCTGTTTTGAATCTAACATCTTTCCATACAAAGTTCTCGAATACTATTCTGACTCATTTAGTGAATCAAACCTCTTCTCGTCTTTTGGTTTGCAAAGAATGTCCTCACCAAGTCATGATAATACTGATCTTTCATTTTTTTTTAGACCTTTATCCTTAACACTTTTTTTGTAATGGGGAACCTTTCCTTGTAAACCATTCTACATTAATGAACTATCATTCCATTCATTTATGAATAAAGATTATATTTATAGATCATAAATCTAGCCTATTAACGATGGAGATATATTAGTAGTCGAAGTTTTTCTTTTGTTTTTAAACTCTATTCTCTTCAATCTTTGGTGTGATTAAGGAAAGACCATTGTAGCACGGTAATTTACATGTAATATTGATTTTCTTGTATGAAATAATGGATCATCAAGGTAAATAGGCAATTATTGATACTTTTATACAATTCCTTTTCAATTAACAGTTATCAATCATTAATTGATCATATTTTATTTCAAACTAATACCTACTAGGTCTTAATGAGAATTGATGAGTATATATCTATTGTTTGAGAAAGAGTTTCATTCCTTTTGCCTTTTTGTTATATTTTCTCTGTATTAGAATGGTCTCTCCTTATAAATCGTTTAAAAGAATGAAGAGAGTGGTGATTAAAAGTAAAGGAAAAACTTGTACTATTGATAAGTCTGCATCATTGGAAGGTTGTACATAAATGAAAGCACATGAACCACTCATTATCTTGATGTATAATGGTTTATAAGCAAATATTTCATATTCTAGAGATTTCTAAAGGATCAAGGTCTTAAAATCTTTGTGGAAATTGAAGACAAGTATTATCCTGGTTTGGTAAGGACATTCTTTACAAATCAAAAGGCGAGAAAACATATAATTCACTCGTTAGAATAATACTATAGAGCTTTGTGTGGGTAGATGTTGAATTTAAAATTGATGAGTAAAAATTCACTAAAAGAATTTTCAAATTTACTTTACATAATTGTTATGTAGATGAGCTACCTACGGATTATTATTTAAGAATAAAAATTTGTAAATAATTAGAGAATTTTTTTTATATATATGAGGTTAAATTTTGAGATGACATATTTACGAATTATAAGGTAAGAAAATGAGGGGGTTCTATTTCCAAAAGAAATCAGGAAGAGCAAGTGTAATATTTCCAAAAGAAATCAGGAAGAGCAAGTGTAATGTAAAATATAAATTAAAAGTACTTCCAATTTTTTTTTGTAAGTTATTGTGAGTTATTTTTTTTATTAATTTTTGTTGTTGTATTTGAATCTAGTCTTGTTATTAATTTAATTCAATACAGTATTAATGTCTTTAAATATCAATACGTAATCTATTTTTAAGGGACATTACAACTTTCTAAACATAAACTAATAAGATTAAAAATTAAGTTTAATCTGAAATATTTTTAGATATATATTCGTAAGTAACAAATACATATTCATAGATAATTTATATAATATACATATTATATCACGATATAATATAGTAAGGTTAATAACATTGATAATAATTAGTCATATTATTATTAATAAAACTAATGTCAATAATAATATATATGAATATTATTAGTTACTTATAATAAAAATAATATTAATATTAATAAAAGTTAAGCTACTATAAAATATTGAAAACTAGTTATATATTATATATAAGTTTAACATAAAAAAGTTAATAAATTTGTTCCAAATCCATATTTGGATTGGATTTCTAATTCCTGACCACTTTTAGCTAAAATATTCATTAATAAATGTATACACACGCTCCTTAAAAAAGTTTTATTAATTTATTCTTCAAAGTAAAACTTGATCTATTTAAACACTTCATATATGTAACATAATTATATAAATTAAAATAAATTTTAAATATATCCTTAATTAAATCTCAATTATATATATATTGATTCACTTACTCTAAAATGATTTGACTTGACAAAATGGTAGGTCATAAGTTATCATATGTGACAGGGATGACCTATTTGACTTGCTAGCTCATTTAAGCCTTTCTTTGTAGATCGACCTGACCGTATTTTGTCACTAATAAGATAAATTTCACTTTAATTTCTCTCTATAGTCAATGTTATTAAATTTTTATTATAATATAAACATTTACTTAATACTCTCAAATAATACATACATGGACATAGGTATACCACCTTTCTTATATAAATATATTATTTATATATATGTACACATCATTATATAGTAAATTACAATAATAATATTCATCAAAGCACACAGCCAAACATGTTTACATAAAACGCATGTATATATAGAAATAAAAATAAAATTAGACAGCCCAAGTAAATATCTCTTCAATAGAGACCTCAAATGATAATTCCACTTAAACGAAAATAATTTCGTTAAGGAAAAAATATCACACGATGGATTTCACTTAGATGTATTTTTTCCTTTTGTTCATACAAACGAAAAAAAATAATAAATGTGTATATTGACGTGGAAAAGGAAAAAAACTAAAAGATGAAAATATATTAAAGATATTAATTTATGGTTAGAGTCCAATTCAGACAAGAAGGAAGATTAATTTCTATTTTTAATTGTCTATTTTATATTTTAATCCTCAAAAAATACAAAAAGAAAAAAATTAAGGTTTCGGACTATGACTACGGTGAATTGCGTCAAAATTGCAAAGACTCGTCAAAAAGGGAGAAAAAACAAATCCAACCATTGTCCAGCACGGATACCAATCCTCCACAGTTTAAAATAACTGTACCAGGCTGCATTTCAATCTTTCACCGTGCATTTTATTTTATTTTATTTTCTTATTAATATTAAGTTCAGCTAGAAGTGCAACCAACGGCTACGATTCACGCAGTTCAAAACTGAACTGCAGAAGATTCTGGTTCGAAGAAAAGTCTGTTTTTCTCTCATTTTAACTGTGACTATGCTACGGACTTTTTCACATTGTTTCTTCTTCTTCTTCTTCTCTCTCTTTCAGTTACGAGAGGAGCTTCGAGATCAGCGACGAACGCTAAATGGCCAAATCGAGCGCCGACGATGGCGAGCTCCGGCGAGCTTGCGACGCCGCAATTGAGGATCCGAAGCAGAAGATCGTGATGGCGCTTCGCGTCGCCAAGAGTCACGGCATCTTGGGAAAATCGTCCAAGCTCGGTCGCCAAATGGCCAAGCCTAGGGTTCTCGCTCTCTCCAGTTACCTTCCTCTAATTCCCTCTCTACAATTCTCAATTCCACTATTTCATGTACTCGCTACTTCGAGTTTGCTTACGCAAGATTCCACCGATGTTTTAGCTTTCAAGGAATCAAATTAACTACTCTGATGTGAACATTGATTTTTTTTTACTATAACTACACTTTGAAGCTTCAACACACTTTTCGCATTAGGTTTAGCTATGGTTTATGCAGTAATGCTTGATTAACTTCGTCTGCCTTTTGTGATATTTAGCTTGTTGGATCTTAAGGAGGGAGTGTTTGTGTGTGGTTTCTTCAGCGTGTGTTGTGTTTTAATTGTTTGTTGAACTCTACATTTGTGTAGTTGTTGGTGATGACGTGGTATTTGCTGCAGCGAAATCGAAGGGTCAGAGGACATCGGCTTTTCTTCGCGTATTGAAGTATTCTACGGGAGGGGTTCTTGAAGTAATTTGTTTTTCTTTTTCTTATTTTCATATGTTTGGATTTTAGCTCATGATCCAGCAATTATTATATAGTAATTCCTGACCACAATGGTCAAGTCAGTTTCAACATAACACATAATCGAGGTTTATTAACTCTTTCTCGTTACCTGAGAAGCTTGGCCATGTGCCCAATTTGAGATTGACTGAGACCAAGGTCGTCTGGTGATTCTGGACTATATAATAATTTCTTTGATTGAGAAAATATATGATTCCCCCTCCCCTTCAAATTGAATTCAGAGTAGCTAGAGATTCCCCTTTAGATGTTGTTTCTTGTCACGTGTTCTTTTTTTGGGTGGCATTTCTTCACCCTCCTGTCTAGCATTTTCAACTTTGTAAAACTGTTGTGCTTGCAGCCTGCAAAGCTATACAAGCTAAAGCACCTGTCAAAAGTGGAAGTTGTAGCAAATGATCCCAGTGGATGTACATTTACTCTGGTAAAGTTCCATAATGGATGAGATCTTTATGTTCTAGTTCTAAACATGTTGTTCTCAGTTTCAGACACAGAAGCTATGAGAAGCATCCTGCAATTCGCTGTTTTGGAGTTTATTTTTTTTATGTCTTCCCAATTATATGCTTGTTATGCTGATTCCTGTGTACCTTGCAGGGATTTGATAACCTTAGAAGCCAGAGTGTCGCTCCTCCTCAATGGTCCATGCGCAATATTGATGACAGGTTATATTTGAGAGAAATGTTAATCTATGTATGGACAGTTAGTTAGTGGTTGAGTTCTATGTGAGGGGATGCAAATTTTCTCACAGTGTCCACCACTTATCTTGTAGGAATCGCCTCCTTCTTTGCATCTTGAACATATGCAAAGATGTTTTGGGTCGCCTTCCAAAGGTTGTCGGTATAGATGTTGTGGAGATGGCTCTTTGGGCTAAGGTGCATATAATCTCTTAATTTTGGTGCTTCTTTACAATCAAGTAGCCCTAATTCTATTTTACTGAGCTGAATTCTTTTAACTTCTATTGCTTAATAAATAATGAATTTGTACTTGCTACCCTGTATGGAACGTGACATATCTCATCTGTGGGTATCAAGTCTATGACTTCAAGCTGGGGTGTTAATATGTTTGGAAGTTGAGTCGAGGGAGGGAAGGGGAGGGAATTATATCTCCGTCATGAAGTAAAAAAGAAGGGGAATTTCCTTTCCATTCAAAGTTAAACAGAGAAAAAGAGAGTTACTTCTCCTTGTTTAATTTGAATAAATAATTTTCCCTGTTTGCTTGCCAATTTGAGGGGAATGGGCCCACTAAGGGAATACATCTCATTCCCCCCTCTCCTTAAAAATCTCCCAGACAAGGATTAAAGTCAACATTTCCTTTTCCTTTTCTATCCTTCTTCCTTCCTAACTTCCCATCCAAACATAGTGTTGGATTGTCTCTGTGCGAATTTCTTATTCCATTATTCAGTTAGTTATTGATTGTAATTTTTCTGCTCCAATTATTTATTTTCATAAACTGTGGAATAGGAAAATACACCCCCTGTTTCTGCTCAGAATAAAGTGCGAGATGGTGGTCCTGTTGCATCTGTTGTGAGGGAGACAGAATTGAAAGTTAACGTTGAAAAGGAACTTGTTTCCCAGGCAGAGGAAGAGGACATGGAAGCTCTTTTGGGAACGTAGGTGCTATTCTTCTTTGTCTTATTGAGGCTAGATATTCATGATAAGTAAGAATTTTCTTGAAATAATGGCCTGTGTTTTTGATAAATTGTGGAACCAGGTTCTTTAAATCCTAGGGTTACACTTGAGTCTCTGGGTCTTCCCTTACAAAACTGCTGGCCACATTTTATGATTCATATTGATACAGGAAATTCATAATTATTAGAAGGTGTTGTACATAATGATTGTAACATATTTGTCAAAGTTAAATGATACAGTTAGATTTGTATATAATTCAGTTTGACTAAATCATGTCTCAGGACTTATTTCACAGTGCAAGTTTGATCCAATAAATGGTTGAGTTTTTTAATTTTATTTTTATTTGTGCAGCTATGTCATGGGTATTGGTGAAGCAGAAGAATTTTCTGAAAGGTTGAAGAGGGAGCTCCAGGCTCTGGAAGCAGCAAATGTGCATTCTCTTTTAGAAAGTGAACCTTTGATGGATGAGGTATTACCGTTCTTAGTTTATGGCCTTTCATTGGAAGTTTTGGTTACCCCTAGTCTGACTTATTTGCAGCCTCTTTGGGTTGCCTTGAGAAGGTGTTAATCCAACATCAACTAGGGATGTGGTTTATTGAGTTTATAAAGCTTGGGCAATCATTCCCTTAGAAACCAGTTTTGTGGGGTTGAGTTGAGTTAGGTCTAATGCCATATTGGGCGACTTGCATTGTCATACTTTCTGGAACCATAGCCCTAGGTAGGCAGGGGTGTGTTGAAAACCCTCATTAGTTGCGGTATGGCCCAAGGCTCTTTGTGTTGCCTTAATTGCAACCTTGAAGGAAGTGTTCAGTCCCAAATCAACTAGAGTTGTAACTTAAATAGAGCTTATAAAGCTTGATCAATTCTTACTTTATTAAGTTGGTTTTATATAGTTGAATTAGGCTGTGAGCCAAAATTCTAAGATATTTCTTTGGTGGGTATTGCTGTTTTGTTTGCTATATATGTTCTTGTAGGCCTCTTGGTTCATATGTTTTATGGCGGCTTAACTTTCTCCCTTTGTTTTAAATGATAGACTGAACTAGGATTTTCTGTTGACTAAGCTATGATTTGATTATTTAAAATCCTGGACTCAATTTTTTTATGAAATCAATAAATTTCCCTGATTTTATGTCTTTTTGAAGTATATATTTTGTGCTGATACTTCAAGTTGTAACTGTATCTCACTATTTCATTTTTATAATTTTTAGAGTAATAGAGTTGCTATGCAAATCAATTTCACAAATCTCCATGTTCATTAGTTGTCTATAACTATATATAGAGGGAATATGATGTTTTAATGTACACATTCTGTATATCTTATATCACTCCTATAACTACCTATTATTTCTTTCCGACAATCTTATTTTTTATTTAGTCTTTGTTCTATCTCTTGCGTTACTTTCCAATAATAACCCCCACTTACTATTTATTAATTAATCTTCATTATTGCCCTTTTTATTTTTCATTTATTTTTTTATAAACACAGGCAAGGAGGGCCACTTTTTCCCTGGTTTATAACAAATTAATTTGCTTTTATAGATTGGCTCATGCTACTTGTGTGCCTTGTGCAGGTTATGCAAGGGCTTGAAGCTGCAACCAGTGTTGTGGAAGATATGGATGAATGGTTAAGCATATTCAATTTAAAACTCCGGCACATGAGGGAGGATATTGCATCGGTAAGGAATTCTACCCTTCAATTTAAGAATATGAATTTCCTAGATACAGTTTACTCTGTGGTTGTAATGGCACTGGAAACATGAATCATTTGTTTAGTTTTCCTTGTTCCTTTGGTAAGTCAAGGGGATTTATGTATCTATCCAATCCTCATAAGAGAAAAACTCCATCTCATTAGTTTCTAGCATTTATTATTTTTGGCTAAAAGACTGTTAATTAACTAATGATATTGATATTTTAGGGAAAAAAACTTAATGCATGAGACTACTACAACTTTAAAAATGCATGTCATATAGAATAACTTTTGTAATTGTCCAACGAGCTCCATCAGTAATTTTTCGTATAGAGGGATGGAGGAGCTTTATGCTTTGTTTGGATTATGAGTGAAATAGAGAGGAAAGAAATAGAAGAAAAATGAAGTGGAAAAAATGAGTTTTTTGGATGGATTAAAATAGGAAATTGGACGAGTGGAAATAAATAAAGGAGTATTATAATTTTTTTATATTAATTAAACAAATTAAAATTAACTTACGAATATAACTTTTTATTCAATTAGTTTTTCTTTAATATAATGAGACACTGTTTATTCCCTTCCATTTCATGCCTTCTTGTGAGGGAATTTTTTTTTGCAGGGAGTTCCCAAATTTAATTCTCCTACTCTTTAATTTCCAACCATCCAAACCATGGAAAATTATTTCATCTTCTCCATTTCCTTTACATTTATATCCTTGCTTCCTAAATACACCCGTCTAAACAAAGTGTTATTGTACTACCTCCTCCTGTATATACTCACTGTCTTCACTTTCCTAAGTTTTTTTATTTTCTAAAATTAGGCAAAAGAAAAAACAGTTTTTTTCCCCATTTCCTTTCCATTTATATCCTTGCTTCCTAAATACACCCATCTAAACAAAGTGTTATTTTACTACCTCCTCCTGTATATACTCACTGTCTTCTCTTTCCTAAGTTTTTTTATTTTCTAAAAATAGGAAAAAGAAAAAACAGTTCTTTTTTCCTTATAAAATGCTTGGTTCATGGCATGGTATCAAACTCTTGAAGGCCGAATGATCTAGAGTTTTATCCTTGTCACCCCATTCATGCAATAAGAGCTTTGTCTTCACCTAGTGTCTTAAGATTCTGGGGCAGATGGTTAATGTGCCAAACATCTTCCTTGTGTTTAAAATGATATTAATCTAATTTTGGATTTAATGTTTGGAAAGTTGGATTATGGTCACATTTATTTCTACAAAAGTGACCACTTTTGTGGTGCTTGAAAGTTGCTTTATGCAATTTTAGTATTGTTTGGTTTTCTAGGTTATCTAGGTGATATAATTTTTTATGTTAAAGTTCTTGAGAAGCACTGGTCTCTTGCTATACTGTGTCCTTATAACTTTTCTTATGTCCAGATAGAAACCCGCAATAACAATCTAGAAATGCAGTCAGTTAATAACAAATCTCTCATTGAAGAGCTTGATAAGCTTCTTGAGCGGTTGCGTGTCCCTTCTGAGGTATGCCTGTATCCTAATTTAAGCCAAATGAACTTGCTAGCTTGTATTTATTTTAATGAGTTTTTGTTGGGTGTAGTATGCTGCAAGTTTGACAGGAGGTTCATTTGATGAAGCTCGAATGCTTCAAAATGTTGAAGCATGTGAGTGGTTGACTAGTGCCTTACGTGGCCTTGAAGCACCTAATCTAGACCCTAGTTATGCAAATATGAGAGCTGTATGTTCGCTTCTTACTTCTCTCTTACAAATCATTTGGTAAAACAAATCAATCATGTCATAGCCATTTAGGAAACAAAATTATCCACTAGACAGAGGGCGTGCTGTATTTGTTGGGAAAGTATTAATGGAAATCTTTTCAAGGTGACTGATATGATTTTTCATTCCGTATTTCTACAATTTTGTTTGGCTGGGGGAATTCTAAGAGTGCTACGAATTTGGTATCACAAAGAATAACGACAATAATCTGGCTTTGGTTGATATCGCAAATATGTGTTCGACCTAAAAACCATCTGTTCTGATTCTATGTCTCCTTACAGGTTAAAGAAAAGCGTGCAGACCTTGAAAAGTTAAAATCTACTTTTGTCAGGAGAGCATCCGAATTCTTGAGAAATTATTTTGCTAGTTTGGTGGACTTCATGATAAGTGATAAAAGCTACTTTTCTCAGGTATTTTCTACAAATTTGTTATAGAATTGTTACCCTGGAAGTTTATTGGTGTCATTTTTTTCTGCTTGCTCTAAACAGCGAGGACAGTTAAAGAGGCCTGATCATGCTGACTTGCGGTACAAGTGCAGGACATATGCACGTCTTCTGCAACATTTGAAGGTTAACAAAATGCTTTCTGTTTTCATTTGTTCCCTATTTTCAAAGCTTTTGTAGAACTTTGATTCCCCTGTTCCTTATACAAATATTTGAAAATAGAAAACAAATAAAAAAATTGTGACATTTTTTGTTCAAAAAAGTAAAAGCAGAGAATCAAATTAGAAAACATTTTCTCAAATCGAACAGTGCCTATTATTCCTGCTTGAATTTGGTTTTGGATACATATATTTGTCCAGTGTTTTTTCTCTACCTAAATTATCTTTCTGGACACATGCAGAGTCTTGATAAGAATTGCTTGGGTCCACTGAGAAAAGCGTATTGCAGTTCTCTAAACTTGCTTCTTCGCAGGGAGGTTTGTTGCACATCATGCTGGTTTTTTTTTTGTTTCCTTATTATGATGCATTCCTTTATTTTTTGTAATGAAATGAAGCAAGGAGCATCATTATAAATGTGAAAAAAGTATTAATTAATATGATTTCTTAGCTAATCAATATATATAAAATAAATGAAAAATCAATCATTGGCTGGGAGGATTATAAAGTTCCTGGAGAGAATAGATCTCCCAATTTAAATTTTTCCTGTGACTATTTTCTGAGTGATTGAACATAAAAGTGTAACTTGTTCCAAATTAAGTTGTCAAGTTTGTGCTCTTTGGAATGTTTCATGTTTTAGACCATTTATTTTTAAGATTTGTCTTACTGAGCAAGTTTAGGTGGGCCACTTTTGGATTTGAACGTGATGGGAAATAGATTATTAGTTACGTACTGTGTTTCAGGTGGTGCATAGTTTTATCCTTAAGCCTCTGTGTGCATGTAACTTTTTGACCCTCAGATTCAATACTGTAGCCTGCTTAAACTCGGGCCTTATTATGTTAAACTTCGGGATTTTTGTTCTTACCTTGTTAGTATTGGAAGGAGCTAGGTTACCTGGATTGTTTGCTTTATGATTGACATAACTAGGAGTGAGCAAAAGGAACTTCTTACAGATTATGATAGATTATGTGTCAATATTTTAGAAAGAAGATTGTCTATATTATATCAGAATATGTTAGAGTACGTTAGATTATCTCTCACTTGGCTTCAATATTTCCTTATTATTATCTGGGGAATTTGTAGGGAGAATTGGAAAATAAATCACGATTTATTTCTTTATTTAATCTTATATTAGTATAAACTGAGGGTGGGTGATTTATGTTTTTTCATCATGTTGCAAGACTTCGTATCATATCAAGTCAATATCAATCTCAATATACTCATGCGCCCATATCTTCTCTCCCTTGTGTATAATCTCAACAACTATCTTTATAAAAAAGGTGTCAAACATCGAATAACTTTTATGCATCTATCATTTCTTAACTAGTTGAAGAGGGGATGTACTTTTCAACCTGGATTAATTTTATTGACACTTAGCAGATCCTTCACCACTAGTGCTGCATCATGAGTTTTTTCTATCTTCCTTTACTGGTGTTGTGATTGCAATTTGGTATTTGACCTGAAGTTGTGTTATAGTTAATATTAGAATTCGGGTCTTATATTCTGTTTTGGTTAAAGTGTGCTGTTGTAGGTCTCATTTTTTTTAATGGAACTTTACTAGAATAATGACCCTAGGAGTTTTGACATCTATCTTTAGGGAATTCAAATATAAATTAAATAACATTCTAATTTATTAAAAGAATTATCTATTATCATTTTTCTTTATAATTCACCAATTATAAAAATTACTGGTTCCAAAATCTCCTTATGTAAGGTTTAGGGAATAAAACCAACTTTGACTGATATTGTGTTTTATGCAATGGTAGGCCTAGTATTTGGAGTCTAAGGTTTCACACATTCTTTTGCAGGCCCGTGAGTTTGCCAATGAGCTTCGTGCTAGTACTAAAGCATCTAGAAATCCAACTGTTTGGCTCGAAGGTTCTGCAGGTTCTGGTCAGAATGTAAACGCTACTGACACTTCCACAGTCTCCGATGCTTATGCAAAGATGCTTACGATTTTTATCCCACTTCTGGTGGATGAGGTAATCTTCTGATATTCTTTCATTTTCTGCACAGATTTGTCTTAAATATTTCAAATGTATAATTCTTCATGGCATAAATTGCAGAGTTCTTTTTTTGCACACTTTATGTGCTTTGAAGTTCCTACACTTGTTCCTCCTGGAGGTGTTGTTAATGGAAACAAAACTGGGTATGATGATGATGATGATGATTTGGGAATTCTGGATATTGATGAGAATGACAGCAAATCTGGTACTCATGCCTGACTCACCACAAATAGTGTCATGTTCTATATTGTTTATCTATTAGTTGAGTATAGACCCGTGAATGCACATGTTTATATGATATATTTTTTTACATTTGTAGTTTTTTTAATGTGTTTTTCAGTAATATTTTTAAAAATTGTGGATGTTATTTTTTTTAAAAAAAATTGTTGTTTAGGTTTTTTTTTTCCAGATTTTAAAACTTATTATGAGTTGATGCAAATACCTGTACAAAATTATTTAATAAAAATGTTAAAATAATATTTAGTTATTGATGTGTGTGTGTAATAGAAATTTTATGAAGTCTTTTATAAATTACACCTTCAGATTCATATATATGTATATATATATATGTATGTATGTATGTATATAATCAATATTTATAAAAAGTCAGAATAGATTAGCCTTTTTACTTTACTTACTAAACATAATAATTCCCTTTTTCCATACTAGTTACATTTTAAAAATTCAGGAAACTGATAATTTGAGAATTAATATGGTGACATAAGGGGAAAGTGTCTACAATAATCATTATAACAGGAGTAATCAATCAAGTGTTTAATTAAATAGATCTTGTCTTGTAAATGTAACCGTTCACTTCAACTTTTCTTTTTTACATCTTCTACTTAAACTGTGAAATTAAAGGCCTTAATATGATACTATGATGTAGTTTAATATCGAACAAAGTAATGAAAATAAAATAAATAGGAATCAAAAGGCTTAAATAAGAACAGTCACCTATAGGTAAATTACTGCAATTAGAATTAAAATCACAATTTTGCTTGAACTTGTATACGAAATACAATTTATAATCATAATGATAATATTATTTTAATTTAATTGATAAATATAATTAGTATTGATTTAAAAAATCATTCTTTTTTTAGTATCATATATAATAAATTAATTAAATTTGTTATGTGTATGATATATATATATATATATACATAATTATTTATTTATTAGCATATTGTGAATTATTTTAAATTTAAATATTGCTTTTAATCACTGTAGTTCATGAAAAATATTTTAAACTAATTAGAAAAGGGGCATACAGAGTAATATAAATTTATTGTTACTACTTTGAATATTAAAATAATTAATAAATAATTTGTTACTCAATATTAAAATTAAAAAAATTAATTTTCAATTATAATAAATCAGATTAATGTGAACTACTAAATTCTTCATTAAACAATTCTTACTAGAAGTATATAAATTAAAAGTTTCATTCAACTGATAATATTTTTTGAAGTCTCCTTTACTATATGTGTGAGTGTGTGGGTATTTATGTATGTATGTAGAAGGTAAAGATAGATGGTTCAGTTTACTTTCCCTTTGTATCTTTTTTCAGGAATTTCACCATATCTTCCATTTTGCAGGTAAAACTTCTGCCGAGCTTGAAGCTTTGAATAAATCACTTAAGGATTTACTTGATGGAATACAAGTATGCACAACATTGCCCTTTATATCTGAATTAACTTTTTGTGCTTCTGATATTTGTGAGATGAAGATATCTGAATCTAGCATAGTGGTGAGAGACACAATAAGATTTGTGTTTGTTAAGTCTTTTGGGTCAGAAAAAAGAAATTTGTTTAAGAAACAGATGGTACAAAAGTAGAGGACACAAGGGCTGTTAAAAAAATTCAACTGATACTGAATTGAATTGTTTCTAAATTAAACTGTTTGAACAAAATTGAACTATGATTTGTGATTGAAAAATATGTTTTAAAATAGATGTCTATTGATACTAGTTCAAAAAATTTAGATAGTTCAGTATCAATTCAGAGTAGTTTAGTTTAGTCCAATACACTCAAACTATAATGCAGTTCAATTTATCTAAACAGTTATACAGTTCAGATTCATACAAACACTTTTAGTAGTTTAGTTTTACAATAGTTCTGTCTAATTTTTACATTTTTCTCACCTCTAAGGATAAAACATCCTAATGAGAAACTTACAATCACCAGAGACAATGCAGTGAAATTGTTCTTTTGTAGCATGTCATTAATGTGGATCCCTGTTAAGGGCAGCAGTCTAGACAAAAGATTTGAACTCATTGGGAGATATGAATTTCCAGTTAGGTTTGTCCAAACAAAAACTGTTGCAAGACTGTCATGAACTGAAAATAACTACAAGAGGAAAACAACCAGAAACAATTTGATTGCCTTGAGTTAGCTTCTAGGGTTGACTTAGGCCTAGTCCATTTTTAATACTACCCAGATATCCTTTAAAAAATCAAAATTTGATACGAAAATTGCCACCCAAAGTGAGTTATAGGAGAAATTTAAAGGAGAATAAACCCTGTCCAGTAAACTTTGAAGGACTAAATACATAAGAGACTTGCTGTCCCATGTCTCACTTCTTATTATAGTATGAATCAGACCTGCCACAACCTCAACTTTTATACCATAAACCTGAACTTTCTAAGAAATTGTTAGTTGTCAATGCCACATTATTGGACCCTAAATTACAGTGACATCCGATGCCTTTGAGGTCGCAAACAAACCTCCCAACTCAGAATTGGTCTATAGTTGATTTTTCCCCCTCTACCAAAGGAATCATGCTGCCACACATGGGAGAAAGTATAAAGGGATGTTAGAAAACAAGTCTGTGTAACAGTAACCTGACCTCCCAAAAATAAAGTGCACTCCTATAATCTTAAACCTTGGAAAATTTTCATACCATTGGTCCTAAAAGGATAAGGCACAGGGCCACCCAGGGGTGACTAGATATGACAGGTTAGTGAAGAGATTGACATCAAGTTCAAACAGTGAAAGGTGGTTTAAATATAACTATTCACATTAGACATTGGTGGACTTCAATTAGCATAATTAATCTCCAAGTCCAGAAATGATGATGTCAAAGAATCTTATAACAGTTAGAACATTGGCAGAGGAATCACCCTCTGGTTCCAATAGCACTGTGTTATCAGCAAATACGGGGTGCTAAAATCCCTTCCAGACCAACCATCAACCTCTTAATCAGTCCATTAGTTCTAGAAACGAAGTGGTTAAGAATATAAACCATAATAGTGAAGGTGATCCTGTCTTCAATGTTTCTTCATTCTCTCTGTAACTATTGTGTTCCACAAACCAAATCCAGGGTAAATTCAAGATAAATTGTTGAAGCCCAATGTGCCTTAATCCTCAACCTCTCCCCTTAGCAGCAGTGTGAACTTCATATATTTGTGTACTTCTGCTTAAGGTTTATAGAACGCAATAGTTCTAAGCAAAATGTCTGCACATAAGCATAAGAGTACCTAGGTGCTAGAATCCACCCACTCTGGTATACAAGAAAACATTTAATATGAAGCATAGGCCTTTAGAAGGCCAACATTATTGGATTTATGAGATGAATGTAATCTATTTTTGTTTTACAGACTAGGACTGAATACACTGTTTGTCATAATTGGTCAGGTTTTATTGAGTTGTTGGCAGTGGTTTAGTATGTTTAAAAATTCAGCTAATACAGACAAATAATCTTTTTTATGATTTCAGGAAGACTTTTATGCTGTTGTGGACTGGGCGTACAAGATTGATCCTCTACGCTGTATATCAATGCATGGAATAACAGAGCGCTATCTCTCTGGTCAGAAAGCTGATGCAGCAGGATTTGTACGTGATTTACTTCGTGACCTGGAGTCTCGGATATCTATGCAGTTCAACCGTGTAAGTGACTAGTACCATGAAGAAGACTATTTTTCCATTGCATTTTAAATTGAAATGCTAACCTGATTTATTTAATTGGAAATGTTTTTGCAGTTTGTTGATGAAGCTTGCCATCAAATTGAAAGAAATGAACGGAATGTTCGCCAAATGGGTGTTCTCTCCTACATTCCCAGGTGAAATGAATTTGTTTTTTTTATTTGTCCCCTCCTCCAAACTAATAAGAAGTTCATTTTGTAATGGTAGTAGTACAACACTTATCTGCTACCTTTTTAGCCAGTTATGCAAGGTTTGGAACATAGAAAGAGAGAAGTAGAATAGTATCTCTAATTGCATGAAAGGATCTTAACACCATAATTTGTCTCTATTAAAAATGTTACACTAAAATTGTTCTATTATGATCCCCTACATTTTGCAAACTGCACTGGGTTAGTTCATTTTGGGTTCCTGAAATTACACGAATTTTCAAATTCTTTGTTGAAAATTTACTTTCCAGGTTGAGTTTTTACACACACATTTGTGGTACAAGTTGAGGAAATATTATAATTGTTTACACTACTGAAATTGGTGTAAGATCAATCTGCTAATAAGTTACAATTCTGTAGACAGATTGGTTAAAATCATTTCAATGGATAATGATATTTATGAAATAATGGTTTTTGTTTTGGAAGCAATTATAAGTTACTTCTGCAATTGATTCTTTCTAGTATGCATTTATTTCAACTCTCAAGTCTCTGTGATTGATGCTAAATGTTTCGTTGACTGTTTTGCATAGATTTGCAACCCTTGCAACTCGGATGGAGCAGTACATCCAGGGTCAGTCTAGGGATTTGGTTGACCAAGCATATACAAAATTTGTAAGTGATTCGTTAAGAACTCTATCCAGTTTTATGTGTTTTTTATTTTTCTGACAAGTCAAGAACATGCTTTTAGAAAGTAATGAGATTAAAATAAGAGAAAAGGGGTAGACTTTATAGATTTTAATTATCAGGTTCTTGGATCAAATAGAGCATATTTCCAATTTTTATTTACTGTAAGAAATGAGTATCAGTAAATAGGAATAAGTACAACTAATGTAAATAGATTATAGAGGATATTTAGTGGAACTGTACTAGCAACATTGTTCTTGTCATGAAGATATGGTGTAGCATAGCATCTCCACGCCATCTTGTAGAATGGAGATATTCTATAATAGAGTTCTTGCTAAGTTTTCTTTATCTTGAATTATTAATTTTGTTGGTTTACTAATTACACTTTTTTGTCTGTAGCTCACATAGGAGGAAATTAGTCCTTAATATTTTTGTTTTCAATTTACTACATAACCGTTACCATAACATTGCCGTTGGGAATGTTGCTTGACAGGTTAGCATAATGTTTGCAACTTTAGAAAAAATTGCACAAACAGAACCGAAGCATGCAGATATTTTTCTTTTTGAGAACTATGCTGCCTTTCAGAATAGGTAATTCCTCTGCCAAGAGGCTATTTAATTTGACTCGGTTGATTTTGCAAGGAAAGACATTTTCCATTTTTCAATTATTTTGTTCTTTTTACTCAGTTTGTATGACCTCGCCAACATTGTGCCCACTTTGGCCAAGTTTTATCATCAGGCCAGTGAAGCCTATGAGCAAGCTTGTACACGTCATATTAGCATGATAATCTACTATGTGAGTATAATCTATTTTCAATTTTTGTGTCAACACACATGAATTGGTATCCTTGGGGCCCCGCTGATTATCCCTTATTTTGCATTGGAAAGCAATTTGAACGCCTTTTCCAGTTTGCTCGAAGGATTGAGGACTTGATGTTCACTGTTCCACCTGAAGAGGTTTGTGTGTATAGTGCTACATTTTTATCCTTCATAGATTCCAGGGTACTACTTCCTGCTATACTGCATCTTGTCATGTGTAGAAATTCTATTTATCGAACTAACTGTTTGCAATGTTTCTCACTTTCTCAAATAATGAGGTTTTAGATATATAGACGGAGGAAGAAAAACAAGAGAGAATGAATCACTAAATTGATTAAGAAATATGATAATCAACCCAAAGCATTTTGATGAATATAACCTTATGTGGTTGCTTTCCCTAACCTGCAAAACTAAATCCCAATCACCCTACGCAGCAAAACCAAGTGGTTGTTGCTCCGGATATTCTTTATTCAGATCTTAATGAAGAAAAACATTTTAACAATAATTAATATAATGGTCAATGACCTATTGGCTGCGTAGAGAGAAATAAACAAGCAATTTTAGCTACCAGAGAAAAGGTATTGTTACTTTAAGACCTTAGGTGTACTGCTTAGCAACTAAGTGATTTTAAGTTAATTTTACCATATGGGTCAACCCTCACACGTTCACCCAGCGATAGAGAAACTAAGTCATCTGTCACTGTGTTTATGGGCGAGAAACTAAGTCACCTTGTAGATTTGAGTACCCTTTCAGTGAGTGAGAGGGAGTTCATGCAGGTCCATAGAAGGTCAAGTCACTTGATAAAGGAGGACACATGATAGGGGTACTGTTCTATTTTAGGAAATGAGATAACTAGACTAAGCTACTAAATAATGGTAAATTTATTCTTCTCTGCCTTGTATTTTTTCATCACAGGAATTTTTAACGAAGTACAACAGCCAATAATTGGCAATCTACACTTCCAGGAATCTAGCAAAATATAAAAATGTAAAATAAGCGCTACTAGCAGTTATAACCAATTTTCCCAAGTCTTCTAGAATCGACTGTGTGATCAACTTTTAATTCAAACGACATGACAAAGTCCTATAGGTTTCTGGGCTGAGTGTATTATTACTGACTAGGGGTCACTAATGTGGATTTGGCGAGTTGCATCCAATAAGGCTGTTGAACTGGGGATGGTTTTCACAAGGAAGCAAAGATGGACCAAGTGACTAAAATAGGGAATAGGTAAAACCTCGTAGACTTCTCTTAACACTTGGTTCAACTAAAGAGGTGTAATACGGTGGCTCTTCAAAAAAGGTAACTTCAGCAGATGAATACCAAAGAGTGATAGAAGTAGACCCAGACTATGTTCAGATGAATTAACTTCGTGTGGTTGAAGCTACTTCATTGACTGAGCACCGGCATCTAAGGACGACTACTGACGAATTTTGCGAGCTTGAAGAATTGTGTTTGCTGATGCATCTTTTAACATTGTCTTTTCTTGTCTATGTTTTCCTGGATGCATGAAACTGTGAATTAATTAGTTAGACAAATTTCACATTAAATTTGACTTTCAACATTCACAGAGTTCTATTCTTTTGCATAAATTTCAGATTCCTTTTCAACTTGGACTGTCAAAACTGGATCTTCGGAAGATGTTAAAATCCAGTTTATCTGGGGTACGGTGATTCTGATTTTCTTGGAAGATCTCTTCTCACTTTGTATGTCTGCCTTTGAACTTATGTATTTGCTCCTCTACTTAGGTTGACAAGTCCATTGCTACGATGTATAAGAAACTGCAAAAGAACTTGACTTCAGAGGAACTATTACCCTCTTTATGGGACAAATGCAAGGTAAGATGTACTAAATGAAGGCTTTTCCACTAAATATTTGCCAACAGTCGTCAGTGAGTGTCTAACAAGTGTTTCGCCAGTTTGGTTGATAGCAAGTGCAATTTTGCAGACATTAAGATAAATTTTGATGTTGTGTGATCATTTTTTCCACCTTCACGCAATTATGTATTTTCAATACAGGTTTGTGATTGTAAAACTAAGTAGAAAATACGTGCTAATTAATCGTATTTATTTTTTGTAAATTTTGCAGAAGGAGTTTCTTGATAAGTACGAAGGTTTTGCCCAACTTGTGGCTAAGATTTACCCTACGGAGTCAATCCCATCAGTTGCAGAGATGAGAGACCTTTTAGCTTCCATGTAGAGGTTTATGTATGTAAATATTTGTCTTTCTTTTCATTTTATGTAAGGTATGATCTTTCTTCTCTCTATTTAATTTTATTTATTCAATAAAGTGTATCTTTGTAGTTTTGACTATTTGAAACAAGCACTTTAACGTTTCTTCTAAGGAATGTGATGAACCAGTATCTTGCTTATGTATCCCCTTAACATTTCCAAAAAGTAATTATTTTTTTAGAGCTTTATCAGAAAGTCAGTACCCAAGTACGACTTGTATGATAATTTCGTACATAAATTTATTTCAAATATTGGTAGATATAGGTATCAATTATGGCCTAGAATAACATATAAAATAGATATAGCTGTCAATTATACTCTCTCTCTCTCTCTCTCTCTCTCTCTATATATATATATATATATATATATATAAGTGTCAATTTTGAGTTAGAATAATTATTGTTGTGGAGCCTTTTATGTGTCATTGAAGATGTTTTATGTGTAGTTGTTATCAAAATCCACTCAATAAATGAGAACAAAATTTAGCACATATTTGCCCTAAAATGTTTTTAACTCCTTAGTTTCTGAACTCTTCTTTATGTATACTTTTAAACTCACCAATCCAATATTTCTTTCTTAGCACTCTTACTACGATTTATTAGAGATAAAAAAGATGAATACGACCCATAAATTTGGTAAAGTAAGTTTGGTGAATAATTCTAAATAGTCACTAAAATAGATTGATTAGATTAAAAAAATCTTATGAATTGAAGTTAAATATCTAACACACAAAACCTATTTAAATTCGGTTTAAATGAAATTAGATAGAATTAACCCGTAAACTTATGTGTTTCTAAAAATAATAATTATACTTTAAAAAATAAAAAATATTATTTTAATAAATATATATGTATTAAAATTCATATATTAAAATATTATACTTAAAATTGAAATAATTTTTTATGGAACTTAAATTCAAACAAATGCATTTATTTTTATTTTTTAAATGTATAGAATTGAAGTGAAACAAATTTGTCCCCTTTAAAATATAGATGAGGTGAAATGAGTAGCATTTTGTTTTGGGTTGGAAGGAAACAATAATTTAGAAGACACTGCAAAGCAAAGAACAGAGATGC
The DNA here is from genome assembly GCF_051622355.1 of Phaseolus vulgaris. Classification (NCBI taxonomy): domain Eukaryota; kingdom Viridiplantae; phylum Streptophyta; class Magnoliopsida; order Fabales; family Fabaceae; genus Phaseolus; species Phaseolus vulgaris. Next base: position 2,690,183 of record NC_143498.1, read on the forward strand.
CATGGTCAACCACAGGTCACGTCAAGTACGAAAGAGATAGGATAATAAGATGTTTGCAATTTCAAATGTATAATTTTTTTTATACATGTATTTTATTATTACAGTATTTACATTTTTACTTGTTTATTAAACAGAAATTATATTATGTGCAATTCATCTAAACTTTATTTTCAACATGGTTGCTCAAGGATTATGGAGAAATTAGTTTAAGTTTGATTTTTTTTATAAAATTAGTTTCTAAAATGAGAATGATATACAACACTTTTGGTTGAAGTGATATTTGTCAGTATTATTATAAGTGATGTAATAGATTCAATAATTTTTTTAAGATAAATTTTAATATATTACAAAATGTTTAAGGTAAAGATTGTTATAAATATAAATATTGTCATTAAATTTGAGAAAATAATTATATCTTAAAAATTAAAAGCATTCAAATATACATTAAAAAATCAAATAATAAAAAAGTTTAGTCTTGTTGATTTAATAGAATGTGTGAGTATTATAAATGGTATTAAAATTTGACTCATTTCTTAAATAAAAATTAATTCATTCCTTTGATAAATGTTATACAACTATAATAGTTAAAAAATAACAAGTGTTGGATTTGTGATAATTTTAACATTAATCTCTAAAACTATAGATTATTGAATGAAAATAAAAGCGTTGGATTTTGTATTTATTTAGTGGATCATTTAATGGTAGTGTTGGTTGATAGGTTTCATATCCACAATCATGTGATAGAAGATAATATTATTAAATGATAGTTATATTAGTAAGTTGAAATTTATGTTATTATGTCTTTTTGTCTTCTATGCTAAAATTGGGCACTATAATCTTCTAGGATCATTGCTGCACGAATCAAAACTTGGTGTTTCCTTTTATAAAGACTATATTATCAGCAATCCACGTGTTGATATTTTGGTTTAACAATTAATTGAACTATAATCAATCCGTCTTTTTGTTTAGCAGTAAAAACTGTAACTATGATTAATGAAGAAGAAAATTTAAATATTGTTCAAACACGTGATTAAAGAAATATGAATTTATGTTTACATAGTATGGTCTTCTTTACATGTAGAAATTGAAGACAAAAATTATAAATAAATTGATATCCTCTAAGTGAAAAATAATGAACAATTAGTTTTACCTTTTAAATGGTGTGTTTGTATCAGACACATGTATTGTATATCGACACTTGTGCGATACTTGTAGGATATGTATCACTGAAATGTCAAATTCAAAAAATATTTATTCTATCACGATTCTAACACAATTTTGTTAACTCTCGGACTCAGACTTACAGCGTCTTACTCCTTGGATATTTTGGTATGAAATTTTTACCAGACATTTGTCATTGTGTCTATTGAGTTTTGGCTTAGATTTGAGTCCCAAATTCGTCTCACAAGATTTGCAATAAATTTTTTATTCATCACTGTCAAGGTTGAAAGAAAGGTTTGTTTGTGTGGGTAACTGTTTGATTTTTTTCCTAGGTGAATACTCATCCGTTTGACTTGAAATTTTTCGCTTTTTGTCCCAAATTCAGACGAGATTCTTACCTAAAATTTTAGGGAAAAACTATTCCTGAAATTTTTTTCAAAAATTTTGTGCAAACCAAGGTATCCTTTACCGAAACTTGCAAAATTTCGTCATACTTTCTGCAATTTTATTCTGGGTCCGTAGAAAAAATTCACACAAGTACTTTCATATGTTGTTTGCACCTAGGTAAGGAGACATGTCCATAAACGAAATCACAAAAAGAAGATACAAGGACGAAAAGATAGGACGTTTTGTTTTCGGAAAACCAGTTTTGTTCACTCTTGGTTTGGGACTTACTACATCTTACTCCTTGGATATTTTGGTATAAAAATTTTACCAGACATTCGTCATTGTGTCTATTGAGTTTTGGCTGAGATTTGAGCACCAAATTCGTCCCACAAGATTTTCAATAAATTTTTTATTCATCACTTCCAGGGCTGAAAGGAAGGTCCGTTTGTGTTTGAAACTGTTTGATTTTTTTCCTAGGTGAATACTCATTTGTTTGACCTGAAATTTGTTGCGTTTTGTTCCAAATTCAGTCAAGATTCTTACATGCAATTTCAGGAAAAAACTATTTTGGGAGAATTTTTCACAAATTTTGTGCAAACAAAGGCTATCCTCTACTGAAACTTGCGAAATTTTCCCATACTTTCTGCAATTTTATTTTGGGTCCGTATTGCGTTGAAAAAAATTCACTCAAGTACTTTCATATGTTGTTTGCACCTAGGTAAGGAGACAAGTTCATAAACAAATGACAAAAAGAAGATACAGGGAGGAAAAGCTAGGATGTTTTGTTTTCGGAAAACCAGTTTTATTCACTCTCGGTCTGAGACTCATTGCGCCTTAATCCTTGGGTATTTTGGTATGAAATTTTTACCAGACATTCGTCATTATGTCTATTGAGTTTTGACTGAGATTTGAGTCCCAAATTCATCCCACAAAATTTTCAATAAACTTTTATTCATCACTGCCAGGGCTGAAAGGAAGGTCTGTTTGTTTGTGAAACTGTTTGATTTATTTCCTAAGTGAATATTCATCCGTTGGACCTAAAATTTATCAAGTTTTTTCGCAAATTCAGTCGAGATTCTTACCTGGAATTTTAGGAAAAAACTATTTCGGAAGAATTTTTCAGAAATTTTGTGCAAACCAAGACTATCCTCTAGCGAAACTTGTGAAATTTCGTCCTACGTTCTGCAATTTTATTCTGGGTCCGTATTGCGTAGAAAAAATTCACACAAGTACTTACATATGTTGTTTGCACCCAGGTAAGGAGGCAGGTCCATAAACAAATCACAAAAAGAAGATACGGGGAAGAAATGCGAGGACGTTTTATTTTCAGAAAACCAGTTTTGTTCACTCTTGGTCAGAGATTTACTACTCCTTACTCCTTGCGTATTTTGGTCTGAAATTTTTACCAGACATTCGTCATTGTGTCTATTGAGTTTTGGTTGAGATTTGAGCCCCAAATTCGTTCCACAATATTTGCAATGGTTTTTTTCATCACTGTCATGGCTGAAAGGAATGTTTGTTTGTGTGCGAAACTGTTTTATTTTTTCCCTAGGTGATTAGTAATCCAGTTGACCCGAAATTTGTCGCGTTTTGTCGCAAATTCAGTTGAGATTCTTACCTGGAATTTTAGGAAAAAACTATTTCGGTAGAATTTTTTACAAATTTTGTGCAAACCAAGGCTATCCTTTACCGAAACTTGTGAAATTTCGCCCTACATTCTGCAATTTTATTTTGGGTCCGTATTGCGTTGAAAAAAATTCACACAAGTACTTTCATATGTTGTTTGCCCCCAGGTAAGCAGGCAGGTCCATAAACAAATCCCAAAAAAAGGATACAGTGAAGAAATGCGAGGACGTTTTGTTTTTGGAAAACTAGTATTGTTCACTCTTGGTCTGAAATTTACTCCTCCTTACTCCTTGGGTATTTTGGTTTTGAATTTTCATTGTGTCTATTGAGTTTTGGCTAAGATTTGAGCCCCAAATTCGTCCCACAAGATTTGCAATAAACTTTTTATTCATCACTGCCAGAGCTGAAAGGCAGGTTTATATGTATGTGAAACTGTTTGCTTTTTTTTCTAGGTGAATACTCATTTGTTTGAGCAAAAAATTTGTCGTGTTTTGTCCCAAATTCAGTAGAGATTCTTACCCGAAATTTCAGGAAAAAAATATTTCGGTAGAATTTTTCAGAATTTTTTTGCAAACCAAGACTATCCTCGACCGAAACTTGTGAAATTTCGCCCTACTTTCTGCAATTTTATTATGGGTTCGTATTGCGTTGAAAAAATTCACACAATTACTTTCATATGTTTTTTGCACCCATGTAAGGAGGCAGGTTCATAAACAAATCACAAAAAGATTATACGGGGAGGAGAAGCGATGATGTTTTGTTTTCGAAAAACCACTTTGGTTCACTTTCAGTCTTGGATTTACTGCGCCTTATTCCTTGGGTATTTTGGTATGAATTTTTTTACCAGACATTCATCATTCTGTCTATTGAGTTTTGGCTAAGATTTGAGCCCCAAATTCGTCCTACAAGATTTGCAATAAACTTTTTATTCATCACTGCCAGGGCTAAAAGGAAGGTCTGTTTGTTTGTGAAACTGTTTGATTTTTTTCTTAGGTGAATACTCATTTGTTTTACCTGAAATTTATCGTGTTTTGTCCCAAATTAAATCGAGATTCTTACCTGCAATTTCAGGAAAACACTATTTCGGAAAAAAAATTTAGAATTTTTTTCATACAAAGGTTATCCTCTACTGAAACTTGCAAAATTTCGCCATACTTTCTGCAATTTTATTCTAAGTCCGTATTGCGTTGAAAAAATTAACACAAGTACTTTCATATGTTGTTTGCACCCAGGTAAGGTGGCAGATCTATAAACAAATAAAAAAAAAGATACGGGGAAGAAAAGCCAAGACGTTTTGTTTTCGGAAAACCAGTTTTGTTCACTCTCGGTTTGAGATTTACTACGCCTTACTACTTGGGTATTTTGGTATGAAATTTTTACCAGACATTCGTCATTGTGTCTATTGAGTTTTGGCTGAAATTTGAGCCCTAAATTCGTTCTACAAGATTTGCAATAAACTTTTTATTCATCACTGCCAGGGCTGAAAGGAAGGTCCGTTTGTATGTGAAACTGTTTGATTTTTTTCCTAGGTGAATACTCATTTGTTTGAGCAAAAAATTTGTCGTGTTTTGTCCCAAATTCAGTCGAGATTCTTACTTGGAATTTCATGAAAAAACTATTTCGGGTGAATTTTTCAGATTTTTTTTTCAAACATGCCTATAACGAAACTTTTGAAATTCCGCCATAAACAAATCAGAAAAAGAAGATCCGGGGAAAAAAGCAAGAACGTTTTGTTTTCGGAGAACCAGTTTTGTTCACCATCGGTCTGGGACTTAGTACGCCTTACTCCTTGGGTATTTCTATATGAAATTTTTACCAGATATTTGTCACTAAGTCTATTGATTTTGGCTGAGATTTAAGCCCTGGATTCGTTCCACAAGATTGGAAACAAATTTTTTATTCATCACAGTCAGGGGTGAAAGGAAGGTTCGCTTGTGCAGGAAAATATTTAATTTTTTTCGTGGGTGAATACTCATCCATTTGATAATAAATTTGTCCGAAATTCAGTGGAAATTCTTAGGTTGAATTTCAGAAAAAAAAAAAAAACTATTTTGGGAGAATTTTTCAGAAATTTTTTTCAAACCAAGGCTATCCTCTACCAAAACTTGTGAAATTTCGCCCCAATTCCTGCAATTTTATTGTGGGTTTGTATTGTGCTGAAAAGATTCATACAAGTACTTTCATATGTTGTTTGCACCCAGGTAAGGTGGAAAGTCCATAAAACATCACAAAAAGAAGATACGGGGAAGAAAAGCCATGAAGTTTTGTTTTCGAAAAACCAATTTTGTTCACCCTCGGTTTGGGACTTACTACGCCTTACTCCTTGGGTATTTTGGTCTGAAATTTTTACCAGACGTTCGTCAGTGTGTCTGTTGAGTTTTGGCTCAGATTTGAGCCCCAGATTCGTCCCACGAGATTGGCAATAAATTTTTTATTAATCACTGCCAGAGCTGAAAGGAAGGTTCGTTTGTGTGTGAAACTATTTGATTTTTTTTCGTGGATGAATACTCATCCGTTTGACCTGAAATTTGTGGCGTTTTGTCCCAAATTCAGTGGAGATTCTTAAGTGGAATTTCAGGAAAAAACTCTTTCGGAAGAATTTTTCTGAAATTTTTTTCAAACCAAGGCTATACTAAAACTTGTGAAATTTCGTCCTATATTCTGCAATTACATTCTGGGTTCGTATTGCGCTAAAAAAATTCACACAGGTACTTTCATATGTTGTTTGCACCCAGGTAAGGAGGCACTTCCGTAAAAAAATAACAAAAAGAAGATACAGGGAAGAAAAGCCAGGACATTTTGTTTTCGAAAAACCAGTTTTGTTCACTCTCGGTCTTTGACTTATTACGCCTTACTCCTTGGGTATTTTGGTCTGAAATTTTTACCAGACGTTCGCCAGTGTGTCTGTTGAGTTTTGGCTGCGATTTGAGCCCCAGATACGTCCCACGAGATTGGCAATAAATTTTTTAATCAACACTGCCAGGGCTAAAAGGAAGGTTCGTTTGTGTGCGAAACTGTTTGATTTATTTCGTGGGTGAATACTCATCCGTTTGACCTGAAATTTGTGGCGTTTTGTCCCAAATTCAGTGTAGATTCTTAAATGCAATTTTAGGAAAAAACTATTTCCGGAGAATTTTTCAGAAATTTTGTGCAAACCAAGGCTATCCTCTACCAAAACAACTGAAATTTCGCCCTACTTTCTGCAATTTTATTATGGGTTCGTATTGCGCTGAAAAAATTCACACGAGTACTTTCATATGTTGTTTGCACTCAGGTAAGGAGGCACATCCATAAAGAAATCACAAAAAGAAGATACGAAGAAGAAAAGCCAGGACGTTTTATTTTTGGAAAACCAGTTTTGTTCACTCTCGGCCTGGGACTTACTACGCCTTACTCATCGGGTATTTTGGTCTGAAATTTTTACCAGACGTTCGATAGTGTGTCTATTGAGTTTTGAATGAGATTTGAGCCCCTGATTCGTCCCACGAGATTGACAATAAATTTTTTATTCATCACTGCCAGGGCTGAAAGGAAGGTTCGTTTGTGTGCGAAACTGTTTGATTTTTTTCGTGGGTGAATACTCATCCGTTTGACCTGAAATTTGTGGCGTTTTGTGCCAAATTCAGTGGAGATTCTTAGGTGGAATTTCAGGAAAAAAACTATTTCCGGAGTTGTTTTCAGAAATTTTGTGCAAACCAAGGCTATCCTCTACCAAAACTTGTGAAATTTCGCCCTACTTTCTGCAATTTTATTCTAGGTCCGTATTGCGCTGAAAAAATTCACACGAGTACTTTCATATGTTGTTTGCACCCAGGTAAGGAGGCACGTCCGTAAAAAAAACACAAAAAGAAGATACGGGGAAGAAAAGCCAAGACGTTTTGTTTTCGAAAACCAGTTTTGTTCACTCTCGGCCTGGGACTTACTACGCCTTACACCTTGGGTATTTTGGTCTGAAAGTTTTACCAGATGTTCGCCAGTTTGTCTGTTTGATTTTGGCTGAGATTTGAGCCCCAGATTCGTTCCACGAGATTGGCAATAAATTTTTTATTCATCACTGCCAGGGCTGAAAGGAAGGTTCGTTTGTGTGCGAAACTGTTTGATTTTTTTCGTGGGTGAATACTCATCCGTTTGACCTGAAATTTGTGACGTTTTGTCCCAAATTCAGTGGAGATTCTTACGTGGAATTACAGGAAAAAACTATTTCCGGAGAATTTTTCAGAAATTTTATGCAAACCAAGGCTATCCATTACCAAAACTTGTGAAATTTCGCCTTATTTTCTGCAATTTTATTCTGGGTCCGTATTGCTCTGAAAAAATTCACACGAGTACTTTCATATGTTGTTTGCATTCAGGTATGGAGGCACGTCCATAAACAAATCACAAAAAGAAGATACGGGGAAGAAAAGCCAAGACGTTTTGTTTTCGGAATACCAGTTTTGTTCACTCTGGGTCTGGGACTTACTACGCCTTACTCCTTGGGTATTTTGGTCTGAAATTTTACCAGACGTTCGTCAGTGTGTCTGTTGAGTTTTGGCTGAGATTTGAGCCCCAGATTCGTCCCACGAGATTGGCAATAAATTTTTTATTCATCACTGCCAGAGCTGAAAGGAATGTTTGTTTGTGTGCGAAACTGTTTGATTTTTTTCGTGGGTGAATACTCATCCGTTTGACCTGAAATTTGTGGCGTTTTGTCCTAAATTCAATGGAGTATCTTACGTGGAATTACAGGAAAAAACTATTTCCGGAGAATTTTTCAGAAATTTTGTTCAAACCATGGCTATCCTCTACCAAAACTTGTGAAATTTCGCCTTACTTTCTGCAATTTTATTCTGGGTCTGTATTGTGCTTAAAAAAAACCAGGTAAGTAAACAAATTAAAAAAAAAGATACGGGAAAGTATAAATAAAATAATAAGATTTTATGTATCATTTCTCTTTCTCTTTATCGTTTTTACTTTGCGTTTTAATAGAAAGAATCACTATAAAAATATTTTTAAACAAGTGAATTTGTTAAACAAATTGTTACATTTATTATAAGAAAGTATAAACATAGTAGGTTTTGTGGTATTGCAATTCTGTAAGCATTATTTATAAGTGTAATTTGTTTAGTTTATGTATTTAGAAAATATATCTATATGTTTTTTTAATCTCTCTGCACCACTTGGTATGTCTGTATAAAAGTTGGATACCCCTAAAATGTTTCACTTTAATTAATTAATTTTATTTTTTATTGAAAAAAAAAACATTTAATATATCTCATTAGACACCTTTCTTATTGAGAAGTAGTTGACCGAATGTCTATTCTATAAAACTATTGTTTTAACTATCATAATTAAACAATATTTACAAAAATTATAGAAAGAATTCAATCTTGTTTTTTCGTTTTTTTAATATGTTTTCTACAATTAAAAATAAAATAAATTTTTATTTATTATCAAATTGATATTCAATATTAGATTTTAATCGCAAAATACTTTCACAAAACTTCTGAAAGTGAAGTAAATACTGTTATTTCAGTAAATAAATTTGCATAATCTCACATATTTAATCATGGAATTAGTGTTTATAATTTTTAAAATTAGCAAGTAATTGATTTATTTTGATTATGAATAGTGGAAGATGAAAGAGTGAATGAAAAGCACATGTGAAAGAACATGGAAATCTATGGATGGACTATAGTATTTTGACTTGTGAATGTTATAAAATAAGTAATATATACACAAATAATAACATACTTTATATTGGGAAAATATATTAATTAAAATGAGATGGATTGACTTTGAAGCTAAAGATTAAGTTAAGATATTGGCTTTTGATTTGTGAGAATACAAAGCACTTTTTTTCACACTTTCACGTCACAAACAGAGCAACATCTGATACAACAAAAGCTCAATCTTTGCACTAAACTCTTTTTTAGGTTAAATTACCAATTATAGATTTCTTAAACTCAGAAACTACAAAACAAAGAGTCCAAATATTTCAAACCTAAATTTTAAGTATGGTTCAAAGAAACTATTAATACAAAATTAGATGACTAGATATAAATATAAAAAATATATTTTATCTATTTTTTAAACTGTCAATAAATGGATTTAAGTCTAATTCAATCTCATTAAATCGATTTGTAAGGTGAGATTTGCACCTACTAATAAATAATGAAATATTTTATTCTATAATCGATGTGAGATTTTCAACACCCCTTACACCGAGACTACCAACTCTTGCATGAAAATTTATGTTATGAGTAGTTCGATAACGGTCTGATAACAGGTAACACGATAGACTCAACAAACTCTCACTATGATAGACTTTAAATGACTCTGATACCATGTCAAGAAATGAACTTTAAACTTAACTCACCGCATAAATTTAACTTATAAGATAAGATTTGTATTTACTTATAAAAATAAAATATACTAATTTCTTAATCGGTAGAAAACTTTATCCTTAACTTACACCTCATTTTGATTACAACTTTTACCTCAAACTTTTAACATTTTCAGAAGCACTTTTTCTTATCGTTCAAGAAAATACGTTCAAAATATGAATAAAATATTTTAAAATAAACCCATGCGTTGACCTCACTGTAAAATGCAGACCAAGTTATTTACTACGACTAGTAAAACCCACGTGAAGTTTGATGAGTACTTAAAAACATGGTATTAAAAAAAGAACATTGCAATGAGTAGTAAAATTGCTCAAAGAAGAAAATAAAAAAAAAAGTGCAGTTATTTTGAGTAAAGAAGTTAATGATAATTAATAAATTGTTTTAGTGCTTAATTGCCTACTCAATCCAAATCTAGGTTAGGCAAGAGCATCCTCTTACGTGCATTAAAAGAAAGAAGAAATTTATTAATTTTTGAAGATGATATAATCTTAGAAGAATAGTATATTTTTGCGACTTACTATTATAAAATTGGTTCACACCGTCACATCAATTTTGTCATTATATCATAATTATTATATATATTCGTAAGATTTCTTGTCATATATAGCTAACATTTACTACCTTGTTCTTTAAAATACATCCTTTACTTTAACTAAATTTATGAAAGAGGAGTTATACAAGATATTACGATTCAAAATACTGATTTTAAGTAAGTAAGTTCAAGTCTTTTTTTTTTTTTAATTTAAGCCATATTATATCTATAGAGATTTTTTTCATTTTATTGTATGTTAAATAAATTTAAATACTCTAAGATGATTCAAAAGATAAAAAAAAATATAAGATACCAGGAAAACAAATCCAAAAATTAAAGATTTATTTGTTTCTCAAATTTTTAAATTTCAATATTTTTACTAATCTCACTAAATCTTCCAAAACCAACGTTCATAATCAATACATTCATCACCTAAAGAACACTAATTTATTATCACTATAAAAAATTCATTAATTAACAACTAAAATTAGAGACTAAAAATAATTAGTTATTATATTAACTAAATTATATATTATTTTATCTAAATTAGTTTTTATTATTAATAAAATTTATAAAATAATTTCTAAATTAACTACCAATGTTTTAATTACAAATACTTTAGATTCTAAATTGGTATCAATTAATCTTTTAGAAACTAGTTTAAAATTTAAATTATTAGTAACTAAAACTTTGGTAAGTAATGGTTAGATACTAATTTAAAAATTATTTTATAAATTTTTATTAATAATAGAAATTATTTTAGATATCAATAATTTTTTTAATTTTTAAAATAGTCTTAAATTTAATTTAATAATATTTAATTATTTTAATCTCTAAAATTAATTAGAATTTGGTGATTTTATTGTAATGTACCTAAAGACAACCCATTACTTAAGTATAATACTTAAATTTTATATTTTTGTAACACTTTAGTATAAAGTTTTTTTTTTAAAATACTTGGTGAGACATAGGTCTATCCCAAATGAGGAGGGTACTTAAGAAAATGGATAATTGTTTGTTTGAAATTAAAAATTTGAAAATTCATTAAAAAAAATGCACTAAGTATTAAAGTGAAAAAAGTATTGTTTATCTCGCAAGTGACTTGAAAAGCTAATAAATTATAGTGATATGTCTGGAAAACTGAAATTAACACGTGTGTTAGAATATTTGAATTGGAACCTTATAATTACTTTAGCAACATAAGAAATTAATAATTATTAAGTGAAATTGTAATTAATGAGAATATTAGGATAAATTAGCACGTGGGAGTTCAAAAAGACGTGTTGGCTGCTCTGACTTCCTTTTTATGATAGAATAATAAAAAAGTCTTATGTTCCCAAGTTGCACATAAAGCTATGTGCTTTCGTGTAAAACAAGATCTTCCATTTCTATTCAACTTTGGTTATAATGCTATAAATATATATCATCACCAAAAAATAATAAATGTTCTTTATCAAAATTAATAACGTGTTCATGATTTTCACATCATGATACATATTTAATGCCACTATGATAGAGTGTTCGCTATTAATTACGATTCTTTTTGGTTCATTTTAATAAATTTATTATTGACCTAATTTAGGGGAAAATAATAATTATATCATAATTATACCACACATATATATTGTAAAATTAGTAAAATCAAGTCATGCCAAAATATATTATATGCAAATCTATGATTTAATAGATGAATTAAAATAATGATATATCATTTTTATCACTATCACTACAAAAAAAAAAATCATGAAATAGAATAATTTTTAGAAACAAAAAATAATTAATTGTTATAGTGACTAAATTAGAGATCATGTTAGAGACTAAAAAAAATTGATTTCTAAATTAGTTTTTATTATTTTTAAATTGGTGTCTAATTAACAACCGAGGTTTTTACTACCAATTATTTAGATTCTGAATTTGGTAACAAAAACCTTAGTTGCTAATTAGACACCAATTTAAAAGTCATTTAATAATAATAAAAACTAATTTAAAAACTAAAATTTTTTTAATCTCTAAAATTGTCTCTAATTTAGTCATTATAATAACTAATTATTTTTTTTTCTGAAAATTAATTTCTATTTCATAATTTTCTTGTAATGCATATTTTTTCGTAACTACACAAATAATGTTATAACTATCCAACACACTACATCACATGATATGAACAATTTATATAATAACAACCTAAATAATCTCATTAAGTTGATTATTTAACATATTAGGTTAGCTGAACCAACCTCATTTAACCTTCTACTTCTAAAATGTTATATATATATATATATATATATATATATATATATATTAAGATATTTGCATTTAATTCGTTAGATAGACTTAAAAACTCTATAATTAGAAAAATATATAACCATTTTGTAAAATGAAAAGAAAAGTGGCCATGTTATTAACATCAATTCAACCATCTTCCATACACATTTTTTTTAGTATTCTTACCACAACCTACAGCCTCTGCTAAAGAGACATAAGCATTAAAATAATAAAAAATAAAAATTAGAAAATATGATTGGAGAGTGATGTTTTAATATATTATTTTTATCCATGATGAGTGAGACAAGAAAGAATATCTGAAAAAGTTTGTGAGCACTCCCATTGGAAAAACAACACTTTATGATTGGACTCACCACTTCTATGGAATGCTAATAATTCAGTTAAAGGAAATTATTGATTTATGTTTACTCCTATATATATCACACTCATATTAATTCACTAATTCCAAAATACTATTTTACTTCAATAAATAAAATATTAATTAACGCGTTAGATCGTAGTGAAAAAAGTATGGTCACCTTTTTTTTTTCTATTGTGAATGGTCATATCTTTATTGTGGTATAAGAGAGAAGTAAAAAAATTTAAGAGGATTTTTTTAAAAGATAATAACATTTAGATGATGTAATATAATATTATTATTTTTTATAAAAAGTACTTAGATGGAATTTTGGAGGAATAAGAAAGTAGTTGATTGTCAAAATATACTAATTGCATTTTGTATTTTGTACGAGTAGGTTAAAATACATGTGTTTTTACTAAAGAGAGACTCACCTCCTTGATTGTGTTATAAAAATTATTAGTTATCATTAATGGTTACTATTGACTCCACTTTTATATCAATAATAATAATATAGATTTTAATATAATTATTTCTCAATTTGCATTTTTATTTTATAAATATATCATTCTAGTTTTGTTTGGTCTTGTAGAAAGATATCTCAAGATACAAGTTATTTGAATATTTTTTTAAGGGTTGTCCAAGTATATGTGTAAGTCTCTTTGTTTACTCGATTTGAGGATGAGGTTGTGTATCGGCCTAATCTTGTCCAGTCTCATGTCAAGGTCACTAACAATATGAGTTATTTGAATATTTCTCATAGAGATTGTTTGAGAAATCTAACATTTGCGCAAACGTTGTGATATCATTAAGTCGGAGACAAGATGATCTCCCCAACCACCTATGTCCAATAATTAACCTTAACCAACCTATATTCTCGATGAAAAATCCATAAAAATCGTTTATGCATACTCCGTTTAAATTGGTGATTTTAGATATAAATATGGAGGGAGGAGAATGAAGAACCAACTTTTTTTCAAACATAAAAACTCTCTTACAACAAGCCAAAATGAGTATGCTATACTTTTTATTTATTTATTTTATTTATTTTAAGTTAGTACTTAGATAAACTCCTTGAATCACAACAATAATAAATATGCATATAGGATAAAGATGAAATGTTTTTCGTCACCATACTTATATAAATATTAATTCTCTCCCTCCAATATTACCAGTGTAAGAAAATTGTTCTTTATATATTAGATATATTACGGCTAATAAATTAATTATATAATAATGTAACTTCTTTTTACATGGTTAACCAACAATGCATTTTACAAATAAAATTATATATTTTTTCTTTTATATGATATTTTGAACCTACCACTAATTAATTTTTAAACTTTTCAAAGAAGCAATCAATTAAACACACAAATTAATTTTCAAAAGAATAATAAGAATGTCATTTCAAAGATGTGAATTCATTGGTGGCAATAGTGTTTTGAGCATTACACTTTTACAATTAAAGGATATTTGTAATTGTATACCATTTCCTCTTATTTATGTGCTCATGAGTAGGACGGCAACAAACTTTGTTCCCCCTCTTTTCTTAAACTTTTGAATCACCTCAAATACATAAATCAAAATCTAATTTATTCCTCTCCACACTCATTACAATTTTTTTAATTAAAGTAGAAAACTACCATATTGAAGTACATAACTAAAAGAAAACAATTAATTATACTTTTTATGTTAGTTAACACTACTTAACTAACCATATCCTCAATTAATAGAATTATTTGAGCTAAATTTTCACTTAATAACTTGAATAGAAATTAGTGAATGGTTTTTCATGTAATAATAGATTTTAATCTTATCTTTTCTTATAGTTTTTATTAATAGGTATAAATTAACTATGTATCATTTTTATTAATATATCAATTTTAGTATAATCTTTCTATATTTTTTTATTTTATTTTTTTTAATAATTTTTTTTATGTAATAATAATTAATTGTTGTGAGATGTGAAACACGATACCTCTTATAAAAAAAACATAATTAGTGAATGGTTTTTGCGAGGTCCCATGTTTTGTTCACATTATTTGACTAGAGATCTCTTTTGACAATAGTAAATATGTGATGACTTTGAATGTTTAAGGAAGAAAAAAAGTAGTTATTTATGAGAATTGAATTGAATTGTTAATGGGAAACGAAGTTGTTGTTGTTGTAGATAGAAAGATGGACGGAGGAGGGGACGGAGAAAGAAACAAAGAACGCAGAAATCTGAGTATGACTCAAACATTTTAAGGTCAACAAAACCGACCACTCTCTATGACGCGCACCACATTCAAACTTTCTCTATAAATAACACAACACCCAACAACTCAACACTATAAAGGGAGAACAACACAACAACAACAACATAACCAAACCCAAAATGGCATCATCCTCTTACTCCACACTCTCCTCTCCATTCCTGCAACTGGAGTTTTCCTCCGGAAGAAAAAAACAACAACGCTCTTCCATCAGAGCCTCCGTCTCGGAGAAACCATCGCCGCCACTGTCGCTCACCTCCCCGGAGCCCACCAAGCTTCCGATCCGCAAAATCCCCGGCGACTGGGGGCTGCCGGTCATCGGTCCCTGGAAGGACCGTCAAGACTATTTCTACAAGCAAGGGCGCGACGAGTTCTTCAAGTCGCGAATCCAGAAGTACCAGTCAACGGTGTTCCGCACCAACATGCCGCCGGGTCCCTTCATCACCTTCAAACCAAACGTCGTCGTTCTCCTCGACGGCAAGAGCTTCCCCGTCCTCTTCGACACCTCCAAGGTCGAGAAAAAAGATGTTTTCACCGGAACCTACATGCCCTCCACCGACCTCACCGGCGGCCACAGAGTCCTCTCCTACCTCGACCCCTCCGAGCCAAAACACGCCCTCCTCAAGCAGCTCATCTTCTTCCTCCTCAAGTCCCGAAGCCGCCACGTCATCCCGGAGTTCCACGCCTCCTACAGAGACCTCTTCCTCCAGCTCGAGTCCAACCTCGCGGAAACCGGCAAGGCCAGCTTCGGCGACGCCAACGACCAGGCCGCGTTCAACTTCCTCGCCCGGTCGCTTTTCGCCGCCAACCCCGCCGACACCAAACTGGGCCTCGACGGCCCAAAAATAGTGCAGAAATGGGTTCTGTTCCAGCTGGGCCCACTCCTCCGGTTGGGCCTCCCCCAGTTTCTAGAAGAATCCACCATTCGCACCTTCCGCCTCCCTCCCTCCCTCATCAAAAAAGACTACCAGAGACTCTACGACTTCTTCTACTCCTCTTCCACTTCCGTCCTCGACGAAGCGGAGCGATTGGGCATCACGCGCGACGAGGCTTGCCACAATCTCCTCTTCGCCACCTGCTTCAACTCCTTCGGCGGGATGAAGCTGTTCTTCCCCAACGTCATGAAGTGGATCGGACGCGCGGGGGTGACGCTCCACGCGCGGCTGGCGGAGGAGATTCGCTCCGCCGTGAGAGACGCCGGCGGGGAGATCACCATGGCGGCGATGGAGAAGATGCCTCTGATGAAGTCCGTGGTGTACGAGGCCTTCCGCATCGACCCTCCGGTGCCGCTGCAGTTCGGGAGGGCGAAGAGGGACCTCGTGATCGAGAGCCACGATCACGCGTTCGAGGTGAAGGAGGGGGACTTGCTGTTCGGGTACCAGCCGTTCGCGACCAAGGATCATAGGATCTTCGAGAGGGCCGAGGAATTTGTCGGGGACAGGTTCGTGGGAGAGGAAGGGGAGAAGCTGCTGAAACACGTGCTGTGGTCGAATGGACCTGAAACTGAATCTCCGACAGTGGGGAACAAGCAATGTGCTGGGAAGGATTTCGTGACCTTGGTCTCAAGGCTTCTTCTTGTCGAGTTTTTTCTTCGCTATGACTCCTTCGATATTCAGGTCGGAACTTCTCCGTTGGGTTCTTCCGTCACCATTACCTCCCTCAAGAGATCAAGCTTTTAGCTTCATTCTCTTTATTTATTACTATTATTTTTCCTTTCATCACCTTCCATATCTGTTAATTCTCCCACTTTCTCTTCTTCATCTTTTCTCTCTAAATTTTATAATCTTCCTGTAATTTTTACTTCCATATACCTCTTCTTCTTAATTAGGTTTCTTATTACTCTTTTTCTCACATATTTTAATCCTTATTTCACTCTTCTCCTAGGTATTTAGAAATAAATAAATATATATATATATATGTATATAATAAAAAATAATTTTTTTAATTAAATAAAATACAAAATAAGAATTTTAATGTGACTGTATAAAAAATTGGATTGTATTACTGTTTTTATCCACTAAAATTGAATCTTTTGAGTATCACACAAGCATTTCTTATAAAGAATATTACGAAACTGTGAACTCTTTTAGTCCTCCAAATACGAATTGTGCGAGTCTTATTCTTTGGATATCACTTAGGTGGGATTCTAGTTTTTCATTAATGTTACAAGTCAAATCAAACATTAATAAGTAAGTATCAATTGATGAAAATATCAAGAGTACATACTTTTAATATTTGAAAGATTCTATTCACACAATTCAAATTTAATAAAATAATATCCATGCTATAAATTTTAGATTTAAATATAGTTTTGGATCCGGTAATTTTAGTTTCCATTAAAAAAAATGAGAGTTTTAAAACACTAGTCTCAGTCTTTATAAAATGAGTAGATTTTGGTTTTAATTCATAAAAATAATTCTTTTATTTTTTAATCATTCTAAAATTTTAATCACTATTTTTAATCTCTAATATTCGTTTTAAATTAATAACTACTATTTATTTTACAAACTTAAAGGATTTTTAAGTGTAAAAAAGCCAATGACACTCTTTTTAGTTATTAGAGTGATAGTTGACCTTTTCTCTAACCCACACAATTAATGACACTTATATAAGTTGGTATCCTTAAAAAATGTCTTATACTCAGTTCAAAGATCAAATGATTTGAAATTAAAGTTGAGTTCTCTTATCTATAGTGAGACATGTGAGATGTATTTTATAAGTTTTAGTTATTTTTTTTGTTATTTTTTAAATCTTGATTAATATTATTTAATAAAAAAAATTGTATTTTTCTTAACAAATTTTAAGTATAACAGATAATTTTTTTAATGATTTGAAGTAGTTTTATTAATATATCTATTAATAATTAATAAGTTATATATTTCAATAAGTTATCTTTTTAATAGGATATGAGAGTAACTAATGGTATAAAACATCTAACATAAAACTTTCATAAGATAAGATTGACTTTTGTTGATATTTGATGTCGTCTTAAGTGAGTCTATTAATGTTTTGATCGTCCTAAACATCGTATAATCCAACCAAGTTGTGTCGAAATTAATGATAGTTAATTTTTAACAATCCAATCGTAAACATTATATAATCCAATCAAGTTGTGTCGAAATTGATGATAGTTAATTTTTAACAATTCAATCGAATTGGAATTGAATATGAAATCATAAGCCTTCTAATAATCCATTGGAGTTTGGGTGAATGTTGTGATATGATGTGTGTTTATATAGCTGTAATCTCTGGAAGCAAATTGCAGAGTTGGACTTTAGGTAGTGTGGTCTAATAATAGTAGGTATTGTGGTGGGGACATTATGCACTCCACTATAACTAGTGGAGGCTAGAAGGAGTGTTGTATGCAGTTTCTGTTCACAATCATAATGTACTCACTCTTCAACAATCACCAACAACTTCAAATTGGGTTGGGTCCTCATTTCAATGTGACTTTCAACCAATTATATACATACACACACGCACTCCTAGAGTTTAATGCTATTATCAGCTAACTTTTTCTCCTTTCCCATCGTTTTAACATTGGCCTCCCCAAAACGGTTCAATTCACATGCAAAACAACACACAACAAAATAATTGAGATATCACACATTTTTTTATGTTTTTGAACGTGATTGGATCAAGAGAATGATTGTCTAACTTTTTTTCGATCAATCTACTTCTTTTTTTCTTTTTTTTTTCATTCTCTTTCTTCTTGTCTTCGCGAACTCTAAGTTCGAATGATACTGCAAAAGACACTTCGACGTTCAAATGAGATTTCGGTATTCGACACTTAGGATAATTAGTACTAAATGATGACTTATTTTATTTTTGAAATTTGTGTCTAATTATATGATTATCATACACTTTTTGTTATTGAGCCGAATTAGAATTTTAGATCATAATTAAAAATATATTATCAAATATTTAATCACTTATTAATCTTGTTAATCTTATGTTTGGACATAATGAATTTGGTTGTGTCGGTCGATCTCACATAACGTTAAGCTTTCAGATACCGTACCCGTACACTCTACAATTTCTTTAACAAATTATTGAAATAATCATTTTTAATGCTTGGTTATACAGATCAGCAGCTGTTGTTTCGACAGTAATGTCATAGATTTTGTAGTTAAAATATCTTGTTTGAACTGTGTTTGTCTGTTTGGAACAAAAAACAATTGAACAAGTAATTTAAATAATGTTTGGTTCAGAGCTATATAGTGCCAGATTGAAAATAAAAGTTCAAAATTAAGTCAGGAAATTAGTTTCAGTTTATTCTATTGATTGAGATTGTAAGTGATGTTGCATTTAGATATTAAACTTGCATTATTTGAATAGTTTACAATTGTAATTTTAATTCATTAATAGATTATTCATCTTAATTTTTAAAGTATTTTTCTTTCATTTTAGTTTTTTAGTGTTGCTTCATAATTTTATTCTATTTGCATCACATAAGATATGAAAAGTTTACACATCCCCAATAATTGTTTAAATATATATATATATATATATATACTTAACTATTTTATATATTTTAAAAAAAGTCTATGCATATCCACAATATAAGTTAGTGGAGTTTATGCGAATCTAATTATTATATAAAAACAGTGAAAGCTATTTATCAAGTACTTCTCTGTTTCTTACTTCTTTATATGTTCACCAAACAAAGCCTAAAAAAAGAAAATTTTTTTTCCTTTGCTCTTTCCATAAAGCTTTTGAGGTACTTTCTTCATGATGTCCATGTCATATACTTTCACGTTTTTTTTTATTATCAGCATATACTTTCACGTGTTTTTCATGATACTTATATGGATTAAGAATAATAGTAAATGTCACTTATTTTTAAAAGGAAACTTATTCAATATAATATCATTCCAATGTAAGAAAATAATTAAAAATAATATTTTTAAAAACTAAAATAATTAATTACTATTTGACTAAATTAAAAACCATTTTATAAATTAAAAAAATTATTGATATTTAAGGTAGTTTTTATTATTAATAAAAAATTATAAAATGGTTTATAGATTGATATCTAACCATTAGCTACTAAGGTTTTAACTACTTATTACTTTATATACTAAATTAGTTTCTATTAGTCTTTTAGAAACTAATTTAAAATCTAAAATACTTGTAGTTATAACTAAGGTAGGTAATTTAGATACCAATTTGAAAATCATTTTATAAATTTTTATTATTAACAGAAATCACTTCAGATATAAATAATTTTTTACTCCCTAAATTAGTATTTAATTAATTAATACAACAACTAATTATTATTTTTTATCTAAATTTAGTTACTATTTAATGATTTTCTTTAAAAAATATTTTATCTTTATCTATTGAAAAAAAAAATATTAATGTAATTGATCTAAGAGACGAATAAAAATTATTTAATTAAGAACTGAAAACCTCAATTAATTTGTAAACTTGTAAAGATTAAAGATCAAATGAGTGTGATTTTTTTTTTCAATACTTTATAGAAGCATGGGAATTGTTTGGTTGTAAGTAGAGTTAGTATATGTCAGCAAAACACGGGTTAAATAAATGTGCGGCAATTACTTCTTGCACCAAATCAAATATGAATATGCATCTGATTTTTAAGGAAGGTATAGATAAAAAATACTTATGATTTTTTTTTAATATGTTTCTGGATTTAGATTTTTAATTTTTTTTTCTAAAACATACTTTCAAATTTGTTTTCCAAAATGTATTTTTTTTATTCTGAAATTGTTTTTTCTAAATGAGATTTTGATTTTTGAATTCTATTCCAAAGTTTCATTTCCGGTATATAATGATCTATTCTGAATTTATTTTCTCAGATTTATTTTTTTTAATTCCAAAAATGAAGTGTAATTATGGAAATTTGTAACAGGGTGGGGTGAAGGTCACAATTTGAAAGGTGCAGAAGGAATTTGGCTAAATGTGCTTAAGCATAACCCATGACCTACATGGGTTTCTATTCAGCTTTCGGCAGTTTCTTCCTGCACCCCTACATTTTCTTCCTGCACCCCAACAATTTTTTAAATTCCGAAATTACCTTCACCTGTTATTTGAATTCGGCATCTGGGACTGTGCTACGGATTCATCAATCCGGAAGTGAATCATGTTGTTTTCCGTATGACGGGGTGTTCCGTAAGCAAAGTTTGCATAAATTGTTGATTTCTGGATTGCTGAATCCAGAAACCTAATTTCTATTACGGATTGGTGGATTCATAATGATTTTTTTCAATTATAGATTTCTGAATCTGGAATGCATATTTTGAATTACGGATTGACGGATCTGGAATAGTTTTTTCAATTATGGATGTTCTGCATTTTTTTTATTTTGGATTAACACTATCATTCATGTATTACCGGAAGCACCAATCCGGGAGATTACCGGATGCACCAATCCAAATTTTTACCGGAAGCACCAATCCAAAAATTTACCGTATTTCATAATCCAAAATGCAAAACAATAAATATACAGTTTTATACGGGGGACAGTTTTGTCTTTGCGTGGGTGCAGGAAGAAAAATGTAGGCGTGCAGGAAGAAACTGCCTCATCTGTTTTGCCCATTTGATTATGGGCTTCTGTAGATTTGGCCCACTAAACACTTAAATCAGTTTGGCCCATGGGTGTGCAGACAGACAAATTTGTTTACTTGTATAACCAAATAAAAATAACTACAAAGAGATAAATATATGTAATAATAATAATAAATTTATAAAAAAATAATAATAAATAAATAAGTTGTTCACAAACCATCTATATCTTCTCACTTTTCTTTTTGTTTTCGACCAAAAAACTTTAATTTCCATTTTATTACTTATATATTTATACTCTATCAAGTTATTTTCATTTATTCTATTCTACTATTTATTTATTTATTAAACAAAGAAAATGTGATATATTTTATTTAGATTTTTGAAATATGATGTATCTTTGGGCAAAGGGCAAGGTCCTTTTCTAATTTCCCTGCTCAATAATTCATTTCACCAACGTGCTTTACTTCCTTCTCCTGGCAACACAGTGGGGGCACACATTCCTATGTTCACCATGTGGAAGACGGAGAAAGGCCTAAATTTTTCCTTCAAATAACACCATACACTAAATTTTTTTTAAAAAAAAAATAGTTAGTTATTAACTTTTATTATTAATATAATATTATAAAATAAATTTTAAACTATTAATATTTTATAATATAAATTTGTTTTTAATAATAAAGACTAATTTAAAATTTGTTTTTAATAATAAAGATTAATTTAAAATATAAGTAGTTAGTAGCTAAAATTTTGGTAACTAATAGTTAGATAATTAATTTAAAAATTATTTTGTAAATTTGTATTAATAATAAAAATTATTTTAGATTTAAATAATTTTTTAATTTATAAGATTATTTTTAATTTAATTAATATAGTAATGAATTATTTTAATATTTAAAATTAATTTTTATTTAATAATTTTTTTTACAGTAATAATGCATGTTTTGTATGTTTTGTACGTGTCAGTATAAGAATATTTGGAGCATATAAGTGATATGAGAAAAGAAAGGGAAAGAAGGTGATGAATCCCTTTAAGGGTAGGGTACTAGTGAGTGGTGGAAGCAAAGGGTCTCCACCAAAAAACACAAATGTCGCTTCTCCCTGGTTTCAATTCCTGTGCATGCATTTTTAGTTTTTTGAGAAATTCCATGATAAACGAAACCTCTGAATGTGCAATGCAATGTATGGAGACAAATATGACAACAATGTTTCTGTTTCTGTTTCTTACAAGACAAATGTGTCAATTGGCCATGAATTCATGACATCACCAACTGTTACCTGTTTGCACCTTCTGCTCTATTATTGATCATCTCAAATTACAACACTCCAAAATAAACTTCCTTCTTTTTATTTCACTTTTTCATCTTTTTTCAACCATTTTAGGGCAACCACGATGTGGTGGGAAGAAAGTTTCATTCTCATTCTTCTTCATCCAAGGTGCAAATTATATAGGAAAAGTTAAGCGATATTAACTTTTTTTACTTTAAATTTATTCATTAAAACTAGTATAAAAAATTAGTATCATTAAGGACTTTAATATGGTAGATGATGATTTTTTTTGATATGGCTTACCATTTCTTTCAAGGATTAGTTTGGTGATATGTGGAGATTGAAGAATGTTTGTAAAATTTAAAAATTGTATGTATGTTAGATGTAGAGTTGGTTGGTCTTGACCATTTTTCGTATAAAGGTTATGACACTTCTGAAATGTCTGTATAAGAGTTGATACACCCTTAAAATGTTTCATTTTATTTTATTTATTCTTTGTTGATAAAAAAATAACACTAAAAAATAAAATAATTTGTATTTTGCAGAATTCTTTTGCCGTTTTAAACGTTCATTAAATATGTGATTTTACTCGTAACACTATACCATAACTAACTAATTATCTGTAGGATAAAATAATCAAAATGATATTTTGATACCGATATATTCTCTATTATAAACTTTACTAATCATAAATTAATTAAAGATATCTAAAATTTGTGACTATTATAAAAAAAATTATATGAAAATATATATTCTCTATTCTCTATAATTTGATTATTCTATATGATAGAAATATTTGATATGAATTTCAATACTATGTAAAATACACACGAAAAACTGTTAATACAAAAAAAGACCTAATCTTTAAAATATAAGACACGAAAATAGGATAAGTACACAATATGCCTGTTATAACTTTATGGTTATTGAGTTTTTGCCTCCACTGAGTGAATCTGGTTTGGTCCTTCATTTGATGTGAAATGAGAAGATTGAGAAAAGATGAGTTTAATGTTGTTAAAAGTGTTTGTTTTGTTTTAAAGAAGGAAAGTGCATGATAATTCAAAAATTGAGGTTGTAAGTGAAGGAAGGAAGAGAAAGATGATTGGTATGTATCTCTTAGGCTCCATAGAGTTTAGGGTTTAGGTCCTTCACATGGGTTTCACTGTTGCAGGGTCGATGCACACTTTGTTTTGACTCTGAAACTCTGCATGTGTCCCTACCTCATACCTCATAATATTGTGTGTTTCATTCAAATAAAAGAAGCACTATCAAAGAATGTCACTTAACATATAAGGAACAGATATGCTCCACTTTCTATTTCTGCAATGCTTGCATAACATTTTCATACAAAATGCATCATTTCACGTCATGCTGTCACAGATTCAACTTCTCTGCAATTCATGCACCATTGGACACACAGAATGGGCGTTTCAGAGAAATTATTATAGGATGTCAAATTTTCACACTGCACACTTTGCACCACTGCTTCCATGCTTTTGTTATAAAGTTCAAGCTTGTAAAGGTGTAGTTATTCTGTGAAATAGACCACATTTTTATGATTTTATAATTACAGTTTGAAGTTATCTTTTGGTGTAATAATATAATCATGCACTACCAAAGAATGTCTTTATTAACAAATTTTGGAGTTTATATCATCAAATATTTATAAAACGATGTATGTTGCCCAAAAAGAAATTAAGGAAAGGGAAATTATCATTTAACGTCCGTTTTTACTTTTATATCTACTTCACAACCTTTTCAATGATAAACTGTTATATTTAAATAATAAAAGTAAACACAAATTGTTCTTGTTTAAAATAGTTGGTTTAGACTAGTCCAATTTTTCAATTCTTTATCTCTTGATGGGGTGTTGTATTTATTAGAATCTATCTTTCTCTTTTATTGTTTTATAGGACTAATTTGTTACTAACTTTGATATAAAGATTTAGTTGTTTTTTAAGTTACTGAAATCTCGATAACAAAATAGTCTTTTATGCTTATTTTGCTAAGTCTAAACAAGACAATATTCTTTGATCGGTATTAATTGGTCGAACAAGTATTTTGTCACTTCCATAAAAATCATCCAATGGATGAGAGTATATCTGAATGTCATATTCTGTCACACTCTCTCTATCATGGTAACCATACAACCATAAACATTGCCAAAAGTCTAAGATGATGCACAAATAAATTTTGAAACAAAATAGTAATATTTATGTTTGTTTGATGGTAGCATAAAACATGATAATTGGCATGTTCTTTAAGCAAGTTGTTGTTACAATCAAAATTAAGTGAAAAGTTATAGTATTAAGATGTTTTAAATATTGGTCTCAACGGACTTAATTTGAACTTATGTAGGATCAACTCCACACAGCATGACATTGTCCTAATCCAATGTTTCAGCTTAACACAAACACCACTCGACTTGACCCCAAATTGGTTCAGTTCATCTCGGTAGTCTTACCTAGGCTTGATTCAACTCGAATTGGTTATGAACCAACTTAACTCAACTTGGGAATGATTGACTCATCTTAACTTGAGCCTAGACTGACTCATCTTAACTTGAGCCTAGACTGACTGAACTTGACTTGGACCCAACTCGACCTTTTTGATTGGGCTAAACTCGATCCGGTCTTGATCGGATCCTAGCCCAACTCAACTGAATGTGGGTTGGTCCTAAGTCGAATGAACTAGAGCCATCCAAACTTGATTGAATGTGGGCTTGCTCCAAACTTGACTCGATTTAGACCTGAATTAACCTGACTCGACTTGAACTCAAATCGACTTAGTTTGACTTTGACTAAGGTTGACTTGGTCCACACTTGCATAAATATTACCGATGATACTTGTGTATGAAACCACTTAACATTTTATTATCATTAACTAAACTCACCTTAATTTTAAATTTTAAAAATTTAAAAATTTATCCTATTTATATCTAATTAAATGGATTTAATATAAAAAATATATATTTAAATTTGGCATAAATTTATATTAATAAACTTAAATTAATACAAATTTAAATAATTATGAATTAGATTTGATAATTTGAATTGTTTTAATAAAGACATATTTTACTTTATTGGTAGACGTTCGGACTTAGTTTTTAATTACTAAAAGAAGTGTTGATGGAGTTAAATAACTCGACGAGTCAATATTTAATTTGATTTAATATCTTGTGAATTAAATGAGAGGTTACGTACGTTGAATTTCAGAGATCAAACATTTGTGATTAAAATTATTAAATAATAATAATAATAATATAACTATATTTTTAATTTACTTTATTATTTTATTAATTAAATTATATTATTGAAATATTAATTTTTTTAATTAATTACATATTAAATAATCTATTCTATTTTAAAAGAAGCTCTAGAAAATTTAATAATAATAATTTCTGAATTATGTTCTTTTATTTAGTCTCTGTCATATTTGCTACGCTGTATATGAAATTCTAAAATAATGGATCGTTACATACTTTCTCTTAATTTTAAACTATTCATTTTTCATCGTATATTATTTTCTCATGTTTATATTAATATTTTTTCACCTATCTTCACAACTTATTCATTAATTTTTATATTAGATAATTGCAACAAAACGCATTGTATAAGACAATAAGATATTATTTTGTGACATAAATTAACTATTTTTTTATATTTATTTAATCGCGTGTGACAGGTAGTAATAATTAAAGCTTGAAGTTTAACAGAAATGAAAAGGTTAAACATAAAAAAAACAAACTTACTATTTTAAGATTTTATATTTTAAAATATTATTATATTTTTTATGTGTTGATTCATTAATAAATATTTCTTCAGTATTTATCATTCTAAAATCTTCCCACGATACTATCATAATAATATATTTCTTGAATATGTATCATTCTAAAATATTTCCACAATAATATCATAACACTATTAGCTATTTAGGAGATAAAGTTAATTATATTTATACATGGAATTAACCCTTTTTTAAACAAACATAATATTATTGAACATTCAACACCCTGACTATATTAATCGCATATTAATAGCTATATACAATCATATATATTTGTTTTTAGCCGATTATAAAATAAAATTAACCGTACTATATTGACATTAAACTAATCACATGTTCATGTGGATCTACACTTATCATTTTTCCTGTCAGAATTAATATAAATAATAACCACAGTAATAATAAAATAGTAAAATAATAATAAGAAGAAGAAAATTAAGAATAAGAAGAAATCTAACGATAATAATAATCCCAATAAGTGTATTATTATTATTAATAATAATAATAATAATAATAATTCATTCGTTTCAAATCTTATCATTGTATATGTGCTGTATTTTGTCATTTTTTTTATTGTAATTCTATATATAAGAAAATATTCTGAATTCAAGAAGAAGAGACATTAATTGACAAGACTTGAGGCCTAAAGTGCAACCTATTACTCCTCATTGGTTACCATATATATAGTGTGTTTGGATGGTGTAATCATAGGTCTTATTTTCATTTATAACCCATAAATTCTTGATAATACATAATATACCAACTTATTGGTTATTAGAGACTAATTAGTAGAATAAACTTGGAAAAATTACATTATTCTAATTCAAATAAATTTGTCTGAATAATAATTGATGAAATAAAAAAATAATAGAATAAATTAATATAATTAATTTCAAAAAGAATCAATAGTGAAATGATATATAGTTTAAAAGTATCTAAGGCATCTAAAATTCTCACAGCTGACATTATTAGCTTGCATTTGATGAACATTAGAAAGACGAGATCACATGCATCACCTCGGAGAACATGTGTGGACGTGTAACCGAACACACGCATGGTTATATACTCTTTCAATTACATTGTACTAAAGAAGTGTACCCATAGTAATTTTAATTTTAGAATTGGGTAAATTTTATAACACGAATTCATTTAAAAGAAATCGCCAACAAACTATACAATTTCGTAAAATTTAAAAAAACTCATACCTAACACATACAAATTTAATGCAAATTGGAATGAAAATAATTTATGCAAAAATTTATAATTGTTCTTGTATAAGAGAGAATGAGAGAATTATTACGTGTTATTTTCGATCGGTCAGTCAGTCACTCTTCTTCCTTCCACTCGATTTTACAACTCCACTTCACCTTGATCAATCCTTGATTTTTCACTTCAGTCAAATTCTTCATTTCTTATCTATTCGTAGGCGCTCGATTGGAAGGATACCGACAAAAAATGCCTAACGATCAAGTAAGCATTCGGTGCTCAGTGTAATTAATGCACGATAATAATGCACATTTTCCTTGAAACTTATAATCATTCATATGATTATTATAACTCATTATTATTGAGCTGGATTAGCATTTGGATTATGATTAAGAACATATCAGTTAATACATGCTTATTTACGGTTTAAACTCGTTTATCTTCTTTTGATCTTTAATACATTTTAAACGTGTCGGTTAATACAAATCATTGAAGTTTTTGAAACTCATCAAATTTCTATTGGTACAATATTGTAAATATAATTTTAATTAAAAACTCGTACATTCTAAATACATTTTTTTTTTAAAATTATGCAAGAATCATACATTAAAATACGATTTTATATAGATAATCATACATTCTAAATACGATTTTTAGAATATTTTTATGTGTACTATTTTGTTAATATTATACTACATATTTAATATACTTGAATTAATAATAATAAATATACTATAAAAATATACTTTCAAGAAACTTTTAGGTTATGGATTCTTAACATCACATACTACAACGAAAAATACTTAATTATGTTATTTTGATAAAAAAAAAATCCTAATTCAAGATTATAAATAAATCGGAAATTTTAATCAGAAGGCCAAAAGTTTCTTCCTTCAGTTTTACTTTTTTACAATTCTAACAAACACATCCTACAAAATGAAAATCATAAAAAACACAGTGCACATATCTATTAAAATAATGTTAGATTGTATACAACTACATTATAATTCTTTTAATATTTTTTGTATTATTTAATTTTAAATTCATCTGATAAAAAATGATATATTATTTGTGAGAGTATGAGATATTAAATATAAGGTGAGTATATTGAGATATAATTTGTTTGTTATGTGAAAGTAGGTGTACCTGGTGCTTGGGTGTTTACATAGGTAGTTGATTATTGATGAAAGAAGTTGAAGATAATGAGTTATTAAAAGAGGTAAAATAGGGGAAAAATAGGAAAAGGTAAAAATAGAAGTGAGATGTGTGGAGAGATTATTGATTATATAAAGTTTTAAAGATTGTCTCTCTCCTCTTTAACCTCTTCTTCGCCCTCTCACTTTCTCTTCCCAACCCAACCAATAATCAATCAAAGTCTTCGTTCAATTTCTTCTTCTCTCTCTCTCTCTCCCTCAAGCACTTCTGGTGAATGAAAAACGATACACGCATTGCAGAAGGAGAGAGAATTTAGGCTTATGTTTGCTGAAAGCTTTCCACGAACACCCAACATGCAATCGGAGCCCAGAATGTCCGCCACCGATGCTTTAACCGACGACGAGTTCACAATGCGCAGCAGCAGCTCCGCGTCGCCCATGAGTCCTTATTACTACGAGCAGGGAAGGCTCAGCGGCGAGGGCTCTCCCATGATGATGTCGCCGTGGAACCAGACCGCCAGCTCGCCGTTTTCCAAGCCGCAGTGGTCGCAGAGCGACGACGGCGGGAACTTGCCGCAGAACGCGCTGGTGGGTTCTCTTGTCCGCGAGGAGGGACACATATACTCGCTGGCGGCTTCCGGCGACCTCCTGTACACGGGCTCCGACAGCAAGAACATCCGTGTTTGGAAGAACCTTAAGGAGTATTCTGGGTTCAAATCGAACAGCGGATTGGTCAAAACCATAATTCTGTCGGGGCAGAAAATCTTCACGGGGCACCAGGACGGCAAAATCCGCGTCTGGAAGGTGTCGCCGAAGAACCCCAGCGTGCACAAACGCGCCGGCACGTTGCCCACGCTTAAAGACATCTTCAAGAGCTCCATTAAACCCAGCAACTACGTCGAGGTTCTTTTCTCTTCCACCTTTCTCTCACATTCTCTTCACTCTTGTTGTTGTTGCTCTGTGTCAGAACAAAATGACGATGAAATTACACTAGAATCAAAATATAGATACGTAAACAATTTTTTAATCAATAAACTTTTAGTTGATATTAGTTCCTAGTTTGATTCGAATAAAACAAAAAATTTGAATTTTTAATGATGTTGGAATGGAGTTATGTTATGACTTTTGTAATGGGAAAAACATGCAGAGAATGTGACGGAGATTTTGGTTTTCAGGTTCGGCGACACAAAACGGCGTTATGGATAAGGCATTCGGACGCCGTTTCGTGTTTGAGTCTCTCTGATAACAAGTTGTATCTATACTCTGCGTCGTGGGACAGAACAATCAAGGTGTGGAGGATCGCCGACTCCAAATGCCTCGAGTCCATCCACGCGCACGACGACGCCGTCAACGCGGTGGTGTGCGGCGAGGATGCGGCGATGTTTTCGGGGTCGGCGGACGGCACGGTGAAGGTGTGGCGGCGGGAGGTGCGGGGGAAGGGGCTGAAGCACGCGGCGGTGAAAACGCTGCTGAAGCAGGAGTGCGCGGTGACGGCGCTGGCGGTGGACGCGGATGCTTCGATGTTGTACAGCGGCGCCTCCGATGGGCTCGTGAACTTCTGGGAGCGAGAGAAAGGCTACGTGCACGGCGGCGTGCTCAAGGGCCACAAGCTCGCCGTGCTGTGCCTCATCTCCGCGGGGGCGTTGGTGTTCAGCGGGTCCGCAGATAAGACTATATGCGTGTGGAGAAGAGACGGTCTGATTCACACGTGCGTGTCTGTTCTGACGGGTCACGACGGTCCCGTGAAATGCCTGGCCGTGGAGGAGGACCGCGAAGCTGCCGCCGCCGCGAGAGACCGGCGTTTGATTTTGTACAGTGGCAGTTTGGACAAATCGGTTAAGGTTTGGAGCGTGTCGGAATCGATGAACAATAATCAGGGGATGCATCAGCGCATGGGTTCTGATGCGGACTCGTTGCCCTCCGTCTCCGACAGTAGTGTGTCTATGGGCTGGGCCAACGGGAGAAACTGATGGGCCTGGCCCGGCTGGGCTTGGGTTTTATTATTATGGCCACGTGTCTTGCTGGGATGATTGTGCCTTTTGTTTTTGTTCTTCTTGGTCGATGTTTTTTGGTCGTTGACTTTGATTGATTGATTGATTGTACGAGATTGGGACTGAATGGCTGGGCCGAAGATATGTATTATTAATTAATATGTAATAATGTAATTAATTTACGTAAGAATGAATGGTTTAGGTAGTTTTTACCATTTTCTGTTCCATTACTACGCTTTTCTTAATCATCCCAACCATTCTCGTTAACTAAACATTACATCCCTTCCAATCTATTCCTTATTGCTATAACTCTTCTTCCAAGAAGCAGGTCAGGGTTACTTAATGCACCTTATTTGGATATGTAACTTTTGAGTCGAGTTGAGATGATCGATCGATGGAGATCTCAGAATTTGATTAGAGTTGACCAATATAATCAGATTTATTAAGTTTAATAGAAGATTAATAAGAGAAAAATAATGATTAAACATTATGTAATACAATATGATTTAAAATTTTAATTCTACTCAATAACAAAGATTCATAATAATCCTATAAATAATCACAGATTTTAAGAATAAGTTGCATCATCATTACGTATTAATTGTATCGAATTAGATCTCAGGAGCAAAGATAGACTGACCAACCGAAAAAAAAAGACAATCGTTCTCTTGATTTCAACTTTATTCAAGATAATAGGATAAATAATCTTTAAATTAGTTAAATTCTTCCTTCACCTCCATTGTTTTTTCCTGCCCCTTTATGTAATTTTAAAATTTCAATTATACCTTTGAGTAATTCGTAACATCTTCCTTTTGAAATGTAAATACTAAATTATACAAATTGAAAGCTAATACTGAATCCCACTTAATTGTACAATTTATTTTATGAATTTAATTTATAAATCAAATTGTGCCGATAAACAATCTCAAATTTCATGTTAACTTTCAATTTGTACAATTCAGTATATAAAAAGTAGGAATGGATAATAAATAAATAATTATGCTAATTCTCAGACATATTTAAAGTGGAATAAAAATGGATGATGGTACTTATGGGTGTAACCACAATTAACATCACTATGGTTGAGCTATCAAACATGGAGTTAGAAGTAAATTTCGAGTAGTGAAAGTTTTCGCATCACACGGCTCGCCAACTTGATCTTCTACGGGAACCATTAATATTTTTTTTTTTTACTATTACTTTTTAAACGTTAATACTGATAGACTTTCTAATCCCTCTTTTTAGTTAAATAATTAAATATAGATATTCATTAGAAAATTGTATTTGATTATAAATTTTAAACAATAGAAGGTGAAGTTAACGAATGTAGAAAGAGAGGAGCCGTGTAGACATGGTTCTCTAAGGAGTGGTTAGATGATTAATTAATGGTGCGTTGGTAACGTGGGTATATGTATGTGTTAGACTCTAATCTAACTACTCTGTTAATTATATCTGAAGGTAATTTTTATATTTATATTAAGATATGCAGATATTTGGTTTTCATTTTTATTTGGTTGCGTGGAGATGGTGTAACATATTTTTAAGGTTATTAGAAAAGAAGGTCATAATGGAATTTAATCAGAAATTGTTTTCTAATCATAGTAATTAATTTCATCCTCAGAGTCAATGTCAAACTAGTCAATGCATTCACCTATCATGTTCACACTCTCCCAATAAAAGATTTTTCAAAATTTGCGTTTTTAGAATATGATGATGTTAACTAATTACATTTTAAAATATCAAGGAATGTTTATATCAAAAGTTGTTTCATCCTTAAAGGAATCAAACTTAAAGCTACCCACCAGACTTTTTGTTACTACTTAACTTATTAAAGTCATAATATACACTATATATATATATATATATATATATATATATTATACAACAAAAATACATATATAATTTAAAATATTTAATTAATGTTAAATCTATTTAAAATTAATGAATAATATATTTACATAACAAAAATCAATATAAAATTTCAAATATAAACAATCTAAGTTTTATCATTTAATATATTTTTCGTAAAATAATATATAAACACACAATCGCTTTTCTCTTTTATTTTTCTTTCTTATATATCCTTATTTATTCTCATCTTTTTCAACACATCAATAATATTATATACATCACTTAATATTATTTCATATATGTATACAAAATTTAGTAGAAAAACAAGATGGAAGGAGAAATATTATTTGTTATTTTTTACTACATTTTATTTTCACATCGTCTTCAATATTGAAACAGAATAATGACAAAAATACACTCACACCAATAGAGTCCTTTTTGACAACGTACAAATTATTAGGATGACCAAAATATATATTTTTCATTAGCATGACTAGCATTATTGGTCATAAATGAAGGATGATTTATGTTAGAGTTTGAACTTATCTCCTCACCTCATCCAAAAGGTAGATTGTGAAAGATACTAAAATCACGAAAGTGTTATGCTTTGTAATAACAATGAATAAATGACTTACTTAAAAATGTAACATGTGATGTGATTCAAATGTGTTTTAATTAGTGTTTTTGAAACTTAAGAGCTTGTATCTTTTGACCCCAAAAATTCATCTTTTGGGATTGAGTTTTTAGTTGGGAGTTTGTTCATAATAACATCCGATAATTTTTTAATTTCAATGTCGTGATGATCGGCTAAAACAGACTTTACAACCATGTAATCAATGTTTTCTCTTACATTTTGCTCTAACATATCTTTCAAAATCTTGTATGTGACTCATTGATATGTGACTTTGATATTTTTTAAACTGAATGACATTACTCGATAGCAATAAAGTGCTATTTTTTTCCGTGAAAGCAGTTTTATCCCGATCCTCTTAATGTAGTTGAATATGATTATAGCCAAAATAAGTGTCTGTGAAACTAGGAGTTTCACATCTCAAGGCCCTATCCACCAAATGCTCAATGAGAGGCAGTGACTTTGAAACTTTTAAATGAATATTGTTAAAATCAGTGAATTTCACACGCATAAGCCGGGGATCCAAGTCTAGGATACTAACCAACTTTGGGTTGGGACCTACATAAGTCTAATGTCAATTGCACAAGCTTCCTTCGTAACACTTCTGAGCCACTTTTTGATCAACTTAGGTTACTCCAACTTGCTTGTTGTTGGCGGGAAACTTAACTTTAATATAGATTATGGAGACTCATAACTTTTAGCTTGTTTAATGAAGATTTTCCTAACAAGAAATTGTAGGAAAAAGGTTATTGTACTTCACTAACATTGTGTTTGTCATGTTTCCATCTTTAAAAGTTATTCTGAGCTCAACATCTATTCAAAATCTCCACGAGTCTCTTGACAAGGACGTTTAGTATGAGTTGAGTTCCTATGTGTCTCCCTTCCCATTTAACTACTTATTTATTTACTTAGTGGAGGTCAAACATTCTCTTAATGTGCATGACTCCCAACTAAATGCTTTCCCTCATCATTATTTAGAGGCCTCAATCTAGGTTGTGTCGATTAGTATATTACAATTCTAAAAGTCCTACGATGTGTTAGAAATAAGTTCCTCTTATCAAGGCTATAAATTTAGATAGATTGATCTTAAGTCTAAAAGGTTGAAAAACTGAGTTTTGATCAAGCCGATCTTTGACTATTTACGTATCTGGTGAAGCATATTGAATTTTTCCTTTATAATAGTAAAAAACTCAATCTCAAGCATACAAGATAAAGAGACTTGATACACCAAGTCAGCTTTTCGCTTGAGTGAACACCTTGCTTTAACTTATACTTTTGAAAATCATCGTTGCATCTTGGTTGCAGAATGACCAACTACTCTCTACAGAGATAACCTTTATTGAAACATTCCATGTAATTTTCTTACTTTGGTCTAACTCTAAGAAACACTGCCAATTTTAATGACCAAGAAGATATCGCATAGTGAGGAATCAAACACGAATATGCAAATATAACCCGAAAAGATCAAATATAGTGCGCACTGTCATTCATCTAGTATTAAACTATGTTGAGAGGATGACAAAATAAAAGGAGGATGTGCCTAGCTTCATTCTTTCCCTTTTACTTCTGGGTATACAAATATAGATGTAATAATGAAGCCAATCAAGGGAGTACACAAGGAGAAAATAGATGATGAAATTACAAAAATATAGAAATAAACTAATTTTAAAGGAATGGAATATTAATTATATTCAAAATTAATATATTTTCTTCTAACAGAAAGAAATGGGAAAACATATGG
Organism: Phaseolus vulgaris; assembly: GCF_051622355.1. NCBI lineage: Eukaryota > Viridiplantae > Streptophyta > Magnoliopsida > Fabales > Fabaceae > Phaseolus > Phaseolus vulgaris. The sequence goes on from NC_143498.1 coordinate 2,725,307, forward strand.
TGAACAACACACATACATGCACATTGCTAGTCCTACATTTTGAAACTGACACCTAATATTAAGGGCCTCAGGTTGTACAAACAATTTGGGGATTTCCCTTTGGATCCAAGAGAAAACAGAACAAAGAGAAACATCCCCTTTAAATGATTTTTTTGCTATTAAGCATATGGTGAGTTAGAACTACAGGGCTTCAGAAATACCCGCCAAATTACAAATATATTTTTGAATGAGAAGGCTAAACTATAAGCTTTCAAATGGATAATTGATCCTATGCAGCTCACAAATAGAACTATATTGCCAATAATAGATCTTCTAGCTAGACGAAGAGCAGAAGGAAGGAATGATCAATGTGATAGTCTACGAGAATGACTTATTGTACCTTCTGGTGGAGTGAGCGACTTCAAACCGCTTAAATGCCCACTTGTGTTACCAACTGAATTCATGTCTAAACCCACAGGACGAACTGGATCAGCCCCTTCCAGCACTCTCAGGATCTACATTCACGTTAAAGAAGGGCCTTTTCAATAAAAAAATGTATAAGGAATTCCTAGGTAACAGGTTTAACCCATGCAAATCATACCTTTGACATTGGGGGTCTGGCATTAGGATCCACACGGAGACACAACGAAGCAGCTCGTGCCATGGCTTGAAATTGAAGATTAAATGCCAATAACTCCTCAGAGTTGAAGCATGGTTTGAGAGATCGAACGTTTTGTAATATATGACTGGTCTCTGACATGCGTAGAGGGTGAAACCATTCAGAAAGATACGAGAGTCCATTGAACTGTTCCAACTCGCCAATTCTTCTACCTGTTATTAACTCTAATAATACAATTCCAAATGCATATACATCTACTTTATATGTAAGGTTTCCAGTCTCAAGATACTCCGGTGCAAGATACCTAGTTTATATAAGGTAACCTCAATTAGAATCAAAACCGTGATGTCCCTTATCTTGATGATAAGAAAATATACATGCATATAAAGCCAATTCATTACCCTGAAGTTCCTATAACCCGATCTTCTGTATTTATATTGCATTCTGAGTGCCATCTAGCAAGCCCAAAATCCGCCACCTATATGAAAGGTAAATGATTAGACTTAAAATGCAGTCATTTTTTATTTAATTATTGTGTGAAGCATTGTCGATTAAAATTACCAGATTGCAAAAATATTCAAAAGTGGAGTACTTAAGATTTGGCCAAAAGAAATGTGGAAGGCGAGTGCATTACCAAAGGTTCAAAGTCATGGGTTAAAAGTATATTTTTGGGTCGAAGGTCTCTGTGCACTATACAACCAACTCTACAATCTTCATGAAGATAGCGCAAGCCTCGTGCAGTTCCAATTGCTATCTTTAACCGTGAGTTCCAATCGAAAGGCATAATCTCATCTCCTGTTAATCAAGTGCAAGACTGTTTGATCTCTCTTTGGACTGATGTCAAGAACATTCAAAAACAAATTACAAAGACAGAAAGGGAGAAACGACAATAAAGGAGTGTTTGAAATAAAGTTAGTAAATACCATATAAGTAGAGGTCTAAGGATCCGTTGCATATGTACTCATAAACTAATATCCTCAAATTGCTCTCTGTACAAAATCCTATCAACGGCACAACATTTCTGTGTTGTGCACAACTCAAAACCCGAACTTCCCTGCAGAAATCAATATCTGCTTGAGAACCCCCAAACTTTAATTGTTTCACCGCAACAACCTGGCCATCTTTGAGTATTCCCTTGTGGACCACACCAAATCCACCTTCAGCCAAAAAGTTCACATCTGAGAACATATCAGTAGCTTCCTCTATTTCTTTGTAAGAAAACCGTTTTGGAGGCTTTCCAAATACTGGTGCTTTATTATGACACCGTGAGCATAAGGGAGGAGGTATTGAGGTAGTTCTTCCCAAAGGTATGCAATTATCTCTGTTGCTTGGGTCGGGGACGTAACTTCTACTTTGAGCTTGGTCAAACCCATATTCTTTTCTTCTCATCTCTTGATCACAACGTATAAAATTCTCGAGTAAAGTTTTCGAAGATGAAGATTTAGTTCTTTGGATAATACTGTTGTTTTTATTTTTCCGAAACTTGTCGTCTACAATGTGGTTTTGAGGAATCCAAAATACAGTATTGTTTTCACTAGCCATAGATGGTGTTGGACGCGACCATGGCGGGGGAGGGCGATCTCTTTCAATATCAAAGTATAATGATGGCTGGACATTGAAATCTATTGGTTTGTTGATTGCTTTGTGTATGTTTTTTCCAGGGCCTTGACCCTCGTAGAGAGGGTTTTGTTCAAAGACAAGGAAAGGAGAAGTCGTGGAGTCAGAACTTGACCCTGAATTTACTCCTATATTTCTTATAACGGAAGTACCTGCTTCTTCAGGGCTACCCACTGGTGTAGAATGCTTCAATCTTCTACCTTTTAGCTTTGCAATTTCTATGCCTGGTGAAGAACTAGCCGAGAAAAAAGGAGTTTGGAGTTCATCGGAACACCCTAAGTTAAGTCTGAGGATTTTTGCCTGTGACCCATTCATCACCACAATGCTACAGTTGAGTTCATCCATGCAATGATTTACCTCTTGCTTTAACTTCCTGTTTCAACAACGTAGGTATTCATCAAAAAAAAAAAATCGTATATTTATCATTCGACAATGCAGCTCTGAAAAATTCTACCTATGTGAAGCAGTTGTTCAATCAAATCCTAGAAAGGCAACACCTCTTCGAAATTCAAATAATGTTGCAACCTATATAAATATTATCTACTTCATTAATTAAAATGATCACTGGACCTAGCAAATAATAAGGTGGGAAAAAATGTAATAGGTTGCTTTCTTTGTTTACTGGCAGGTAATTATCGGACAAACAATAGTTTAGGCTATTCAATACATAAATCTATTGAACGATTAACCTGATGCAGTTGGTTAAAAGAAGCTACAGCTGCTCGAAATAAAAAAACAGTTAATGTGCTACATATGAATTGCAGAAGAGGGGTCATCCATGTCCATATAATATATGGTTAAGTGTTAAAATTAATTTTTCAGAAACTGGAAATTTTAAAAACACGTGCTTAGATTGTTCGGAACCATGAATAAATAATATATGTACTTCTCTTCCACATAACAATTTCTCATCATCAAATCCATCAACGTGTTAAATATGCAAAAGCCAAATAACTTCATTGCAGCGTGCATGGAACAAATGAGAAACATATTTGCAATCAACAAAATAAACTAACAGCTCAGAGAAAAAGAAATATTTTTTCATGTTTAATTACTTGTCCAATATGACCCAATGGGAACCGCTCCATCTAGCTTCAGCCGCCACAGCACCACTGGGAGTACCCGTCACCACCTTAATCTTTACCCTTACCTGCATTGTGAGAAATAGAAAAGTCATTTCAGCATATACATATGCATACATACATCCGGAGTTGGACACTCTCCCATCATCTTTAACCAACTTCCCACAAAATAAGTAACCATTTCTCACTCAATTGATTTCCATAAATTGGATACCTTGAATATCCATGACAGATTCAACATGAATACAATTTTGCAAGTCTTGATAACGGGCTAGATAATTTGGAGAAAAATGGGGAAAATAATTCTATAAAGAAGAGATATGAGAAGAACTACGGGATTTCTGAGAGAGAGAAAAAAAGTGTGCTCTAGCTTGGAGTAAATAATTTCATAGTAGAATAACTATATACTGTACAAATTGATTTAATAATATTGATTTTATTTTCGTGAAAACTTCTGGAACAAATTAAGTATTATATTTTATTATGAAAAAATAATAGCAAACGTGACATCTAATTCGATAGAAATATACCAAAAGATTTTTTTAAGTCCTATTCATAAAATACAATTCAATACAATATATATATATATATATATATATATATATATATATATCAAACCTATAAAAGCTCTCATAGTTTTTTCAATTGTCGTTTCTAGTGAAATCCCTTTTATACATTTAGCGTCTATTTTTATCTGATGTAATGAATAAAAAGTTCATTTATCTGTAAATATACATTTGCTACAATAGCTTTATGATTTTCTTAATCTTAATTTTGTTTGCAATCCAAAATAGACTTCCAATGTTTTTATATTTTGTGTAATCCCATACATCTAACATCTAATAGTCTTACATTGATCAATAGTCAAGTTTAGGAATAATTTAAATGTACATTTCTCATATAAATCTCGTCTTGTAAGGACAAAAGCATGATAGAGTCTAGAAGTGATCAATAACTTAGATGTGATGATTGATCTTAATGGTGTTATCTCAACAATAGTCCTTTATTTCTGTGAAAATTGGTTGTTTTGTGACGTTGAAGCTAGTAGTCAAACCTCCATAAGGTAATTATATCCTCACGATTCAAACATTTATCATCAACTTCGTCCATTCCTTATGTGGTTAATTTTTCACATTCCAGTTCGCTTTCAATCAGTACAGTTAAATCTGTAAACATAGCACAGTTTGCATAATTTTTTTTCTAGTAGCTTGTTTTTTTTGTTTCTTAAATCTACTCTAGTACTTTTCTCTATGACTCTTTTGGTGTGCCTTCTTTATTCATTGAGTTCTTTATTTTTCTTGTTTGTCTTTCATTCATTGATCTTTGAGTTTGTCTTACATATAGTATTCCTTTTTGCAATTACCATTCTTTGCTTATACCTTTTCTTGTTTGTGTTCTTGATTCCTCTAAGTTTTGTGGTGACTTGTTCTTAAGTGAGTGTGGTTTGCTTTGAAATTTTTCATTTGAAGCTCATCCAATCCACAAGAAAGGCTTGATTGAGGACAGAACACTTTCTTGGAGTGGTTTGAATACTTTCTTGGGCATTTTCCAGCAACCTATATCTCACTTTATTTGTCTAACAAGTTTCTTTCACGGTTTGTTTCTGTTTTTTTTGTATTTTTTTTATCATGGCTCATTTTTCTAGTGGAGAATCCTCCAAACCTTGCTCACCTCAAAAGACAGCCCTTTATGAAGACTTAAAGAATGCCAAACAATCAAATGCTCACTATCTTGATGTGATAAGACAAATGGAGGCAAGACTCCAAAGTTTGGAGTTAAATCGTGAAGAAATCCATCAAAACAGGGAGAGAAGACCTCATCCTCCTCTTCGACATTCTTCAAGGCATTCTCATTCTTCTCATGGTTATTATGAAGACAATGCACGGCCAAGGCCTCATCACCATGAAGAGAGGCGCCAACATGTGGCTAGTCCTTGTTCTCCTAATGTAAAACTTCCTAGCTTTAGTGGTGAAAGTGATCCCAATGTGTACTTAGCATGGGAGGCTAAGGTTGAGCAAATTTTTGATGTAAATGGGGTTAGAGATGAGCATAGGGTTAGATTAACTTCTTTAGAATTTTTAGACTATGTCATGCAATGGTGGCATCAATATCTCATGGACATTGACCTACACAAGAGTCCGTCCGTGGTCTCTTGGAACGATTTGAAAGCTTGTTTACGCGCTAGATTCGTACCCCCACACTTTAGGAAAGACCTATTGTTGAAACTCCAACGGATTCATCATTTCATCAAGGCACACTAAGTGTGGATGATTACTTTAAACAACTAGACACGCTTTTAATTCGAGTTAATATGGATGAGAGTGAGGAAACTAAGATAGCTAGGTTTGTGAGTGGCCTTCGAAGGGACATTCAAGACGTGGTAGAATTGCAAGAATATTCTTCTTTGGAAAATGTGATGCACCTTGCTAGTAAAATTGAAAATCAACTTGCAAGAAAAAATGCTTTCAAAAATCATTCTAAGGATAACTAGTACCACTCTTCATTAATTGTTTTTAAAAAAGATGAAAAATTTGAATCTCCCTTTTTAGTAATCAACATAACTACTCACTTAGGGTAAAGTCCTTGGATTCTCTCCGAGGAGTTTCTATACATATAATTTAAACACATTTCACTCATATTTACATTGTCAAAATGATTTATGCCAAAAGACACTTCTACTGCAGCAATGGCTGATAACAATGTTACTCTCCCAGATTATACGTGAAGATAATATATGTTCTTTGAAGTTATACTTCTTTATAGTTCTACATTTTAGGCTTGACTGATTTGTCATGGCTGTAAAGGCTTCCAAAGATTTCAAATTAAGAACATTGATTACATCATATAATCACGTTAGTAATCCAAGGCAGAACTTTCTTGTCCATTTTTTCGTATGGAGCCAACACTCAGGATAGGTGTAATGTTTGCAGCTCAACCTTCTTTTATCTACATAATAGCTCCAAGTTTTTTTTCATGTATGCATGAAATAGAAATTTGGTGTACTTGCACTATACAAACCAAAGATTGTTCTCTCCCAGCTTCTCATTCTACCCTCCTATAAAACTCCATGATCTTTTTAGATAGCTTCCTGCTACTACTACTAGCATTTATAAACTCATTCTAGCATCATCACTATTTTTCAATCTAAGTTTTGCAGCCAATACTAGTTTGATTTAACAAACTTTCCAACTAAGATGTGTTTATAGTGACCAAACAACAACGCTCATTGATATGACTTTCATTACTATCAATCTCTAAACTTTAATCACCCAAATTAGTCATATAATTATCCCCAACTTGTTTAGTGATCATGGACCTCTCTTCTGTAAGTACCCGACTCCTAATGTCTCTATTTTGTACCTCGTTCATATTGGATTTTGGTACTAAGGATTTTATACATTCTTTTGGACACAAGAACCAATCAAAATAGGTAAAGATCGCTTTTAGAATTTACATTTTATGTAGGCCTAGGTTTTTATATGGATCATGTTATACACCTTTTTAGTGTCTAATATTCCATTATTAAACATACCATTCTAATTCTTTGCTTCCAAATATACCAAATAATATATATTCACATACACTTTCAGATTTTGTTACATTTATCATTGTCCAGGAATATGATAAACCGGTAAAAGTGGACTGGTGCTTGTGAGTGATGTGCATTTCTTACCTCAATTCATCTATTAAACTATTCCATATCTGATCCACAAATTTACAAGTAAAAAATAAGTGACTAATAGTTTCATGTTGCTCTCCACACATAACACACATAAGATTTCCTACATTAATTCTCACTATGTTCTATGTTTTCTTTTGTTGCTACTCTATTAAGAATTACCCTCCAAACAAAATGATGTGCAACAAGTCCAGTCTTTACCTCCAAAATACTTAAAAGAATTCATAATTATCCTCTCTTTAGTTGTGAAGATTTTTATATGCAGACTTTACCGTGTATGGATCCCCTTCTTCATCTCTTCACGCCCATCTATCATTTGTATCTCTATTTGGTTTGTTTCTTATTACCTCTTGCATAAACGCTTCAAACTATTGTTTTTTCATTGAAACCATTGTCTCCTCCAATCTAGATGACACTCCCACTTATTATCAATCCATCTTCCGGACTCCTCTAATGTTGCATTATTTTGTGCGTTTGTGGGAAGTGATTTAACATCAATGTTTTCTTCAACCCATTTATCCATCCAAAAGCTTATATTTTTTTTCTATAGCTATTTTGTTATTAAATATTTTTATCGAACTATTTTTATTTCACCACTTCTTCCACATATTATTTGCAAACCTCTCTACCACCTTAATTTGTACTTAGTGTTATTTTTTATATTTAAATTTCTGAATGTCATATTTTTTTGATTCAATAGCTTTTTTAGTGACTTTTTACTCTCACTTTGAAGTTTTTATTTCCATTTTGGCAAATAGTGTTATTTTAAATATATTAATACTAGTAGGGTGGCATAACGGATTAGCCTGATCCGTTTTGGTCTAACTCACCACTAGTCTGCCAAGATTATATAAGCTGAAATTAGTAACTCGTTCTGTCATAGGGTGAATTGGCGGACTAACCCCTCACTTTTCCATTTTTTTTCTTTTATAATTATTTTTGTTTTGAATATTTACTTGATTGTAGTTATTGATATCACTTTTTGGATAACAAAAATGCAAGGAAAAATAATAAAATTAAATCAAACTTTAATATTCTAATCAAAGAAGATTTAATGTTTAACAAAATAAACTAAATATCAACAATACTTCAATTAATCAAATGAAGCATAAAAAAATTAAAGTAAATAAAATTCTAAATAAAACATTGATAATCATCAATTTTAAATTCAAGAAATTCATCTTTAAAAATATAAAAGGAAAAAAAAACATTTTGAGCCCACTTTACTCCATTTATGATCCACTAAATTACTGGGTTAGACGGTTGATGAATGATGACAGATTAGTGGTTTGTCATCCCTAAATACTAGTAGATATAATGCATTATCAGAAGAAGTAAAAATTAAAAATGGAAATTTGAAAGCAAAATACTGTATCACAAAACCCATAATCTTCGTCTATTTTTGTTCACAAAGTTACAACATAGGCATTATAATCATGAGGGTAGTCTGACTTAGTAAAATTGACTAGGAGCAACTCTTCACTGTCAATAACGGTCAAATCTTTTCCATTTACGCGTATGTAAAAGTATAAAAAAAAATCTTTTCCATTTTCTCTACCATGCATGGACAGTTGTTTATATTATTTTTGTATAGTTTGTCCTACGAAGCTTTGTGCATGTGCAATTATTGATAAATCATGAACTCCATTATAAGACAAGATTTCAAAACCTTATACGAATCCAACGAACTAAGTCAAGCTGGTACAACTTTGAAGAGATCAGAAACTTCCTCAACTTTACACGTTACTGAAAAGCAAAATTGAGGGCGTAATGGTATATACATGGTCCTTTTTGGTGAAAATAAATACATCCATATACAGACACGCACATTTTAAATGATTGATGTAAAAAAAAGACAAATTATTAGTAAAAATTATTGATATAGATTTGACAGAAAATGTATAATATTTTAAATAACTGGCATAATAATTTGCCATGCCTCTGTTCTATTTTTTTTTAATTTAAACATATAAGAGTATATATAAAGATAATAATGATTAAATGAAAGTATAAAATTTTAATTTATTGTTTTGGGGAAGATTTAAAATGGAAGAAAATTTAAAATAATATAGTTTTTATAACAAAAAACAGTTTCCTATTAAAAAAATAAAAAATAGTAAATAGTAAATGTTAAATTTTATAGTTAAATTTATTTTTTTGTAATTAGTATAAAAATAACACAATTTATTTATGTTCATTTTTTATTTATTGCATATTTCTTCCATTCTATTTTCTATTAATATACGTAACACATTTTTTATTCTATTTTTCTTTTATTTATTTAGTTTTTGATTATTTTTCTCTTATTTATTTAAAACAAAAACTTGTAAAGTCGTAATGCAAACATAGCACTAGTGTTTGAAAAATACGTCTCCGTCACCGGAAGAAAGGGAATGAGACAAAAAGACAGCACGAATATGGTCATAAAGTCACAAAGGATTTTAAAAACCTGAAAAAAAAAATTGATAAACAACAGATTCATCACGTTACTGAAACCAGGTGGAAAACTAAGCCCTTTTCGTCGCACTAAACGTTAAGAACCGAGGCAACAACTTGAGAGAGAAAGGTCGCGGAAGCGGTACCAGTGGCAGCGGGTACAGGTTTTCCGTATACTCGAGTGCATAATTATTCCTCAATTTTAATATTCACATCGCAGTTTTGTCAAAAATCGTGAATCGTTAATGCAAATCAAATTTCAAGGTTACCTCAACTTGATTGTGCAGCTGAAGCACCATCTGCGCACAAGACTCCGAGATATCTGTAATTCGCTCCGGCAACTTCCCCGCCGGTCCGGTCGTACAATCTCCGGCGAGTCTCGAAAAATGCCAGAATCTTCTGCCTGCAATAATCCACAACCACACAAAATTAGCTCAAACTCAAAGCCAGTTGAACCGGCAAGAATTATAACAAGTTAAACACAATTCAATACATAATTTCAGTGTTCTTCTCAAATCAGCATGTGAAATTTCAGTATTCATACAGATCACTACTGAAACGAAACTTCAACTCTATTCAATGTACAGCACCATAAGCATGTGAATAACGACATCTAATAAGTTTTGTTGTGAGAATTAACTCTTCAATTTTGCGATTGCAGTTCAATCCGATTCAACGGAATTGAGATTTATCGAAAGGTATAGGTACCGGTTTTGTGAGCAGAGTAAACGGCGAGGAGCGTGATGGAATCGCTGGAGTGAACGACATGAGTGAGCGCCCAGGCTAATGCGGTTTTGGAGATTATCTTCTCCGCTCTGACGGCGACGAGAACCTTGTTGGAGACGGTGGCGGTGGCGGCGCTGTGCCTGGCGCTTCTGGAACCCACAGTTTCCTCTCTTAGCATTGGTGGTTGAGTGTGGAAGATGGATGAGGGAAGGTTTGGGTTTGGATCGTCTGGTCCTCACGTATGCATTGCGTTGGGTGCGTGTGAGTGAGCTTGATCGTTGCATTATTTTGCGGAGTTAACTCGAAGCCCATGTCTCCAACTGGCATGTCCCAACCCTGGTTCGGTTAACCTAACCAGAGTTAAGAGAATCGGGTAGTTGTTTGTTAGTAGTTACTTGCGAGGGGCCTGGTGGTGAGGCTGGTGTGTTATGTCTTGTCTTTGTGAAGTGGCAGAAAGGAAATTCTACGCCATCTCATAAATAAATAAATGTCAAAAACTTATTTCTCCTTAAATGTTTTTTACCAAAATATGTAATTATAATTATTATTTTTACATATCAAAGATATAATCAGTATTTTTTTTATATGAGAATTTTATAGATGATGAACCTACACGAGACTAGTAAATCTTCTAAGAGCTTATACATGTGTATATTTATTATCTTTTCACTTTTTTGAATATTTAAATATATTTACATACTAGACATATTTTATGCATATTTTTTTTGGATATTACATTTATGGTATTAAAGTATATTATATTTAATATTGACTTTCGAGAGGTGGATTTATTATGTTTCGTTTTGTGTGGTGCTATGTGATGGATTAAGAAAAATAGTTAGAAATTTCTCAATGATTTAAGAAAGTTAATTATAAATTTCTAACTATTTTTTTAACTTTTCATATTAATCTATTTTTAGTATAACTAATATTTTGTTATGAGTGTTTTATATGATAAATGTGTGTTTAATTAAATTTTATAAAAAATTATTATTTTAAGTTAGAATTTACATTATTATTTAACATTAATAACTATTTTGCATGTATAACTTATATACATATCCGTCATAAAGTCGAGAATGTATACAACTAGGAACGACGGTCAGTATTTTATAATTGGGCTCTAATTACCATCAATGACAATTATGAGTATAACAATCAATTCAATGAGTTTTAATTATCGAGTGGCTATTTATAAGTTATAACGATTATTATAAGGTCAACCTAAGAGTCACTATTTAAAGAACATATAAATAGAAATTCTCAAGGAAATACATCTTATCTTATTCAATATGTTCCATATACTTATATAATTATACTTAACACATATATTATCATCATTTTGTGTTCTTATTGACTTGAGTATCAAATAGTCTTCTTCAGACGAATCTCCTCCTTCAACTATAGACCAACGTGAGGAATATCAAAATCCACACCAAAGCATTCTCTGAATTCATCTCCGGTAAGAACAACTTATATATTAAACATAAAGTAAACAACGTGTATTATGAAATTGTTTTAATTATTGGTATTTTTAATATAAAACATTCAAATTAAATTTAGTGATAAAGATAAAACAACTTAAAATAAATAAATTATTAAGAAAATTAACTATCTAGATGGAAAAGAAAAACTGATAATTAAAATTATCTTAGTTAACTGGGAGAATGTTTTTTAAAATACATATTTAAACTAAAATAAAAAAAATAATTAAAATACTTTTTAAAAATAAGTTATTTTAATTTAAATTTGAATGTGTTTTTAATCGTTCAAATTTGGACTCGTTTTAGTTTTATAAATTACAAAATTTAGTACTTTAATTAAAAAAAAAATGATTTGTTTCCCTCAACACCAACACTATTATACTTCTTGCTGATGTGATTGATAACAACAATGTCAGCATACATGTATTATGTGGAAATATTTTATACTTAAATATACTTTTTAATCATCAAATTTTAGACCTGCGATACAACGCAACTTTAAACTTCCAATATTGAGATTATTGAATAATGTTTTAAGATAAATTTATTAATAATCTAAAACTATCAAAATCTAGTGAAGTAAAGAAAAATACTGTATTTATATATTTTAATCACAACGGTAAGGACTTGTGTTTTTTAGTAATAAATAAGTGTATGAAATAATTTATAAATGACAATAAAAATTAATATATATATATATATATATATATATATATATATATATGTTTAGTTTAAATATAATTTAAGATATGTAAACAAGGTTATGTTAAATAATGTTGGGAGTGAGGATAGGAATAAAGAATAGGTGTAGTAATCTCGTTGGGCCTTTAGAATCGAAATATAAAACAAAAATAGAAAGAGAGGTGAAGTTATCATAACCATGGGCTGCGAGCAGCAATTCTGACTAACCTTTCCTTCTTAGAAGGTTGCATGAGTGAGAGACTGTTTCTTCCTGCACTTCCATACCTTCTTCTCTCACCATCATAAATTTTTGAATTTTCAAAAATGTCCCTCTATAATATTTTGGATTACGTGATCCGGAAGTTATTTTTTAAATTTGTATTTAGCTTCCGGATTATGTATCCAGAAGTCTTTTTTTAGATGCATGCTTACTTTTCTGATTACATAATTTGGAAGTCTTATTTAGCTTTCGGGTTATGTAATCCGGAGGTCTTTTTTCAAATAAGTTTCCAGATTAGATAATTTGGAAACTACTCTATTAGGTCACACAAGAAGAATAAAAATGTATTTTCATATTGTGTATGGAGATGTCGGAAGAAGATACGGAGGTGCAGGAAGAAATAGTTTGAGTGGGATGTTGAGGTAGTGGGAATTTTTTTTTGGGTTTGTTTGGATATTATTTTTCCATCATCTTTATTGATTTCGAGGAAATTAAAGGTAAGATAAGTTAATTTTATTCTAAATTTTCAATACGATAACGAGTGAGTGGTTTTGGATTTGTAAGTGCTTTTAGCCAAATATCATACATAAATAATATATTCTCATTATTTTTTTATAATAGGTAATATACTTATCAATATTATTTTGATGTCAATAATTTTAGTGTTTTTGGTAAGTAATGGATGTGTTTGGTTATTATTGTTAAATAATTAATATGAATTATTTTTCTATATTAGCTTATCATGTTTATTTATAGTTTTTTGAAACTATGATAGTTGTGTGTGGATACATAAGGATAATTGTGTATGTTGAAGGTATTCTTAAATGCAACACTACTAGTGTTGTCCTTGTTTTAGGTTTTGAAATTTTTTAAATTTCAATCTTTTGAAAAACATGTAATTGTGTATTTTATTTTTTCTTAATATATATATATATATATATATATATATACACATTAATGATGTAATTGAAATAACGATAGTGAAATTGTTACAACAACTATTATATTTTATTTGAAAAATAGAAACTCATCAATATTTCATTCATGACAATGTGATAAAGAACATAAAAGGTAACAAAAAAGAATTAATTATTTTAGGGATATGTATTATTGTTTATATGGTTATTATTAAGTAAGTGAAGAAGAGTAAAATGTCATGAGTGGTCTGAGATCTCTCTCTAAGTTTTAGAAATTAAAAAAGAATTTTTAATTAAATAAGTAAAAGAAAAATAATCTAAACTTGAATAACTAAAGTATATTTATTAAGCTTATTTTATAATATAGAGACGTGATAATAGATTTTCAGCTTAAAATAAGAAGTTATTGTCAAATGAAGGTTTTAGCATTTTAATATGACAATTAGATAAAAAAGTGATCACAAACGAATTATAATGATATTTTAAAATGTATTATTATTATTATTATTTTACAAAATGTTATTATTTATTATTAATATTTTATATTTCATCAATTTTTAAAATATGTAATGGTGGGGTATCCACATGCTATGTTCCAGAAGATTTTTTTGCTTAGTGAACCTGTTGAAGATATTTGCAGATGGATCTTTATTTAATGTTGTTTCGCCTTTTTCATGTAATAGAATGCTATTTTGCCACCGGATATTTAATAGATTGTGAAATTTAAAATATAATGGTTCGATGGAAAAAAATAAAAATAATATATATATATATATATATATATAGTCTAACTTTACGAAAAAAAATTGAGTAATTAACAACACTAAAAAAAATATTAAATAAAAAACAATTAATTATTATATTAATTAAATTAAATATTATCTTAAAATTTTTAAAAATTATTAATATTTTGAAATTATTTTTATTATTAATAAATAATTTTAAATTAATATTTAATTAACTACCAATTTTTTTTTAAATTTTTTTAATAGTTAACTAAATAATAATTTAAAAATTATTTATTAATAATAAAAATATTTTAGATATTTTGATTTTTAAAATAGTATTCAATTTAATTATATAATAATTAATTATTTTTGTTTCTATAATTATTTTCTATGTAATAAATTTTTGTGTGAAATAAATAAATTAAACTTAATAAATAAATCACATTACAATTAAAATTCAAGAGTAATTTTTTCATTGAAAATGTAACCCAAAACGTGAGAATTTCTCCTTTGTGATTTTTGTAATAATAAAAGTTTTATATTTATTGATTTCTAAATCTTAATATATTTACAAATTAAATGCATACGACTAACACATATTCATTAAAATACTATTAAGACTTTATATTACTATTAGGATCAGATTTAATTTAATATATAATAATTTTATTTACTAGAGTATTACTCGTAAAATGTTGATTTATGTATTAAAGATTTCTTTTGTCAATATTTATCTATTATTGATATTTAAATATGATATATCATTAAAATAAATAAATAAACATGATTTGAATAAATTAAATTTTGATTTACAAACAATTTAAAATAACATTAAAAATATTCAAATATAGCAAAAACATGTTTAAACATATTAGAAACAAAGTGTGAGAAAGAACAGGTATTCACATGCAGAAGAGAAAATGAAAGAGGCATTGTGACAATCCTTTTCGGCACCATTGGTGTTACCATGTGGTCGCAGTTATGACATAATGAATGATTATCATCGACCAAGGACCACGTTTGTGTTGTCACAACTTCCTGCTCCTTCTATGGACCATGTTCGACACAACCATATTACTGTTGTAATTTATGTATTAAACTTTATGCTCATTTTCAATATAACTTTTATAATAGTAATACTTTATAAATTTCGAGATAAATATAACTATATTTAGATATTTATTTCTCTACTCTTACTTAAAGAATTTTTAGTGTATATTATATTATAATATTATAACATCTACGTCATCATTAATTGATTATTTGTAGTAAAAAAATATTTGTAGTCAAAATACTAATGACTATTTGTAATAAAAAAAATTATTAAAATAAGTTTTTATTAGTGATAATGAATTTTTAATGTATACTATATTATAATATTATAACATCTACGTCACTCATTAGTCAAGATGAAATATCTTAACATACTAGTAGTCTACACTGAAAATATGTTTGTCACATAAAAAAACAAATAATGACTCATTCCAACCGTTTTCTTACTACAAGATGAAATATCTTAACATATTAATAGTCTATATTGAAAATTTGTTTGCCACATAAAAAAAAATTAATAATAACTCATTCTAATAATTTTCTAAATACAAGTATTAAAAAAAATCTAAAATTTGATTTAAAAATAAAAATCAATATCGTGTGAAAAAAAAATTAACCTTTATTTAAATAGAGTAGGATTTTGACATATGACAACAAAATCTAAGATCATATAAATCAAATTTTATCAAAATTCTAATCAATGTAGAGCTTTGGACATATCATTAACATTTGAATAAAGACTTGTGAAATTGCTTGTACGTAATTTGTGAAAACGAGGTTGGAAAATGCCAAATCAAACCAAACCAAACACATTTTCAGAATAAGTATCATTTAACTAATATCAAAGGCTAAGTTTCATGAATAAAAATTATGTCTGAGAAAGTGATTTCAAATAAATCACTACTTTTTGTTAATTTCCGGAACTAACGTTGATATTAATTTGTAGCCACTTGATATTATCTTTAAATGTCAATTTATGATAGCTTTAAAAATAAGATAACCCGATTAAAAATTATTTACAAAACTAAAATCTTAATTAAAATAATTAATTCAGATATTTATTTAAAAACTCTAAACTAGTTCAACAATATCTACTTTGTAATTTAACCTGTATTGTATTTTACACCTATGCATACATTTTTTTTTTCAAAACATATACACCATAATTTGAACTTATCCCTATTTTAAAAAATGCTCTCTTATGGATCTTATGGATGGTGAAATGTTAAAAATATCTTCATTTGAGATTTAAAAATCAATTTAACTTTTGTCTTTCTTCTTCACTTCATCTTCTTCCATCGCTCTCCACTCTAATTTTTGTGTTTGTGTGTGAAAGTCCATAAGAGAATAATTGACCACTTAAAATTTTTCTCTAATGTCATGTTTTCGGTGTTTGAAGAAGTTTATTTTTTTTATATTTTTCTTTGTTATTGTTGTTGCTTGTTTACTCCAACACAGTTGATCTAAAATATTTTCGAATTGTACAATCCAAAATAGATTTGAAAGTTTTTGTACATTTTAAAATCTATACTCTCGAGTGTGTTAATACATTCCAGATTATGCATTACAAAATTTATTTGTTTTAGGTGAAGAATCTCAAAATGAAGTTAGATAGGGACAACGATGTCGATTCGTAAAAAAGATTGGGAACATGCTTTCACTAAAATTGAGGCAAATGTGTTGTCAATAGTTGTAGGATGACATGATAAGCATAAAGGATTTGGTTGTGGACCTTCTCATACATCCTTACTAGTGAGTTATGTTGACCACGTGACCTTAAGACTTCAGGAGTGTAAGGTTTGAGGAAATTGAAGTTGGTCTATCATGAACATAAGTTAAGTAAATTTGGGATCCCTTATTTTCAAATTAAGGTTGCGATGCTTAACATCGAGTTGTTGTCACTGTGCAACATTAGCCATGAGACCATTGATAAGTATCTCATTATGTGACAATTTTGTTTATATGTGACATTGGATTTCACATCAACGTTATCGATATTGGTTAAACTCCTTGGGGTAGAGTTTGATTATGTCATGACAAAGTTGAGGTAATATTGTGGAGCACACGTCAGACTCATTTAGTTGCACGAGGTGTACAAAGGAGTGCATCATCCGAAAAAAATGTGAGTTACAATTCAGGATTATTTGTTGCCTTTTGTTAGTTGTACAATATTCGTTGATAAAAGTGCACCATATGTTGCTTGTCGTACTTGACATTGTTCATTAATCTAAAATTTTGTGGTACTTATAGTTTATTAAAATGAATTTTAATTTTAACTCAATTTTATAAAACTTAGATCTAAGATGATACTTATACTCACTTATATATTACGAATAAGTTTTATTTCATATGAAATGTCTAATAATAAAAAAAATATTAACTCAATATAATAACAAATGTTTTATTATTATATGATAAATTTTGATCAAGCTCATAACATCTTTCGAAGGTGAATGTGACCAAACAATGGATTAAATTATTCCATCCATGAAATATTTTTATTATCTTAAATTAAATGCATCTTAACTCTTCATTTCCTTCATCAACGAACCATGTTGTGGTTACTGTTCTTTGTAAGTTCATTTAGGCTTAATTAAAAAAGAAAACGAAAAACCAACTTAGAATTGATTGATCATTTATTATTATTTCACTCTAAAATTCATGATTTTCTTAAAAAAATAGTATTATAATTACTAGAGTTTTATGGATTGTCCTCCTAACATTCCTATCTTCAATTTATAAATCCCAAAAAGAAATTATAAATCATTGATTCGTGACAGAACTAGCACTATGGTGGGCCTTTTACTTTTTCATTTTTGGTACTCAGCAAAAGATGGTTGAAAAATGGAGCAGATCCGAAAAACAGATTTCGGCCCACGACAAAAGTGTTCAATTGGGCTGGGCCACACATACACTTTTTATATACCTACAGAAAGAGACTTTCTAACAAAGAAAAAAGGAAAACTTAATATTACGTTATCATCTATCAATATTTTTTTAATTTTTAAAAAAAAATTACGCCATTTAAATTTATAAATTATAGTATATTTCATAGCATTTAATGTAATTTCTCTTTAAATAAATTTTCAACATCTAGTATTTTTTTTTTCACGTTTTTAGAATTGAGTGCAAATTCATAGATCAAAAGTCAGAGGTAGGACCACATGGGTGGGCCTTCAACTTTTTCAGTTTTATACAACATAAGAGATTGTTCTTACAATATCATATGATTAAAAATTTGTCCAAATCAAAAAACTGAACTTCGGCCCACAAGAAAAGTCTTCTAAATGGGCCACATTGAACAGAACTACACCTTTTCACAAAGCACTGCGGAAAAGGAAAAGGTAACACCCAGTGCCTGTTGTTTATTAACCTTTTGTTTTTTTATTTCAGATTATGCCATTTTTTCAGATTTTTTTTTTATTTCAGAAAAAATAACTTTAAACAATCAGTAGGGTTTGTACAACCGAGACTCTGACTTAGCATTCAATCCAAGTCGGACGACACAATCAAAATTGTTACATCTAAACAGGATTAACTATTCTAATCAACGATCAAGTACTAGTTATTGCACCCCTAAACATGACTCAACTCCTTAATCCGGTCCAATAGTAAAAGGGCCAATGATAATCATATAAATAGGCACAATTTCCAAGAATTAGGTATGTCATCATACAGTATTAAAAGCACCGAATACTGAATTCTTACTTGATCGTCGGAATACCTTTTGCAGGTACCATCCGAGTCCGAAGCTAGAAAAAGGAGGAACGGAAAAGTGAGGAGTTCGTTTTGAGAAGGAAGCGAAGAAGAGTTGACCGACCGACCGAGAAATGTTCAAATCATTCTCTTGATCCAACTCCGTTCGAGAATATATATATATATATATATATTAAATATTTATAAAAACATAATGATTTTTTTTTATTAGTTTATAGGATGAAGTTTGAGAGTGATTGTTTATATGAATATTAAACTCTTTAAAATCCATATTAAAAGAATTAATGAGATCTGATAAAAAAAATTCATTTTAAGAAGAACATGTGTTCTACATTGATGATGGTTGGAAATGAAACATCAAACGAGTATAAAATAAATTATAAATCGTTCTGATGATATACTAATAAGTAAATTTAAAGTGTAATTTAATTTTATAAAATCGATTTATAAAATAAAATTTAAAACCTTATATATTATAAAATATATTATTTTTAATTGATACGAGTTCTTCTATTGAAAAAATGTAAGAAAGAAAAGTTGGTATTGATAGAGTAATTTTGGTTAGAAAATTAAGGTGAGTTGAAACAAAATGTAAGAGTAAGTTTTATATTTATATTAGAATTGGGATTGAAAGAGGGAGATGATACATATAAGAAGGAAAAAGTTTGGAAGATGAATTTGTAAAAGTGAATTAACCTAGGTGAGGACGTATGTGGTACAGATATGATGAGAAGGATGGTACGATGAAAACATGACCCACCTGTCTCATATCACCATCCTCAAATGGGTCCTATTTTGCCTAACTATAACCCATGCTCCATGCCTTCAAACAACCATAATTCTATTTTTATTTTTCATGATGTTCTGTTCTATAGCTTGCACAGAAAATGACATCAAAGACAATGCCTCAAAACTCTTTGGACTCAAGCACATGTTCTCTAGCAAAATCCATTTATCCCATTCCTCATCTCTCTCCCAAACATATACACACACTTACACTTCACCAATCCAAATCATTCCCATAGAATAATTCCTCATCTCTTCATCAATTCCCTCCCCACATGTTAGCACTAGCCACTACTTTGTTCCAATGACAAGGAAAGGGGTGTGCTCAGCTCGTTATTTAACCTAATTTTTCAACTTTTTCTTTACTTTTTTTCCCTACAATAGAAACCAATTTCAGTGACAAAAAATAATTAGTTACTATATTGACAAAATTAGATACTAAAAAAATTATTCGTATCTAAATTAGTTTATATTATTGATATATATTAGATACCAAAGTTTTAGATACCAACTTCAGAAATTGGTAGCTAAAACTTAGGTAGCTAACTAGATACCAATTTAGAAACTATTGAAACTAATTTAGATATCAATAATTTTTTGTAGTCTCTAAAAGAGTATGCAATCTAGTCAGTATAGAAACTAATAATTTTTTGTCTCTAAAGTTGGTTTCTATTTAATGATTCTGAAGGAGAGTTTAGGGTTTCAACACTTTAAAAGAGTTATCTCTCTGGATGATTCTGGGTGGTCTTTTTGCCAAATGGGTCTTCCAAGGCTGAATTCAAGGTCAAGCATTCCCTCGGAAAGTGACAAAGTGGTGGAATCCAAGCCTCCAACACCATAACTGAGACCATTATTCACCTGTTTATAAAAATTATTAACCCTTGTGAGTGACATAAGCCATTTACAGAATATTCACAATGCATGCAAGAAAACTACAAGAAGCCACATGCTACATCCATTTGTGTCACAGCTTACCATGCTTTCACTTCCCTTGAGGTCAGAACACGTCAAACCCATCTCTGCATCTTGTCTACTATTGTTTGTTTTTGTCTCTATCTGTGTCCTGAAAAGTGGAAGAACAAAATTAATGCTGAAAGCTGAACATCTTCTACTTAATTAATGAAAATGGTACTTTCTTTAAACAAAACTCCAAATCCAAAGTCCCAAAATCCAATTCCTTAATGTATACAAGTCCAAACGCCATTGCTATACCAGTTCATGTGATTGCCTTTTGCAGATGAGATGCCATGTGATGCACCAATTAACGGTCAACATCCAAAACTTTCAATTTTCCTAGGAATTAATTGAGATGTTGAAACTATCTGTGATCTTATTCGGAAATGGAAAGAAGTGAAATCTCAACATGCAACCCTCGTTATTAATAGAGGAACAATTTTTGTCTGCAATCTCAGTTTTGGTAGTGAAACATAACCAAATATTTTACCACATATCACACAAGTGAATGAAGCTGAATTTCTTGATAACTCGTTCATGTGCGTGACAAAAATAAATGGATTAGTTGTTCCACGACCAATTAAGGATCTCACAAGGTTTTTATCTTAGAGATGTTTCAATGTTTATGCAATAATTTTCTTTTGAAAAAATGTGGCTAAACCTTTTGTTGTGCATTGGGATGAATAATATGAAAGCATTATATATTAAGAATGGACGTAGAAAATGACCAGCCTCATACCTACCTATAGAAACCCTAGGTTTTACTCGTCAAAATCTATGCACAGGTTATAAAGCTGTCGTTATAGAAGCTTGTAATAAAAAAAAAGATAAGCAAAAAGCCAACGACACACGTGAATTAAAAAAGGGTTTGGTAAATAAAGTCTTACCAACGCCAAACATTTATTAAGGAATGATAAACGTAAACTTTTAATTATAAGGGATGTATAAAAATTAGAAAAATATTATCTTTACACTCACTTTATCTTATATCTTTCACTTTATTTCTCTTTTCGTTTTACTTTAAGTTTTTCATTTATTATATATATATATATATATATATGAGTTCTTCTTTCAATTATTTACTTTCACGTGTACCCCTTAAAATGAGGTATGAGTATCATTATTCTAAAAAGTTCAGAAGAAAAGAAAATAAACAAAAGGGTCAAACAAAAGGAATTTTTGAAAAATCGTGCATATATATATATAATGATACATTAACAAACTATAACTTTTAATACTTTTTATATCATTTAATTATATATATATATATATATATTTATTTTTAAACACATCACTTTAAAAATTTATATAAGATTAAGAATCGTCAAGTATCATTTTTCATACATTATACTATGACATTAGCATAGGTAGCTTTTAATGGCCCAGAAGTTGAATCAATATTAGTCAATAAGTCAACATTACTTTCACATTAATTTGTATAGAGAAAAAAAAGTATGGTGTGAATGAAAAGTGAAAGCACAGAAATTAAAAATGGTTTATGAATTAATGCAAAAGCTGAATGAATCACCTGTGGGAAGTTTGAATGGGGTGTGGTAGATTGGGTGAGGGTGCATGCAGATGAAGTATGTTAATCCCTGGCCTTGGATTCAATAGTCCAATATCATGACCTGCAATATTCATCAACAATAGAGGCATTGCTCTTCCTTTATCAGACACCACAGCTTAATAATTCAGTTGAGGACTTTGAAGCCAAAGAGGGTTTTGTTTTTAACGGGGAACAGTACTAGAAGCAAATCATAGAGTTTTCTGTCACACCCGAATCACCAAAGATCTCAAACAAAGAGAATAATAATGATGATAATAATGGAAGAAGAAACGCAAAAAGGGTCCTTCAGAAGGAACACAACACTCCAATTCAATTACCTGTGCTGCCTTTGTCAGTGCTCTTCACTGTTCTATACATCTGCATGAACACCCCGCAAAAAATAATATCAGAAGAAAAGTCCACAAGGCTAAGATTGCATTACATAATCTAGATACCCCTTTTGTCCCTACTCCTTGGTTCTACCTTCCCCACTACTAGAGGCAACCTAAAACGACCAACAATGCTCCTTTTTTCCCTTTCTCTTTTGTTCTGTCTAGTCAGAAACTGATTCAAAGAGGAAGAATAAGAACTTCACTCATTCAGCTTAAAGACTATTATGTGGTTAAGGAGGTTCGATATCAGTCCTTGCAGAATTCCTAGAAAAACTGTTTGATAATTTTTTTATAAGGATTAAAAAAAAAACTCAAAGACTATGGAGAAATATAATGGGGAGAGAGATAGTACATATATGGGAATGAATAGAAACTACCCCACCTGCAAGTGACTCTTGACGTGTGCTAGGGTTAGATCCTTAACATTCATTAACTCTAACACAGACTTCGGAGTTGCTCCTGCAAGTGTGACAAGACAAACTCAAGATTAGACATAACCTAGAATATATCTATATCTATGTATATTTATACATATGCTTTATCTCACCACCATCACCTTTTGCATACAATAATAACAAGTTCTCAAACTTGAGTATAAGAATAAGGTATCACTAAGGAGATTAGATTAGAAGATAAGAGTCTTTTATATAAAAGTTGAGTTATAAAAAAAACTCTCAAACTATACTCACACGTATAATGTAATTAGACCATGGCTTATAGAACATTATTTTCCAATGGGTTTTCAAATAATTAAAGAAAAAAGCGTTTTTGCCCAAATTTAGAGACGGTTTCTCTTCACTGATTTTGGAATCTGCTAAATTTTGGATTTTGAAAGACTTACTTTCATGGCCGCCAAGAAGCTGAACCGCGTGAACAAAATGGGCATGGAGGGTGGTGGTCCATCTCATCCTGGGAGCCCTGACGCTTCTTTTGACGCCATTGACGACTCTCGCAGTTCGTTTGAAATCGCGGCCATAGATGTGAGGTTGAAGGTGGTGGTGGTGGTGGTGGTTGAAGCTTCTCGTGTCACCTTGAACCTGACGGCGAGGATTCAAATCCGCGGTTCCAAAGCCTAACTTCAACGACGGCTCACGGTGGTGACCAAGGTTGTGGAACTCGTGGCTCAAATCACTTCCTCCGCTGCTCCCGGAATCAGAAGTTGAGCACATGTCGTTGTGAATCGCTTTGCTGAAGCCCCCCAGTTCCTTCACCTCACAAATATCTGAAACGGAGGGAGGACTTATGTTCAAGGAGAGGTCTGGCTCCGACAATAAAGTTTGCATTAACGTGTGTGAATTGGTGAACATAGAGAAATATGGTTATGGTAGAGAGAAAGTGAAGAATAGAGAAGATCTAAGTGTGTTCAGGTGGTGAAATAGAAGAAGGAAAAGGCAGAAGGGGAGAGAGTTAAGAGATAAAGTGGAGAAGCAAATATAGTAAGAGATGGAATTGAAGAAGTTGAAAAGAAGGGTTTAAGGGTGTGATTATATGATGAGTGACTTATGATTTGTGATGGTGTGGTGATAGGCTTTTAGTATAGGATCCACTAGGGTTGAAGGAAGACCATTTAAAAGGTGAGAGAGAGAGAGAGAGAAAGAGAGTAATTAATTTCCAGGGACTACTTGTCACAACTAGTCAGATAAAAAAATAGGAGAAAGAGAAAAGATCAGAGTTTTTTGGGGATGCTGGTTTGAACCAAAAGTTAGTGAAAAGGGGTAGCAGTTATTTATGGAACATCAAAGTAGTACTGTGGAGAGAGGAGGTTTGAATGGGATGAGATGAGAGAGAAGCTGAAGGGAAAGAGTATGGTTTGGTTTCATTTATCCCTAACTGAGTTATAAGCTGTATAATAATAACTAAGATGAAAGGTTTAGTAAGAAAAAGAAGAAAGAAATGATGGTGCAGGGATGAAATGGTGGTTCTTGGCAGGAATATGGTTGAATTTCGAGAAAAACAAAAGGGGTACTATTGAATGGAATATTGGAATGGAAAATGAGTGTGTAGTTTAAGATGATGGATCGCGACCTGTTAAAATTCCCTGCTCTTTTTGTTTCTATCAGGGTTTAATTCATCTCTTTTAATAATGCATTTTTCTTCAATTGGAATATTCCTCTTTTATTATGAACGAGGATTCACTGCCACTCCAAAAATATCTCTCTCTCTTTCTCTCTGTGTTACGTGCAGATGTATATTGGTGCCATTAAACCTCATCGTTTTCTACCTATAACTATAGCTTTGGGACACCCTCACCAAGCTATATAGCTTCACTCCATATGCTCAACCTTCTCCATATATAGTCACAGGAAAATGACTCTTTCTCTATGTGCATTTTCCAAACCATCTCCATAAAAATTAATCAACACTTACAACTCTAACTCAAACTATTCTCAAACATGTTTTTTAGACAATGTTACTGCTGGATTCTGCAGAATTTTGCTGCATATCTACACCACTAAAAAGCACTTATGGATGTGACAAAAAGCTTAGTTTTTTTCTTGCTAAGTATTAGAATGTAGTTAAGTACTTAAAAGTTCTTTGAAATTTGTATAAGGGTTTTATTTCATTTAATTTTTGCTGATAAAAAAACTCCTTTTAAATGTCAAGTTTATGAACAACATGTCATTTTCATACATTTCTTAAGAGACAACAAATATATATATATATATATATATATATATATATATATATATATAGGTCGAGCTGTACACGTGCGAAGGTGCTAGTGTTGAAGTGAAGAAAATTGTTGGAGGTGAGAAAAAAGGTTGAAAGAATTAAGGAAAGGAATATATATGTATATGTGTGTGTGTCTGTGAGAAAGAGAGAGAGTGTGTGTATGAGTATGGACTGTGTAGGTGAGAGCAGGTCGCAGACCCACAACCACATGCAGAAGCAAAGAACATGCTGATGACACCCTCAAGTATGTTGTGGAAATTTATCTCTTATTTATCAAAAATAGATAAAATTTATCAAAATGGGTAAATCAAGATGTCACGACTTTATTTTAAAGAAGTCGTATCAAGTTAGCACAATCAATGTATTTAAACTGAAATCGTATCATCTTGACACGATTTTAATATAATCAAATTTTAACTAAAGTCATGTCAAGTTAACACGATTTACACATTTTAGTTATTTTTAAAGAATTTATTAGTTTCGATAAATAAAAAATAAAATTGTACCACATTACTAAAATATATGTATTGTCTCGTCTCTCACCACATTATTCTAACACTAACATTGAGAAAAATGTTTCTTTGACACTCTAAAAAAAATTACACCTCATAATGTTTTTACACCTAAAAAATAGAATTATGAGTTATTTTAGTAAAATTTAGAGGTATATGAGGATTATTGAATTACAAGTAGGGAAGTGAGTGTTGAATGGAGCATAGGAGGAAGTGGAAGTGGGAATTGTATAAAGAAGTTCATTCGTTCCAACGTTAACGTTAAGAATTTCAACGCTAGCATTTGTCTAATTATGTACCATATAATCCTCTTCTCCAATATTCCCTCTCCGTGTTCAAATATTCCATGTCTTATGTCCAACACTACCTTTACCTTAAGCAACTCACCTCTCTTCTTTCTACTTCCAACATCATTAAAAAAATACAACATCATCTTTTCTTATCACAAATCAAATCTCTCCTCTACAATAATCTAACTATCTATCACATCAACCCCTCTTAGAACAACTCCTATGTTGTCATGTTCACTGATAAAACATAATTATAGATTCAAATTAGATTTATGTATAAGAAGAAAAAAAACATGATAACAAATTCAGTCAAATGGGATGAAATTCAATCAAATTAGATGCAACCCTGCAATATTTATATAATAATTGATTGATTCATTTCTCTTATTTATTTTAAATATCTTTCAAATACTTAATTCAGACGCAAAAAGTCTAGAAATACATATCAATCTCATAGAGGGTATTCACTCAATTCTCATACTCACTTATGTAATTATAATTTCTTTTGCTACTTGAGCGTCGGATAATTTTTTTTCTCCTCTATAACCTTGACAGTCATATTTAGAAGTCACTTTTGCTGATCAAGAAAAGAAAATCTCGAAGTCACAACTCGGTTTGTTAAGCAAACTACCTTTCCTCGCCTTTAAGAGATCTACACTCCATAGAACAATAACTAAAACGAAGCATGTAAACATAACTACAGTTATTAGAAATCTCACATCAACTAGAGATTAAGACATTTCATAGTTTATAAGTGGTGCAAACCTCATCTTATAAGTTGGTTTTATAAGATTGAGTTAAACTTAAAGTTTACTTCTTAATTTGGTTCAAATATCACATGACTTGTCATCACAGAGTATCTCACGAACATAGTGAGCGAGATGAAAAGAGTTTTATATATATTGTAGCATAGAGTAGTTTTGAAATGAAGAATGGTCCTTGGAAGAAGATAGGTAGATTTCATGCCTAGGAAGTAGATGTTTGTGGAGAAAATGAAAGAAGGTGGAATAGCATATTCGTGGGCGTAAAGAAGGGTAGGGTCACGTGAGTTATGGGCGTGAGGTTGTGTAGGCAATAGGGTCTTCTTATTGCTAATATTTGTTCTCTTCTTTTGGTCTTATTCTCCTCTTCTCTTCTTCTTCTTCTCTTCCTATGACTCCAAAACTTTAATAACATTTATGACCCTTCTTTTCTTTATTCCTCTCATTAATGTGCCAACAACATCACACCAATTTCTTAATCCATTTCTTAATACATTGGTCAGCGCCTCATGCGCTCTAGATTCTCCGGGAAATTCAACTTTCCCTTTTCTTTATCATTTTTCTATGCTCATCTTTCTCATTCCAACTATTCAACAATAACCTTCTCATCATATCTTTTTTATTATTCATTCAAACAAAATAAGTGCATCTCAAGCAAGAACAGACATCATGTTACACACTTTGTAGGTTGTGTGTATAGGAAATGAAAATTGCTGTGTTTCTCGTGATTTACTTTAATGGATGCTTGTGTTTTACTATTTTTTCCCAACCTAACTCGTATGTGGAATGCTATATCACTATTTTTCATTCATTCATGCAAACACATGTGCGCTGCTACACCACTACCTACACTACTTGATTAGATGTGTCATAAAAACCATATAAAAAAAAAAGGTTTTGTCAAAGGAAAAAAAGAGAATAAGAACAACTTTGTGCACTTATACTGTATTCTAAAATAAGTTTTTTTTCAGAAAAAAAATATAAATAAATAAAATGGTACTTGAGGTATCTCAACCCATATACAAATAGTCAACTTACACAAATAAATCCACAAAAATATTCATCCAAAATTATCATAAACTTACACAATTTTCCATTTACATTTCACCTGTGTAGCAGCAAATATATGAGACACATATGACTGACACAACAACAGAAAAAGACTCGACGGAGAAAAAAAAATATCATCTCCTTCATAATTAGGGTTTAATAAGGTAATGAAGCCCGAAATGCTAGTTGACCATTTTTATATGATGAAATACTAGTTTTCTATCATGTATAAAGGTTTTAAAAAATTATATTGGTCGATCTATTCCTTAAATGATTAATTTTTATCTAGTTTTTCTGAAATTGATACAATTAGGTTGAAGTAAAATATTTAATAAATTGAAAATATTTTTATAAAATATTGTTAATTGACATTATTAATTTGAACATGAAGACATTCATAGTTAATGAATTATATATATATACCATTTTGCAATGATTGTATGGAAATGTTTAGAATATGTTTAAACAACATGAAACTACTACATTAAGAAAAACATTGTGATTTGAATACTATTTGTATATTTTTTGAAATAGAAATTAGGTATGATGATTTGCCCTAAGAAAAGGATAGTAGAATATTGAAGGGAAAGATGAGTAAAACTCGAGATTTGAGCATTGATTGGATGGTATTTAATCCTAATAGGAATTGTGTATTAGTGGATGAGAAGAATATTAGCTTCCTCATGGTTATTCGCGAGATCGGAATACAGCCATACAAGCATGTGTTGCTTCGAAATTAGGGTTTCATCTTCCCCTAGTTCATCTACTTTGAGTATCAAAGAAACGACAAAAAAGAAAGCAAGGAATCACCGAAATCAACGCCGTTTAGGCTCATGTGCTCCACGACATTACATGGTCCATAACTCCATATACTCATATAACAATTATTTATTATTCACACTTCACTTCTTACATAATCATAATTAATTAACCAATAATAAACACTAAACTACTATTTTTTTATATATTAGGAGTTGGGTTTTCAACCAAAGCCTTCAACAAATTCTTTGTGTCATTTTGTAAAGTGTGTGACAGCTTTTAGGCCACACTTGCTGCCAAATGCCAAATCCTCAATCAACATTAATCAATCATGGGATAATAATTCACTAATTACTCAAAACTCAGGTCAAAAACTACAAACAATAACAAACCTGTTTGACCTTATGTGTCATTTTCATATTTTTTTTAAATTGATTGTTTTGTGTTTCCTTTTTTTCTTTTCAATATAATTCATTTTAGTATTATATAAGAAAAACATTGACAGAGAATGAATAAATAAATAGATTTTGAATATTTAAGGGATCAAACACAAAGACCATCTCGTCACAAAACATCAAACAAAAAGATCATTTGGTCACAAAAAAACAACAAAGAGGATAATGCATATCAATTGAAGTAACATGTATTATCAAGTTTGTTTTTTAATCCAGGTTTTTATAGTTTTGAGTAGGTTGGTTTTGTGGTGTTATTCTTATTAGATGTTCCTGTTAGATTTGAGTTGGTAGCTTTTGGTAAGTTTATAGGATTTCTCTTTTGAAAAAAAATGATTTTGTAAAAGAGTTGGACCACTCCTGCAGTTACTACTAGGGTAAATTTGGAAAGGCGGGGGGTGGTGGTAGGGAATTTGGTGTGTGGTTTGTGTGGGAAGGTGGAAGAGTCGTCCAGTCATTTATTTTTCGTCTGCGAGTTTACCTGACGGGTGTGGTGTCTTTGTTTTGAGTGGCTTGGAGTGTCGTTTGTTATTCACAAGGACCCTTTGGTAAACTTCCAACAATTCAGGTTGTGTTCGGCTTCTGATGTGGTTAATGACGTTTGGGGGGTGATTTGGGTTGGTGTTGTGAGTGAAATTTGGAAACAAAGAACTCAGTGACCTTTGACAGGGGCGTGGTAGATGCGCTTGAGGTATTTGCACTGGTACAGGTAAATGTTTGGTTTTGGATTTTTGCAAAGTCCTGTTGTAATTCCTTTACGTAACCCAACTGGGTTTTGAACCCAGTGGATTGTATGAGGCTGGTTGTTTAATGTTTTTCTTGAATTTGGTTTGATTGTTCCTTATTTAAGTTGGAAGGTGTTTCTTGGTTGGAGGTTTAAGGCGCTAGCTCTTTATGTATAAGGGTTGGATCACCCCTAAAGTGGTTCCCATTTATTTATTTTTTATTACTGATAAAAAAAAAACCCTGCAGTGATTCATATAATTTTTTTTTTCTGATAAAAAAATCAATAGTTATACGAGTAAAGTTGTTTTTTTATGTGTATTATGAAATCTAGATTTTTCATTTTTTTTACAAAGTTTATTGAGAGTATAACAGAAAAAGCAATAAAACGCTATATATAACTCACACTAATATAAATTTATTCATTCTTAATTGCAAACTGATTAGGTTAGATAAAATATTGATGAACAGTTATACATTAGAAGTATGTGTAAACTAATTAGGTGGGAAAGCAATCTTAGATCTTATACATTCATTAAAATATATAGAGTTAGGTGCATTTGTAGAAAAATATAAGTATCATATGTTTAAACCTATAATGACTATAAATAATGAAATAAAGAGAAGTGTAAGCACATTTTAGTAACAAAAATTATTCATTATTTTTTTAAAACGTCTATGCAAAAATCTTAATTAACATATGACATAAAACTAAAATTGAAAAAAAAAATCATTTCTATTTAAAAGTATAAGTACTAAAATATTTTAATTCGCGAAATATATTGTACAAAAACTTCTCCTTTTTCGTTCAACAAATAATTAAATAAATAAATGAGACATTTAAACACTTATAAAAACTAATCCTATTTCTAAAAATTGGGCTTACAACACCCACCACAGATTTTTCCTACCCCTTCAGGCCTTCAACCAACCCACATTGCAGAATTAACATTTCAAAAAGAAACAAAGTATTTAATTTATAAAAAAAGGTAAATGTAATTTTGGGTTGGTGTTGTGAGTGGAATTTGGAGACATAGGAACTCGATGACCTTCGACAGGGGCGTGGTAGATGCGCTCGATGTATTTGCATTGGTACAGGTAAATGTTTGGTCTTGGATTTTTGCAAAATCCTGTTGTAATTCCTTTACGTACCCCAACTGGGTTTTGAATCTAGTGGATTGTATGAGGCTGGTTGTTTAATGTTTTCTTGAGTTGGTTTGGTTGTTCCTTATTTAAGTTGGAAGGTGTTCCTTGGTTGGAGGTTGATAAGGCGCTAGCTCTTTATGTATAAGGGTTGGATCACCCCTGAAGTGATTCCATTTATTTATTTTTTATTACTGATAAAAAAAATTGAAAATAACAAAAAAAGTAAAAGCACAAAAATTAATATATTTTCTCTCTGTTTTGGTATACAAATCGTAGCAAGCTTGTTTTCTTACATTAATGAAAAATCTTGAAGTTTCAAATGAATAAAAGTATCAATAAACCATATAATATTTTTACCAAAATTTGAATATTACATATGATATATGATGGAAAAAGTAGGTTTTAATAACTTTATAATAAAAAATTAATTAAGGTAGATTTAGAAAATTGAATATTGAAAAGTGAGGAGTGGTGAATAATAAGATGATAATCTTGGGGAAGGTGTATATTGACTTATTTCAATCGATAGACCTTATAAAATTTCTTTATCTAAGTGATGCATCTATTATATTAAATGTCTCAAATTTCCCATTATGTGTCATAGTTGTACTATCGAAAGGTTGAGCACCGCATACACACAAACACTCGACTAGCCGATTTTTCGATCACTCTATTCCATATCTAGCAGATTAATTAACAAAGTCATTAAATATATCACATTAAAATTACGATTAGCGAATAACTTAAACTCAGTTTGGCCACACAAGACTCAAAATCATAGTTATAAATAGGATGTCACACCTTTAAAAGAAAGTAATGAAACTCTGATCCGAAAATCTACAATAACTATATTCTTAAAACTGATTTAAGTATCAGATTGTCATCACAGATACTCCTGCCGAAAAGATTAAAAAGATGACAAAAAAAAAAGTGAAAACTATAAAGAGAATACAGAAAGTAAAAAAAAAAGTTTTTTCCCTTGATTTTGAATACCATTTGAAACTTAATTAATAAATTGGTTTACTTATAAAATAAATAAAAACATCAAAACATAATTATAAGATGATAAATTGAATACTATATATGGATGATGCAACGGGTGATAATTAATTATCATGTTTGTTTGAATTTCTTGTAAAAAGGTATTTAAAAAAACAATTATAGTGATGATTAAATACATTTATGAAATTTCATTTGATTTGTTAGGTTAAAAATGATTTTAAACTAACCTATTTTGTTTAAATATAGTCTTAAAGAAGTAAAAAGGAAACGTAAAGTTTGAATTGGGTTAGCATTTAAAATAAATAGTTATTTCAGATGAAATGGGAAAGCAAATTAGTTTATTAGTTTGAAAATAGTTTGGTAACTTTTAATCTTTATTAATTTCCTCCTTATGATGAATAAGATTTTCATAACAAAAATAGTTCTATTACTTTTTCGAAAATTACTATTTAAAAAATTGACCTCCATATATTTACAAACACATGACTCAATACTTTAAATAGCTTAATGACTGAGCCAATTTTTACAACATTAATATTTTATTAGAGGTGTAATTTTTTCATCAAAATATCTTTTATATATCAATATTAGACTCATTGATTAAATTTAAACTTTATACTAATTTAAAAAATATTTTTCAAAGAAAAGAGATGAAAAAATCTCAAATTATAAAATAAATAACACTTAAAAAATTATAATGACACTTGCATTATTATCTTTAAATCATACAATCTTACTAATAGAAAATAATAGTAAATAATAGAGCATAGCATAACAAAAGAATTCACCTAGTCATTCATTGAATATTAAATACTTTGTTAAAAACATAAAAGAAAGTAGTAAAAAATATGTTTTGATCATTAGAATTTAGTAATTTTGAATACTCAAACACAAATTTCAATATTTATAAAGGTATTTCTCCTTTTTTGTTGTTTGAATCACTGGAATTTCTACTTGAATTCCTGGTAAATTTCTTCTGCTAATAATACTAATAACCTTACACATCAGATCCTCAGAAATTTCAACAAGTACTTCATCAGCATGTTCTGCCACATACCACCTGCTGCTGACATAGATCATTGTATATTCTCAGGCTAAAATTCACCACCCTTTTGTTTTCTTTTCTAGACAAATATTATTTTTCAAATACCTATTATTAGTTTATATGCATACATAGAGCTCTGTGCTGTGGTGGAAGCATGAAAAGTTTGCAAGTAGCACACACTTTAAACTTAGGATAAAAACAGAATAAAAGTGTTAGTACACAAACACACCAATTCCTAATAGTTGGTACACAAAAACTGAAAATGAGCAGCAAGATGGGAAACTGAAAACCAAAAGAGGTAGCAGAGTGGAGAAAAAGGTGTGTGCACTTGATGCCAAATACATAGGGAGAGAAGAGAAGGTAATATAGATGAAGTGTTGTGTTGTGTTGTGTTTTGTTGGTAGTATGTTGTGGCTGGAGCACTGAATAATGTACTGGTGTAATGGGACCACTGAGAAGCAGAAAATCATGTGCCTGAAGATCAGATTGTGTGGGCATTTCAGAGTGGCCACTCAAAACTGGTCTCAGCCAGAGAAAGAGAACTCTTCTCTTGGTTGGTATATGCTTGTAATGTATCTGAATGTGTGTGTATGTGTAAGTAAGTGTGTGTGTGTGCTTTTCTACCCCACTAAAACTAAATTTTTCTGTTCCCTTCAGGCCCCGCCACCACTCACAATGAAAGGGGAGAAAAATACTCCATCTTTCTTTGTTTTTATCAGCACAGAAAACTTATTCAACTTCAGTCACCATAAGGGTCCTCAAATTCATCACAATATTCTTCTGTCTGTCATTTCAAGTTCACACAAATTCAGTCTCCAAGTTTGCATAGAAACAGAACAAATTTCAAGTTTCATCATTGAAAACGTACACACACACAACTATTTCTTTCATTCCTCACTCTTGAGAATACACAAAACTTAATCCATCAGTAACTTTCAAACAAATCATCTTACTGTTATGAATTAGACCAATGTGCCCAGTATACAAAGTTTTAACTCATTATGATACCAGATTTGCTGTTATTTGAGATGTCAAAAAGTTTTAACTCACTTATTTCCAGTAAAACTAGAAATATCACTCAATTTAGAGTCTTTTTGTTTTTCAAATGAAACTGCAATTATTCTGGAAACAGAAAATTGCTATACTGAAAATTAATGTTAATTATGTTCTTGAGAACCAGCTCTTGTTGCTTTCTCTGTCAAATCCTAGTACCTTACAAATTGTGTTACTATGCTAAATACAATAGCAGAGAAATAGCAGTGAGCCCATATGAATAACAGAACATTGAGACTATTTCTTGCTATTTTTCAGTCTGGTTTTGACTCTAAATCTTCATGTGTACCTTCTTACATTATTCGAATTGAATCAGAAAATTGGATTTTAGAACGTGGAATCTCAGCCTTTGACCAGAAATTTCCCTGTCAAAAACAAAAAAAAAAGTTATATATTAATGGTTAGCCTTTAGATTTGTGAAAGTTATTGTCTAACACAATTTTTTTTTCTCTGTTTAAAAAGTTTCACTATCTATCTGTGATTTTTACTGACACCAATTAACGTTGTTTCCATTTTCATCTCTACATGCGTCAATGATCTTGCTCTACTTCATCCCGTGACAAACTTTCTTAGTTTCAATATTTTCTAAAAAGTGTATAAATACTTTTACTATTTCGTATCTATTTTATAAGTTTTTTAACTAATTCACAACCTTTTGAAAAAAAAATAGTTATTGACATTAAATTTATCAACATTTTTTATACCTAACTAAGTTATTAATCAATTAAACAAGAAAATGGCAACGTAGAAAGAAAACAAAAATGGGGTCCCTTTCACCAAGAAAAAACCAACCCTGTTCCCATGACGTATGAAATTACTATTTTTAATTAATCTCTTTAATTTTTGTGTTCCAAACGCGTCATATTCTTTTCTCCTTTGTGATAACTAAATATGAAGGTAAATCCACAAAGAGTACCAAGAAAACAACAAAGCCATGACGACTTTGTTTGGCTTTGCACCACCATTGCTAGATTACTTCCATTTGTAGCTTCATAAACTTTTATGCCAATGTTTAATACAAATCTAATTAATTGTTATATAAAACACATTTTTAATAGTTTAATTAATTAGGACACTAGTTTGTATAATAATTTATTTTATTACTATAAAAAGGACCATTTGTGTAGTTGTTAATAATAATCATTTAAAATGAATTTATTATCAATTAATTTTATTATTATTAAGAAATAATAACTTCTTCTATGCAATCATAGGTAATTTACAGTATAATTAATTCCTTTACTATTAAAAATATAAATTATATTATTATTAATTTTAATTTAATTTCGGTTAAAATGTATATTTTAAAGAGTAACCTTTATATATAAATAAATAATTTTCCGTGTATAGTTCATATGAAATACAACCCATTCAAACCGTGTTTCCACTGTTTTTGTTATGTATTGCAAAGTTATAGATACTCAAGTAAAAAAACAATCGAAAAAAATTGGGCCGAGCATAGCATGTTAAGAGGACTGTTTCTTCCTGCACCTCCATATCTTCTTCTGACACCTCCATACACAACATGAAAATACATTTTTATCCTTCTTATGTCACCCCCATAGAATAACTTCCGGATTCCAGATTATGTAATCCAGAAAGTAATCATGCATATGAAAAAAGACTTCCGGATTATATAATCCAGAAGTTAATTACAAATTTGAAAAATGACTTCCGGATTATGTAATCCGAAATATTACAAAGGAGCATTTTTGGAAATACGAAAATCTATGGAGGTGAGAGAAGAAGGTATGGAGGTGTAGGAAGAAGCAGCCTGTTAAGAGTAATCTTTGGGCTTGGTTAAAAGGGCTTATTTTCAGCCCAAAATATGTTGAAATAAAAAAATAAAACTCCTAACGAAATGGGTTAAAGCGGTCACGGTATTTAAGTTCTTTTCTTATTTAGTTAGAATCATAATTTAACAAAATTTGAAAATAAAATAAAATAATAACATTATTTTAATTTTTGCAATAAGACCAGATTTCATCACCATCTTCTTTTAAACTTTTACTTTATCAGATTCCTAAAAAATGAATTTGAATAAAAATAATATTTCTAATTTGCTGGCCAAACTTTTTCATTGGCATGGACAAGTATTTCGATAACTACTAATAAAAGAAAAAAAAAATAGTTTTTCTACAATGGAGTTTCCCAACAATTCTCATCTTACTTATTTTTAGAGGAAATATTTTACTGACATTTATGAAACACAAAAATAATAAAACAAGTTAAAATCAACACATTCATTTAAATTTTATGAAATTTCTCCACTTTTCAAGTATAAGTAAATTTATTTTCTTTTCATAAATAAATGTCTTGAGACAAACAAAATCAATATCTTGAATAAACTTCTTTGAGGCACTGACTAAAGACTAAAACTGCATCATACTAGATTTGTTGAAGTCAAACTCAGTATCTAAAAACTCTGCAAATATCTAATAGATAATCAGTTCATATTTAAACCATCAAGGTCTAACAGCAGCAACAAGAAGTACATACACATATATATAGATAGATAATTACCCTCTTAAAAGACTGATAAGGCTAAACAATCCAACTCAAATCCACAATACACACAACTGCAGAACTTGGTCTGAGATCCTAAGAGAATTAATCACCAACTTGCATTGCAATGCTTTCACTCACCTTCATGATGATGGAAACTATGTTTCAGTCAGATTAGCATTCTGTGCTGATTTTCTAGCTCTTTTTCCAGATGGGGACATGACAGAAAGAGGAACAGTCTCCTGAACAACTCTGAAAATGGCCATATCAATGACCATGGTTTCGTTCATTTGACCAGCTGGTTTAAAGACACAAACATCATACTCTTCAAGGTTGTTGTCCAACACAAAGTGTTTCCACCCACCAGTGAATCCACCAGTATGACGAATATTGTGGTAGCTGTATCTAGCAATCCATTCACCCTTGCCCATGCGCAGTATCACATCTTGAGACATTGGACTGATGTGCTCCCCTATCCACTTGTTAGGCATTGACTGGTCACAAAAAAGGATCACAATGAAGAACACTTAGAAGGAAAGACAAAAAAAGGGTCACAAAATGCATTGAGTTTTGCCATAACTTGTGATTTGATTTTGGCTGATGCAAAAACAAATATTGAAAATGTTTTTTTTATCAACAAAGAATAAATAAAATAAAATGAGTACCACGAAGAATCTCTTGTACACGTGCGATGGTCGCATAACTATAACCAAACCGTCTTCAGTACGCTCTGCCTGGGCCAATGCAAAGGCATTTTTAATCTCATCTTCTGTCACAGGCCTTCTATTTGAGATAAATAGCTCATATGACCCACTTTTAACTGCAGAAACAGGTTCACCAGATTCTACCCCTGATATTGATTCAAACAGAAACACCAGTATTATATAAGGTCAATCTGAAAAAATACCAGTTTTTTTCTGCTTTTACACTTAATTTTGCAAAATGAAACTTATTTTTAAGAAAGAATCACTTAAATTTGTCAACTCCCTGAGATTTTGAATGAAAGAAACAAGTGATCATTTCTCCATAATCATCAATCTCAACCACACATGTTTTCTGCATGCAATCAATCAACTAGTTGTTTCAAAATAATCACATAACATTTGAGTTTAAAACATACAGAAAAG
Organism: Phaseolus vulgaris; assembly: GCF_051622355.1. Taxonomy (NCBI): domain Eukaryota; kingdom Viridiplantae; phylum Streptophyta; class Magnoliopsida; order Fabales; family Fabaceae; genus Phaseolus; species Phaseolus vulgaris. Next base: position 2,763,021 of record NC_143498.1, read on the forward strand.
AAGCCTACACAAGCAATAACAGCCAAATTATCTGATGTAGAGTTCAGGGCACATAAATCAATCTGCAAAAGCAAGTCTTGCTCATGTTATTACTTGTATAACTTGTTCTCATCTAAAGTCTGAGAAAGGAATGTTGGATTCATCCTTGATTTGAATTAAGACATATCCCAAACTTAACTTGCTTTGAGTCAAAGGTGTGAGCAACCATACTTTCTCATCAGTCATTTCATATTACATAAAAGAGAGCCAAATTCCTATATTCTGCTTCCATTGTTTTTCTTATTAGCTATATGTATAGTGGTTTTGAAGAACACCATTGACAACCTTCTCCAGTATACAACATGTGATTCATGATATGAAGAAAAAGTATTTTTGTCACTTCATGCAAAAAACTGAAATTTTAGGCAAAAAACTGAGGTTGTTAACTAGTGCAAGTTGTCAATATATCAGAATATATCAGACAGAAAATTCTCAAACTTAATATTCATAAGAAAAAAAAGTCCATAAAACAGTAGTAATAGCATTTCCTTTCATTTTTTAAGAAGTAAAAATGTTACCAGACACCCAATCAATTGCTCTATCTATAACTTTTGCTCTTTCCATAACATGAGACACTTTAGCTGGTCTGCCCCTGCGCTTGGTCTGGACATGTTTAACAGCTGAAACAAGCTTCCTGATCCTTTTCCCATTAGCAGTTTCGGTGGGAACAGCTGACAGAGGGATTCCAACAGATCTAACTTGCTCAGCACCACCAGATTCAACATCTGCATTCAAAGCCTCTTCACTACGAGTAGGAGTTTCAAAAGGCACATTAATTGGCTCCTTCGAACCATTAGCATGCACAGATCTCTCAGGTGAAGCACATTTCACACCAGCATTTGAAGGGGTGTGTCCTTCTTCCACACAACCTTCTGTTGTGTCCCTTCTCCTGTTCAGACTTCCACCCACGTGTTCACCTTCTGTGTGCCCACATTTTCGAACAAAATAAGAACATGCCTTCTCACACAAGTTCCCCCCATCAAATACCAAAACATCAAACTGAGATTCACCATTATACTTGAAGACCAGGAAATCATTCTCCTTCAAACAGTGATCTTTCACAAACTGTCCCCAACCATGTGCAAGGTACAAGGTATCACCTCTTGCAATCATCGCTACTTTCCACGCAACACCACTAGGACCCTTAAGGGTCACATTTTCAGGCAGCTTCTTTCTTAAGTTATCTGAAAAAGTCTTCGGAAGTGCCTGCAAACAAACTTCAAATTTCATCATCGAGAACAATAAGCTGCAAAAACATGCAGGTAGAATAGGATACATATCAAAGACTAGTCACCACCATTTCCAAATCAAGCATGCAAATTAGATGGTGCAAACAAGGGACACAAAAACAAGACAAGAACAACCACATCAGAAGACACGAACTCTTGAGCTCATTCTGTTTTCTTTTCTTTTCCTTCTGACCTTCATCCACATCCTTAACTCAAACACAACCATGCAGACATAGCCACAACACACAACCATGATCATATCCAGTGATGCATGCATAGCCGGAACCCACAAAACACATGCATCTTTCCACTGTTGCCATGCATGCTCAACATTATTTTTTTTAAAAATGTTCATGGTTCTATACAATATCATAACCCAGAGAATTTATTTTAAAAAAAAAACACCATGAACAACAATAGCTAGCCAAAGCTCAAATTTTTTTACTAAAATAATTGATACTGATAGGAGTATCGTGGAAGGTAAAAGAAAATTCACATAAATGAAAGAGATGATAGAATAAAACAAAGGAAGGAGGCAAAAAACTGTGGACACTCAAATCAAACCCCATGCATTTTTTTATTCACAGCAGAAAAGTAAGAGATGGGGGAATACTAACAAGGTGTTGATCATATTCCGCTCTGAGAAACTGCATGAAATGGAGGAATTGAAAATGAGACCAGTAAATGTCGTCCTCCCAGGATCTGCAACCATTACAATTCTGAACCCCCATTGGTAAAACAACAGAGAAAGATGAAAAAGTTGCAATCTTTAATAGTTTGAGTCCCAGAAATGGTGAAACGGTAGAAGTTGAGTGCAACAGCAAGAGACACTCAGCCCAAAGAGTATGAACTGGAATGACAAAACACAGTCCAAATAGTTAGAAGCACTTGTTACAATGTAACAAAAAATAACAACAAAAGTTAAAAACAAAATGTGGAGTTTCAACACTATTAATTTCCAATACAATAATATTTGGTTCAATTTGTTATATTATTGTTTTTCAATTTTACTTCAATGTACAAATATTTTTATAACTTTTATTTAAATTACTTTTTACAATTTAAAAATAATTTAATTATTACATTAATATTATAGTTTTTTAAGGATTTAATATATCCCTCCCGTACCTTCTCTTTAATGTCTACATCGGAGTCTCACTTTGTTTTTACCTCCACATTTTTATACAATCACACTACAACTTTTAATATTATTATTTTAATATTTTTAATATTATTTAATAATAAATTTATTTTTTATTTATATATTTATATCTAAATTCATCATATAAAAATAAAGTTATATACAACTCTCCGAATTATCAAAATATCACACCACATACAAACTCCTATCCTTTCTAACTTAGTTATAAATTTATTTTATTATAATTTACATTAGTTATATATAGTTGCATTTCTAAACTTTAATGTTTAAAGATTATACCAGATATTGTTATAATTTTAAATTTTATAGTTTTCAAATCCTTAATAAAAATAATATGCGTTATTATAATTTTTATTATAATGAGGTTGATATTATTACACTTATCCCTAAAACTTAAATATTATAAATATAAACAATTCAGGATAATTAAAATTATTAAACTTCTTAATAGTTTAATATATTTGTCCTTCATCATACTTTCGATATATTAGTTCTCTTGTTAAAATCACAGATCGTAATAGACTCACAATACAAATATATAATACAATTAGTATATGAATAATAATAATAATAACGAGTGCAGTTTTTTTTAATAAAGAACTTTTATGTTAGATAATGATAAACCTCAAGTAACAACAATTAATAATTAATGGTTTGTTTCAATTAATTTGCGAAGAAAAAAAAACGAATGAATTGATCAAAACGTTTTTTTCTATATTAACACGAAATAAAGAGTAAGATAAGTATCTTTTAGATTATTACATTTTTATTCTTTTATTATAATAAGAGTATAAAAGTTGTCCCAATATATAAGTAATTTTATTATTATTTTTGTCCAAATTATTTATTACTGTCCAAATTATATATGTTGAAAACAACATTTAACACTACAATGCATCAAAATCTCACATAACACTTCTCTAGCTCAAAATGATTGTCTCAAATAAAAAATAACTATATATGTAATTATATATGTAAGCATTTATAGTATCTACACAATCTCAAATCAATTTAACTAAAACATCCACTATAATATGTTTACAACATCCAAATACAAATTCTTCAAACATATAATTGATTAACAACAATCGTAAAATCAAAAGTTAATACTACAATTCCTCAAAGTTATAATTTTTGCATTTCTAAATCTCAATTTCCCTTTATCTTAATACATTAAGCTTTATCTCAAAGAATTTAATTTCAACTCAATTGACTTAAGCTATAATTATCAATTTCACTTACCTACACTACAAAAAAAAATCATTAAATTTAGCAATTATAAATTTTATTAGTATAGTGTGATTTTTATTTTATAGTTTTGATTAGCAATTATTATGATTTTAGCTTAAATTTAATTTATCCTTTTAAAATTAGATGTTTGTGAAATTATATATAGATTATTGTTAAAAAAAGCTAGTATTTACTGTTTTGAATAAATATTAGAATGAATTCAGCTAAATATATGTGGTACACTTTGAGTTTTTAAATTTATTTTGCAAGTAGAAAATATAGATAATAATTTGTATTAAAAAAATACTATATATTACATTATTTATATGTCAAAAATGAAAATCGATGTAGAAAAATCTTCTTAGCATCGATTATTGACAAAAATCTAAGTATAAAGAAAAAAAAATTATGTTGGTTAGAACCCATTTATGTGCACTTAAAATATTTATTAACACCTTACATACGCCTAGAAAGAGAATAAAATTATAAATTTACACATATGGTAAGAGAAAAGAGATAGGAAAAAATATTTAATAAATATATATCAACTACATATGAATCATCAACCTATAAAAAAATAGATAGAGAACTAAATTTTAAAAAATTGGGAATAGTAAATATGCAATGTTTTTATTTGTTTTTTACTTAGACAATTTAAATTGTGTTGAAATTTGAGGCATGTAACTTTAATGTTTATTCATGTTTAATTTTTATGTTGGTTTATTATTATTTCGTAGTTAAATTATATTTTACCTAGGATTAAAGTTGTTATTTTATCTCGAATACGCACAAAGTAGATATAATATTAAAAAAAATTATATTCTACCTCGAGTATCATAATCCAGAAAAAATATAGATTATCTTTATTATTTTATAGATTATCTTTATTATTTTATAGATTATTTGAATATAAATGTAGAATGAGTATATATATTCCACGACCAATATAAAAATAATTGATGTAAAAATATATATTTTATTTTATATTTATATTCATGAGTGACGTTAAATATAATTAATATTCAACACCAGTGTTTACATTAATTTTGAAATCAGTGTATCATAATAATACTATTGATCTTAATTTCACTAGGTTTGAGAAGCACATTACACTATTTTTTGCTCAAACTAATTAAATTCAAACATAATTGTTAGTACTTTTTGAGACTTCACCTATTTTTTGAATATAAAATAATAGTATAAATTAAATGTCAATGTGGTAAAATTAAATAGTGTGATTACAATTAAACTAATTCTCAAAGCATCATCCTCAAATTCTGGTTACCATGATTTAAGGGACCAAATTAATGTTTTTTTTAAATTATAAAATATATACACACATTTTAAGCAAATGGATAAGTTTCACTCATGTTTAAAACAATTCAAACCTAACACTAATTAGAGTTTAAAGTAATCTCATTTAAAATGTTTAAAAATATTATATATATACCTATATATATATATAAAATATTTGAAAGTTAATTAAAAAAATAATTATAAAAAATTTGGATAAAAAAGATTAAAAGGTTATTTATTTGTATAGGGTTTGAAATATTTTAAATGATAAAAAATATGAAATTAAATAATTTTAAATTTTATTTAAATTAGAATTAGAATTCTTTTTTAAATCATATTTTTTACTTGTCCATGCATTATGCATTATGGATTCATTTATGATAATTTTTATATTTGATATGTTTATTGTGTAAAAGTTAAAATACTTTAAGAAAATCGTAAAATAGAAATTAATTTTTAGATACCAAAATAATTAGTTGAAATATTAACTAAATTAGAGACTATTTTAAAAATTAAAAAAAAAATGTTTCTAAATTAGTTATATTATTGTTAAATAGTTTTTAAATTGATATCTAATTAACAACCAAGGTTTTAACTACCAATTATTTAGATTTTAAAATTTTAGTTTAATAACAAAAAAATTGGATGCTAATTAAATACCAATTTAAAAACCATTTAACAATAATAAAAACTAATTTAGAAATCAAAAATTTATTTTATCCTTAAAATATCTCTAATTTAGTCACTATAACAACTCATTAATTTTTTTTCTCTAAACTTGATTTCTATTTCATGATTTCCTGATAGTGTTTATTTAAATAAAAAATTAAATTATAAATAATTTAAAATAAATAAAAATATAAATTCAATTTAATGTATTTGAATGATAAAAATTAGAAAACATGTTTAAACTTTTACATTATTTTTCTTGTCATCATTTCTAGGGTTCATCATTTCTAGGGTTCATCACTTCACCACATCCTCACTGCCACACACTCTGTCATCAAAACTCAGGTCCTATTTCCCAGAAACTGAATCTGAAGAAGTCACATTGATGCTACAATTCAGCACATTATTCCTCCACTATTCAAAACTCTAAAACTCTTTTTATGTTTTTGCTGTATAAACATCTTCAAGTATAAAAAACATCTCTACCAAATACCAAATCATGCAAAAAAACATTCTTAACTATAATATTTTTTTAAGAAAGAAAAAAACCCAGTTAATCAAATTAAAAGCACATAGTAAAAGAATTTTGTTGAAGATGATTTAGACATAGGAGTAAATGCTGTTTTATGGTAAAAATAGTTTCCTAAAAAGATGTGTAATTTGGTGTTGGGGTGTGTTAATTCAACGTGCAATTATAGTTGTGAAGAAATTTGAAAGTAACGAATTACGAAGACTTATCCACCCATTGAATCACCTTGGTTTCACTGCATGGCAGAAGAAGAAAAAGTTCATCATTTTAAAAATAAAATAAGTAAATTTAAAAGAAAAAAACTTCTGAAAATATCACTTATTTCCTTAAATTTGCAAAGAAGGGCTCAAATTATCATTTAATGAGGTATCATAATGTACAATTTCACAATGCAGCACTCAAAAAGGCTTTTATGCTTTCAGTGTTAAAAAGTTGACTAATTTATTATTTATTTATAGAATTTTTTTTTATTCCATTTAATCTGTTATTAGAATTTTTTATTAATAGGTATAGTCTACTTATGCATCGTTTTTGTTAACATATAAGTTTTGATATAGTTTCCTATATTTTTGTATTTTTTTTTTAATAATATTTATTTTATGTGATGATAAATAATTGTTGTTACTTGAGATGTTAACCTAGCTGAGATGTCAAGTAGTATAATGATCTCTAACATGAAAATTTTTTATAAAAAAATGAAAATAGAAAGAAAGTAAGGTGATTTGAATTAAGTTAAATAAAATATAAAATATAAAATAATTATGAAAAATTATAAATAATGTGATGAGTCTAATTGAAATTATATTTTATAATTAAAAGATTATTTTTCAGTGTTAGAGTTGTAATTGTTTATCAGTAAAAAAATAATAGATACAAACAACTTCAATAATCTTTGTAGATCCGTTATAAGAAAACACTATAAACAAACACACTCTTAGTTTGTTTGAACAGTCAAATAGAAATAATAATATATTTAGAAAAACGCTTGAGAGTGGGAATAATTGAATGCTTTAATGTAAAATAAATTATAGCATTTATTATTTTATTTAAATTTATAAGTAAACAGTGAATAAATAATCCATTAAAGGCCTTTATTCAAGCTTTGGAATAGATGGTATTTTACTTTTTAAATTTTGTTTAAAAGATCTATTACAAAAGTTAACTATGCAAAAAATATCATTAGCAAAAAGAAAAAGGTGAAGGGTTCAGTCACATGGCAAACTCATAGCTGGTAGTAATCATAAATTAAAAGACTATTTGTGGGAAATGAAACTTCAATCATGGTGAAGAGAAAGTGAGGGAGAAAAAAATTTGAAATTTTAATAGAATCAAAATTTGATAAAAAAAAATGGTTTTGTTTAAAGAAAATTTTGGTTTCTTTAAGCAAACCAACAATATATTATGTGTTTTGTGTCTTCTCTAATTATTTGCTAGCATCAAACATTCTTTGAGATTAACATTGCTGATGAGTTGAATATTGATATATAAAAATAATTAACGGATTTTATAATTATTGATTTTAATTGTTAATATTGTTGTGCATTTATTGATTTAATCTCATAGAATAAATGAACTGATCCTTATAAGAAGTGAAGGATTAATTTGATTCTTTAAAATATTAAATGTTAAATTAATTAGTACAGATAAATTTTAGATTTTTGTTAATTGATAGTTATTAAAATTATATTTTCCATATTACTAGAGATCGAATAATTTAAGAATGCCTAATTCTATGGACCAGATGTTTATTAATAAATACTATCTGCATTATAACTTAATCTAAATTTAATTAAAATTAAAAATATCAATAAAAATATAGAAATATAAAAAAAATGTGTAAGTAATGAATTCTAATAAAAAGGAAAATATAACTGGCGTTAAACATAAAATCATAAGATATATTTAAAATGATTAATAATTTTAATTAATATTAACATAAATATATAAAAAAACATTTTAAAAATTGAGATAAAATATACCAATATTTAAAAACCTTTAAATTTTAAATAAATAATAATAAGCTTTAGCTTTTTCTTAGTGCCATCTTCTTGCAACTCCATTTCCATATTCTTTTATGAAAAGTCTAATTTATCTTTATTATAATTACATTTCAAATTGTATTTTTTATGAAAAGTATAATTTATCCTTAATATAATTATATTTCAAATTCAGAAATAAAGAAAACAAACCAAAGACTTTTTGACCTAGGGTAATTTTAGAATTAAAAGAATTATGGAAGTGCATAAAGAAACTATGGAGGTGCAGGAAGAAAAGGCCTATCCAACACCTACCTCAACTTGGCTTGACTAATTAATAAACTGGTCCAATTAAAATAATTTAGTACACAAACTTAGTTTGAAGGTTTTTGACTTTATATTTGTGATTTTCCAACCTCTGCAAACGCCTTGTACTCTTAGATGCTTCACCCAATTTGCTAATATAATAGATCAAAGAGGATGAAATTACTGAAATATGTACATAAAACAAAAAATCTGAGTCTCTTAAGACAGACATCCTCAGTGAAGATTGATTCTCAGAAACAAACAAGAAGGTTAGCAAGTAGATGGAAGGTTAGCTAATCTATCAAGTTTTATGTGCCCATTTTGATGATCAGGCCCTTCCTTTCCGACCCCAGATATATACACCTGCATCTCAGATTGAGTAACCAGTTCAAAAATGCATGTGTCTCCAAAATTGATGTCATTGTCACGAACAAAGGCCATCCATCCCCCACAAAAGGTGTGAACTGTTCGGCCTTTTGCATCTGGGACAGAGTTCACAGTCCAACATTCACCTCTTGAATTACGTAGTATAACTTCAGTTTTGTAAGTTGGGAGATGTGCAGCTGAGAACTGGTATGGGATTTTCTACAATGTAACAGGCATTAACTAACTTAGCACTCATATTAAGTAAATTCATATAGATATCAATACAATGTAAAATAGTTGTGCATTACTCACCAAAGTGTATGACCCACTGACATTGAACTTCTTCATGATTTTAACAAAACTAGGAAAAGGGGAACTAAAAGCTTGAGCTACTCTTTGTTCATCCAATGCAAACAACATTCTCAAACCAGCTTTAGCCTGTGAGCTTAGCTCATCTTCGACCCGATGTCTTCTCGGAGTAGCTGTCATTGTTTAGAGTTCAAAACAGAAGTCATGATTTGGAAGGTAGAAACCTTAATAGAAGGAAAGCATTCAATATTTATCATTTTTGTTTTTCCTTTCAATAGCAAAGTGACAAAATTCCAATTCTAAAGGAATTGAGTTATGCGGTTTTCCTTTTTTCTGAAAATGAAAGAATTTCATAGATGTCTTTTGTAAATAAGATATAAATCGACATAGAATTGGAATGTGAATGGATCATAAATTGGGCAAACAGAGAAAAACCTTACCCAGCTTTTTATGGGCAACTTTGGACTGAGGGCAAAGACCCATGTGCTTAGAAGCATTTGAAGCTCTACCAGATTTCTTAAGGTCAATGGATAAAACAGTTTCTTGACCAATCTTGGGCCATTTTTTATTTGATACATCAACTTTTCTTATGCACTTTGAGTTTACTTTAGCATTAGTTGGCATATATCTGGGAGGTCCAACATGTCCTGCATTCACTCTTCCAACCTGGCAGTCTAACCCATCATTTCCAACCCCAGCAATGTGAACACGTAATTCACACTTGTGCACAAGCTCAAAAATACAGATATCTCCAACCGTAATGCTATTACCACGAACAAAAGCCATCCATCCTCCACAAAGTGTGTGACTAGTATGTACTCTAGTTGTTGGCACAGAATTAACAGTCCAATGTTCTCCTTTCAAATTATGAAGAATAATCTTTATCTTGCAATTGGGAAGGTGTGCCATTGAAAACTGATATGGAATATTCTGCATTACAAAATTTGTAAATCAGCATCAACAAGAAGTTGATCCGTGTGCACACACATAGAGAGGAACAAAAATAACTTCTTCAAGGTTAATGGCAGGCACATTGAATAAGAAAAAACCTTCAATTACTATACATAGTTTGACAGACAAACTTATTTTAATAAATATGCTGGGTGTAGGAAAATCAGTCCAAGATGTATTTATAAGTGAAAGGAAAATAATAGTTCCAATCTACCAAGGTTGGCATTCACTAATTAGGACTTATATGGATGAAAGTTTCATTGAGTTGAGGTCATCTTTTAATGGTATACATCTGAAATTCTGTTCATCCTCTGTATATGAAGGATGAATGACTTTCAAGGTAAAAGATAATATATATCAGTTCAATTTCTCAAGCCAATGAAACGCTACCCAAGTAACTTAGAAGTAAGTGCAGAGTCATAAAACAACAGTATTTGGAAACTAACAACTCACCAGAGTATATGAACCACTGACATTGAAGCTTTTCATGATTCTAACAAAATACGGATAATCTGAAGTAAATGACTGAGCAACTTTTTTCTCGTCTTGCGCTGATACGTTAGATAATGAAACTCCGCCTAGAAAATAACTACCATCTTCCTTTCCACTTCTATACATGATGGCAGCCTCTGCATTGCATTGAACAATTCAAGCAATCATGAGTTTATGACTTTGTCAATATATTGTATTTTAGACAGCATTTTCACATATAAAACTTAAAGAAGCAAGTATTAAAGAAAAGTATGATGTGGCATATATTTAATGATTTTAATGCAAAATAAGTTTTTCTAGACAGGTACAGACTTATTATGAAAGATTACATTACATCAATTTTAATAGATCATTTTGTGTGAGAACCAGAATTTGATCAAATTACTTGTACCTTCATTTCTATTGTCCGTGTGAAAAGGCACAAGGGCATCATTAGCCAAACACGCTTTAGAGGTTTCTTCAGTCTCTCTGAACATTCTAATCGGTCTTACTACCTCATAACGCAATAAATCTTTACCTACAAAACCGGGTTCATGTTCCTGATTCTCATATTTACAACCTCTCATTTTCTTTGAAACACCATCAAATGCAATGTCCAAAGAAGAACTCTCCTTCGTACCTCTTTTCTGTCCCGTAATTGCCTCAAAGTCACTCGAACTTTGACTGCATTCAGAAATAAATGCTGCCTCTTTCTCACATGCATCCTTATCAAATACTTGAACGGTAAAGTGCAAGTGACCTTCGTATCTGAAAACCAAAAGGTCACCACATTCTAGACTATGATCCACCACAAATGACGACCATCCATGATGGAAGAAAAGATCATTGTCCTGCTTAAGTAATTGCACTGTCCATACATTTCCACTGGGACCAATCAATGAAAGTGACCCATACGTCCTTCCCTCCATGCGACACACAAACCCATCCGGAATTTTCTGCAAACAAAATAACTTACTTCAAAACATAAAAATTTCAACAAGCAATTTATGATAAACATTATTGGATAAGAAGACTAAGCGACATCAAACATCTCTGAAGCCCTATTTAAGACACAGCAAGACTAGAACAAGAGTAGGATACTCCAACTAAGAGTGTATCCGTTCTTCAATCAACACATTTTTGTACACAACTGATAACAAATAGTGTCTTTCAGGAAAAAAAAAAAAAGTTTAGAACTTTCAGTAACTTAGAAAATTTTATTAAAAGAAAAAAAAACATTTTTTTCCCATTTAAACACACTTTCTTTAGCTTGTTATTGTTGTAGAAGCAGAAAGATAATGCATTGTGCAAAAAAGGGAAACCAGCGCCATAAGTTGTAAACCCTAATTTTCAGATTGAATCTCCTTGTTTCATTCATAAGGATAGTTACAACTATTAGAACATGAAGCTAGGTCTAAGAGAACAGCAGAGAGTGTGTGTGAGAGAGATAAATTGGAGAGTTACCAGTCTGTGAGAGCTGAAGGCAGAGGAAAAAACCTCATAAAAATGAGGCTTTCTCAAATTTAACTTCCCCCCACAGTCACACCCCATCAATCAAACCCTATCCCTCTTTTTCTCTATCGATTCCGATTCAGACAACGAATTTTTGAGTAATGTGTTGGCACTTCTCAACATCAACAACCCCAAAGCGTCTGAATTTACTTTTATTTCGTTTTCTGGATAATCACTGGGTCCTGAAAATCGCCAAATCACACATCTGATGGAAAGAAATGTGAAAAATTTAGGGAATTGAAAAACAAAAATAATAAAAATGAAAAGGAAAGAGAGAGTGAGAAGAAGGTACCTTTGGGTAGTTTCGTGAAGGAGCTTGCAGAGTAGAAGCTGTTTGATCTATGGAGCAAGCTTGGTGTGAAATTGGTAATGCTAATTTCTCTTTCTTCTTCGTTTTCGTTTTCATTTTTTTGTGTGTCTCATCCAATGCTTGTGCATCAAATAGTTTACCATTGCAATGCGAGCGCGTGCAAATCTACGCCCATGGAAACGACGCCGTCTCTATGCTCCGCAGCCCCAGCGCGTGAGACATGGATTGTCAATCCAGCGAGTAGAAGAGCGATGAGTTGCTATTATGAGAAATAATAAAAAATTAATTACTTATTTATCTTTTAAAATTATATATATATATATATATATTATTTTAATTTCTAAATATACTATTTTCTATTTTATCCTCTAAAATTTGTAGAAATAAAAGATAATAGTATAAGAATTAAAGTAATATTTTTTTTATTACAGAACTAAAAAGTAAAATTTGGACTAGTGATGATAATATAATACATAATTTATACCATAATAAAATTATAAAAAATATAGTTTCGGCTGTGAATTTTTTAATTATTTTATCAAATTTAGTTTGTAATAAAAGGTTTAATTTATTATTCATGATAATATTTTTTTTTTATTTTCATCTCTATGATACATCACATATTCTATCTCATATTTCTCTTTCTATCATTTTTTTATTCTTGTAAACTTTATCCTCTAGATAACATTATTCTTACTTATATCTATCTTATAATGAATGTATGAATTTTTTTTATGTAATGGTTGAGACCAAGAAACACTCAAACATTTACTAAGACAAAGTTGGGATTAAATATTGTGGTGAAACCTTATAATCTTGAAGAGTTAATTTTCAAATATACTTGGTAAAAGAATAACTTTTATGTTTTTTTTTGTGACAATGTATTTATAAAATTAGAGTTATTAACATACTTATTGTTGTCTATAACTAGTTAGGTTGGAACAATTGGGCCATTGTTCTTAATTAATCATATAGAACTTTTAGATAAAAAATTATAAAAAAACACGAATTTGTTTCCTTAATTATCTTTACCTAAAAAAAAATACCTCTATATCAAACTTATAATCTCCATAACTAGATGAAAATTAAAATTTTAAGCAAAGAATAATTTAATTATCACCTTAAGTTATATCAATTAAGTACGAGATGTGATTCCATAAGGTTAATAAAATTTAAATTTGAAGGCATGAAATTCAAAGTAAACATGAATATTTATATAATTTCAAGATTATTTTAAGATATGGTGTAATATAATCTAAATACTAAGCAATTTTATTTCTAAAAGAATAGAACAGAAATGTCCATAAAATATATAAAGAAGTCCATTACTAACTACACCCAAAAATTGTATATAGATACTAATAAGCTTCACTTCAAACAAGTACACATTTTAAAATTTGTTAATTATTAAAAAAATGGTACATGAGTTAATTTTGTGAAAAAGAGAAGAAGCAAGAAAACCATCACCAATCAAAAAATAAATAGAATGAAAAAAAAAGCTAGAAGAAAAGAAATACATGTAAAATGTAAACTTAAAAATTGTATAATTTAATAAAAAATAAAGAACCATGAATAAAAATATTTAGCAAATAATATATTTAGTCTCACTAAATCAATTCTATATTGATCCTTATCTCTTCCTCGTACCTAAAACACCATAAAATAAAGATAATTTTTCCTTTCACTCTATCATTTAAGACGAACACTTAACATAAAATTTAAAACTTTAACATTGTGTTTGACTTTATATTTACATATAAATGGGAAAATTTGAAAATATTGTTATATGTTTAAATTTAGATATGTTTATGTTTTATTTAAGTTTTTAGATGAAAGTGAGTATAAGTTTCAGATTTTCAGAAGAATAATATGTTATAAATAATCTTTAACTCATGTTTATTTACATATCTTAACATTGGGATAATCATTTATATCATCGCTTTTAAATAAAATCCGAAGTGATTTATTAGTTTCCTTTCGGATTTATATATAAAAAATTTCTGATTTATTCTACATATATAAATATCACAATTTTTTAAAAATCATTAAAAAGAAATGGAACATTTTAGATTAGTGTATTGAACATTTCACAGTGTAGATTTGAATTGATCTGCAAGCATAAGCCTAAAATAAATCATAATCGGAATTAGCTTGGCGAATCTGCAGTTCCCATCACGACACCTCTGCTTTCGTCGGAGCTATCCAACGTTTCGCAGCGAGGATGATAACAGCTCGTTTTCCTCTCTCCTTCTTCATACTTCTCCTTCAATTCACCGCCTTTGCATCTTCTTCCAACCTAACCCACATTCTCCAGGTACCCCATCACACACACACACTTCACTTTTCAATCTTTTTTCTTTTCAATTTTTTGAATCTGTTCATTCACTTTCACGATTTGTGGAAACCAAGGATGTTCTGAGGGCCGTGTCGGCGAAGCAGAAGTGGGATTCGAACGACGTTAGAGTGGCCAAGTTGGATGCTGCCAAGGTCAGATTCGGAACTTCCCAGAGCTACGAGTTCCGAATCGGATTGGGCACCGGTAACTTCACCCTCAAATTCGCCGACCAAGTTGCCACGTGGAACAAGTTCAGAACACCCTTTCCCGATTTACCCTCTCTTGTTCATCGTCTCGGTTCCTTCCCACTCCTTCCCACACTCAAATTAGAAGGCCCCTTTTCGTTACGTGTTGATTCCCTTCATAACCTCTCGCTATTCCTTCCCGTAAGTATTTTTTTTTCTTGTTCAGTTTAGATCTTTGTATGCTACGTCCTAAAGTTTTCTTCTTTTTTGTTTATTTTTTCATTTCGAATTTGTAGTTTTTTTTACTTTGATTGCTGAAACTCTTATCCAGAAACGAACAAAAAGCTTACACACCAACATGTAGTGAGAAGTTTTTATTTTTATGCCCTATAGTGTCAAACCATTAGAAATTTTGATATTATATAAGTCAATAAACTGACCAACTCACAAGGTCTGACCCAGGAAGCTGGTAGCGTGTTCCTCTAAGCATATATCAGTAGTTTGATTCTTAGCTATGCGAATGTAGCAATATGTAGGTGGCATAGTTGTATGTGAATTGGTACTCTACTTTCTCGCATGCATTAGTCTCATGACTTTTGGTTTGTGGGATAAACCATTGGGTTTAATCCCTGTTCTAAAAAAATCAATAAACTTGTGATTAAGTGATATTAGGCGTGAGGGTGTGTTATAGAGATCTACATTGATTAGGACATTTCATGATT
This sequence comes from Phaseolus vulgaris, assembly GCF_051622355.1. Taxonomy (NCBI): domain Eukaryota; kingdom Viridiplantae; phylum Streptophyta; class Magnoliopsida; order Fabales; family Fabaceae; genus Phaseolus; species Phaseolus vulgaris. Next base: position 2,778,618 of record NC_143498.1, read on the forward strand.
TCATGATATTTAAGTGAGTGCAAAACTCACTTTATAAGTCGATTTTATGATATTGAGTTAAAGTTAAAAGTCCACTTCTTAATGAATGATAATATAGAAACTCTTTATATGGTGAATGCATACACCATAACTCGTATACATGTCTATGTGTAGACGTTGAGGGGAGTATGTGAGTGAGCCAACGACAGTCACAATACTATAAGTGAGATCAGTCACTAGTCCAATGAACTAGGAGAAACTCGTGAAAGAACAAAAGAAAAGTATTGAGAGGAGTAAATATCAGCCTTGTAATTAACATAGATGATTAATATTAATATTAGTTGTAACAATCTTGACCCATCTAAGTATGGACATATGGTCAAGATTCACTTCTATCACCACTCGTGCATCCACTACAGAATAAAGATTGAGTCTTATATAACAATAGGTGTGTTGAAGACAATGAACAATTTTGTTTTTCTTATGTGTTTTTGTTGTAGGCTTGTAGCCTTAACTATTACTTCAGATTTTTTATTGCTAACAGCCTAACATAAAAATTTTCGTCTGTAGAGTGATGTCTCGAAAGTTGAAGATAGTTTGCTATTTTTTTATGTTGTTCTGCATTTAGTTCGTTTGGCAAATTTGACGATTGCCCTGCTGTTGTTAAATGATTTTTTTTTTTCAAAGCAATCTATGATATGTTCAAGTTAATTCTATGGATAACGAGTGGTCTTGATATTTCAATAAAATCTGAGTTCTGACTCTGTCTGACAGATGAATGTTTCATACACTGGTTTGAAACAAATCCTTGTTGGTGAGGGTATTACAGTAGAAGTGAAAGGAGCTCAAGAAATCTCTCTTTTTTACTCTTCTGATATTGATCTACTAATGAATGGAAGTGCCATGTGTAGTGGGGGAAAGAGTGACATTTGGCCCTTTCTGCATTCAACTTGCATGGCTGTGATTCCCATACGCATATCAGGGTCTGCATCTTTGGTTGCTTATAGAGCTCGAAACCCTTATGCACACATAGCAACTACATTGATTTCAGAGGATGCTATTGAGATGCTTCCAGAAAAATGTTACCATGGTCGTATGTTTAAAAAACAAGCATGTCCACTTGATTCCGTAAGTTTGAAATTAAGTATGTTGGAGAAAGTTTTGAGGAGTCTTCTTGGTCGTAAGATTCTTCAAGGTCAGTCTTTTGGCCTTCTCAAAGCAAATATTAAAGCATCAGCTGTTGTAAAGTTCCGCATAGAATTAGAAAGAGACATAAGGAATAATGTTACTCTTAATCGTACGATTCCTGATTGGAGAACAAGGCCTAGTTTTGAAAGGTTTTGGTTTGAGATACTGGCCAGAGTGGAGGAAAACAGGCTCAAACCTCTTTCAATCAAGAAGGTAAAACCTTTTATTGAATCTGTTTCGGTTTCGTGGGCCAATTTGATGTCCAATATGTCATATACAATGTTGAGACCCGTTTTTCTTCCTCCAGAACCTCTTACACTGGATGTGAAATGGTAGGAGAAACAAAGTTATAATATCTTTTTTAAGGTGTTTTTAGATCATGTTTGTAGATTCTTCTGCTGATCTTGTTATATGCAAGAGTTCACCAATTCTTGTAAAATATTACTCATGCACTCATGATTGGTCCTGTAAATACCAACATAGGATAGGAGAAAGAAGAGATTTTACACAATTTATACAGTCTTCCAGTATATGGACTTAATTCTTTAAATGGTACCTCTGATGAAGCTGTGTGGACTAAGGTGGTGTGCTACACTGCAGTTATGCTAAGTGGCTGCGCTTCTAATGTGCTTTATGCATGATTACAAATATAATCTGCTAGAACTTAGTTATCCTTAGTGTAATATGTCACTGTTGACATGCTGAAATTTGTAGGAAAGTCTTGTATGGTTGCATATTGTATTTAAATGGGTTTTGGTCTTGGGTCTTTGTATCTGATCTAGAACATGATAGTATCTTTCCCTGTTGGCTCGTGCATAACGAACAGTACATAAAGACCTCAAAATAGATCCAAATTCAATGGCATGAGAAGTTGCAACTATTCACCTTCAATTTCAGCATGATTACCCTCTACATGGTAAAACACCTTGGAGGCTTATTAGATTCTAAAAGTTTGGAACTTGTCCTTCACTGGCCTCTATTCAACTTGGTACTTGGCACACCCTCTACTAACATTGTTGATTATTGTTTAGTAATTTAATGCCACTATCTAAGGAATTGCTATGCTTAGTGACTTCATCCCTGCTGGACTCTGCATTAAAAAAACTCCAGAACACCAACTGAATATACTATAATGGAAATCCAACATTTCTGTTGACATTTTGAGCCATTTGTGATAGAGGCATCTGACGTAAAACTGGATAATATACAGGATCTGATAACTATGACAGTATCAATAAACTTAAAGGTTAGAACACTCTCAGAATGCTGAAAACATGCACGAGTCTCTCTATAAACCCATGTAACTGTCATGAAAATAGCTGAGTGATCCAGATGTTCTCCAGATCTGCTGAAGGTGTGAAATTTTATCTGTAATTCCAATGATTCTTCTAGCAGATAGGATAAAAACGGTAATTCAAAGGATTAGGAACTAAAAAATCAAATGTGTTATAGATTAGGTTTAGGCCTAACCTATGTTGCATCTCTGCCAAGTCCAAATGCTTCAAAGGACTTAAAAAGCAAAAACATTGACCAAAATAAATACTCTAAGAAGTTTTTTTTTTTACTTAACCAATTTAAGGAAACAAAAGGGGTGATTTAGAAAGATGGAACAAGAAATTCAAGCCCCCTGATGTTGAGTTCTTGGTGGTGCTTTGTTTATAGACCTTTGGATGGAGCCAATGTAAACAAAATATATTCTCAAGTAACATTTGAAAGTTTTTTTTTTTAATAATATTTTTTTTATGTGATTACAAATTATTGTTGTTATATAAAAAAAATATTATTAGAAATTGATAGATGTCAATTAAAATAAATATGAATTTGGGTTTTAAAATTTAATAAAAAAAATTAAGGCAAATTTTTCTTGCAATGCATCAATTTGAATTTGTACCGATTTTTGACTGAAATGATGAAAATGACCTTAAATGAAAAATGAAAGGGATGTGGATTAAAAGATACTTCCAGACCCTTCCTATGAAATACATTATCGGTTTTGGATTTCTAGAACACATTTTTTAATTTTAGAAATATTTTTTCATAACGTATTTCTAAATTTTGTGTTTCAGATTTTTTTTAAAATGTATATGTTATATTTCAAATTTACTTTTTATTTTGATTTTCAAATTGTATTTTTTGGATTTTAAATTTTCAAATCTAAAATAGAGGATAATTTTGAAAATTTTGAAATGTAGTTTCAAATAGCTAGCAACGGGTCTGGATACTTTAATATCCACACAATATATTTTATACAAAATTTTAAATGCATTCAATATAATAATAAAAATAATAATAATCCGTAGATATAAACAGAATTGTGAATGATGGTGCTAGTACACAAGTGTAGGTACCACCAAAACTTGAATCCCATCCTTCAACTCATCCAAATAAATAATGTGGGACTACTAGGTCTCACTTTTTACAGATGGTGAGAATGGGTAATTTCTTTTAACACCTGGACCTTTTTTTTCACCTCCATAAATATAGAAAAACTCTAAATTATCTATACATTATAAACATTCTAAATTATATAATCTGAAAATCTATTCTATATTATAACAAATTATTATAAAACATGCTAATCTATTGGTCTAAACTTTTTACACATCAGAACGTTACTAAAACAACTAGAGAATTATTATGTATGCATGACTGATTTTTATACTATTATACAAATGATGATGTCTAATCAATTGCAGATGTAAAAGAGAATCACTCCTAATATTGTGAAAAAAAAATGCTATCTGAATCACACTATTTGATAATCGGAGTAGATTATTACCAAATCCTGCAGAATTTGTGTGCGGTTTGGTTGAATTCAGATGAGGAATGAGTAATGTTTAAACTTACATATAATATTGTTAGATATAATATTGTTAGATTCAATCATCGTATTTAAAATATTGTCTACACTGAAAGATGGTGTTATATTATAATTTTATCTTTAAAAATATCTTTATGAGTTAAAGGAGAAATAAATATATAAATTATTATTGATTTCAATTCCTAAACGATGTGAGTTATCGTAACAAATATCTTTCATTTAACCGAAGGACTTTCTTCCTGTTTTAACAGACGGTGTCAATATTACGATAGATTTGAAGTCGGAACAATTAATAAAAAAAAATAGATTGAGCATTGGATGGTCAAGGTCGGTGCCTGTATATCATGGCATTGAGATTGCAAATCTGAAAACAATAAAAAATTGAAGAGAGTATAGTGATTTGGTATTACACAGATAGCTGGGAATGAATGAAGCATTCCCAAGGATCACATGGCTCCTACATGATCCTGCCATTTTTAAAATCCTTCACAGAGTGTATCTGTCTCACCACAACCACACTTAATTTCCTTCTCTGCCTTCATTCTGCTCATTAAATTATCATTGCATGTGCATCATATTCTCTTATGATTTTAACTGTTATAAAGAATTTTTTGTAAACTGCACAACTCTGAGTGGTAAAAAGGACTTGAAAACCAATGATTTTGAACTGCATTCAACCTATTATTACACCAACTATTATATGTCCCAAGCTCAAGCACAAATTCACACTTTCTGCTACTCATTTTTGTAAGCTTTAGATACATTTTGATATACAAAACACTTCAAACAAAAGTGAATCTAAAACCTTTAAAACAACACATATTCAACATCATCTAAGCATAGTATAGATAACATATACTTAATTAGATGAAAATTTATTATATTAATAAAATTGTTCTTTATGAATAAATTTTTTTATTTATTATAAAAGGTTTTGAAAAAAATAATATCATTTTTTCATTATGATATCTCAATTCATGTAATTTATTAGGTTAAATATTTTTTCAGCTTTTATACTTAATATTACAATTACAAATTTCATATTCCAAATAATTATTTTTCTCAATCTAACATATTTCATTACATACATCAATTTATCGTGTATAAACATATCTATTTAAGAATTACATAAATATACATGTACAATAGATTAAATATTATCTCATATATTTAAAATATATATTTGATATTATTATTATATAAGCGAAATACTCTTATTTAAACAAAATATATTCATACAGTATAAGATTGTTCAAGTTGTATATTGTTTGAATAATTCTTATGATTTCGTTTGAGAGATAATAATTTAAGATAAAAGATAATTAATTTTATGTTCCTTATTTTAACATTCAAATTCACTTTTGATCACACATAGAGGATAAATAATATTTTTTTTTCTCAAGTATCACACACTCTACTAAAAAAATACTAAACATAAAAACTTTATTTGGGATAATATTTTAGGAAAACGAAATTTTTTGAAATTGGATTTTAATTAATATAGTTATTGTTCATTTTGGAATAAGCAAAGTTTAGTTATATTATTTGGTTATGTTACATATCTGATTCTAAAATTAATACGAGTTATTATCTAGTTATGTTATTAAAATTTATATTATGTTGTGAATGTTCATATATTTTTGTAGTGTGCATTATATGCTGAGCTTATTGTATTGAGTTTGGGATGTCCACTCCTAACAAATATATTATTTAATTCTTGAAATTTCATCTTTTAAGTTATTAAACTTGTATATTTATATAATGTTTAATTGAGAGAACCTTGTTTTATCGTCTTATATTGAATATAAAATTGAATATATCTTCAGTTTTAACTATCTATGTGTTTTCTTTCATTTAAAAAAACAAGATGAAAAAGTAATAACATGCAATTTTATTAAATATTAAATGGTCTATTTGGATAAAATAAATCACTTTTTAATAATCCACAAATGCAAATATATTTCATATACTTTGATTTATTCCATTTTGTATATTTGATTATAAATAATTTTGATATTATCATTCACTCGAACATTAATATAAAATACTACCGAAATTTTGTTAATTGATTAAAACCATGCACTTATAAACTATAAAAAAAAAAGTGTATTTCCCTATAAAAGATCCACTATTGGAAGATAAAAGAAGATATTATATTTAGTAAATATGAAATAAAAATACATATTTATTATTTATTTTAATGATTAGATATTGTTAAAAAATAGTTTAGAGTATTGAATAAATAATAAAGTAAGAGGTATCAAATACATAATAAATTATGATAATTTAAATAAAAACAACATTAAAAAAGATTCCAGTACATAGTACAAAAGTGTTATGATATCTTCAAAATTATTTCAGTATTAAAGTTTTTGTGGGAAAATGTTAATAATGAAAAATAATTAAATATGTGTTAAGTTGTTACACTATATAATGGTTGCTTCTTCTTGTACCTTCGTACATTCATTATTGTAGCACCTCATAAGTTTTCTATTCTAAAAATATAGTGTGTAATTTTTGGATTATATAATTTATAAGTTTTTTTATGGATTTAATATTAACTTCTCATTAATTTAAATTTATAAAAATCTTTTAGATTATATTTAGAATATCATTTTTAAAAACTTATATTTTAAATTAAATAATTTGGAAGATATTTTTTGGGAGAAGTTTTTATGGAATTTGAAATATATGTTTTTTTAAAATTTCTTATGAATTCTACAAATTTAGAAAACATTCCAAATCCAAAAATATCTTCAAAATTATATAATTTGAAATATTTTTAAGAACAAAAAAATAAGATATGCTCAAATAAGTAAAAATCAATGGAAAAAAAAAGGTGAAAAACAACTAAGAAACTAACCTTTCCAACCTATAACCACAAACAAACAAATGCTCCCAAATTATGTAAAAAATCACAAAAAAAACCTTCAATAAATACAAATGGGATGATGGGGTGGCTTGCGGTGCTTGAGATAACAAGATAAAATAAAGAAAAAATATAAAAAATATGTGAAAATTTAAGATTAATTAATTTTTTTAATTGAAGGACAATAATGTATTTTCACATGAACAATGAACAGCCTATGGTGGTACATGAAGAGCCTACGGTGGTGTAAGAAGAAGCAGCCTATGATAAAAATAGATATAAAATAGCCATTTATGATTAAAGTGTTGATAACCTAATTACTAAAGATAAGAATGAATAACTATTTTTTAAGTATTATTTACAACTTTTTTGTTTTATAAAAAAATCTATAAGATAATAATGAAATGAATGGATGATTATAACTTTATACATTATTTTATTTTATTATGAAAAAGTGGTTGTTAAATTTTATTTATTCAAAATTAAAATTACGTTAGTTAAAAACGTCACTACTTAAATATATTATGGCGTCAAAATCCTCTTCAATGAATATAAATTACGACAGTTATAACTGACACTATTTACATATAAAAATCGTCACTAGTTACACTACGTTCAAAGTGACGAGTATTGCGGCGGGTAGCGTAAAACTGTCACATCAAATTTGTAACAGCCAATTCTATAACGATTTGGAAAACCAAAATCGCCACAAACGTATATTGTGACAGATATAAACGTCAGTTTATACGAAAATAACCGTGACAATATATTTTTATTTTTAGTGTCACTATATAAAAATCTTCCAATCAATACCTAACCAAATTATCTACTGCAACTATTATTTAAACAAGTGAATCTAATTATAATTTGGATTAATTTAGAGTGACACTTAATTCATGAATATGGACAAAATAATCCATTAGGAAAGATTCAAGATCTTGAATTGTACATGTGTGACAAGACTATAAGAGAAAAAAATTCAAAAAAGAAATGAAAAGAGAGAAAGAAGATAAGAGAAATGATTAAAGTTTCTTACACCAGACAATGCTTTGATTGATTGCTGTTTTGTTTATATGTGTTAAACTTTTGATATAAAATCTTTTGAAAAAGTTATGTTTTTTTATTTGTGTAGTATTAATTATTGGTGCAATTTGTTAGCTATATATTAATTACAATGTTGATTAAGATTTCAACAAGTGGATTAACATGACAAAGCTAGTATTAGGATGAAGTGCACCTTTTCTTACTTTCAAAATAAATGCATAACTAAAAAGTATTCTAATATCTTTCTAATAAATATTTGAAACACTATTATGAAAAAATCAAGTTTAATTTTTTCATATTATAAAATTATCAATTTAGATTTTATATATAAAAAATTATTTTTATTAGTATATTACACTTTCATCTCGTGTTTTCTTATAATTATTTATTAATATGTATAAAGTATTTATATACTATTTTTTTTTAATATATGAATTTTTATGTTTTTTTATAGATATATATTTTAATAATATTTTTTTCATATAATAATAAATGATTATTATTATTTGAGTTACTTGAAGTGTCAGTGTAGTTGAAATGTCAATTAAATGATTATTATTTACTTGAAGTTACTTGAAGTGTCAGTGTAGTTGAAATGTCAAGTTTAATACTGATATTTAACATCAGAACTTAAATTTTATAGTAATTAAGAGGTTGGTAATATTAAAATTAAATTATTTATTAAAATATAACAAATAAATTTGGATGTAATACTTATAAATGTTAGTTTTAAAACATGTTAAAATAAACTGTTCCACTTCCATAATTTTTTTTAAAAATTAGCCAACATATTTCATAATATTTAAAGTAAAATTTAGAAATGAATTTTAGGTATGAAAAACTTGTGATTTTGGTGTGAGGGTATATATGGTAAAAAAAAATGAAAGGTTTGCATCAAGATTACACATAAAGTTTAATACCATTATTACTTTGGGACAAGTTGCTTTAATCATTGAATGTTATAAATTATTATTTGTTAAACAGTCGTTATTTCGATGACATACAAAATTGAAGGGATGACAAAAAGAAAAAATAAAGTCAAAAAATGATTTGGATGAATATTTAACAAATAATTTGTATTATATTTTGAAAACCTTTAATAATATTGTATTTTGTTAACTGTGTGAGTACTTTTTAAATATTTTCACTTAATTAAGAATTATAATGTTAAAAGCATTTGTGTGTATGTATATATTTTCAGTAAATAATATTATTAATGTGCCTTTTTTTCTTTTGTTATTTAATTAACTTCGCAAACTAAAAGAAATGAATCAATCTATACTATAGATTATATTAAGTATTATAGAATAACTTTATATAAATTGCTAATTGGAATAAAAAATATATAGCCTATGTTTTATTTTCATTCATGCTAATGAAATATTAAATAATATTAAATCAGTATAAACTTTTATAATTAACATAATATATCATTCAAATGGTATATTTTAGATGATATTATTTAATAAGAAATATTAAATTATATATGTTTTTTATAATATATTGTCACATTATATTGTTACTCTGATTTTCAATGAGGTGTATTTATTTTTATCAAAATATGTTATATACATAATATATATATATATATATATATCTAGTGACCATCATATTCTTTAAATACAAAGCAGAAAAAGAAAGAATGACACCCAATTATACACAATTTAATTCATTGTTTCTTTAAGCTTTAAACTAAATGTATATGAATAATTAATATATATATATATACATATATATTTGAATATTTCAAATTTTAATTGTTTTTTATATACTATTTTAAATAAAAAATGAATAAAAATAACAGTTTTTAATTAAATTTAATACATGTATTAATTTACATAATAATTCTAAATATACATTTTAATTAATAATTAATATTTGAATATAATACTTAGGTGTCTATTTTTTTACTATTTTTTTTAATTTAATATATAGAAAGTCACACATTTAATAAACATATATTACACTTGATAACATTATGAATACTAATTATATAATACATTTACTAAATACAATAACTAATATATTATTTTAAGAAAAAACTCTTTGGTTATTAATTTCTGTAAAATAATTCATCAATGCTAACAAGTACAACATTAATGTTCATGACCAACTCTGATTTGTTTTTTTAATCTGTTAAATGTGTTAGAGTAGTTCTCATTTTGAACTCTTCAATAGAACCATAGAAATAGTATTTGCATCCAACCCAGTTAATAAAGGATGTGAAATAATGTCACTTAATAATTGAATAGAGTAAACTATAGAGTTAATTATAGACTAAATATTAATCACACAACAGTTTCAAACAACTAAAATTTATACACTTGAAAGTGTAACGGTAGTTTTCACTGTTCACCACATGTTTGATGTTGCTGTGTTGTGTTGACTGGTTTGTGAATTTGTCAAAAGAGAAGAAAAGATGTGGACCATAACAGTTTATGCTTCATTAGATGCATGAGTTTATAACTCTTATTCATCACAGATAATTGCATTGTATCCTAAGAAAGAAGAAAAGAACATTGCAAAAAATAACATTGTTAGAATCAATAAGTGTTTGTTTTGGATGTAAGTGCTTGGTTATAATTTTGTCTTTGTAAAATGTCTCTGTGAAATGAGTTGAACTGTTTGAACAAACTACTGTCAAATGGTAATTTTTGGAGAAATGTTTCAATGCAAAGTGCGTGTAATGTGAGGAGGTTTGAACATCCTCGAAGACTGTAAAGAAACACTGCAATCCACGTGTTCAACCCATACTCTTATTAATAATCTCAAATCCGAAAAGAAGAAGAGAAAAAAAAAAAAACTTTCTTCCTGCAACACGACAACCAGAAAATGCAACCTTATTTACTCCTTCCTCACTATTTCCTTGTACTTTTCTGGAAAAAACAACTCTTATACTTAATTATTCTAATAAGCTTATAACTCCTTTTTTCGAAATCAGAAAAAGACTCAGCTTTCTATACATTTTAATTTCTTTCCTTTGTTTCAAAGTCACCCCTTTTGTTCAGCATAAAAAAAAGCCACACTTTCATTTCCTCCGGCATTTCTCTTCATTACCCACAAACTAAAACGGAACTCTTCTCACAAAGACTTTTTTTTTAACAAAAAAGGAAGATGGGTGAGGAGCACCACCATGCACCGTCACCAGTTCAGGCGCCTCCGTCTGCTCCACCGCCCCCAAATCTTGCCCTTTCTAGAGGTCCAGTGTGGAATCCAGCTGAACAACTCTTGCAACTTCACTTTTGCATCCACTCAAATCCTTCTTGGCGTTAGTATCTCTCACTTTTTTCCAACCTTTTTGATTCATTTTTGTGTGTCACAAAATGGAAAAAAAGATATGCTTGATTTCAAAAGAAGTTAGGAAACAGGAAGAATCTCTTCATGTAAAAGTTCCTTTTTTTTTACTCAGTTTGGTGTCTCTATCATAAATAAAAACAATTCTATGTAACTTGTATATTTGCTGATTGCTTTTTGTTACCTTTATTCTACTATGATTTGATTCTCTTAAGAAAAAAGGTCCTTTGTTTTTTGTTCTTGTCAGTTTTGAGAACCTTTTAGGTGAAAAGTTAATTAATTTAATTCTGGAATTCAATCTTATGATGGTATTGGTGCATGTCTCTTAAAGTTTTCACCTTTTGATTGCATAAAAAAATTTGGCAGCGGAGGCTCTTCTACTGGGTTTTCAGCACTACATTGTGATGCTTGGAACCACTGTTCTGATTGCAACCACACTGGTTCCTGCAATGGGTGGGGACCATGTAAGTGAAATTTATAATATAAAGATTATATTATAGCACTAGTATTCTTGTTTCTGTTGTATAAATTATGGTATAACCATAAGAAATTTGTTATTTTTGGACAGGGTGACAAGGCCCGTGTTATCCAGTCATTGTTATTTATGTCTGGGTTGAACACACTGCTTCAAACTTGGTTTGGGTCAAGGCTTCCAACTGTGATGGGTGGATCATTTGCTTTTTTACTTCCAGTGTTGTCCATAATAAACGATTACGCAGACAGGACATTTCCTTCTGAGCATGAGGTTTGTATATGATTATTTTGCTAATAGCTTTTAACTTGCAACATTTAATGATATATTTATTTTTAAGTAATTGTTGTCATGAGAATATCATTCAAAAAGTAAAACCTTTCATAAAGTAAAACGGAGAAAGAAATAAGTTTCAGTTGGGTCCAATTGTAGACTGAGTTTTGCTTCAGAAGCTCAGTTTGAAATGAAAGTATACAAAAGTTGCTTTTTGCTAACTCCATTTGCAAAATGAAATTCAGTCAAAACTTTTTGTTACCTTTGATCCAAACATGTGTGTTGCTGATGAAACTTTTGTTGAATTCAAATGTTCTAGGATATTCAAGAATATGGAACTTACTTATATTTTAAAGAAAATGAATGCTAATCAGTGCTATAAGATGCTTTATTCAAAATTCAAGAGTGAAAAGTTTATATTGGAATGTGTGGCTTTTTATTATTACCTATGCACCTCCTCCACCTTGATTTCCAAGAAAAGCTTTCTATTTATTGATTTTTCTATGTAGTTGGTAAATATTTGTTTCTTCTTTTTATTTCTTTGTCATCTTCTCATTGTTTCAAGCATTATGCTTGACTTTCTTCAAATGTTTGTTCTGGGTTTTTGTAACTTTTCCCTTAACTGAACTTTTTTTTTCACTTCAGTTTTGGTGGTGTACGGGCTAGGTTACTGATAGGAAAAACTGATCATTTTATCTACTCTACACTCTAGTGCTATAGGAAATACTTTCGAAATTCCATAAAATGGTTTCCTTACACACTAGAACTCTGGTAACAGAAAAAGAAAATCTAACAATAATGCATATTTGTGAATAAGCCTTGCCAATATATCATCTAGAAGCAGATATAGCAATATAATATATCATCTAGAAGCAGATATAGCAATATATCATATAGAAGCATGTTTAGCAATATATCATCTAGAAGCATGTTTAGCAATATATCATCTAGAAGCATGTATGAAATGTGACTATAGGTAATCACACAAGATCCTGCAAGTTGAGTTTCTTTGTAGTCATATTGGGTCAAAAGGTTTGGGCCATATTGCTAACAATTCCTCCACTGGAGAAAACACCTTGAACTCAAGGTTATCGTGTATGAAATTCTTCCCACTTCTCCCAAGTCATGTTTTCAGGAGGAAGGCCCAACTTTTCTGTAACATTGTCAGGCCCAACTGGTCTGTAACATTGTCAGGCCCAATAGGGACATCGACACAAAATATCACATTGTGGCCCATGTGCCAATGATTAGCTACCTGTACGCTTCAGTAACAGAAAAAGTAAATCTACCAATAATGCATGTTTGTGAAATAAGCATTGCTGAGAGAGAGTTATAACAATATATCATCTAGAGGCATCAATGAAACATTACTATAGATGATCACGGAAGATCTTTTCTGTAGTTGGGCTTCTATATGTAGTCATCTTAGGTTGGCCATGTTGCTAACAGTATGCTTTGTCTTGTTATTTGTTGACTGAATTGTTTTCTCTAACATGAAAATGGTGAATCAAACTGCTAATAAACTATCACACTGGCGCTTGTAGAGGTTCATCTACACTATCAGAACAATTCAAGGATCCCTCATTGTTTCTTCTTTTGTCAATATCTTCCTTGGGTTTAGTAAGGCATGGGGAAATTTGACAAGGTAAACCTCTTGACTTGTTTTCCTTTTTTATTTTAAGTTCATTGTCAATGTCTAAAGGAACATCGTTAGTTATTTTTAATTGTAAATTATTAATTAATCTTTTGGCGAGTCTTCTTTTCTGAACAGGTTGTTTAGTCCCATAAGCATTGTACCTGTAGTATGTGTGGTGGGTCTTGGTCTGTTCTCCAGGGGCTTTCCATTGGTAAATATTCCTAATGCACTTCCTTGAATAAACGGGTTATTTATTATTGTAAAAGTAAAAGACATAAATATGAAGAGTTCATAAACTCATCTTTCTTCTTCCGTGCAGCTTGCAAATTGTGTGCAGATTGGCTTACCTATGCTCATTGTACTTGTCATAACACAACAGGTTTATATCTTATCTGAAACAATTTCTTAAAAGAGTTTTTTCTCAGATACTAACATGCCTTTTTTTTTTTTTTTTTTTTTCTGTATGGCAGTATTTGAAGCGTCTTCTTCATCATGCTGCACATCATGTACTTGAGAGGTTTGCTTTACTTCTCTGCATTGCTGTCATCTGGGCATTTGCTGCTATCCTTACTGTAGCAGGTGCATATAATACTGCTAAAACACAGACCCAAGTGAGTTGTCGTACAGATCGCTCATACCTTATGTCTTCTGCCCCATGGTATGTTTGCAAAACAATCAATTCAACAGTTTATTTGAGTTCGAGTGCTGTTTCTGGATCTTTATAATAACAGTTAAATTGCTTTTTTATTGCAGGATTAAAGTTCCATATCCATTCCAGTGGGGTACCCCCATATTCAGAGCTAGTCATGTCTTTGGGATGATGGGGGCAGCACTTGTCTCTTCTGCTGAGGTCTATCAACTATTCCTTAATATTTTGAATTCTTCATGTAGCTCTAATAATTTATATGTTAATTCTTATCTTTGAAGCATTTGACAACTTTGCCCTCTGGAAAATTACCTTAACTTTATATATATATATATATATGTATATATATATGCCATTATTTTCTATCCATTGTCATCTAATTGATAATCTAACGTGGAGTTTTTTCCTTGCTGAAATTTTTGAAAGCAGTCAACTGGTGGTTTCTTTGCTGCAGCCAGGCTTTCTGGTGCAACACCACCACCTGCACATGTGCTCAGCCGAAGCATTGGGATGCAGGTGATTCTTGCTTCTTAACAATTAATTTACTTGTTCTTTTATATTGTTGCAAAATCTGGATATGCATGTAACTTTTATCACTGACTCATGTTTTTCACCCTTCCAAATGCCAGGGCATTGGCATGCTGCTTGAAGGCATATTTGGTTCTGTTGTTGGCACTACTGTATCCGTGTAAGAAAACAATGTCTTAAGAACTTCTCATGTCTGAACAAAGACAAAATTTCAGTGTAAAATTAGAGACCCTAAGCCTGAACATTTCTCCTCATCCTGTTGGTGGTTAAATTACTTCAAGGTTACTTTTTTAATCAAAATAGGTATGCAAAAGCATCAGTGTTGGCTGCAATTCTAACTAGGTTAGCACCCCAGTCAACAACTATCATTTGCAGCATACCTCAAATTTATAGAAAGTAAAAGTAAGAAAAACAGAGTACAAAAGACGGGGTGTCCAAACCAAAACCTGTAAAAAACTAAACAAACCTAAAGAAATGAAGGTTATATCTATCTCTGGAAAAGGCTAAACTAATGAAGGATGACATCATGGCATACCATCCCACCAAAATGATCCCTGGTCTCTAATACCATGCTGATCAAGACCTCCATTGCCTCTATACATGTGAGAAGACTGAAAACTCTAAGGCTATGTTTGAATATCAAATGATTAGTGGGATGTTTTGAAAATGGAAAGAGTTGGGAGCTGGAAGGAATAGAAGTCTGCACACCCTAAGCTTTTGTATGGTTAATTTGTAATAGACATACTTTTTGATATATTAGTTAACATTTGATAACAACCATTTTATATTTAATCTTAGTTTTAAGGAGTGTGAGCTTTTGCCAATTTCCATGTGCAAGAGGAATTCTATGAGTAATAGTATAACAAATCCTTTTGACAACTGCAGTGAAAATGTGGGCCTACTTGGTCTAACACATATAGGGAGCCGCAGAGTTGTGCAAATATCATGTGGTTTCATGATCTTCTTCTCTATTTTTGGTACTATATTCCACCTGAAACTCGTGTGGTTTCTTTCAGTTTTACATTTCCGGTGTAATCATTTTACTGTCTCTTTCAGGGAAATTTGGAGCCTTTTTCGCATCGATTCCCCTACCGATATTTGCGGCTATATACTGTGTTTTGTTTGGTATTGTGGGTGGGTGCTGCTGCTATCCTTACATAAATTACAATAATTTTTACTAGTGGATGCAGGCCTTTTATTTTATTATTGATTTTTTTTGCAGCTGCTGTTGGGATTTCTTTTATACAGTTTGCAAATACCAACTCCATAAGAAACATCTATGTTCTGGGCCTATCCTTGTTTCTAGCGATATCAATTCCACAATATTTTGTCACTAACACTGCACCAGATGGTCATGGTCCAGTTAAAACAGATGGTGGATGGGTAAGTGACTCTTAAAATATCTCATTTCTACATTCCATGTGATTATTAGGCATATCAGCTTTCCTCGATCCATAAGGTTATAATTATGTGTAACATGTTTGAGATTAAGTGGAACAATAAGATGCTACCTTTTAGGAAATAATTTCTTCCGACAACACTATTTTGTTAGATCAGTGAATAGAAGTCCATGAATTATGCAGTAGAAGCTCAGGCAGTATCTAGGAATTTTCCTGTTCCCAATGTTTAACACGAGTATGGCTGCCCAGTATCATTCACTCAGTCGTTTTTCCATGCAAAAAGACTGAAAAGAAAAGTGAAAAAAGATTAACATAAACAACCTTTAAGTTAAGGTTTTTTTAAATCTCAAGGACTAATTTAGGTGGTCACTCTTTGGGAGAAACATGGAAACATACTTCTAGATTAATTTGACAAACTGACTTGTTTTATATTTAAGTGATTTTCCTTGTAAAGTAAGATTGTTGTTGAACTGTTTATTTGCTTGATATTCTACCTTTTGGAAATTCATTCATCTGATTGATTCTACCTTGTTTTATGGCACAACAGTTTAATGACATTTTGAACACCATATTCTCTTCTTCTCCAACTGTGGCTATAATTGTTGGGATCCTTATTGACAACACACTTGAAGGCAAACTTAAAGCTGTCGACAGAGGACTTCAATGGTGGAGTCCTTTCCAGAATAGGAAGGGAGATGTTAGAAATGATGAGTTCTACCGTCTACCTCTAAGGATAAACGAGTATATGCCCACCAGATTTCTCTAAAGTACTCATATATGCTTGTACTTAACCCCCTTCTGTGAGCTTAATTCTAAAATTTTCATGTACAATGACAACCTTGTAAAATATGGGTAAACAAATTTTTCCTCAAGTGGTCAGAACAGAAGCCAAAATTTTACCTTGTATAAAGGGATTGGAATAGTAATTCTTTGGATAAACTACTCCAGAAAGATGCTGAAATTACTTTTCTCCTTTTATTTAAAATACTCTTTAATTTTTTTAGGAGATAAATGAGTTGCAGTTTAGCCCTTTATAATAGGGATGAACTTAACAGTAGTGAATAATTGTTAATGTGTTTCCTTTCCCCTATGAATGATGTTGTGCTTTTTCTAAAGTCTTAGAATAACCAATAACTAATCTTGAAACATTTTGTTATTGGTTTCAGTATGTCATGAGTTAATAAAGTGTTAAATACTTGTATTGTGTTGCTTTTAAAGCTTCATGTATGTGTTCTGTGTTTTGTTCTGAGTTTTCAAAGTTGTTGAAAAACTTACTGCTAACTTTGTTGAGAACTGTTGTGAGGAAAAATCTCTAATAATTTCATCTACATCAGAATAGACTTAATTGTAAGATATTCATCTTTCAAGTAAAAAGAATGTGTATTTCATAATAGCAGCAGAGAAAAATGTAATGAGCATTTTTTTTTACTGCAGGAGAGTGCAATTTATTCCAATTCTTTATATTGTAGTTTCTTTAGTGCAAAAGTTGACTTTGAGAGGGTAGATTTTGTTCATCACAAAGTTGGATGATGCTGATGTTCTAATCAAAGACTTGTAATAGAGTATACTATTGTATCAGTAACAGTGTTATTATTGTTGTTCTTAAGTCTAAACCTTTATCTATTTATAATCTATTTGTTTCTCTACATACTATTTTTTTCTTTGTTTGGTCTTGTTTAAATAATAGTTTGACACCCTAAAAAAACAATTAATAATATGTATACGAATTTAAATTAAAATAAATAAACAAAAATGAATATTTGTGTGAATGTTTTTTTTTGGTGTCATAATATTGCCACTTTCTTGTAAAGTAGAAAAGGTTGTGAAACTTTTGACTATAAACATAGTAAATTTAAAAAAGATATGGTAAATCTGACATATAATGTTCAAATTCATATGTTTTATTTATATATTAAGTTTTAGATCTGATTATTGGTCAGATCATAATCATTTAATAAAGTCTTACTCTAAAAAAATAACCTGACTAAAATAATTTATATTCAATTTAAAAATTCAGTATAATCAGTGTATCTATCACCCTAATAGGATGAAAGAAAAATCAATAAATTGAGTGGTGATTATTTATTTTTCATGTCAATTGTGTCACTGTTTATGGATTGATATATTTGTCCTAGATGCATCATGCATCAGACATAAGCATGGCGTAAGGCTACCCTAAGAAATAAAAATTATTTGGAAAATTTTATGAAGATATTTGTCATTGTAACTTCTCAAATGAACGTTAGCCACTTATTTTTAAATAACATAATATCAACTTAGAAGAAAGAAAACGTTGATAAATAATTTTAAATTCATGTTTTAATCAAATCGTTTACTTTCTCATGAAAACCAAACAGAATTTAAGAAAGTATTTAAGAAAATTTGTGTTATTCATTAATGAAAATATAACTAAAGCATAAAATAAACCATTTTACTTTTTTTTCTCTAAAAATTAGATAATTAGCAAAATATATTTTATAATTTTTTTTATAAAAGCCTTCATGTTAGGTATTATTGTGTAACTTGACATCTGAGTTAACTTGACATCTTAAGTAACAACAATCATGAAAGAATTATAAAAAAAATAAAAGAAATATGAAAAGATTAAATCAAAATTTAGACTATACCTAGAATTATAAGAAGAGATTAGATAGAACTCTATTATACCAATGAAATGATTCTGTATAAAAAAAAATCTTAAATTAGTCAACTTATCAACACACGAATTTCTTTAACGAAAAATATGAGTAATCATAAACTTGATTTTTTTTTAATATTTTATAAATCTTTTAATATACTCCTTATTGGTTAAATGATTAAAGAAATTGAGAATTTTTTATTATCTAAGTATAGAAGAGTAAAAGATATTGTTTTGATTTGACAAACAATGCCTCTGTTATGGTTCTTATTCTATGGTAAAAATTGTTTGAGACTACTCATACACAAGGGTATAAGTGTCTTTGAGAGTTAGACAAAGTTGATGCCAAAAATATTTAGTAGTTTTGATGATGATGATGCTGATGTCGACTTTTGACTTGCACTATATAAGGATGAACAATGAGTGAAGATAAATAATCAAAGAAAGACATTGACCAAAACAGCAACAGTGAGAAAGAAGATAGATAAGAAATGGGGCAAGGAAGCTTCAAGGTAGACACATGACAGCAGCTACTGTGGTGAACTAAAATCCAAAGGTTGCTTTCAGTTTTTGTTTTTGTGCTTCTCTTTACGCGTTTTCCCATCTAACTCTAGAACATGGCCTTTGGGTGGAGGCATGTGATAGGAACTGGTCGCACATGTACATTGTACATGTACATAGATAACGATGGAGGCCTCAAAATTCCAACATTATGGTCTCAACTTTCCAACACAAATGGGAAAAGCAATTCCATTTGGAAATCTGTCTTTTCCATTTTCATTATTTTCTAGCCGCCCCCAGTATTTGTATGTATAATCTTGTTTAACTTATCTCAAACATTGATGGTTTTAGAAATTGAAACTTTTTGTTTGTCATCTAACTAAAGTAAAAACAACCTTATCACTGCCTAATACCAGCAGCAATTCTAGGAATCTATGGCGTCTGAAATAAGAATGGTTGTTATGGTGCTTCAGACTAGTGAAAAGATTGTGCCATACCATGACTTTTGGAAGAAGAAAATTTCCTTTTCAGAATAGATACTATGAACAAGTATATACAATGAATTGGGGGAAGTAATACTTCATTCTTGAAGCCAGCACAGATCAAATTGTGGTTCTCGTACTTGAATAAGGACATTTGACTTGGCCATCTCAACAACATCTCTCCATGTACCATACAACTCCTCATCACAAATCACAAGCTGCAGAGATTGTAGTGACACTGCTGACTTTGGTAAATGCCTAATCATGGGGCATTCTCTCATGTCAATCTTCTCTAAACTTGCTAATCTACCAATGTCATTAGGGAAGCAGGTGAGGTTAGTACACTGAGAAATGTCAATATACTTCAATTTCTTCATGTCACACATGGTAGGAGGAAGTGTTTCTAGGTATGGACAAGCATATAAACGGAGGATCTCTAGAGATTTTAGTTTGCCAAATTCAACAGGTAGTTGAGATAAATTGTGGCAGTCTGTGAGGCTCATGTTTCGGAGTGACTTTATTCCACAAATGCTTGAGGGCAAGTAGGTTAGATCAGCACAGTGATCAAGAGTGAGCTCAGAGAGGTTAGGGAACTGTTTCCCATCCAAACTATTGTTAATCTGGCAGAGGACTATGAATAGTTTGCCCAAGTTTTGCAGGACAGTGCCTGACAACTGAGGGGTGGAAACCTTTTCAAGCCAGAGACTCCTCAAGTTGGTCAAATTCCTAAGAACTGAAACATTGTGAAGGCGGGCATATGAGGTACTGTAGTTTATTATTATCAATGCCCTCAAATTTGGCATCTTGCGGATGAAGGGAGGTAAAAAGTAATCACTGGACGTGAAGTTGATAATCAACACTTCAGCCTTGGGAAAATCCAGTTCATACCAATCCATTTCTGTCATTTCACCTGCAATGTCAAATTCATCACACAACGAGACAGAAAATATTAAGAGTGCTTGAGAGACATTGATACCTGTGTTGATTTATAATACATACCTGTGTTGATTGAAACAATCTGAGCTTCAAAGGGTCGGTTCTGGTATCTTGACCATTCTTTGGGGAGTAGTCCATTTTCTTCTCGTTGAGCCATAACTAACCTTCGGTGTTCTTGAATGCTCCCACGCTTGCTCAAAATAAGAGCAAGGTCTCTCAGTGTATCATGTTGAGTCACAGAAATCTCAAAGGAACTGCTATACATGCCCCCGGCACTGAAAAATTAAAAATGGCCAAAAGGGTATTAGAATAATGGTTATTTTGATAAGAGATAAATGAAATGAACACATTAAACGTGTTGAAATGCATGTTTGCGATTTGCATACCGTGCTTCTTTCACTAAGGTTAGAAGGTTCTTGTTGGAAAGCTCAACCACAATGGCATATCCTTCTGCCTCGCGAATGTCATGGATTTCAACCCACATATTGATCAGAATTTCTAGAGGGATCTTTCTATCCTCAGGAAAAGCGCACAGGTCCAAGAAGCACTCCTTGATCTTTTCTGGCAGGTATTCAGTACTAATTGCCATTCTATCAATCAGATTGATTTCATAGGACTCACCAATGCTGTGACCCTGAGACAGATTACTCTTAACACTCAACCAAAACATTTCGTTCTGGTCACGCAAAGAAGCTCCAATCACCTTCAGTGCCAGAGGAAGCTTTCCACACTCAGCCACAACCTGTTGTTACAAACACAAAACAAGAGAGAAGGTAAGCTAACTTCATATATCACAGGATTCTGGTTTGAAAACTTAATCAATAGTCAGGGACAAAGTTCACAACTTCAATTCCAACCATTACCTGCTTCACCAAACTCACATTAGCACCCAAAGGAATTGACTTCTGTCCAAAAGCATGGTGGCAAAACAAAGAGAGGGCATCCTCTTCACCCAGCAATTCCACATGATAAGTGGCACTAAAAAATGTTGTGAATCT
This sequence comes from Phaseolus vulgaris, assembly GCF_051622355.1. NCBI lineage: Eukaryota > Viridiplantae > Streptophyta > Magnoliopsida > Fabales > Fabaceae > Phaseolus > Phaseolus vulgaris. The sequence continues at coordinate 2,800,323 of NC_143498.1, forward strand.
GAATCGAGACACCACAAGGTATTTGCAGCCAGGAATTTTCCACACAAGCTGCTCTAGCACGGAGAGTGACCACACATCATCAAGAACAACAAGAACTTGAGCTTCCCCTTTGCACTCAAACTGTGGCATCCTTTGTGGAACCACGTAATCTCCATTGAAGCCTTGGTTGCCCATGATGTGTGCCCAGATCCTCGCTCTCAGCTGCTCCACATTCGGAGACTGTGACACGGCCAAAAACAAAATCCTGTCCTTGAAATAACCTGCAAAAACCAACTATTACACTCTTGAAACACTTTCTCTCACAAATACAGATTAAACAAATAACAACAAATGCATTCATTCACCCATTCCGAGTTATAAAACTGCAGTCTTGTCACATCTAAATCAGTTAATACACATATATACAAGGATAAGATTTGTTGATTACCATTAAACAAAAAACCACAACTGCAACAATTGCAGTTGTCATCAAACATGAAACTAACACATGACTAAAAGTATTTTTCACTGATTATTATTGTTATTTGATATGTTAGTCTAACTAAGATGTTTGCATAGTGATACCTAACATACATGAAAGCTTTTATAATAAAAAAAGTATTTTTCACGGACTAATCCTGCTCAAGACCACTTATTAAACTCAAACAATTTTGTATCAATTGATTCACGAGAATTACTTGTTAAAAACTGAAACAAGTCTGTGTCAGTTGATTCACGCAAACCCCTTTTCAAACTGAAACAATTCTGTGTCAGTTGATTCATGCGAATCACTTTTTAACTGAAACAACTAATTCAGTGTTCCATCAGCTGCATTCACATTACCACGAACAAAAAAAAAACTCTGTTTTGATGATGAGTGAAGGTGGACTTACATCGGACTTGGTCATCTCTGAGAAGCTCTCTGGCGAGGGTGGTTTTCCCGGAGCCACCAATCCCACAAATCCCGACAATCCAATCAGCATCATTCCTGGAGAAAACCATCTCCATAACCTTGTTCTTCCCGAAGTCCAACCCAACCCCGAAACCGTTATTCCCGTTACACCCTTCCACCCACGTCTCATCTTCCTGCATGCTCTTCACAGCCTCCTCCACCCACCCACCCCCGTTCACTCCGATCTTCATCTCGCCGAGAAACCGCTCCATGCGCCGGTTCGACGCCTCCACCCGGTCGAACCGCTCCGCCATCTCGAACCGCACGTGATGCACATCAGCGAGTATGTGCGCCTGCATCGGAATCTGCAGAAACCTCGTCACATGCTTCTCCAGCTTCTCCATCTTCTTCGCCAGCTGGAAGTTCCGGTACACGTTCCAGCGGCTGGAGGAGAGCGCCTGGTGCGAAAGCTCCACGCCGGAGCGCAGAATCTCCGAGAGGCGGTCCAGCTGCGACTGCCTCGGCGCCGGAAGCTCCACGCCGGAGTACTTGACTTCCTCGATGGTGGGAAGAATCTCGCGCACGTAGGTGATGAGTTGCTCGGCGCTCGATTTGCAGCGCAGGGCCTTTCGGGAAATTGTGATGAGCATTTTCCAGAGATCGGAGGCTATCTCTCCGGTGAAGAGTTCCGTGAGAGCCATGGTGGTGCTCTTCTTCTTCTCTCTTTCTTCCTTCTTTATTGCTATTATAGGAGTCAGCACTTGATGGCTTTGGAAATGACGATGTTGTCCTTCAACTGCTAATCATGGTTTCTCAACTCTCTCACTGCACCAACAGTGTCCAGCCACACGTGACGTTACCAACACCACAAACAGTTAGTTAACTCTCGTACTTTGTTATGTTTAGTAACTTGGACTATTTATTGTTAAATAAGTTTTTTTTTTTCATTATTATTAATTTGGTTTTATATTTTGTAAAAAAATAATTAATGTAATTCATTTTATTTATATTAACTTAGTGTGAAATTTTTTACTTGTAAGTGTTTGATCTCAAGTCCGTTGTGATATCATTGTTAAGAGCAATCACATTTTTAAGGAATTGTTTGTTTTAAAATTTTTGAATTTTGTTACGGTTTTATCTTTAAAAGTCATCTCGAAGATAAAATCGTGAAACACCGATTTTCAAAACAAACAATATCTCGGATGCGGTGATTAATCTTGGTGAATATAATATTACATCGTTTAGGAGTTGAAGATAAAATCAATTTAAATACACATTTCTTCCTTAAGCAAACAATACCTTAGATGCGGTGATTAATCCTGATGAATATAGCATCACGTCGTTTAGGAGTCAAAGATAAAATCAGTTTAAATATACATTTTTCCCTTAACTGATAGAAAAAAAAAATAAACCATTACGGAATTCAAAAATATTATTGATTGATTGTACTTAGATTAGAATAGTAACCATTAAAATTAGATTAAAAGAGAAATTATGATAATTCTTTCCATTATTTAAACATATAATGAGTATGTGTAATTACGTATAATCATTTGCTACTTCTATTTATTATTATGATAAATTATGTAATCCATGTCTCTTTTTATCTTCAAAATTATTTTTTTAGAAAAGTGATGTTACTTCTGTCTTGAAATTCAAAAGATAATAATGTTTATTTCATTTTCAACGATGAGGGCAGGGACTCAAATGTGTAATTTTGACCTAATTCATGCACCCCATTGGTATTTATTTCCAATCATGAATGATATTGATAGAGACTCTCAGTACCAAAATGTTTTGTCAAACTGGAAACAAATTTAGGATCAAATCTTTGATCGCCTTATCATTTTCACTTTTCTAATAACAAGGTCACATGGAAACTTTATTTTATTTTTACATCAAATTTACCTTTTTAATTTAAAAATAAAAACTGCTGTAGAAAAAGTTGAGTGATTAAAGTCACACATTATTTATATAAAGACAAATTATAATCGCACTTTATGCATTTCCACGAAAGTTCTCTTTTGGGGCGCCCTTCTTTGTTTCTATCAACATAAATTTCAATTACCTTATACAATAATAATAAGATAATATTCGTACCATTTTTCCGACAAGAGAGATATTTTTCCAGTAAAAACAAAATTATTCACTCAATTTTATATAATCACTTAAATATTCCTATATCTAAGCTCTTACTTAAATATAATTACTTAAATATTTCTATTTTATTATGGAAGGGGTTGAAATCAAGTGAACGATTGTCTTCCTCTTTAGTCGGTCGGTTTACTCTTCCTTTCTTCGAATGAATTCCTTGGCTCTCCCCACCTTTTTTTTCTTTGTGTCTCCGTGAACATCGAGTTCGAATAATACATGCAAAAGGCACTTTGCCATTCAAGTGAAATTTCGGTACTCAACACTTAGTTGTATTTAATATTGGATGATGACGCACCTAATTCTTAGACTATGTGATTACTATGGATCTTATTATTGAATCGGATTAAAAATGTGATCCATAATTAAAAATGTATTACTTAATGTTTTTTATCATTTATTAATCTTATTAGTCTTCTTTAGATGCGATGGTGTCGATGGTATTTCATTCAGACAAGCGAAACTGGTGGCATGATTTTGAGCATTAGGGGAATTTGGTTTTTGCAGAAAGATAATTTCCATTTGAAATAGAAGTTATGTACAATTTTTCACATCAAATTGGAAAGTAAGACACATGAGTCACTCTTTAAGCCAGTTCAAGTCAAAGTAGGGTTCTGATACTTGAATATGCACATTAGGCTTGGCCTTCTCAACCTCTTTCCAAATCCCAGATACCTCTTCATCACAAATCACAAGTTGCAGAGACTGCAGTGACAACACAGACTTTGGTATATTTCTGATCATGGAACATTCCCTCATGTCAATCTTCTCCAAGCTTACTAGTCCACCAATCTCTTCAGGGAAGCATGTGAGGTTCACACATTGAGAAATGTCAATGTACTTCAATCTCTTCATGCCACATATGCTATTAGGAAGTGTTTTCAAATCAGGGCAAGCATATAAACGAAGGATCTCTAGAGATTTTAGCTTTCCTAGTTCAAGAGGTAATTGAGTCAAATTGTGGCAGTTGGTGAGACTCAAGTTTTGAAGTGAGTTCATTCCACAAATGCTTGAGGGCAATTGGGTTAGATCATCACAATGATCAAGAGTGAGGTCAAAGAGGTTTGGGAAGACTTTGGCTACCTCTTTTTCATCCAAACTGTTGTTAATCTTGCAGAGAACAACAAATAATTTTCCCAAGTTTTCCAAGACAGTGCCTGATAGCTCTGGGGTGGAAACTTTTTCAAGCCAGAGGCTCCTCAAGTTGGACAAGTTCTTGAAAACTGAAATGTTGTGAAGGCAAGCATATTTTGCACTGTAGTTTATTATTATCAATGCCCTCAAATTTGGCATTCTATTGATGAAGTGAGGTAAGAAGTACTCAGAGGATGTGAGGTTAATGATCAAAACTTCTGCCTTTGGAAATTCCAGATTACACCAGTCCACCTCTTTCATTTCACCTGCAATGTGAAATTCATCACAAAAAAGAACAAGAGAAGCAAGAAAAGATAAAATAATAATATAGATAATAAATTTTTTTTAATCAGCAAAGAATAAATAAATTAAAATGAGACACTTCGCGAGTATCCCAACGCTTATACAAATAATTCCAACACAAGCTTCTTATCCCCTACCAGTTGGGGATCCCACAGACATTACAACACATCAGCCACATTAACATACCATAGCAAAAGTACATCAATATATAATTACATCAATCCTTCAAAGGAACACATTCTCAAGACAAGACACAAAAGTCCAACAACTAAACTCAGTCTTTGCCAACAAACTTAAGTAAACCAAACCAAACACCCAAGTGTCAAACATCAAACCCACCCATAACAATGATAATAAAAGCCATTTTAAAGAGTATTTGGGATATACCTGTATGAATTGAAACAATTTGAGCCTCAAATGGCTTGTGCTTGTATCTCAACCACTCTTTAGGAATTCCATTTTCTCTTTTCGGCATTACTAATCGCCGGCGATCATTAATTGTAGCACGGTTGCTCAAATTGAGGGCAAGGTTTCTGAGTATATCATGTTGAGTAACATAGATCTCAAAGCAACTGCTATACATGCCTCCAGCTCTGGTAGTTCAAAAGGGTGTTAGAGTGACCCTTTTTCTTATTCCAACAGGAAAAACAAGAAAAACAGCTAATGAAATCAGTTAAGAAGATTTTTCATGTTGCATACCGAGGCTCTTTCATTAAGGTGATAAGATTTTTGTTGGAAAGCTCAACAACAATGGCATAAGCTTCTGTTTCAGGAATATCATGAATTTCCACCCACATATTGATGAGAGCATCCAAAGGGATTTGTTTATCCTCAGGAAATGAACACAGGTCCAAGAAGCATTCCTTAACTTTTTCTGGAAGGTAATTGATACTGATTGCCATTCTTTCAATCAGATTGATTTCGTGGGATTCCCCAATACTTTGGCCTTGAGATAACCTGTTTTTAACACTTAACCAAAACATCTCAGTTTGATCTCGCAATGAAGCTCCAATCACCTTAAGAGCCAAAGGAAGCCTTCCACATTCAGTGACAACCTATTTGCCATTAGACACAAGAAACAAAAATTAAGTACATAGCACTATACTTATTTAGTCACTAAAGTTGCTTCAATTTTTGGAACTAAAATAATTTCTTAACATAGAAACAACCATGTGTACATTCACCTAAAATCTTTTAGATGGTATTTAACATGATTCTGCATCATCTAATGGGAATCCAAACATGCTATTAATCAGCATGCAGTTGCAGGGTTTACAATTACAAACCACACATTACCTGATTCACCAAATTCTGATTAGCAGCTAAAGGGATTGATTTCTGGCCAAAAGCATGGTGACAGAACAAAGACAGGGCATCCTCTTCACTCAGCAATTCCACTTCATAACTCAACAACACCGTTTGGAATTTAGTTCTGGACACCACAAGAAACTTGCAACCAGGTATTCTACACACAAGCTGCTCCACCACAGAGAGTGTCCACACATCATCCAGAACAATCAGAGTTCGAGCTGCTTCGCTTTTGCTCTCAAACTGCGGCATTAACTGTGGAACCACATAGTTCGCATCCAATCTCTCGTTGCCCATAATATACCCCCAAATCTTTGTCCTTAGTTGCTCCACGTTTGGAGACTGCGACACTGTCAGGAACAAAATCCTCTCCCTGAAATAACCTGCAAAAAAATGTCAAACAACTTTCCAAAATAAGCAAAAAAACTAAGCAAGAACCATCACTTCATAAACTCCATTTTCTCACACCAAGTCCCATTATCTATTCTTCTGACATCTAATTCGATACTACAAACCAATCACATATACATAACTTATTCAAAAATGGACTTTAAGTCTAACTAAACCTCACAAAACCGGCTTATAAGGTGAAATTTGCACCTACTTATATACCATCCTCATCTCTAGTCGATGTAGGATCTCCAACACCTCTTCACGTCGAGAGTGACAACTCGTGCGTGGAACAACATTATGGATAGTTCGATAAGGGTGGTCTGATAAGCCCACCAAACACTCGATTGAATAAGCTTTAAATGACTCTGGTACCATATTAAGAAGTGGACTTTAACCTAATTCAACATCAGCCTATGAGGTTGAGTTAGGCTTAATAAAACTATATGCAAGTTTTTTTTTTCATTATTTTCTAATTAGAACTAAAATTTCATCTTGGTCATATTGCACGAATTACGAAGAAAAACTCTGATTTTGATCATAAGTAACTTTCATGAGCTTAAAATTAAGGAACTTTACTCCACGAGATGAACTCACATTTAACTTGTTCATCTTTGCAGACCTCTCTAGCAAGAGTGGTCTTCCCGGAGCCGCCAATCCCAGAAATCCCGACAACCCAGAGATCCTCCCTCCCGACAACCATCTCCCTTACCTTAATCTTCCCGAACCCCAACCCCACAGCGGCGTTGCCATCAACAACATCCTCATTCACACTCCTCACAGCCTCCTCAACCCAGCCGCCGCCGCCGACACCAATCTTAATGTTCTCGAAGTACTGTTCGAGGTGGCGGACGGAGTTGTCAACGCGGTCGAAGCGCTCGGCCATCTCGAAGCGCGTGTGGTGGACGTCGGCGAGGATGTGGGCCTGCATGGGGCCGAGGAGGAATTTTGAGACGGTCTTCTCGAGCTTGTCCATCTTCTTGGCGAGGTGGAGGTTGCGGTAGACGTTCCAGCGGCTGGAGGCCAGGACCTTGTGGGAGAGCTCCACGCCGGACCGGAGAAGCTCCGATAGACGGTGGAGCTGGGACTGGCGCAGGGCGGGGAGCTCGACGCCAGAGTACTTAATCTCCTCGATGGTGGGGAGGAGCTCGTGTATGTAGGTGATGAGCTGGTCGGCGCTGGCGCGGCAGAGGAGCGACTTCCGAGAGATGCTGATGAGCATTTTCAGAAGCTCCGTCGCAATCTCGCCGGCGAAGAAGTCGTTGATGGCCATTCTGTGGTGTTAGCCGCCGCACTCTCACTCTCTTATGCTCTGTTTTCCTCTGTTTTCTCAATCATTCTTAACACCTTCTTTTCTTTTCAGTTATTTCTCTCTTCTTTCCTAAACTAACTTCTTTCTACAAGTCACTTCCAAAACTTCATTTTTAGGGAAATCATAATTTTGACATTGAACATTTTTTTACATTTTCATTGTAATTAAATATATTATTATTTTATTTCAAATTTTATTTTTATTAGTTAAACATAATATTTTATTTTTAAATAAAGTTGTAAAGTAAAAGTAAGAAAAAAAATGAGAATATAAAAAGGTAATCAACAATTATTCTATTTATAATTAAATTTGGATGGTCTTAAAAATAAGTTTAGTACATTATACACTTCATATCCAACCTTAGTTATCCAAAAATTTAAGCATAATCGTATAATAATAATAATAATAATAAATAGTCTCAAATAACATACATGCAAAAATCAACATGAACTTTTTTTTCCCAAAAGCAAAAATGTTTAGCCAAAAGTTTACTTGTCAATGAAGATGACTCACTAAGTGTCCTTCTTCTTTCTTCTTTTACACTTTCTATCTCACTTAGATATATTTAACAACTATTTTTATAATCAAATATTATATTAAAATAATAATAATAATAATAAATAAAATAATAATTTATGGAATTATTATGATGGTGTGAAATTATCATCATCCTTTTCATTTTTTCTAGATAAAAAGGACATTTTTACCTGTTTGAATGAAGAGGGATGCAACATTCTACAAGATGGTTTAATTTTTCCAAACAGAATAAGTAGATACCCAGTTTAATCTTAAAAAAGAAAAAAAAAAATTAATAAAGGGGAAAATAGATTTAATTAGATATTATGTTTTAATGCAAAGAAAGAAATATTAATAAAAAGAGAGAGTAACCCTTTTCATGTTTGATTTATGAGGAAATGAAAGAGATTTAAAAAATTAATTTATTTCTAAATACTTATAACTTTGTATTTCAAATAAATAGATTTATTTTCATTTTAAAATATTTTAAATAATGTATTTCCTCTCCAAATCCCCTACTATATAAAGGGAGCAAATTTTGAATGAGAAAAAAAAAATACTCATCTATTTTGTGTTTAAACTAAATCAAACAAAATATTTTTTTGAAAATATCTCCACTCCATTCTTTTCTAACAATATAAATAAGAAAAATATTATTTTGATAACCACACAATAAAAAACACAAAAATATAATATGAAATAATGTAATTCTAAAATTATTTTATTTTAATAAAAAAAATCAATTATAATTGATACAATGAGTTTTTAACCTAACCCAAGAAAATGTTATACAATTTTTTTAACTAACCCTATTTATGAATTTGTCTAATCTCATAGGACCATATACTACTATTTATTTTCCATAACAACCACACAAAAGTTGAATTTGTGAGTTGAGTTGAATTGAGATGAGAATGATGTGACAAGTGAGGGTGCATAATAAAAATTCTTGATTGTGCAAAAAATGATAATATAATGAAAGCACACTAACATTACATAGAAAATATAAAATGAAAGCATTATCACTAACTATTGGAAGACATAATTGTTGAAGGATAAGTCATCAATCCACAAAGGACCACTTGACTACTGCAATGACCATTGTGCCCTTCACCAACCCTACACCATGGAAGATGCCTAAACACACACTTCAAACTCCATTGCTGAATTCTACAAAGACATTGATGTGAAGTTTTGTCCAAAGTGATGAGTTTATTATAGACCCATGGAATTTAGGTCCAATTACCATATCAATCACTAGAGGATGAAAGTTTTATTTGAAATTCCTTTGTGAACCTCCTATTTTATACAAACCAAATCAATATAGAATATTTAATTTAACTTTGTAAAGTGTTAAATATACACAAAACTATATTAGGGCAAATTATAGAGAGAGATGAAGAGGAATATTTATGTGTTCTCCTACATATTGGAAGAAATTGAGAGAACGATTACTTTTCTTCTTGGTCGATTGTTTTTTTTTCTTTTTTTTTGTCTTTTTTTTATTTATTTTACTAAGTTTCTTCATTACTCTCTCTGTCATTTTCTCCTTCGCAAACTTCTAATTTGGATGGTACTTGCAAAAGACAGTTCGATACTCAAGTGAGATCTCGGTATTCGGTGCAATTAATACGGGATAATAATATATATTTTTCTTAAAACTTGTGACTATTTATATGACTACCAAAGACCTTTGTTATTGGATCGGATTAAAATTTTAAATCATAATTAAGAACGTATTACCTAATATTTAATCGATGTTTAGTTTTGTTAACATTATGTTAAAGTTAATGAATCTGGTCATGTTAATCGGTACTAATTAAATATTAAATATTGAAACCTTCATCTGTTGTCCGGTACCTTATAAAATATTGGGAAAAAATACATGAAAGTTTGTATATAGAAGCGAGTCTTTAGTGATTATTAATAGAACATTGATACTTTAATACTTTAAACATTAAAAACACTTCTTTGTTGCTGTTTGTGGGGTCAAAGAATCTTTGTTGCTCTTAATAATTAGTTTTATGAGTTTCTTTATTTCTAATGCAATCTTTCTTGTATTATTTATTTATTTATTTGATGTGATGTATAACTTGTTAGATATAGATTCTATTATTCCCTAATGAATCAATTTGGTAGCTTTTAATTAAGACCATATAAAGTGTTTATTAGCCCTTGAACGAGTTTACTAAATTATATCACTCACGCTAAGTTAATCTAAATATAAGTTATTAATATAAATTATTAATCTAAATGTAAATAATTAATATAAATAGTATAACATAATACATAACTGGCATTAACTAATTAATTAGAATTTTAAAATTTCTACCAATAAAGGGAACATGTAAAATAATTGCTGCCAAAATTTTCATTAGTAAATTTGAAATTTATGTATTAAACACCATAAATGGGTGTATGAAAGAAGAAGGGTAAGTTTTCATTATTTATATAGGTAAAGGTGAATGGAACTAGTTTTTTTTTTTTTCAAAACAAAAAATAATTTTGAATAGGAATGGGAATGTGAATCCCATGTGGTTCATCAAAAATAGAAATTGAAATGAATTGATCCATATATAATTAGATAATTGTGAACTTACAACTCAACCTACATACATTTTAAAATCTTGAAAACAAATAAAATTCTTTATAATTTTTTAATTCTAAATTTAAGTGAAAGATTTATCATAGATATAATTATTAAAAGAAAATTCTAAAGATTAATACTATCTACTATTTACAATGAGTAAACAAAGAACTTTTAGGAAAAAATATTAGAATAAATTATAAAATAAAATTTATACTCATACTTGTAAATACATAATATTAATTAGGTGATAAATAAATTATTTAATGATATTTAAAAATATAAACATCTTTACATTAAAAGATTAAAAATAATTTAATACAGGTAACAAAATGAGGTGGATTGGGCATTATCATGTATAATTTGGAATATTTATTGACATATGTGTATATTTAGTATTTGAAAATTATTTATCTTAGAAAAAAAGATATTTGTGAAAAAAAGATAGTAGAAAGAATCAACCTTTAATTTATTTTTGAAAAATGATAAATTCAATAAAATAAATAAAACACAGTTAGTACATGTAAAAAAACCTTCATCAAATGCCAATATTACAATATCTTTTTTTCATTTTTTTTAGTAACAAGTCCACTTCATTATAACATACCTAAATAGCAAGTTGAGAATGTTATTTTATCTCATCGACTTTATTTTATTTAATCCACAATTATATCCAAAACATGATTTTTTTTTTCCTTAGATTGTGGAGCAGTCAAAATTAAGGTGAACCATTTTTTAAGCAGCACACACACGAAAGTGCATACCCCCCTAAACATTGATTAATATAGTTAGCATCAGAAAAGTAAATGTATTAAACTTACCCTTAAAAAGATCCTTAGGGTTGGCATAGCAATAGATGACAGTTTCTTCCTGCACCCTGCGTTTTTCGTCTTGCACCCCCACAATGTCATGCAAAGACAAACTTATCCCTAATATTTTGTAAAAGACCCTAAAATGCACACAGCACCCACATTCTACTATTTCTTCTTTCTTTGCACTCTGCACACACAGCAGAGACCGCATTGTTTTCTCATTGACCGCGCTACTCCGTCTCTTGGCACAAGAAGACGTCTCTCTTGGTGGTGGTTTGGTGATTTGTCTTGACGGTTCTCTATTAGGAGAAGAAGGTAAGTAAATTTTTGTTAGTTTTCAAATCTATAGTTTTGATTTTATTGCGAATTTTCGTTTTTGCAGTACATATGTTGTGATTCCAGACAGTTTCGTTTGTTAGGTTTATGGAACAGAGAATCCACACTTTGTGTTTTGTCTTCAAAATATTGAATTCACAAAACTCCCAGATTGATGTATCCGTAAATCTTCCAGATTAGTGAGTTCGGTAATCTTCTAGATTTGCGGATCCATAGTATGTTTCTGGATTTCAGAATCCATAATACAAAAAATTACATTTCGGATTCACAAATCCGTAATTTAAAAAAAATGCAGGTGCCTTTTTCAAATAAAAGATCAAGGCTAATTTTGAAATTTTAAAAATTGCGGGGTGCAGGAAGAAACTCCCGTAACAGATAGATGTTATTCTGTGTCGTGTGAAAACCGTGTCAGGTGAGTGTGGTTCTAAGAAAATAATGTTATAGATGATTGGTGAATATCGTGTAACAGTACAAACGAATAACTAAATTTTGAAAATAAGTTATGAATCTCTCTAGAATATGTTTTTTCCTTTTAACGACTTTGTCTTCGGGGGGAGGTAGGTTTGCATTTGGTTCCCAGTTGAAGCAACACCATCCACTATAATGGTAAAGTCAATTGAAAAGGATTGAACACGACCACGTCCAAGAGTTCATAATGTGATAACTTTAAGGTTACATTTGCACTAACGTTCAGGAAACTTAAAAAAAAAAAGCACTTCATAACAAGCAACTAGGACAGAAAGTAGAACCACCTCCAAAGAAAACTATGTTGACTATATGTGATCATGATATTGAATTTCCAAGTGATGACCATCCACCAAGACACATTTCCACCCCTAAGTCTTCAATTGAGAAATCAAAGAAAAACAGTATGTGAAGCTTCCACCATTTGAGGATTGACAAACATCATCTTAAGTTCTCAACCTATTTAACAAGGAGTTTGCAGGATTTGAAACCTCTTATCACTGATGCAAGTTTATAGACAAATGTGGTATATTACGGGTTTACCTTACCATACCTGACAATAAATTATCATGATTTATTTTTTATAGAAATAATGTGCAACAGGTATATTGAAAGAATGAACACAAATTTAACAAGAAAACAATTCACAGCATCAAAATTGGTACAAGAGAGATGAAAAAACAATTGTTATAGCAGTGTTACATTAGTGTTTATAAAATCCTAACCCAAAACATAAAGGTCCAAATCACAGGGATGGAGCATCGCACCCCCGCACAGGATCAGTGGCGGGCTCTTGTTTCGGGCCTATGAGCCCGATACAGCAACTAAAACAAAACACTACAAAAATATTTTTGAATATTTCTTCACCAAATTGGTCACATCACAAGCTTTTCATGTTAGACCAAGAATTCGAGTCATCAACTTTACCTCTTTCATTCTTTCTGGCTTCTGAGTAATTATCAACTGGGCCAAGCTTTCTTATAGCTGAGCCCATTGAATATGGTCATCATCATTATCAGCGATTTCCCTTCTCTTACATAAATGGTGCCACCATCACTCTGTTGTACATTTCGTTCCAAATGGTGAGAGTAAGTACAAAGCTATCATGTATAAGTTCCATTACCCACATGCAACGTCTTTTATCGATATCGACTAATCATCATAAACCCAGTTGGTGACACGAGAATGATGATGACCTACTGATCCTCCTGCCATTTTTGAGTCTAGCAATTGGAGTTGTCTTCTAACCCATGGAGGATCATATGTACTTAGCCACAGAACTTCGCCAGTATACTTGTTCTTAAAATCAGGCTGTTTTGGATTTAACTTGCGCTTTCTTTGATCCCACCACTCATTTGGATTGGCAAAAAACACTTGCCAAAGGTGTAGCCGATTTTGATTATTTTGCGTGCCAACATTGGCTATATTTTGTTTATGATAAGGAGAATAGAAACAAAGAAAATGCATTAAAAATTGGAAATAAATCAGTTTAAGATGAATGAAGCAACCACAAAAATTGTACAACCAACTCAATCAAGAACAACAAGAGAAGCCTGTGTGCAAGCAAAAATTTAAAAATAGTTTATCCCAAAATATAGCCCACCAGACTTCTCTGTCTAGAAGTGCACAACAACGCCTCGTCTAGTAATATTACTTCCCAAAAAAAGTGATTACTTAATATGCATAAAAATGCATAAGATATTCTGCAGATTCTTTTTCCTCTGCACTCACTAGATTTACAAAACTAATCAAATTTGTTCTACCAATGGAAAACAAATATTGCCAGTGCTAGAAACTTTGTAAATAAGAATTTGTCTTAATTCTTTGACATCACTAATTACTGACCTAGTTGGGAAATATGTTTTGGCACTTCCAAACAAGATGAAAAATCAAAGAAAAACAACAGTTCTTGGAATTTGTGTGAACTTAAGCAACCAACAAAACATACCTTCAGCAGATTCTAACTTCTTGTGGCCTTGACGACCACACCTTTGAGTAACAAATTTGAACTCCTTCACATCTAGCTGTAGGGAAGTAAATGCAAAATTTACACACAAAAGAGGGAAAAATATCACAGGATGCAGGTTAAAAGAAGTGTGATAATAAGTGAGGAATTTGAGCACACGAACACCATTAATACATTTTCAAGGATAGGAATTTCAAAACATGAACATAAAAACTTAATTAAGAGGCAATTCTCAAGACGTTGAAACAACAGGAAAAGGAGGAGTGCTTTGGTATGGAATATCCATTTAACAATATGATATTGAGAGGGGATAGAAAATCTATTGAGCGAGAGGATATTAGCCATCTAATAGCATCTTTGGGTTTGCTTAAATTACAAGAGAGGATTGCTTTCTTTTTTTCGTTTCTTGTTTCTTTTCAAAATGTCTCTTCAAAAGATATTGAGTACAACCTATTTTGAACATAAAATAAACTAATCCAACCACACACTAAATGAGATATTTATCACAAAAGACTTATTATTTAAAGGATAGAGCCACACAAAGAGAACTTCGTACTGTAAAGTTCAAACCCGATTCATGAGAATATGTAGTAATGCTTTAAACTGAGTAAATCTATGATGAAATAGTCCCCCAAACAGAAAATCCAGGGATAAAATTGCACCGATGGACTACTATTGGTTACAAACAGAAAATGACCAAGTAACAACATTTCAAAATTTCAAAATTTCAATTGTCACTCGTGTATATTGTTTCCTATGGTATTTCGTAAAGATTTTTACTCTATGTATCCAATTAAAAATCATTCCTAGATGCAAATTTCATCAAATTGCCACCTAAACTAACCCCTCTATTTGATTTAAATACATTACACTGATCAGCATCCAAGAAACACATTGACTACTACAATCGTTAAAAGACAATATCACATCGGGTATAAATGTAGTTTGCTCTAATATCTAAAGTAATTATCCCATAAGTTATCAGGCAACTATGAATACATAACTGTGTAAATAACCTTGTAATTCAACCCAGGGATTCCATCTGCACCAGGTTTAGTGTAAGACCCCAAAGAACCTGAAGCATAAATAAAATCATTTGGTTTCAAGTGTTCCAAAGCAAGTTCTGCTACACTGTTCCACATCATCAGAAGCACACTGGTAAACAAAACGCACAGCACAATGTAGTTTCGGTCACAATCTCCCAACCAAATTAATAAAACTGAAAATTTCATCGAATTGAAAATCATGATAATTTCAGGAGAAAAAAAACGCACCGGAAAAAGGAGCTATTTGGTTGGTTGGATCTTCGAACCCTGAGCACAGTATGAGCTCCTAAGTTACCGGTTTTTGAGTTAACACGCGCCGGCTCGCGCGTGACATAGCCGATAAAGCTAGCCGTGTTCTCCAGGCGCGGGGTCCACCGAATAGTGGCAGGACGCTGGAATTTGAACGCGTGGCTATAAACGGCGCTGCATCTCGTAACGGAGTCGTCGAAGGAATGGCGATTGTGTGTGGAGAAGGGAAAATATCGAGAAAATATCGATGGAATTGGATATCGTTTCGAGAAGATGAACGGTTCTGGTTTCATAGGCTCCGACGAAGCACGACGATTCCGGCGATCAGCTTTTCCGGCGTGTCATAAATTTCGCCGGCGAATTAAGGGTAGTTGCTCTTGAAAGTTACACCGTGTTTACACATTTTCCTTTCTCTTTTGGGTTTTTTCGGCTGGGTGGCTGAACTTGTTGGGAGGCTTTTACCTTTTGCACCTCTCAAGATGTCTCCATGCACCTTCATAATTGTTTAAATCCCAGCTCTGCCCCTGTTAATTTTAATTTGAAAAGCCTGCGTATTATTTTTGAAGCTGGTTAGTATGTTTCAATATTTGAAAATGGTAGAAAACTTGGGGGTATTTCTTTCTGCACCCCTACATTTTTTCCCACACCGTACTTTTTCTGAAATACCAGAATTATTCTTGATAATTTTGGGTGATTAGGGAATAGAATTTTTGTAAACAATTTTTTTTTCCAAAATAGGGTTCTATAAGCAAATTATATTTCTAAATTAGGAAATTCAGAAGACAAAAAACTATTCCAGAATATCCTTTTTAAAACACATTTTTTTAATTCTTGGAATGTTAAATTCAGAATTCAAAAATTTGTTCTAGAAAGTATGTTATGAAAATATTTCGAAAAGAGTATTATTGAAGTATTCTTAAAAGGGATAAAATGATGGGGTGCAGGAAGTCATTTGCTGGGGTGCAGGGAGAAACACCCAAAAGTTAGTTAAGTATGTTTCAAAAGCCTACATGCTTGAAATAAAGATAAAGAGTGTGTATGTCAAAATGGGTAACTTAACTTTAATATTTGAGCTCGATTTTAACTCAACAAATAAATTAATTTAATCTCCTCATAAGTTTTTAAAATATTGGTTATTCCGAGTTATCATGAGTTAATAGGTTAGATAAGTTAATTAATTTAATTTAAAATAAATAAATATTTTTTAAATGAAATTAAAAAAAAAATCTCAAATAAAATATAGTTTTAAGTCCTTTATTAACAACATACTAAAAAATATCAGAAAAACAATTTCCTCATGTTAGAGTTCTTTGTGCATCAATATTAAACAACATTGGAATCTTGAAATCCTGGTCATATAAATTTATAACAATTTGTCATTTTTAATATCTATTTTATCTCAATTTATAATAAAAAATAAAAATAGTGTTTGGTAGAAAAGCAACACAAAATTATTAAATGATAAAAAAATAATAACAAAGTAGTGGTGATAAGTTAAAAAAAAATAGTTGGCTCCTCAAAATCGTGTAACAAATTTTAGATTAAATTAAGTAATTCAACATTCTCATGAAGAATGGAGAAACTCCTTCATTAACCTGACACGAAAAACATAAAAGGGAAAGTTTAATTGTATTTTAACTAAATTTAAAATAATTGAGCAAATATCTTCTAGTGAGAAATATGCAAATGATAGTTTTGTTCATCAAATGTTAAAACTGTAGCTCTTCCGTCGTGATAAATTACAACGCAATTTTGAAAACTAGACTAAATTACTTAAAAAATATGTTTTTATATATATTTTTACAATAATTCTCATTTGTAAGTTAGTACACAAACTAATATCATTATAACATAAGATCATGAGGAACTAATATATAAATTATAAGTGTATTAACCATGAATAACTATAAAATCATGACTTAATTTTTTTTTATGTATTTCAAAAATAACTTGTACTGACCAGTTCTCGGATATCGATCTCAGGGGTCGACATCGGACTTCGCTAATAAAGGGAGAGATCGGACGTCGGTGGTTTGAACAACTATAATGAGTCACGTAAGGTGGGCTCCAGAATTACACTAGTTACCGTTATAACATCAGATATGAGAGGAAGTTCTAAGACATGAGAGATCCATGCAGGTGGTGTGCATAACACATTCTGGCGCAGCACGAGTAAATAGTTCTTGGAGGCGCTAAGGCTCGTTAGGGTTAGGGTTTCCAAGGGAAGCTACATGCATGACACATGAACACTTAGGGCACCCAAAGAACAGATGACCCCAAAGATCTGGTACACAAGTTGGTACCCAGGCGGCCACTATGTTAGTCGTTGCACTCCAGTTAAGGGAAGTCCTATGTGCCAGATTATGCTAAGATTGTGTAATAGCGGCGCATGGACATTCTCCAAGGAACCCTATACATGGGTAATAGAACAAAGGTAAACCCTAGTTTCAACCTATATAAAGGAGCCTAAGAACCCTAACAAGGTACACCGTTTCTAAGACTGAAACTACTTTATACACTTATTGTTTCTTTGCCCTAATACTTGAGCGTCAGAGTGCAAAAGACCGTCAAGACGCTCTCTTTGTCTTTGCAGGTGAGACATTATTCCACCTTGAAAGTGATTCTCAGTTGAAAATAAACATACCAGTAACTACTATTCGAGACAACCGACAAGCGAGTCAACCAACGACAACATAACTCTTTCTCTTTCGTTGTAACTAGTAATAATATACTATAAAAATGTAGAATTGACTTAGTGAAAAAAATACATATATTTTTAACTGACAAGAGAAGATAAAAGATAACTTTACAAAAGAGAACCTAATATAATCTAATATAACTTTAGATTAAACCAATATAAAACAAAGTATCTGTTTGGTTGGAACACGTAGATTTATTTAGTTGAAACTATCAAACCTGACTTGTACTTCCTTATGACAGCCATTTTCCACGAATCCGTGTCAAGCTGTCGGTGGTCTTTCCATACGCTCATCATGTCCCTTCAAAAACTTCATTCTTATCACCTTTTTTCTTTCTTATTTTATTCATAATTAAAATTTTTGAAAAAAAAAAAAAAATATATTATATAGTTATGAATTATATAAATTGATAATAAATATATTTTTTTATGTTTGTTTAAAAAGATTTATTTTTTACTTTTATAATCGTAATAAATTTTTTACAAGTATTTTTTTTTAAAAAATAAATCAATAATTTTTTTATGAATTTGGGCAATGTATTTCATACCAACATAGATACACAAAGGATTGTTCGAAGTTGAATTAAACACTTAAGTGATACGTGTGATGGGAGACATAGTATATTATCCCAAAGTAACTATGTGTGAATCTTTTCCTGAGTTAGACATATCCCAAAGTTATGTGTGAATCTTTTGGTGAGTTAGAGATAGTAGAAGGTAGTTAGTGTTAGAGTTAGTGTAAGAAAACACGACTTCAACAGAAAGTCAAGCAGTGGAGTATGCATTATTCAGACAGAAGAAAATCCTGGTTGGAACATGGAAATTATTAGCAATCAAAGTCCACACAAAACACCTTATACGTTCTTTCCATGGTTTTGCTTCGTAATCTTCTGCTGCATTTCCAACCAAACGTTAAATACCCTTCTGCGTGAAACGCACCTCTTTCTCCAACAACCACTACTCTCCAATGACTCTTTCTCCGAACTCGCTTTCCGCCGGACCCCATCAACATGCTCCGCCGCGCCGCTTGACCCGCCAGAGGAAGCTCCACCACCTCACCGACCATGACATTGGTTTCTTCTCCTTCCACTCCGCCAACTCTTCTTCGTCTTTTTCTCTCTCGCCGGAGCCCCGCTCCCACGCCGCTTCCGACCACCGCTCCTTCTCTTCCCTGCCGCAACCCCTGCCTCTTCCCGTAGCGCCGTCCACCCGTCGGGCCTGGTCTGTCGGCCCCGGTTCCTCACATCCTCCCCTCTCTCCTCCCTTAGAACATCGTAGTTTTTCTTCTTCCGGGTAAACATTGCTTCATCGTTCAAACCGCTTGAAACTCTAATTCAACGTCGAAAATTGAAAACAAGCATGCAAGTGAAATAACGTCTTTGAATGAAATTCAGAAGATGTTCTTAAAATATAATATGGTTGAAAAGAAGTGCATGTTAGAAAAAAAAATATAAAGAAATCAAATTAGTTTATGTCTTTTAGGCTAGAAAATGATTCTGCAGAGCTCGTGGAGCTAAAAGGATAAGATACATTAACTAGTGACACAGTTGGTAGGTATTTCACTTTAATAACCTATGCATACCTAATTAAACCAGTATACTTTTTGTTGGTTAGAAAAATGATTCTTGCGTAGCTTGTGCCAATCTATGCCTAGAGATAAAGAGAGAGAGAAAAATTGTAAATGTTATGGGTAATTTTATGTGATGAAGAAAAAGAAGTAGCAGCTAAGAAGGTGTATTGTGTGAACTTTCATATACTGTTATCATAAGCAAAAGGAAAAGAATGTTCTTTATACATTTTACTTTTCTTTTTGTTTCTCACTTTTCCTACCCTAATGGATCCCTCAACCGGCTAGAGTTTGTCATTACTGATGGAAAACTGTTTCCTTTTTAGTGCCATGGTACAATCTGTACACCCATTTTTTTGCTTATATAATAATCAATCTGTAGAATAATTGAGTCTTTGATAAGCAATAAAATTGGTGTGAAAATGGGTGTGGAGTGATTAATCAATGAAAAGTTATTGTGAAATAATGTTCTAAGGCAGTCTAAAATTGTGTATGCTGTCAAATTACATGAATATTTTCTGAGGATTTGGTGGCTCTTTACATGTTGATTCATTGCAATGATTTATCAGGAAGGCATTGCCTCATGATGTAGTGACACGTACAAAACCTACACTCCATTTGGATTCTACTCTTGCAAATTCAAAATGCAATCTGAGAGAGCATATTCCTGCAGCAAATTTCGTGACAGGTATTTTTTTTTTCTCTGTTGTTGTTCTATGCCTCAAGAATTGGATATTTAACATGCTATACCTTCTTATGTTGTAAATACAGATCATAGTTCATTGATAAACCGAAGAGCAGTGTCTCATGGTTATGACTCGGAAGGTAATCCCCACTTGCATTTGGGTGTTTGTGCCAAGCCCAAGAGTGCTCCAACAAGTGTGGTCACTAGTCCTGATACTAGTCCATATAGATCAAATAATAGAGATTTCTTTGATCCTACCTTCACCTTCTCTTTGGAAGTTAATGACAAATTGAGAATGTTATCAGCTAAAAGTGTACACAGTCTAGACCATTCCCCTATTCAGTGCCCACTAAGCCTCACTCGTCACTTCAATCCTAAAATTGAGGAGGGATCTCAGAGCAATAAATTCTTGTCCAAGGTGAGTCCTGAAAATAACCATGTTGATGCACATCCCTTGCCTCTTCCTCCTAGAGCTTCACCGCCTGCACAATTATCTGTGCTGCATCAATCAAGTACCATCTATCACGCTACTGAAAGTATACCTTCAGTCAAAGGTCAATGGCAGAAAGGAAAACTTATTGGACGAGGAACCTTTGGAAGTGTTTTTCATGCAACCAACCTGTAACTATTTAATTCTTATTGTTTTTCCAATACTTACTAGTCTACATCTGCTATAAAGTATACCTTTTTGTATAGTTACTCATGTGCATTACTATTTTATCTAACAGAGAAACTGGAGCCTCTTGTGCAATGAAGGAGGTCAGTTTAATTCCTGATGATCCTAAATCTGCTGAGTGCATGAAACAACTTGACCAGGTTCTTCCCTTAGTTATATATATGTATAATAATCTTATTGAAAAATATGGGTACGAGAAATTAGTATTTAGCTTGTGGTAAGAATTTACCCAAGTCAACCATTGACCCTAACTATTGGTCTACAGTTTTTATTGAAGTTAAACACCAACAACTGCAAGTTAACTTCTAATGTAAATGGTACACAAGAAAAATTCATATATGTTATGGAAAAGTTGGAATATATGGAACATAGAAAGAATATTATTTTCATCCTTAATCCTATGTAATATTGGCAACGACTCTGACTTGTTATTAAGAGAGGTGGACTTTAAACCTAACTCGACCTTATAAAATCGGTTAGGTTTGCACCACTTATAAAATGTCTCTTTAGTCGATGTGAAATTTTCAACACTTGTTTACATCTTTCCCTCGTGTCTACTTGTCTCGGTTTCTTCTTTTACTACATGATGTTTTCCAATTCATTGTTCTGTAAACTAGTATAAATAATCCAAAAAATGATTCCTGTAGAGAAAAGTAAATAGAAGCCTAGAGTTCGAGACCAGGATGATAATTTAGTTTCAGCTCTATAGATCTTAATATTTCCTTTTCCATTGTGATTATATTATACTTTTGCACATTCGTCAAATGCATGGTACATAGACTGCAATCATTAAAAGTTTCTTGTTACAGGAAATCAAAATTCTTCACCAACTAAACCACCCCAACATTGTGCAGTATTATGGAAGTGAAATAGTGAGTTAATTGTTGGTTTTTTAACCTCTTGTTTCAAGTATAATGTATGCTACGTAAAATATAAGATTTTAACTTTTGAGGCATTTGTACTTTCAGGTCGGCAATCATTTGTACATATATATGGAGTATGTCCATCCAGGATCAATCAGTAAATTTATGCGTGAGCATTGTGGAGCTATGACAGAATCTGTGGTTCGCAATTTTACAAGGCATATTCTCTCTGGATTAGCGTATTTACACAGTAACAAAACCATCCACAGGTAACAAGGATTGTTTAATGAATAAAAACCACTCTGTTGTGCTAATTAAACCTGATAGGCGTTGCAAATTGAAGTTTTTTTAAAATGATTGCTATGGTTCTTTAGAGATATCAAAGGTGCAAACTTGTTGGTCAATGAATCAGGCATTGTGAAACTTGCAGATTTTGGGCTGGCAAAAATTGTGAGTTATTAAATTGTATACTTTTAATTAGAAGTACATATACTTTTAGTTGGGCATAGCTGTTCTACTGATCTGGTTATAATCACTTCATTCATGTTTTTTATGGTTTGCATTATTATTGAAGCTTGTTTCTTTCACTTTTGTTTCTGGTGGTTTGCAATCTGACCAATCTGCTTTTTTCCAGCTGATGGGGAATTCATATGATCTTTCTTTGAAGGGTAGTCCTTATTGGATGGCTCCAGAGGTATTCTATCCTCAAATCATCTATGGTGTTTTAGATGAGTAATGAAATGCCCCTTTTGACTCTAATTTGTGCATTGAAGGTCGTGAAAGGTGCCATAAAGAACGAATCTAATCCTGATATTGTCATGGGAATTGACATATGGAGCTTAGGGTGCACCATTATAGAGATGTTAACAGGAAGACCTCCTTGGAGCGAAGTTGAAGGGGTGAGTACCTTCTTATTCTTGTTGACTCGTTTTAATCAAGCCTTATGCATGTTAACTATTGGTTCTCCTTATGTATCAGTTCTCCTTTTCACTTCTTTTGGCATGACTTCATGTTATAATTCTACTCAAAAGAAGAATGAGAAAAACTCTACACTTTATTGTGTTTCATTTGTTAGCCTTCAGCCATGTTCAAGGTACTGCAAGAGTCCCCGCCCATACCTGAAACTTTATCATCAGTGGGAAAGGATTTCCTCCAAAAATGCTTCCGAAGGGACCCTGCATATCGACCATCTTCATCAACGCTTCTTAAGCATGCCTTTGTGCAGAATCTGCATGATCAAGATGTTTTAGTCCATCCACAATCCTATCCTAGAGGAGACCTTGGACCAGGAGTAAGTGCTAATTGTGCTTCATTAATTCTTTCATCTGAATCATTGACAATGTCCAAGGTTATCACCATGAAGAAGGGTCTGATACATTCCCTCATGATGGTTGAAATCTGTGTAGGTCTAACTAGTTTGTGCATGAGAAATTTTATCTAATTGTATTTATCATGCATGATAATGCACAAACCGACACATGCTTGGTGCTAATGCAAAGAGAAAGAAGAAAATGCTACAATAATTAGTCCTTCTTACGTTGTTCAAATTGTTTGTTCTGTAGGGTAATTCAGCTGGTCCTAGAGACACTACCACCAATAGAAGTTGCATAAAACAAGCCTCCATTAGCTCACGGTGTTTCAACAAAATTCAGAAACTAGCGGGGTATTAGTTTTGTGAATAAAAAATGTAAATTTCATAGATTTCAGAAACTGGTGTCTGATTGAGCTTCATTCTCTTTGATGTTTTGCATTTTACAGCGATACTTCCGAACAAAGCAATGCCAAGAACTCTAATCATATTATACCTTGTAGTCACTCTCATGCACCAGAAGTGAGCATTCTTCAATCTTCATTGAAACCTGGTACCCTCAATTACATGTCTGCTGAAAATTCCAGAAACATTTCCACCATGATGAGAACGATCACAAACTTCTGAAGCATGTCATCATAAAAGTTGGAGGAATATTTGCAGCTTAAATGTGTGTTCGTGCTGCTGGGAATGGAGCAGGTGAATGAATCTTGCATAAATTCAACTGCTGAATAAGTACTGCAGGGATTTAAAAGATGGTGATTCATGATTTTTTATGTTTATTAAATGTACTCTCAAAGATTAAGAGGCAAAAGAAATCATAAAATTCATATTGGTTTGTCTTGAGTAATGTTTTTGCTGTACATGAAGAAAGTGAGGCTCTGTTAGAAATTCACGTGTAAATATACATTGAATTATTCGGTAAAACATTCTTTTATACCTTTGACTTTTTGAGTTCTTCCAATACTGTCTTTCGCTTGTTTCAATAGTAATTTATAATTAGGTAAAAAAGATAGAGCATGCTTCGAATTTTGTTTCTTGAATAAAAAAATAAATGTACATGCCACTATAGGTTAGTGTTATTTTTCAATTGATGTTAGATAGAAGTTTTATTTTATAATATTATGGTTTTTTTTACTGATGTTAAACACTACTTTTTTTTTATTAAGGGTTTGCTTTATCAACAATAATGAAATAATATTACGGTCAATGTAAGTAAAAGTTTTTTAAGTCAATGTGATGGATGTTATTTTTTAGTTGAAATTATTAAGATTATTTTTCTTCGATGTAGGTCAAATTTATTTATAGTTATTTTTCTTAAACAACATTAATTGAAATGTTGGTTAAAAAACTAATAATATAAAAAATAACCTCATTTAGTGTTAATTACTATAAACAAAATCATTTAAAAGTAATATTCACCAATATCAATAAAAATGATCTTATTAACATTTGAATAAATCTTGCTCATTTAGTCGAAGAATAACCTCAATTAATATTGACCATAAAACACATCAATATATATTATTGAATTATTATATATTGCTTAATTTTGAAATAAATATTTATTATGTTTCAATAAATTAATATTGACCACAACTTCAATTTGTTTATGTGAATTTCAACTTAATTTTTTTATCAACTTCAAATTCACAATCTTATAAAAAATAACATTTAATATTATAATGCACAAAAACTTATTTCTTAATACATAATTAAAATGGTAATTCCTTGTTAGAGCCAAAGTTGTCGGAAAACGAGTAAGAAACACATTCCCTCACTTCCCGAAACCCCGCCGTCGAACCGCCGCAGCCACTTCCCGGCGGCGCCAGAGTCAACAGTCAACGGTTCATCTCCAAAACGACATCGTTGGGAGGGCACGCGCTTGAGCGTGGCGTTCCAGTGATTCTTAACGGCGTTATCGGTCCGGCCCGGAAGCATTCTCGCAATGGTGGCCCACTTGTTCCCTAACCGATCGTGCGCGTGCAAGATAACCGCGTTCTCGCGCGTGGTGAAGGGTCGGTGCTCCACAGCGGGACTGAGCTGGTTGCACCACCGAAGCCTGCACGACTTCCCAGACCGGCCCTTTACGTGTCGGCTTATCAAGGCCCAGTTTCTCGGCCCATGGGCCTCCACAAGCCCAGTGAGAACCCTATCTTCTTCCACACCCCATGCCCCCTTTTTTCTAACACAAGTATTGTTATTATGATCATTATTACTAGGATTGAACTCGGAAGTAGAAGAATGAGAAGATGAAGAAGAGCATTGTTTGGTTCCTCTCATTTTCATAATCTGGATTTGGTTTATGAGTGACACTGATTGTGGTTATATATGAGAATAATAGTGTGAGGTTCATGCACGAGTGGAATTAAAGGGACCTTCTAGGAAGGTGGGGGTGGGATTATGAAATTTAGGGTTTGAAATATGTGTCTTGCATAGTCTCTTCAATTATTGGAAACTTTAAGTAAGGATATTTAACTCGCTTTATTATTAAAATTAGTATTTTTATTTAATTATATAAATATGTAAGTCTTGTTAATGTAACACGATTTTTTCATACGAGATTGAAATAATTTTATTAAAATAAAAATGAATTCGCATTATAATGTATAATATAATCACTACAAGAAAATTATTAAATAGAAATTAATTATAGAGAAAAAAAATTAACAGCTATAGTGACTAAATTAGATATCATTTTAGAGACTAAAAATTTATTGGTTTCTAAATTAATTTTTATTATTGATAAATAATTTTTAAATTAATGTCTAATTAACTACCAAGATTTTTATGAAGATAACTTTAATTAATGCAACATATTGTTAGTATTAAGTTATGACGATTTTCATTTGCTAAAATTTAATATTGAAGTTGTGGTACTATTAGAAATTTTGTGTAGCACAACCATTATTTTCAAAAGTTATTAATAAATTTATTTTTTAAAAATATTTTACTGCTTAAATTTTTATAATATATAATATAATATTTTTTTAAAAATGAGATAATTTAGGAAAATTAAGTGAGTACTATTCTTTCATGGTCTCCTCTTTAATTAGGAGACTGTTTCAAACACAATTACCTTAAGATAAAGGAAAAGCACTATTCTTATTTCTCCTCCAATTTATTACGCAGAAAAATTTAAATACACTTACGTAAGGTTAGAATAACAATAAACACGTTTTTTTTTCATATAATTGTAATTTCATGACCATATAAAAAGGAAAAAAAAACATTTCATTATAATCTTACAAACAACTGTAGCATAAACCTTAACTTATTACACATTGTTTAATATGTTTTTTAGCACAAATTTTATTGTTAACTTAATAATTTAAACTTTGAAATTAAGTGAGAGATCTATCCAACAAGGAGTAAAATTGATTAAAATATTTGTTCTCGTGTATGAAATTATAAACTAATAGTTAGACTCAATTTTTTTATCCAAAATCACTTAATAACACTTTTTTCATAGAAAAAAATCATATAAAAGATTATAACATCATATTTAACTAAAAAACTTAAAATAATGAGTTTATCAAGTTTTTTTCTTTTATGTTGTTCAACTTCCCAATTTTTAAACAATGTACAATTAAACTCACGTTTAAATTTATTATATTCATATGATAATCATTAATATTAAATTATCTCGCATAGTCATAAGTAGGATTTAAGTATCCGTAGAAAACATTTTTTTTATTCTTTTTGACGGAAAGCAACTTTTATCTTTTTTAGAATTGAAATTGAATCTATTATATAGGTTAAAAGTGAGTGAGATCTTAGTAAGTTAGTGTTAGAAATAGAATCACAAAACTATTTTGCTTTCTTAATTATCTTCCTTTTGGGACAGTCAATTAATACTTATTTATTCAAATTAACAACTCTATGAATCTAGTTTGTTTTTTTTTTTCCTGCTTTAGGTTTAAACTGTTTTTTATTTATTTATTTCTACATCTAGTTTCTCACATAACTGCAATAAAATATTGTTTTTTTTTGTTAATTAGGTTACAAAATAGTCATAATTGTTTAAGATGTAAAAGATTTAAGTTTTTGGTTGAACTTGATTATCCAATGACTAAATTGATTTTGATATTTGTTCTTGTTTGCAAGTTCTTAATAGATTTTTACATGGTCTTATACATATTATTCAACCAAAAGTTAAACACTCCATGCTAATTACGTAACTCAAAATTGATTTTGATTCTAACTCCTCCTTGCCGTAACATATAATCAAACATTAGACTCTCATTAATACCTCAAATTTTAATAGTAATATATATATATATATATATATATAATAACTAGGTCAATTTGAGCTCAATCCAATGGGCCCAATGGTCCATGTAACACACAACTTGTAAGAGATTCCAGTGTGGCCCAAGTCCTCTTTAATTTTAGATGTGTTAGACTAACTCAAACCAACTCATTTGGTAACTCTAGTTAGAATCATTAGATATTTAATGTCATTAAATTATTTTCCGAACATGACATCTGTAAAATTATTAAATAAAAACTAATTTTATAGATAAAAAATTAATTTTTATATTAACTAAATTAAATACTATTTTAAAGATTAAAAAATTATATCTAAATTAGTTTTTATTGTTGATAAATAGTGTTTTTAATTTTTTATCTAATTAACTACCTAAGTTTTAACTACGTACTAATTATTTAGATTTTAAAGTTGGTATCTAAAACCTTGGTATCTAATTACTTTAAAAATTATTTATCAATAGAAACTAATTTAGATAATTTTTTAGTCTTTAAAATAGTATCTAATTTTGTTAATATAGCAACTAATTATTTTTTGTCTCTAAAATTGATTTTTATTTAATAATTTTCTTATAGTAACACACTAATAACTCTTACCATCTTTTTTCCATATACTCAATTTATTGACGAAAAATTAATAGAATACAAGAAGAATGAGTATTTTAGGCTACTCCAACTCTTATAAAAAAAAAATACAAACAAACTATTTAAACCTTTTCCCAAAATTTAGAAGGACAAAGGAAAGAAAAAAAAGAGTTATATGGAGAGAAACTAGTTAAAAAGTAGCACAAACCCTACCACACAACTAACACAACTAAAAGAAGGAAAGTCCTTATACTGTATAAAAATAATATAAACAAATATTTTACTCTGAGTAAAAAGACCTACAGAGATATCACAGAAACCATGTTTGGTTTCTCAGGGATAAATTACATGATTGCTTTGTTCTATATTAATGAAGTAAATGTATACTGATAGTGATGATTTGCAAATTGCAACTCACATCGCTTATAATAACTATCTATACAAAAAAGGAGAAATAATGATTGGGTTCACACAACTTAAACCCACGTATCATATTACAATTTCAACAAAAGAATGCAACATTTTTTAAGAAAAAGAAAAAACCAAGACGTGCTTAGAAACTTTGATCATGGTAGCTAGATTCCAAAACCAGCCAATCTTCCGAGAATCCCTTGTCTGTAAGGCAAAAAGGTTCTCTTCTTCATATCCTCTGACTCTGCTCTCTTCATGGCATAGTGCAGCTCATGTGCTGACTGTCCCTTTCTTCTCGAGGATTCCGAGGATCTGAAACTCGCTGACCCTTTAACTTCCTCGTTCCCATTCTTCTTATAGTACTTCTTCAACGGGTCCTTGCTCGACCCTCTCCCTTCAGAAGCACTTCGAAACAGCAGAAGATCCCTCAACCACCACCTCTTCGAAGAGCCCTTTGAAGAAGAGCTCGAGGACAGCACACTCGATTCATCTTTGTTGATCCTAGGTTGTTGCTGCTGTTGCTGCTGTTGTTGCTGTTCTTTTTGTTGTTTTTCCGCTTCCCATCTATAAGGAGAGTGTGATCGTGTCACCCTACGACCCGAGTTCGACGAGACCTTCTCTTTTCCTCTTCCTCTTCGAAGAGCATCACCGGATTCATTCAAGGGTTTGATTCTTCCGCCGTCGAAGAGCTCCTCGGCTGAACGAGATGACTTGTCGGATTCACAACTCACGGAAAACGCAAAACTGTAATCATCTTTGTCTTCCTCATCATGAGTTTTATTGGCAGCTTCGAATGAAGAGGTATCGGTGGATGAAAAATATTCAAACTCGGAGTATAACTGAGAGAATCTAGAAGGACTTGTGGGTGCGCTCAAGAAGTAGTTTCCAAAACCTTTGGGTGAAGAAGGAACACTGTGATAGATCGAACCCATGTTGCTTCCAAAATCGAAATTATCCATAGTTGGACTACTGGGACTTTGTATCACCACTTCCATCTTTCTTTTCTTCTTCTTCGATCCTAAATTTTAAACTCTAAACTTGAATCTGATAAGAAAGTATCTGAAACTTTAGAAGATGATGAAGTTGTGAGTTTGTGTGTTGGGTTTGTAGCAAAAGGTTTGTGTGAGAGGTGTTGGTATTTATATAAGAGATGGGGTGATGATGGTGAAGGGGTGGGGGAAGGTGAGAAGAAACATCATTGGATGTGGGAAAATTAGGGTTGGAGATTGCTTTGTTGACCATTGGCGTGGGTTGTTTGTTGTGTCATACGTTAATTTAGCCGCCTTTTAATACCGTTTGTTTTTCTTTATGTCAAAAATCTCTCTCATTTGGTGCAAGCTGTGACACAAAATTGTTGACCCACATGCCTCAATTTTATATGTTTTGGTTTGGTAAGCATCTATGTAATAATGGTGTTTACCCTTGCTAAAAATTCATATATAATTACCCATTCCAAATTTTATTCATGAGCACGTTTAAGTAAATGGAATATTTAACAACGTAGCAAAATACTATTTCACCAAACAAACTTATAAACTTTGTTCAATGAGGAATATATTATGTATCAGTACGACCGGATGACTCAGTGAGTCGATCAATACTCGAACCAGTTAACTACCTAATCATGGTGAGAAGGTCACATGACGACCCTTGTCGACGAGTCATGAGTTGACTAAGTCAGCAGGATTAATCCATAATTAAGGGTTGTTTAGCGCAACCATAAACATGAACCAACCTCCTCATCCGGTCCACCAATGAAGACCCATCAAGGTAATATAAATAATACACAAGGAAAAAGGTACGTCATTATCTATAGTACTCTGACACCGAGTGCTAACACCCAAATTGACTTAAGTGTTGGAGTCCATTCTGCAGGTATCACTCTCGCCTGTGGAACCAGACGACTGAGAGGAAGAAGGCGAAGCAGGAAGCTTGGAAAGCCAGTAACCGACCGAAGGTAGAGATAGAAATAATTGTTCTCTAGATCCCAAATCCGTTCGAAAAGATATTAAAAACATTATCCAATAAATCTTATATATACTATTCTCGTATTTAAGTGACGAGATTTACGTGGAATTTTAAAATGTTTAAAAAAAAAGTCGTTGTTATCGTTCCCGTTGCATGCTTCGAGAAGATTTTGATGTGAAGCTATTTATAATTTCTAATGTATTATTTATGTACACGTGTGTGGGTGTATAACATTATTGGGCAGTTTTCAATTGGGTGTTAATAGTTAATTTACGTGATTACCCTTAACTTGGTCAATTGGAAGCTGCTATTAAATAATATAAAACAAAACAATGGATTATTCTCATCTTTGGTGACGGTAAGGGTAGGGGTGTCTTATATAATTTCTTATGATCTAGAACTACTTGCCAATTCAACATGAATAGAAAATAATTAAATAAATAATTACAAAATCAAAACATTATATTTATTTTTTAAAGGTTGTCTTCTATTTTATGGAGTTTGGATAGTGTTTGATTAGGATGATTGTGAAATTCCTGGCTAATAATATAAAATATAAAGACATGGATGTGACGAGCATTTTTTTATTAAATTATGAATAAATACTTGAAATAGAGTGCAATGTGGATTTGCATGAGAAAACAAAGTAGTTAAATACATTTACGTGAAATAAAAATATATTGAAAC
Source organism: Phaseolus vulgaris (assembly GCF_051622355.1). Lineage (NCBI taxonomy): Eukaryota > Viridiplantae > Streptophyta > Magnoliopsida > Fabales > Fabaceae > Phaseolus > Phaseolus vulgaris. Next base: position 2,831,487 of record NC_143498.1, read on the forward strand.
CTTGTTGTTTGTTTATGTATTAGTTATTGTTGTGTGGCGTGTTGCTTTTGACAATATCGTTCCCACCTTAGGGCTCACAAACATGTGGTTAATGTCTCAACAAAGACTTGTTCAGCACAACAACCCTTCTAGAATTGACCCTTTACTTGCACTTAGTGCAAAACAAACATTATATCTTGTCTACAAAGAAAACAAAATAAAGTAGTAACAACAATGCAAGTGAAACTTCATCAAACCACTAGGGTTTATTTTCAAATGAGGAAATTATAATGTACACACACAAAATTATAGTTTCTAGACTTAATTTTTGAGACTTTTTTATTCATAACTTGGTAGAAAAAGAACTTCAGTTCTTTTAGGTTAGAAAGATCAAATTATTTCATGGAGATGTCACGTGAACTAGTAATAAAGGGTTTAATTTATTCAATATAGTGACTAATTATTTTTTATCTTTGAAATTATTTTCTATTTAGTGATTTTCTTATAATGTATATGCAAACCACATTTTATAAACCAACTTTGTAAAATTGAATTCGGCTTAAAGTTCACTTCATAATATGATAGCAGAGTTATTTATAATTTATCCTAATGAGATATTTGATTTATGGTTTCACTCGTTATCATACTACTATTAAACCATCTATAAATATATAGTCTTTGGGTAGAAAGTAATAATATTTCCGGCTTCTATTTTATAAGTTGAGTTAGATTATAGTATATTCTTCAAAATTGCATTAAATATAAAATGGAGAAATCTGTAACAACAATTAATATAAATTTATGACATAAAGAAAATATGACTAGTTGTGCAATTGTGCTTGGTGGAATGGTTCAAGTCAAAGTCAACGGTTGGACTTTCTCATAATTTATTGATCTAGAACAGGGCAGCATGTGTGTGTATTGCGGCCTTTTAGGAACTAATTGGGCTTTCTCAATTTCCTCCATTACACCTTTTCTTTACACTTCTATATTTTATTAATACACATCTTTTTCTAAAATAACTTTTTCATATTTTTTGTAAAACAAATCAAATTCCAATATTTCAGAAAATACTTTTTAAAATTTACACATGTAAGAAAAGTACTTTTACGGAAGCTATTGTTAGAAAAAAAGTACTGATTTCAGACATCTTTCGACATAGTATCTCGTCTGAATATGAAAACTTAGGTGTAAAAAAAATTTACACATATAATTTTTCTTGTTTAAATATTATCTTGTTTTTGTGGTTTTAAATCATGCACTCAATAACTACTCATTCACTCTTTCAAATTTTATTATATTTATCATCTAATTTTATTAAATTAAAATTTAAAAAATATTATACTATGATAAACTAATTGAGTTTCAACCCATTTGTCACATAATGAAAATTGTAAAGATAAAAAAAACTAACTAATATTTTATACTTCATTTGTTGTTTTTAAAATGTTGTTGTATCTTTGAAAGACCATAACATTAGACCTGAGGTCAAAATATTGGTACCCACTATGGGAATAAAACTCGTTCCCTTAACCCTCGATTGGATAACTAATAATACTTCAAATACGATGATTAATCTTAATGATTTCATCTCAACGAATTTGAAACACAACACTAATTCCTTAAAATTTGATATTTGTATATTATTTTAATTTTTTATTTAAAAATTTCTTTTAAACAAATTGAAACACATGAATATATCAATACATAACAAACACAAACAATTTGTCCTATGAAAAATACTTTTAGAAATGTGTTGTAACTTAATATATCATGAAAAGAAGTTTTTTTTGAAAAAGTTTTTTATAAAACTGAAAAATTATATCATAATGAAATACCTTATGACTTGGAAAACCTAGAGTGGTTTTGTTTGACTCAAAAAGTGAAAGTCACACTACACAAATAATTTTCATTAATTAGTCACAAAATAAAGTTGCTTCACGTGCAAAGAATTTAAAATCAACAACTTGTGTAATTTTCTTTTGGACACATTTTGAAATGCTAATAATAAATTATATAGTAACAAAACGTGCGTTTCATAAAAAACAATTCGGAGCTTAATTTTGACCACTCTTGTAGCTGTAGACTAACCACTATTAAGACATCTTCAAACAAATGAACGAATATAATTTTAAATTTAAATATATTATTGTCTATGAAATATATTCTCTTTTGTTAAAATAATTAAATGATCCTCGCAAAAGATATTTTTTCTAATTTAGTTTGTATTATTTTAGTTTATTTTTTTTGTAATATATATTTTTTGTTTAATATCTGTAATATTCTATGCATTTTAGTTCTTTTTGAAAAAAATGATAATTATAAAATTAAATTATTTATATATATCATACCAAAAAATGGGTACTTTACAAAGAAAAACATAAAAAAAATTACAAGTACTACCATTTTGTAAAAACAATTATATGGACCAAAGTAAAAAAAATAACATGTTTAAATGTAAATTTTGTCACTATGAAACGGTAGGTGAGCCAATAAATTAAAGTGTACGTGAACTGGAAAATAATACCTCTTTTTATTTTATGGATTAATATTAATAAATATACTATATCCTTCTCATAATTATTGACAATATTTTAGAAATTCAAAATCTAAATGATTATTTTTTTAAATTATATATGTATTTAATAATTACAATGTGAGTAGTTATTGTAATTACTAATATCATATTTAGTAGAAACATTTTAATATAAATATAATACTATTATATCTACTAAATATTTCTTAATTCATATATTAATTTTAATGACTCATTTAATAGAGATGATAAAATGTTGTATTTATTCTATTATATATATATATATATATATATATATATATATATATATTCTTGACACAAAAAATAAAGATTCAAAATTAAAGTTTTGTTATTCAAATTTTGTAAGAAAAGTATTTGAATCATAATATTAATTTAAAATATATATTTATATCATAAATTTATATATAATATTACTTAATTTTATGGTTAAGTATTACTTTTGATATTGAATGGTGGTATATTCTTTTATGATCTATACTAATATTTAACTTTAGTCTCATTGCTAAATGTTATTTAAGATTAAGTTTGCATACTATTTGATATACTTTTGATTTTTATAATGGTTGGATATTAATTGATGTTATAAGAAAAGTTACTTACATTATTAATGTTCAATTTTTGTAAAGTGAAATACTTACATTGAATTTCAATCATGTTTTCCTTAAAAATTTATGTAATAAATATATTAAATTTTAAAATATGTCTCATACATTATACAAGTAAAAATACTAGTTCTTTTATAGACAAGGGATGAAAATAAGAAGATAACTAATATTGAAGGTTCTGATTTGAATTTTTATAAACCGTTAAGAGACTTAGACTAGAACAAACATATTATGTTATATGTATTTGTATTTATAATTATTATGAGACATAAATTTAAATTATATTACTTGCTAAAATATTAAAATTAAATAATTATTTAAATAATTTAAAAAATATTATTTATAATTTTAAAATTAGGATGATAAAATGGGTCGGGTTCAGTGGGTCGGTCCACCATCATTTAGGTAGGACGGGTTAACTTTTTGAATTCACCACAATTCGCCAACCCAGCGGGCCAAAAGTGGGACAAGCTAGTCCGTCGGTCTATTCTTCTTTATTTTTGACACTTTTAAAGAGGAATATCATACTTTTTGAATTAAAATTGGTGGTGGTCCACTACTAGAAAATCATCAAATATAAATTAATTTTAGAGACTAAAAATAATTAGTTGCTATATTGATTACATTATATAATATTTTAGAGATTAAAAAAATTATTGATTTCTAAATTAGTTTATACTATTGGTAAATAGTTTCTAAATTGGTATCTAATTAGCTATCAAGGTCTTAACTACCAATTATTTAGATTCTAAATTTGGTAGCAAAAACCTTCGTAACTAATTAGATACCATTTTAGAAACTAATTATAATAATAGAAACTAATTTAAAAATTAAAAACATTTTTTAGTCTCTAAAATAGTATATAATTTAGTCAATATAGCAACTAATTATTTTTTGTCTCTAAAATTTGTTTATATTTAATGATTTTCTTGTAGTGGTCAATATTTTATATAGAAATTTATTTATATTGATTTCTTTATAAATAATTTTATTCTTTGAGGTATTGTTAATATTTATTTTATTTTGTTAGGTATTAAACCTTCTTTTATTCAAATATTAAAGTTTGATTCAATTTCATTAGTCTTCCTTACATTTTTATTGTCCAAAAATTAATATCAATCACTACAATTAAGTAAATAGATCCAAAACAAAAAATATAAAAAATAAAATAAATAAAATAAAAAAGTGGTGAGCTAGCGGTCAACCCACCAATTATTAATTTCAGCTTGTATCACCTTGAGAGCTTCATTTTGCTTATTTTTGACGGGCAACTGATGAATTGTGTCAAAAAGCCCCTATTTAAAATATTATATAAACTTCTTACAGTATTAAAATAGTCACATCAATAATACAATTTTTATATTTTTCATAATTTGCATAAATATATGAATTAAAATTCAATTTTTAGAAAATTTAACATAGTTTTAATGAAAAAATTAATTTAAATATAATTATATCATATCTCTCCATTATTAACAAAAAAATTACATTAAATATTCTTTTCAATTGTTTTTTTTTCTATTCATAAAATTTGAATTGGAAACTTTGTTTATGAGAAATGAATAAGATGATTGGAACCAAAGTCCTATGATTATTGTTTAGGGTTTAGGATTTAAGGATTTTAGGTTTAGAACATTTAAGGTGGTCAAGGATAAGTGTACCCTTCACCAGTGTGTCTTAGATAATCTTTTTCTATAGAGTGTTATCTCATATATGTAGGGAAAATCCTAACCTCTCTATCATAGTCATGATTCTGTTTTAATTGAGTAATTAAGGCTAATTAATCAATAGTCATTACGTTGGATACACAGATTGAAAGACTAGCCATTTATTATATATCATTAGACTAGAACATGCCCCAGCCTTAGATGTAGGTCTGCTACTTGTCTTATTATTCTGTTTGTATTTAGTTATGTTTTTGTTTTTCTTGTAGAGTTTTCCAACTGTACAACACTGTGAGAGGATGATTCTTTGGTCCATTAATACCAATTGGGGTGTTATGTAATGGTTAGACATGGTCCATGGTCATCCACTGTTGCAAAAGACAAAGTTAGGACTACTTAATGCTCTTTTCAGTACAAATATATATCTTTTTTAACTAATTCTTTTAATCCAGAATAAAGTGGTACCTTCAATCATAATTCATTATGAAGTGAACATCAAACCTTAATCTTTAAAAAAAACATATTGATGATTCTAGGAAAGTGATTTAGACATTCAAAAATGATGAATGAACCATTAAAATTGGTGAATGATAGTGTATGTTGAAAACTCTTATAAGATTGGTCAATTAAAAATAATCATTGGCATCAACTCCAATGTCTAAGTCAGTATAATATGAAGTTAGAAGCGATAAAGAATCAATGATTGCATATCTTATAATATTGAAAAGGAGTTCTTTATAAATCTTTTCACATATCATTTGCTTGTAAATATTGTAATCAATGCATGGTTGATTTTTCTTCTTCTAAATATTCAAATAAATTCTAACCCACCACATTAAGTATATTAAACATGAATCCATTATTGCATATTTGATTAAAGATTTGTGATTACTTCACAACAAAACACATGTAAATATATTGGATCAACTAATTAAGGATTATGCAAGATATTAAAAGATTTAAATGTAGAAATGATCATGTAAGTTTGATGGTTTCTAAGCAATATAAGAAGATAAATGGTCATTCCCAACCAATATGCTAAATGCACTTATAATTCTCTAGTTTTAAAATAAAGATTTACATGATTAAAAAATAATAAAGATAAATACAATTTTTAAAAAATTATAAAAAAATGTGTATAAATAAAATATTGATTGTTGGAGATCCTATATCGATTAAAGATAAAAACATTATTTTATAATATATAAGTGAGTGCAAACTTATATCAATTAAAGATAAAAACATTTTATAATACATAAGTGAGTGCAAACTTTAATTTATAAGTTAGTTTTATAAGATTGAATTATACCTAAAGTCTATTTTTTAGTGGTATAAAAACATTTAGAATATATTTTGTCATAAGTTTATTTTTTTTTTTATGTAGTCTAAAACTCTGTCTCATTCTCCTATCCATTGAATATTCAAGTTAAAAAGAGCATTTGAAGAATCCAAAACTACACTATAACTTTCCTACCTAACTCTCTTAAAAACTCTTGGTTTCTGAAATTTGATTCCTTCGTATGAATATGTTTGTGCATAGAACTAGAGGGGACCATGTGAAACAGAAACAAAAATTGGGGTTTGGTTTATGACTACAACTTGGCCGAAAATTTTTCATAGAAGATCAAAAGAAGTGGTGTGGTTCCATCTTAAGCATGTGGGTATGGACCAGTAAAATCTTAAGGAATCCAAATCTGGTCATCTAGTTGGGGTTCTCTTGGTAGTTGGCAACACAAGAATACAAAGAGAAAACTTAGTTAATGATTTTTCTTTTATGTGGCAAAGGATTCTTGCTGCTTCCAAGCAATCAAAGCATGTTGAATGCCATTATGGAACTGCAGTTAGAGCACTTTAAGGTATCATGTATACTCATTAATTGAAGATCACTCTTCTGCCTCACCATAACTAACCTGCCATGAAATGGACCACATTTGCATACTGGTTTATAATCTTCCCTACCTGCGAACGCACCTTTGTTCATTGATTGACATGTAACAGATTTGGTTTAATGTAGACCCTCATAGCTTTATCTGTCTTTCAATGCAGTCACAGATCAACATTTGCTTGCCCACAAAAAAATGATCAAGATTTTGAAGGGTGGGAACATTCAAGTGAGGGTTTAAATTTGGTTTAATAATAAGCCTTCTAGTTTTAAGTGATATGTACCGGTCGGACCTGTACGACAACTAGAAGTTAAACATCCAGTTAAGACTGACCGAAACAACCAAATTCATTACGTCTAAATAGAAGATTAACGAGACTAATCAATGGGTAATCATTAGGTAATACACTCTTAATCATGATTCAAAATCTTAATTCGGTCTAATAACAAAAGATTCATGATAATCATATAAATAGACACAAATTTTAAGAACCAGGTACGATATCATCCAGTACTAATAGCACCGAGTGCCGAATACCAAGATCTCACTTGAGCGTCAGAGTGCCTTTTGCAGGTACCATCTGAACTTGGATTTCACGAAGACAAGAAGTGGAGGAGTGATAGGAGAGGCAGTAACCGACCGAGAAGGAGGGCAATCGTTCTCTCGGTTTCAACCCTATTCGAGAACATGATATATCATTGGTTTAACATGGACTCAAATTTAATTGGAATGACAAGTAGCTTTTGTGGAAAAGCTACACACTTGCATAGTTCAAATTCCATAGCTTATACAGTGATTGTTTTATTCACTTTAGTTAAGAAGGAATCTGAACATTTCTACCCAAGGTTGTCTGTATGTATGATCTACAGTTGTATAAAGAGTTGCAGTGAAGCAATGTACATGGAATTACTAAAGTGAAATTATGTGCATATCAAGTATCTAAAGCTGAAATCATATGGCATTATTTGTACAAATTGTGAGAGGGGCTCAGTTTTTCTTTCCTCTAGGAGTTTTATGGCTTGTTTCCCCAGTTCACTTGGTAATTGGAGGCAGATCCAGTCCAGCAATGATTCCAAGTCTTTTGCAAAGTTCAGCAAATACCAATCCAGTAACTTAGGGACAGAAAACTTTGAAGTTGAAAATCCAATTGCTGCCTGTAAGAACTCTCTTTTGGCCACTTCCAGTTCATTCTCAACCTGGGATGCAGTGTAAACTCTCACCTGCATTTAGCATAGTTCATGACAGATCCATAAATAGATACATTCAAAAAGGTATAGAGTTATCAAATCTTGACATGATTGACAACATGATTCCATGATATCCATTAATACAAAAATGAAAATCAATGACAACATATTATTATGACTGATCTAATCCACCTGTCATAATAAATATGAGGATGACAAAATTGTAAATAAGATGAAATTTATATGTAAGTTGTTTTTATAACTGATATAAAAAAAACTATTATGTCAGTTACTATTTTAAATGACATAAAATATGTTTATTATGTTGGTAAAATCGTTACAAAAAGTTCTATAAAACGTTCTGTTTGCACTAGTGATCGTTTGACGCATGTTGCCAACCCCACCTAATGGCAAACAACTTGGTTGTTGAATGGTAAGTATATTAGCTTTTATTAATCTGCTTTAAAAGTCATATCAATGATTTGTTTTTATTGAACGACAAGTTAAAAATGCATGGAAATTAATCTCGTTTTCAAATGTCTAATGATGCAAAGAGACAAAATGTTAATCATAAATGAACAGAACCGAATGTGGGTCTATGAAAGATTACATAATTCTGTGTAAACTTACAGCAGGAGAGGACCATGTTCCACAAGAGAGAGCAAATGTCACTAGAGGTTCTGACAGTTCCAGTCCATACATGCTTCTTGCTGTCATTTCATGATTTTTTGTTCCCTTGGAAAAGGTCTGCTTGAAAATTTGGTGGTTAACTCTTTATTCTTCTCATTCATGGAAAAGCTATAGAGTTGAAATGGAACACTTACAAATCTCCAATGATAAGGAAGTCTAAGAATGAAATGCTCTATGGTTGTTGCACTTAGCACGTGTCCACCCACATTTATTGTTGCCTGAGTAACAAGAAAACCACATAAATTGTTGAGAACACACTCATGCTATGTTTTACTAAACTCAAAGAACAAGCAAAATAAGAAACAAAAACTACTCTAGTTGTCCATCGTGTACCTTCCGCATCAGTGCAACAGCCATTTCAGGACTTTCTGGTATGCCATTTTCTATGAATGCCTGAAGCAAAGTAAAACTAAAGTACCATCATTATTATGGTTTGAGAAGGTAATTAAGTTCACCACATAAGATCATTGAGGAAAAGATATAGAAATTGTGTTGGAAAAAAAATTTAGACACAGATTACACTAAGTGTTGTTGTAATGAACATAACTGACATACATTCATCATACAGGAGTTGTAGATGTTTATCCAGAATGCAAGCTTCTCCTGATGGTTGAGGTTTTCTAGGTTGACAGAGGCTAGTTTCCTAAAAAGAAGTCTGCAAATTTTCCAGAGTCAAAAAACTAAAACTTCTAATTTGACAAATAATAACAAATTAAATGTCATGGAAAAAGTAGACACAGTAAATAGAAAAATGTTACATACTTCAAACGGTGTAGTAAAAACAAAGTATTTGCAGTTCGTTTTGGATTGAAAGATTTAGCATCAATTGCACATAATTGCTTGTATGGACCAATATCCCTCTTCCCAAATTCCAAACAGATGCCATATGGATCCCCAAACACTGTTTCTTCATCACACATTTTGGGTTTTAGATCCCACAAGTGTGGAATGTCACATGCAGAACCTGGATTCTTCACAGCACTCATTCTCATGAGAATGCTTGATAAGCACTTCACAATATTTTCCGAAATTATATTTGGTCTCTCAGCTTCTGATGAACTTTTATGTGGACTATGGTTTCTCAAATCTGCAATTTGCTGGCTGTTCAACCTTGGTTCTTGCTGCACATTGTGAAAGCTCATATTCATCGACTAAGAAATAATATTCTTCAATTTCATTATCACACACAACTTAAGAATTATTTCTGAAGTATACTAAACATGACACACCTTTATTTTTGGATGATCCAACCTTTTCTGGGGTGATTTATTGTGAAGTCTTTTGATTGCATATTTGTTCATATGGTTGGATGATTGGTTCCTGCTCTTGGAAGAATTACTACAGGATTGATTCTCCTTATCCTCTGGCAATCCAAAAAGAGAGGAAGTCTGACTAACTTCTTTTGCCACAAACTGAAGGCTCAAATCTGAAGCAGCAATTAATAAATCAGAAGCTGTGAAACATAATTGAGTTTCTCACCTGTGAGAGTTGTGGTAGGCCTTGTTGCAGATTCTGCAGCTGAATTACCAACTGTTTGGGATTGAAGCTTCAATTTTTCCAACTTGGGACTATCCATGGTTGAATTTGACTTGTTTGGAGGAGCTGAAACTGAATGTTCAAGTTTCCTCATAGAAGATGACATGTAGACAGCTTCCTGGTACAAATCCTGTCTGAAATGCACAACCTTCTCTTCAAGCCTAACAATTTCCTCTTCCAGAACCGCCACTTCAGCCAGAAGAGCTAGTATCTATAGTTTTGAAAATCAAAGTTCAACTCTCAAATTTCATTTTCAATCTCTTTCTAACATATCAAAGACTAGAGTGCTTGTGTTCAGAAAAAAGAACTAGAGAAATTCATATACTAACATATGGAGGGAGATATGGAGGAAGACGAGGCAAAGCTCCCAATGGCCTGTTGAAAGCCCTCTCCAATGCTCTATGAATGTTCTCTTCATGCCTAAGCTTCTTCTTCAACCTATCCACCTGAAAAGTTGGAGAATTCAGCTCAGCTGCCAGCTATAATAGACCACAAAGTCATACCCCAAACAAGGACAAGGAAAAGAAACAGTGACACTGCATTACATCTTGTTTCAAAGCCAATTTTCTTTCTCTGCTTGAGGCTTTTCCACTTTTACTTGCAATTCTCGAGCTTCCCTGCATCCTCTACCTTCTCATTCAATGCAAAAAAGTCAGAATCCACCAAGAAAAGAAGACAAGAACGAATATAAAATCAAATCCAATACGCTAACAAAGGGAGAAACAGAGGACTTTAGAACAAATAACTAATTATGGATTATGAAACAGTTTTTTCCTTTTCTCTTAACACACCCTCTTTTAACACCATAAACTGATCTGTGTCATGTTTTTTCTATCTCATTGAAACCCAAGCCAAAGTTTGTGAAGAAATTAAGTTCCTCAGACACTTTAATAATAAAAAAAATGATTTTGGGCTATTACTGTGCAAACTGTTTTTCAAACACAAACGGCATGAATGCACCCTTCTCTGACTTCTGAATTTACCAAACTTCAATTACTTTTTCATGCGCTATTGAATTGGAACTACAACTCATACCCAATAGCAAAATTTCATAGCCAAATTCATTGAAACTGTGCTCAATTACTCTGGGTGATTAAAGATCAAACCTTTTTTTTTTATCTTGACATTAAGAGAATGAGCTGAGTGATCCAGAATGAGACTGAAACACCATGAGAAGAAGATGCCAAACTGTTTAATTCACCACTTCACAATGAAGATGGTGAATACAAAATCAGAAACAGTCAAATACTATACATGGTTTGAAGAAAAAGAAGAAGAAGAATAGGAAGAATAAGATGGATGGTGGTGGAGAAGAGTGTTCCACCCCTTTGGGATAAAGAGAGAGATGTGTGATGAAGGTGCTTGTGGTTTGGTTATGGTGAATGGAAGTTGGAAGAAATGGCTGGTTGTGTGAAAAAGACTAGAGAATAGAGGTAGAAAGAAGAGCTTCCAATTCCAACCTGGTCCTGGATGCAGAATAAGACACAGCTAGCTTCTCAGATTCAATTATCAATATCATGAAAAGCCACCAATCTAAGCTTATGTCATCATGAACCGACATGCATATTTCCCTGTCTTCAATTTTAACTCCAAAATCTTTGCGCTTTAACTAATAACTATTCACCTCCACCATTTGCTTTTAACATCTTCTCTTCTTCCCATGCTGTTAAGCTCTCTGCGTGTGTAATTAGTGTACTGAAACTAATCATTAACCTCCTGTTATGGTGCTTTTAAGCACCATTTGAAACAAGATTTTTGGTGGGGATTGGTTACTTTTTACTGTGGATAATGTGTTGCAGTTATTTTATGCAGTAAATAAGTTTATGGGGTGCTGGTTTTTCAGCCAAAAGCTGCACAAATCACATGCGTTGCCAAGTAAGAACTTCTTTTCTTGTTTCCTGATAGATTAATAAGAATCCAATTTCAATGAACTATCATATATTTTTCACCTTTTTTTTTGGATTTAGATCTAAAATGGTGTAGAATCATAGTATCAGAGATGAACACAATAAACCACCAGCCACTGCAAAATTATACAATTTAATCCAAACTTCGGAATAATCTAATTTATCAATTATCTCTTATATTTTTATATTAAAAAGTTTTTTTTTATTTTACTTCTATCACAATTTTGTTTTTAAAAGACATTTTAGTTATTTATGAATTAAAAGACTAAGATATATTTAAACTACTCTTAATCTCAAATCCTAATAAATGATATGAGACTATATATTGAATGAAATAATTTCGATCTTCTACTACTAAAATCTAGATACATAAAAAGAAGAAAAAAAACTAAATAAATTTAAAGTTCTCTTTTTTTATCCTTTATTTCAAATTTTATATTTTTCTCTTTTTCTGCCATCTAAATCAAATGAATAAATGATGGATTGTAGGAAATATAAAATAATTTTATTTAAGATTTTAATTGTATTTAAATTAAAGTTAATAAAAATTCACCATTTTTACCCAGGAATAAAACATGTAAGGTCTTCATCTTCAAAATTGAAAGCAACTTTTTTTTCCAACCTTTTCAGTACATTCAAAAGTGAGAGGATATATCATAAAGTTTAATGATTATTTGCAAATATAGTAGAGTGAGGACAAAGAACTATAAGCACAATTAGATTCTTAAATTAAATAGTTTCTATAAATATTAGGTGCCAATTGAATTTTTCTTCTCTAATTAAGCTAATTTAATAGGCAATAATCAAGATTTTGGAAACTTCAGTGTTGTTTATTCTTTGGATAGTTTTTAGTTTGCACTTTCAAATTAAGCTAATTGAGTTAACTTCTGAAAAAATTAATTAAAATAATCAAACTTAAGTGCAGTAAAAGTTTTGTTCTCATTGTATTAAATTTGATGTTTTGCTTTTTTTTCATCATAGAAAGTTACATGCATGTTATGGTTAGATGAAATATATTTTCTATACCCAAAAATAATTAGACACTATAATGAATTAGAATATTCCAACTAGTTGCTTCTCTATGTATAGTAATTACGTGGCCAAATGATAGCACTGGGGTTATATTCTCATACTAAAAAAAGTTTATTTTAAAAAATAAATATCAATGGTTAATAAGTACATTGAAATATAAAAAAAATTATTCTCTAATTTAACCAGTTTTATATTAGACCTAAAACATATAACATAAAAATGAAAATTTACATTAGTTTCTTAAATAATTTGAAATAAATCACTACAAGAAAATCATGAAATAAAAATCAATTTTTAGACACCAAAATAATTAGTTGCAATAATAACTAAATTAGAAATCATTTTAGAAACTAAAAAAAATTGATTTCTAAATTAGTTTCTATTATTATTAAATAGTTTCTAAATTGGTATCTAATTAGCAGTTTTAACTACCAATTATTTAATTTTTAAATTTGATAGCAAAAACTTTGGTTACTAATTAAATATCAATTTAAAAACTATTTAACAATAATAGGAACTAATTTAAAAACCAAATTTTCTTTTACTTTTTAAAATTGTCTCTAATTTAGTTATTATTGTAACTAATTATTTTGGTATCTAAAAATTGATTTCTATTTCATGATTTTCTTGTTGAATTCAAAATAATCTAACCTAAATAAGGTCAAAATATTTACAAATATGAATTATATTTATGTTAGTCTGACATTAATGGATCAAATTTACATTAGTATGAGTTGTTGAATGTCACCTTAATCTCAACTTCAGATTTTAATTATCTAATTAACTTTTAAATTGATTGATTTAACTTGAGTTTAATATGTATTTGACGTGAAAAGGAAAGATGTATCCATTAGGTTAGGTCACCATTCATTGCATTTGCATAACATTTTTTATATAATTTGCATGCATTTTGTTGTTGGTTTGAGTTTATAATAAATAAATATAGTTTATGGAGACAAATGATTTATTATCTAATACTAAAAAATATTTCTTTAAAATTTCACGCAAAAAGAAATAATTAATTACCTTTTTTAGTTTTATTATTTATTTATTTTACTTAATCTGATTTCACTGTTATACGAAAATCCAATTAAATATCTCAATTTCTTAGACACAATTGACCACTTTCTATTTAATTAGCAGTAAAAACTATTTTGATGTTTAAGTTAGTATTTAATATGTGGTAATTAAAAATAATAAATATTATTTAATAATATTTTTATTTTGATTAGAATGTATATTATAAGATAGTAATGAGTTTCTGATATACTGAATTTGAATTAGAATGAATTATCAAGTTAATCTACAATAATATTTGGTATTATAATTATACCAACAATATAAGAAAATCATGGAATATGAATTATTTTTTTGAAATAAAAAATAATTAGTTGCTATAGTGACTAAATTAAAGACCATTGTATAGACTAAAAAAATTTTGGTTTCTATATTGATGTCTAATTATCAACCAAGATTTTACAAATTATTTATATTCTAAATTTGGTAGCAAAAACTTTGGTTGCTAACTAGACATCAATTTAAAAATCATTTAACAATAATAAAAACTAATTTAGAAACTAATTTTTTTTTAATCTCTAAAATGATCTCTAATTTAGTCACTATAGCAACTAATTATTTTTTATCTCTAGAAATTGATTTCTATTTGATGATTTTAGTGTAATCATATTATAAAAAGTAATGTTTATTAATATTTGACCATGGTTAGTACTACATCGTACAACTTCCAATGGATATAATAGAAAATAAAAATAATAAAAGAGAGAGATAATTGTGTATAATGGTGAAAAAGAAAAGGGTCCTAATGGTGGAGCCTCCCCAACCAAATCTTTCTCCACACTTCTTGTGTCAGATCAATTTTCCATCTCAATTTTTTCATTTGAAAATGACACAAAATAATTAACAAAGAAAATTCGTTAAAAATTAAAAAGATTATTGAAAAATGTAAATTTATCTGTAATTTTGTATCGGTCAATTAATAATTTTTTAATATATATATATATATAATATGAATGCATACTATTCATATTTTTCCACCTTTCTTCCTTGTAATACAACTATCACTTTAATTTTTTTACACTTTTTTTCCATGTAATATAAATACACACGATTCATCATTTCAAAATATTTATTTTTTCTTTGCAACTTTATATTAGTAAAGGAGTATTTAAGTAAATGTATGTTAATGGATATTGCAAGGTTATTACTTCATTTACAAATTCATAAAAGAACATTTAAATTACTTGTAAGTATTCATTTAAGATATCAATTTTTATGTGTGACATACCCACAAGTACATCAAGAATAAATTTTGTAGGCATGTGTAAATATGGATCACCAATCATTATGCTCTAAATCCAAGTGTTCATAATTATATTCGCTACATTAGGGTTGAACTCATTTTTAGAAACTGAAAAAAGAAAAAACGATTGACACCAAATTATAAAAATGGTTGAGTTCTAACAAATTTTGTTCGATTTTTCCTTTTCATTATTCAATTTGTTTTTTTTTTCACCTATATCCTTGGTATTCCTTTAAAACAAGCTCAATTTAATAAAAAAATGGTTAAATATATTTTTCATCCTGTCACTACAAGAAAATCATGAAATAGAAACCAATTTTTAGAGACTAAAATAATTAGTTGCAATAGTAACTAAATTAGAGACCATTCTAGAAACTAAAAAAAATAGTTTCTAAATTAGTTTATATCATCGTTAAATACTTTCTAAATTGGTATCTAATTAGCAACCAAAATTTTAGAAACTAAATAATTGGTAGTTAAAACCTTGGTTGCTAATTAGATACCAATTTAGAAATTATTTGACAATAATAAAAACTAATTTAGAAACCAATTTTTTATTTAGTTTCTAAAATGGTCTCTAATTTAGTTACCATTGTAACTAATTATTTTGGTCTCTAAAAATTGGTTTCTATTTCATGATGTTCTTGTAGTGTGTACTGTAATATAAAATTAGTTAGTTTTTGTCTCTGCTTCAAATTTTAGACCATCTATTGTAGTATAAAAATACAAAAATGATTGAAATAGATCTTTCTGTATGTGAAATTTGATTCAATTTGAGATTTTACTTCATCAAATCAACAAGGAATCTTAAACAAACTATCAATATATCTTTGAAAAAAAAAACTAACAATCATTTCAAAGAAAGATTCATTCTAATCATTATCGAAAGATTAAACTGGAAACGAAAACTAATTTTGTATTATAATACAAGGACGAAAAACATATTTAACCTATAAAAATATACTATATGTTTGAAATAAACTTGTTTTAAAAAAAATTGTTTAATTTTTACTGTTTACTTTTGTTTTGGAATGTTTCAATCCCTGTCCTATAATGAAACATATCATGTTAAGAATTAAAGTACAACTAGGAGTCTCAAAATGAACAGGAAGGATAATAAAATAAAACTCCTAAACTTATCATAGCTGCTTATTGATATTAAATCTCAGTAATGTATAATCTAAAGTTATGCACATTCTTGTATTGAAACATCACTGCATGTGATATCAAAATTTCTATATATTAGTTTTTCTTTCTCAAAAATTTACTTATTTGGTCCAGTTCTAGAATAAAATTTTATCCTAAAGTTTATTTAGTTCCGTATAAAAATTCCAGTAGAATGTAGCCTATGTTTCCCCTACTGAGCAGTGCTATTAACCTAGTGATATAGCTATACGTTACTATATAACAACTGTTTATCATTATTAATAAAAAATCATATTTAAATTATTTCTAAATTTTATAAATTTCATTACAAGATGAAATAAAAATCAATTTTTCGACATCAAAATAATTAATTGTAATAGTAACTAAATTAAAAACCATTTTAAAAACTATTTTTTTTTAAAATTAGTTTATATTATTGTTAAATAGTTTTTAAATTAATATCTAATTAACAATCAAGATTTTAGAGATTAAATTTAAAAATTAAATAATTGGTATTTAAAACCTTAATGACTAATTAGATATCAATTTAAAAATTATTTAATAATAATAGAAACTAATTTAATTTTTTTATTTATTTTTAAAATAGTCTTTAATTTAGTTTCTATTTTATGATTTTTTTATTTTGTTTGGATACACAAAATTAAAAAAAAAATTATTTTAACGTTATGGGAAGTAAAACAGGGACGTATGAAGGTGCAGGAAGAAGTCTGAATTTTCTTGTGTCCCGTGATCTGTGTCGGTGTCTGAAAAATTGTAAATGAATACAAAAATTAAACCGGAGCTTAGTTTCCGTACAACTTAAAACGTAAGATGTTTCCAAAATAAAACGTGAGGAGTAGTGTTTCAGTACCATTTTCATTGCCCCAACATTCGTATCTACATTCATATTATATGTTCAATGCCACTGAATAGATAAAGGAACAATTTATGTGTGTTGTAAAAAGTGAACAATTTTACCTTTTCTTTTTCTTCCAAAACTTTTTCTAGCTAGGTGGGGACTGATTTGATGACAAAGATATGAATTTAAATGGTTGAGCATTCAAAATCATTGTCCTCATCACTCACTTTCAACCATGATTTGCACCTTCTCTCTCTCTCTCTCTTTTCAATTCTATATCAGAACAGTTGAGAAACATGGAAGTAAAAACAAAGAAAAAAGATTATATAATACAAAAACTTCTAATATATGATTTGCATGTTCACTCACTGATTACATGTGCAATATGCAACTTTTTAGGTGAATATGCTAATTAACTAACAAAAGTGCTTGTTAAATAAACATCACTTCTCCATTGCATTGTACCAGTTTCAGTGAGGAATATATAGCTTCATCATCTACCTAACCCTTAACCATATGTCTCCCCTTCATGAACTCACATGGTAGGGATATATATAAATATATATATATATATATATATATATATATATTAGCATTTGAAATGTTGTTGGTGGGATGAAGTGGTAAAGCTGAGTGAAATGATTCAAAAAAGTAAAATTTGGTTTGGAATTTGGCACCATTGAGATAAAAAGGTGAAAAGTTTGAAGAGGGGGTCCATGTGTGTTGAGAATGTGGTGAGTAGTGTTGTGCATGTTCATAGGCATGGGTTTCTGGATTCACAATTTAGATGGTTGTCTAGGTGAAATGGGGAATTCGAAGAAGAGAAGGACTCTTCTGCAACCATTCGTCCTTTTCTGTTATTAAACCTGAAAGGTAAAATGAATTTTCATTATATATATACAATGTGTTTGATTTTTTCATTTTAAAGACATCAATCATTCTTTTACATATTTTATAACTAAAACCAAAAGCATTAAATATGATGATACATGGAAAAGACATAAAATTTTCCAAAACACACCCAATAATATATAAAAGAAAAAAAAATTTAGAATTTCGGAGTAGTTACCTATTCCTAACTCATTGGGTGTATAGTTAGAGAGTGAACAACCAGCAAGCCACCCAGATAGGACATCTGCATCTTTTTTTTTACAACACATCATATAGTTGGAAGAATTGACTCTTTTGGAGATCCCACATCGATTAGAGGGTAGAGCCATTCATAGTATATAAGTAGGTGTAAACCTCATTCCGTGAGTCGGTTTTATGGGGTTGAGTTAGACTTAAAGTACACTTCATAATATGATATCAGAGTCATTTAGAGTATTACAAATCTTGATAATAAAAGTTGAATAAATTTTTAAACATTATTTAATATTCATTGGCCTTACACATGGAATGGAAAACGTACCAATTGAGATAGTTTCAAGAAAAATACTTTTGTGATTCAGTCCATCCATCCATCTTATTGACTCTTGCCTAGATATCACTTATGTGGTTCATCAAATATGGTGTTTTTCTAAGTAACAACAACATTCTTCAACTTAAATCCTTCAGCGATTTCGATTGGTCATTTGTTATCAGACTCGCAAATCTATCACATGCTACTTAATCTATCTAGGTGATTCTATTATATCATGGAAATCAAAGAACCAAGTCATTTTATCCAAAAATTCTTCCGAAGCATAATACCATGCACTTGCTACAACTACTTGTAAAATTTAGTTGATCACTTATCTTCTTGAAGGCCTTATGTTCTTTTTTTCCAAACTGATTATTCTTTATTGCGACAACCAATCAATATACAAATTTCTTCATATTCCACAAGCAAACAAAGGATATCAAAATAAATTGTCACATCGTTTGCGAGAAAATAAACATATTAGATTACTAAAACTTATTTCCATTACCTATTCTCTTCAAGTTGCATCCACTTTTACTAAAGTCCTTTATATTCAAAATTTAGTTTTCCAAACTGAAAATGAAAAATATATATTCTTAGCTTGAGGGAGCTAATAAAATTGATGTAGACGATCTTACTCTAGACTCTTTAATCAGTTTGTATAGAATACTAGACTATCTTGTTTATTTGTTTACACTAGACCGTCTAATCTGCTGACAGATTGTCTAGATCATCTTGTGTTTTAGTTTTTTTTATATATATTTTTTTGCTTATTCTTCTCTACTTTTCCTCTCTCTCTTTTCTCTTTGTGTTATTTTTTTACTCTCACAAAGAATCAACAAACCAACTCTTGAAAGGATATATTGCCTACCATATTGTTAAATATGCTGGTATTAAACCGTTTAAAGAGACTTCTGTAGTCTCAATAAACATTGCTTATAATTAAATGGGAGAAACTAACACATCATACTACACTACAAGACAGCAAAATGATACTATAGGACAGGTTACCTTTCTATTGGTGCATAAAAAAATTAAAAAGATAGAATGTGATGAGAAGAGAAAAGGGAAAAGAAAAATTATAAAAATTTTAGGTAAGAAGTTGCATCTACCTTTATGTGATGAATGGTAGTAAAGCTGTTAAGTAACAATGATAACTGTTACATGGGGGCATGCACACACACACAGAGACTGTTAAATGCGACAAAGTCACATAAAATAAAACACAAGTTTTGATAATTTTGTGGTGTGAGGTTGTATATGGGTCTACCTTGGACTTTGCCAGCTTTTGTTTTGGGACAACCAAAAAGAGGGTCCCCTTTCTCTTATGTCCCTAAAAGGTCAATACCTCAACACACACATCAAAATATTAAAATATGCAACAATCATAATCAACAAAACACATCCTTCAACACACTATTTTATTCCTCGATTCAGCCATTTGAGTTTTTCATTCACTTGTTTATTCATGTTACAAAACCTTATGCATTTGTCTTTCTGTGTGTGGATCTTGAAACAACTTTAGTTTGAAGATTTAAATTCTCACCATAGTTATTATGAAATGGACTTTAAGTCTAACTCAATCCTATAAAACCGGCTCATAAGGTTGAGGTTTGCACCCACTTATATACAATGAAAAACTCTAATCTCGAGTCGATATGGGATCTCCTACAATAGTTCCATCTCATGTGTTTATTCATTCCTAGGTAAAGAGTCCGGATATTTTGATAGCATGACACATGTTTGATATTAAAAATAAGTTGCTAGTAATTAACCAAAAAGTTTTGTTTTCATCAAATTTTAGAAATGAGTTATTAAAAACTTTGCTGAATATAAAATAATGGAACACGATTTTGTGTAGTTTTTTTTATTTGATGAGAAAAAGTACATTTTAAAATTATTTTGTAATTTAATCTTTTTAATTATTTTATTAATTAAAGGTATTGATAAAATACTAAAAATTATTAAATAAAAACCAATTTTAAAGACAGAAAATAATTCATTTTTATATTAATTAAATTAAATACTATTTTAAAGTCTAAAAAATTATTAATATATAAATTAATTTTTATTATTGATAAATAATTTTTTAAATTTTTATCTAATTAAATGTTAATTTAAAAAATATTTATCAATAATAATAAAAATTAATTTAGTTATTAATAATTTTTTTAGTCTCTAAAATAGTATAATTTAGTTAATATAACAATTAATTATTTTGTATTTTTAAAATTATTTTTTTAGGGAAGTTAAATAATATTTTGGACAAAATTTATGACTACAAGAGTTCAATTTTTTTAAATAATAAATAAAATGTTTTGTAAAGCTAGGCAGGCAATATTGACTTTGCTAATAAGTGTAAAATAATATAAAATGACAGTAATAATTACTTGTATATAACTTAAAATTTGTGAACTACATATATTTTTCAAATAATTATCGGCTTTCATCTTTTAGTTTAAATAATTTATCGTCTAAAGAATTATGATAATGATTTTTTTGAATTTTAATTTCACTTTTTAATTTTTGTATTAATGAAATGAAAAAATATATATGAATTTATATCATAATTTTGATTTTTTATATTATAAATAAATTATATTTAGTTAATGAGTGAGAGTGAAATAAAAGTTTTTATATACAATGTTAAGAGATGATTTAGTGGTTCATTTTGTCAATAAAAGGAATTCGTTAAACTCAAACAAATAAAAACCTATTTTTGGGCTAAAGAAACTGTATGATGGGCCTTACAAAGTGGAAGTAATAAAAAAAAATTATACCATCTTCCAAAGTGTTAATTCTTTCTGCACCTCCATATTCTTTTCTTGCACCCATACTTTCAAAAATATTAAAATTATTTTCATATTCAATTGACATTTTTCTATAATTCAAAAAAGTTAATATTTATGATTTTTTTTTATTGTACAATCCAAAATATAAAATTTGTATTACAATTTAAAATACAATTTTTTTTTAATACAAATATATTTTTTTAATACAAATTTTGTATTTTAGATTGTGAAATAGGAAATGCAAATTTTCTGAAAAACTAACCGAGAAGGTATAGAGACGTAGAACTTGACACTTTTAACTACAATGAAATAACTCATGGTATCTTATCACACTTAAAAATATTAATTTGTATGTTTATGGACTTAGGTTAGAAGTTTTAGGGTATTATCTCAATCAATATATAACTAATTCATTTATTATGCAATGAATTATATATATATATTATTTAAAAATGATTTTAGAATTACAAATGAATCTAGTTATGAATATAATCGATAAATTAATTTTAAAAAATGATAAATTATTTTTTCGCAACACCACTTACAAATACAAAAGAATACGGACTTTAGTTTTGAGTTTTATCTTTTTAAATTAGAAAAAAAGAGAGAAAAACTTGAAGTAAAACATGATACCGAATTTTTCTTTTTTAGGATTAAACGTGTTTTCAAATCAAGTTTTAATTTTAGTTAGATGAAATTTTTCTGTTTTTTATTTTTGTAAATTTGAAATGGATTTTTTTATTATAAAATGTGTGAATTTTTGTTTTAATTCGTGTAAAATATTTTTTATCCCTCCTAAATTTTAAATCATGATTTTTAGTTCATGCTATTCATTTTAAAATGATTGAGAAAGTATTTATTTTATGATTCTTAAGAGATTTTAGGTGATACATGTAAATATTAGATTATAATCACCTAAAATAATCAAAAGTATTTTGTAGAAACAATATTAATTCTGAAATAAAAAAAATATAAATAGGTATTAAAAATACAAAAGTGTCATTCGGCCCAAAAGAAAGAAAGAAAAAAGTGTTTTTACAGTCCAAACTAGCTTATTTGGCAAGTTATCGTTTCAAAACTTTAAAATATGAAATTTTTAAGATTTTTGAATTTTAAATAAGACTTTAAATGATAAGATAAAAATTTATTTTAAATTCTAAAAAGTTAAAAAATACAAGTAAAAAGTTGTTAAGATATGAATAAATCTT
This sequence comes from Phaseolus vulgaris, assembly GCF_051622355.1. Taxonomy (NCBI): domain Eukaryota; kingdom Viridiplantae; phylum Streptophyta; class Magnoliopsida; order Fabales; family Fabaceae; genus Phaseolus; species Phaseolus vulgaris. Next base: position 2,854,254 of record NC_143498.1, read on the forward strand.
TTACACTTAAAACAAAAGTTACAAAACCTTAAAGATGATACACGTAACATGTCATTAATAATTGAATCTTTCTTTTAAAAGACTTTGTGCTGCATCATCATCATACCCATCTCAAAAGCTCTTTCAAATATTCCACTAACAATTGCTTACCACAAATTAGCCCTTGAAAAAGACTAAAGAAATTAGTTATTCAAAAAGTTAAAATGGTTGAACATTCAACATCAATTAAAAATAAAGTTATTTTAATATTAATATATTTATAAAGTTAAATTAAATTTAAAATTTATTTTTTAATATTATAGACCTTGTTAAACCTATCATGACATTTATTATTAGATTGTTAAGTTAAATAGATAGACTCCGGCACTAGATACAAAATCATTTTATAATATATAGACAAGCGCAAACATTACCTTACAAATTAGTTTTATAAAATTAAATTAAATTTAAAGTCTCTTTCTCAATAAAAAAACTATCATAAATAATAAAATGAATTAATATAATAATTAAATATTTTTCAATCTCATTCTAAAAATAATTCATGTAATACAATTTTTTTACCACTGTTATATAAGAAAACTTAATGAAGAACCTCATCATATTTATCTTGCAGTTTATTTTGCATAAAGCACCCTCGTAAGTTAATTCAATTTTGGGTATTATATGGACTATGGGATTTTGAGCCACAAGAATAAACATATATGTAAAGGTAAAATGATTGATCATTCTAAAATTTTTTTCTTGATTCAACTGAAGGCTTGGTCTTGGATAATTTCAAAAGTCTCTTAAGCTTGTTTCTTTCTCATATTGGTGCCTTGATCCCCTCATTTGTATGTATTCAATTAGATTTGTTTTTCTTAGGTTGGTTAGTTGTTTATTATGCAGATTGTGAGGATGATCTGTCTCTGATGGTAGAATTGAGTGACAGATAATAATGATATATAAGAGTTAGATCACCCTCGAAGTGATCCATAATTATTTTTTATTTTTTTCTTATGATAAAAAATTAAAAACGAAAAATTATTTCCAATCTCATATTCTAAAAATGATTCATGTAATACAAATTTTTACCATTGTTATATAAGAAAACTTAATGAAAGATACTATCATAAATATTATTTTGTATTTGATATATTAGAACTAGAATGAAAAACTATAGAAGATAAAAAAAAATCACTAATAATAAGTCATAATCTTTTTTTGATGGGACAGAGAGTGTCCATGTACATGCATAGATGCATGAATTACTTACTCCACCACCATTTTCTATTTCAATCTTATTAGAACAAAAACAACACACAAAAATAAACACAATGGTTTCGTTAGAAACTAAACTTATGTATATATGCCTAATGTTTATGTTTTGCAAGTTTCATTTTTCATTTTGTTTGGTTTTATTTTTTGACACCAATGCACCATATGTTAGGGTAATGGCACACGGCACCTTCATCTGAATATTTAATATTAAGAACCCTAAAGTGAAAACCTAAATTTATGAGATCAGCTTCATGTCAATGTTACACTTACTTGTAGTAAATGAGTTGCTGAACTAACCCTCTTTCAAATTAATTCAACACCACATCATATCTTTCAAAATATTTACTCATCTTCGCATCATTTAAATTTTATAAATCTAATTTTATATATTTTTATCAGTAATAAAAAATAAAATAAATGGGAATGCTAATAATCCAACCCATATAAAAAAAATCTATATTTAGATATAATATATATATATATATATATATATTTACACTACAACAAAATCATTAAATAATAATTAAATTTAAAAATAAAAAAAAGTAGTCATTATATTAACTAAAATAATATTATCTAAGAGACTACAAAATTATTGATATCTAATGTGATTTCTATTATTAATAAAATATTATAAAATGATTTCTAAATTGGTACCTAATTTATCTATCAAAGTTTTAGCTACTAATATTTTAGATTCTAAATTAGTCTTTTAGATATTAATTTAGAACATAAATAGTTAGTAGCTAAAACCTTGGATAGCTAATAGTTAAATATCAATTTAGAAACTCCTTTATAAATTTTTATTAATAATAGAAACAATTTTAAATACCAATAAATTTTTATTTTATAAAATGGTGTCTAGTTTAATTAATATAGTAATTATTTTGAACTCTAAAATTAAATTATATTTAATAATTTTCTTGTAGTAGTGTTATCTTAATCTATTCAAAATATTCACATATCATTCTCATTTAAAATAACATAGAAAATACAATATATTTCTTGCAATTTAATATATCATTCTTATTTAAAATAACATAGAAAATACAATATATTTCTTCCAATTTAATATATATGACATACTTAATATGAATTCTCATCAATGAAACTAATCATTTGATGTTTACATACACCACTTTCATAATTTCTACATTCACAACTAACTGAAACAATTTGACATGCTTGCATTTAAATTCAATAGTGGTTATATACGCCTTCATCTTACCAAATAATAAAATATAATAACATTGTGTTCACAAAGTCAGAGCTTGAACTGCCTTCCATTAAATACTGTTCATTGTTTATTCAAGGGTTTTGTATAAGTTAAGAAAAAAAAAGTGTGAATGTTGAATATACTAGAGTTAATGCATGTAACATCACTTTATTCAATATAACTTTCTCATAACCACCTTCTTTATATGGACAACACATGCAAAAAGAGAAACAAACAAGACCCATGAATAATATACATTGATTTTTTTTTTTATACACTATAAGAAAATCATGAAATAGAAATCAATTTTTAGTGACCAAAATAATTAGTTTCAATAGTAACTAAATTAGAGACCATTTTGAAAACTAAAACAAAAATTGGTTTCTAAATTAGTTTATATTATTTTCTATTATTGTTAAATAGTTTCTAAATTGTTTCTAATTAGCAACCAAGATTTTAAAGACTAAATTTAGAAACTAAATAATTGGTAGATAAAACATTGGTTGCTAATTAGATACCAATTTAGAAACTATTTAACAATAATAGAAAATAATAGAAACTAATTTAGAAACCAATTTTTGTTTTAGTTTCTAAAATGGTCTCCAATTTAGTTACTATTGCAACTAATTATTTTAGTTTCTAAAAATTAGTTTCTATTTGATGATTTTCTTGTAATGATATAACTATATTTTCTTAATGTGGAGTATTTATCAAATGATTATTGGAATGTTATATTTTTCTATTCAAAATACTATTTATGGGTTTGCACCAAGGATTCAAAATATCATTTAAATTCATGGATTTGAGATCTTGAAAAGGTATATGTACATATATATATATAACACAACACTACTCAGAACAACACAAGGATGAGTCGAATGTTGTCCATGAAAGTTGTTGTGTGGTTCATGTTTTTGTCTTGGTGGCAGTTTGCGATGCCATGTGAGGGGAACCAACAAGGGGAATATCTGTACAAGTTAATTCGATCAAAGAGGGGTGAGAAAGTGAGGTCAGAAGAAGCTTCAATGGCGACAAAGATTGGTGATGGAGAAATTTGGAAGGTTGAGGAAGAAAGGGTGTTGATGGAAGATGACAAGGTGAAGGGTTTGCCGGGAGAACCAGAAGGGGTGGATTTTGATCAGTATGGTGGCTATGTAACTGTGGATGCCAAAGCAGGAAGAAGATTGTTCTACTACTTTGTTGAGTCACCTCACAATGCTTCCAACAAGCCCCTTGTTCTATGGCTCAATGGAGGTAACTCTTTCATACATTTTCTACCCTTACCCTTCTTTCTTTAAATATGTTAGGTATAGTTTTTTTTATCAGTAAAAAAAAAAATAGAAATATTTTAGGAATATCTCGTCATACAAGAAATTAAAATTCAATTTTCACATTAAAAGGCAACATGAGCGAATTAAATAACACTTTTTTTATCAACAAAAATTAATGATTCATTTCAGGAGTGATCTAACTCTTATACAAATAATGAAATTAAAGTTGACCTTACCTCTAGCAATCCATCCACCAAAAAAAAAGAAAAGTCAGCACCTAACAAAAGCAAACTAAACAACACACATTCTACACAAAAAAATTATTAAATAGAAACTAATTTTAGAGATAAAAAATAATTAGTTGTTATATTGACTAAATTAGAGACTATTTAAAGACTAAAAAAAAATTTAATTTCTAAATTTGTTTCTATTATTTATAAATAGTTTCTAAATTGATATCTAATTAGTTACTAAGGTTTTTGCTACCAAATTTAGAATCTAAATATTTGGTAGTTAGAACATTGGTTGCTAATTAGATACTAATTTAGAAACCATTTAACAATAATAGAAACTAATTTAGAAACCAATTTTTTTTTTAAGTTTCTAAAATAAATAGTCTCTAATTTAATTATTATAGCAACTAATTATTTTTTGTCTCTAAAATTGGTTTATATTTTATGGTTTTTTAGTGAGGTTAATTATTTAATTATGAACAGACATTTATATTTGCATAATCATCAAAACATATTTATTATTTAAAATATTTGGGCCAGTGCTGAATATATTTAATTATTCGTTATATCTATATTTCTATTTCTCTTAAGGGTAAATTACATTTTCTGAAATTGGAGGATTTTGCAATAACTAAAAATTATATATAAATAGTAACTTTGTAATAATGAATAGATGTTAAATGAATATTTAAACAAAATGTGATGAACAAATAAAAATAATATAAAATGCCTTTTTCAAAGTATTCCTTTTGCCCCCAATAATCATAAAGAGACTCAATTATGTTTGGATAATATGACACCATGACCCCACCCTTTATATATTCTGTGGCAATAAATGGTAAAGGTAGCAATTAGTTTCTTTTATGTTAATATTTCTTATTCATGATTAATTGATATATAGTATGAGATAATATATTCCCAATCAATAATGACAACACAACTTATATTACTCCAATACAATTCTAACACGGAAGCCATTATTCATGTCTGCCAAAAATAAATTATTAAAAATTCTTTAACAATTTAATTATCAATAAATTATTGAGTTTAGATAGGGATGATAAATAAAACTTTCGAGGTGTGTATTATTTGAACCTGTTTTAATTTGATAAAAAAAGAATATCTTTATATTAAGAGTATGAGTATATATCTAATCATATTTCAATTAGTAAAATATTTTCAATTTATTAAGTAACTGAAAAACATATATTAATATTTTTTGTCTTTAATTTGTAACTAACTTTTAGATTATATATTAACTAATTTTTTGCCTCAATGGAAAAAAAGTATGATGACTAAATGTGTGATTTTCAGGACCTGGGTGCTCTTCCCTTGGATATGGAGCCATGCAAGAATTAGGACCTTTTAGAGTGAACAGTGATGGAAGAACACTTCGCAAAAATGAATATGCATGGAACAATGGTAAGCATTCCTTTCTACACATACTAGATACAAAAATGTCATGAAATCTTAAATATCACTACACGGTCAGAAAAAATAAATAAAACTCAATTAAAGAATGATGTACATAGAAACATACACACCCCTTACGTCGAGGCTACCAACTCGTGCGTGGAGATATATGTTATAGATGGTCCGATAACGATCCGATAGCGGGTGACCTGATAAACCCAACAAACACTCGTTAGGATAAACGATCGAAATGACTCTGATACCATGTTAAGAAGTGGGTTTTAAATCTAACTCAACCCCATAAAACTGGCTCATGGGGTAAGGGTTGCACTCACTTATATACGATGAAATGTTATAATCTCTAATCGATGTGAGATCTCTAACAATTCAGCCAACCTAAAATCATTATAAGTTTTTAATGGAGAACATACATATCAGAAGTTCTAAACACCGATTTCAGAAGGAAAACAAACTCACAGAAGGTAACTCTGATGACATACAAGATCAAACATTTAATTGTGTTAAGAAAAAAAGTTTGGAGTGGTCAATCATTCTACCCTTAAACATATAATTATTTTTATGTCTACAAATCTCATTTATCACCGAAATTCAAATATTACTCATAGTACGATTAACGGTCCATAAAAAAAATAACAGCATAAAATGTGACTCAGACGTCAATGAAGTGAAACTCCAATTGAACAATAGCATGAAAACACGAATTTGAGAAATTAGAGCAAAGTTTTGTATTAATTTCTAATGAACTTTTTTATGAGCTTTGCAGTGGCAAATGTTATTTTCCTAGAGTCTCCAGCAGGAGTTGGATTCTCATATTCAAACACTTCTTCTGACTACTCTGACAGTGGAGACAAGAGCACAGCCATGGACTCTTACACTTTTCTCATAAACTGGCTCAACAGATTTCCACACTACAAATCTCGAGACTTGTTCATCACTGGAGAAAGCTATGCTGGACATTATGTCCCTCAGCTAGCTCACACTATTCTCACTCATAATAACCTCACAAATCACACACTTCTTAACCTCAAAGGGGTTGCGGTGAGTCATCAAATTTTCTCTATACTTTCTCACAGACCAAGTTCATATTCCATAACTCATTTATCATGATGAACTTGATAACATTTTTCTTACATTTGTTGATGATGCAGATTGGAAATGGTTGGATAGATGATAATATGTGTGGAAAAGGAATGTATGAGTATTTCTGGACACATGCTATGAACTCTGATGAAACTCATGAAGGAATTGAAAGGCATTGTGACTTTGAGAGTGGGAACTTAACAAGTGAATGCAACAAATATCAAAGAAGAGGGGATGATGAGATTGGAGTGATTGACATTTATGACATATATGCTCCCCTCTGTGATCCAGCTGCTCAAACTCCACCTTCTGTAAGTTCCATGCCTCTTCCTCCTCTCTCTATTGTTCTTATTAATATATTTAATTATAGTCAAATCCAGATTTATCCTCATAACTATTTTATCACATTCTTACTTTTCATTATAAGGATGAAGTAAATTAGTTCTAAAAGATTAGTGTTTCATGTGTATTAGGGGGTTAACTTCACTTTAAAGTAACGTGTTCTCTTTTAAAGTTCATGTGTATTAAGGTTTTTTTAATTTGTTTTTGCTAAAAAAATATTATTTATAGGATTAAGAGACGTTGTTCTGTTTATCAAAATTAGTCTTGGTCTTATTCACGTTAATTTTATTTATTTTAATATTTATATTTAACTAATGCTAATTTAATCTATTTTAATATATTGTGATAAAATAATCACACTATTTTTTCTACTTTCTTTTTCTCTCGCACTTTCTAACCAACTATAAAAAACATTGACTAGGTGTTACATAAAGATTGTCAAAGATTATAATTGCATGATAGTTTGAAGAGAAATTCTTGCATAATTAAATACTATCATGCTCTGGGTATATTTTCACTAACTCAACTAAAGAGACATTATATATAATAATTAGTTAGAACCATAAATACAGAGATTGAGACTATTTAATAATTCTCATTATCTAGACTTTCTTTCCTTTTATTTAAAAAAAAAAATACTAAGAACAATGAAATTCTTTTCTGATAAAAAAAAACGATGAATGGAGTAATATAATTATGGTGAAATCTAAGCCAGAAAAGTGTTGAACATGGAATATTGTAGGACAGCAATTTCGACCCTTGTTCTGACGAATATACCAAATCCTACTTAAATCTGGCCCAAGTACAAGAGGCTCTTCATGCTAAAGTCTCAGAATGGTCTTCTTGCAGGTACTCAAAATTCTCTGATTATGTTTTCCTCCCTTTATTTTCAAAATGCATGAATTGTAATTACTCTATTTATTAAAAAGTGATATTTAAACTTAAACCTAATTTCTCATAAAACCAACTTATAAAATCAACTTCAGATCAGATTTGCATCTATATATATACTATTAAATTTCATAACTCTAACACTGTTTCCTGAATACATGTGATGCTTGTTTTCAGTCCGGTGGGATGGACAGATAGCCCAGCAACAATTCTACCCACTATAAGTGGGTTAATATCAAGTGGCATAAGAACATGGATATATAGGTGATAATTCATACACTATACAAATTGCTTTGTTACATCCAAGACAGTACTGTAATGGCTTTTATGTAACATTGTTGTTCTATAATACAGTGGTGATACAGATGGGCGTGTTCCCATAACATCGTCTAGGTATTCAGTAAATGCCTTGAAACTTCCAGTGGAGACAACATGGCGTCCATGGTATTCTGGAAATGAGGTAATCACTTAATAAGCATTTTCATTTACCTTATATAATCAATGTTCAAGCAGCATCTATGTAAGGTAATCTTCTGCATACAAAATGCAGGTCGGAGGATACTTGATTGGGTACAAAGGGCTAACCCTCATCACTGTAAGAGGAGCTGGCCACATGGTTCCAAGTTACCAACCAAAGCGAGCGTTAACCATGATCTCTTTTTTTCTTCAGGGAGAACTTCCTCCCGAATCAAACTCTTAGGTCTACTTGGTCTCAGTACCCATAAAATTGATGCCAAATTTGATTAGTTTCATAGAAATTCATCAATAAGATTTTCGCCTCTAATTAGGAAAAGAATATAGCAACATGTGATTATAAAGGTAACAAAATTCAAGGACAAGTTTATACAAGTAATAATTTACACAAATACTTATCTCTATTTGAATATTAATATTCTAGCAGCAAAATATGAAACTTTTGTCTCCTTTGAAACCTTTTCACGCCAGAGTTCAACTGTTTAAGCTCAAGCAACTCGATTGCAAAGTTTTCACTGCCTTCTTCCTTCCGCTCTCATTCCAAATATGAGACGGAAATAAAGATTTCAAACTAAACCAAAGAATACATACGCACATTCAGAAACTCGAGCAAAGTAAGCTCATATTTCCGATCCATCGATTACAATAAAATGGACAGGATCTCTTACATAAGATGAACTCGAATTCTATAATCGCTTCTGAATAGCAGACATGCAAGTAAAATTTGGCAAAGAAGAAACAAAATGACCCTTAAAAGCTAACAAAGCAAAGCTTTAATGTCAAAAACAAATAAAATGAAAGCAAGCACACACGCTGTCATACATAAGACAATTATTCCTATAATAAGTTTAAGCTCCTCTTTAGTCATTACTCCTACAAGGCCTAAACAAATGACTAATTGAATCCCTACAGCGCTACCTCAGGCTATCAAAATTCATTTCCGCTCCACAATTAGGAGGGATTCTTAAAAATTCAATTCAACAGATCAGGCAAGTTACAAAGGGAGAGAAGTTAATTTGCACATTCAAGGGTGATTCTGTGTAACTTGTTGTGAAAGCTACTTCTCCATTGCACTGCACTGCATTTAGCTTACTTGTTGTTGGTGGGCACCATAAAGAGGGTAAGCTCCATAAGCAGCAGCATATATGCTGGGATCATGACGAGGAGGCAATGCGTAACCATAACCATCATAAATAGGGGCCCCATAATATGCCCCAGTCCAGGGGTTGCCGAAATCCATTCTAAACTGCAATCCAAAGAAATATCAATTGAGAATGAATCATCACAAATGTAATTTAATGATGGGCAGCATGAAGTCAATACAGTACTCTAGCACTACCAACATATTTTATTGAAAAATAGAATTCACAAAACTGAGTTTTAATCCGTTGATCTTAAAATAAAATATAATATAGTTCGTTTACATTTTAAATGATTATAAGAGGCCGAATAGAAGCCAAATTCTTTGAACAGTACTTGTTTTGGGTTAAATGACAATGTGGGATTCTATCTGATTGAGGGTTTTACCTGCTTATTTGCTGGATTACGGCCCCAAGAAAGTCGGACTGTCTGCTTTCCAATTGTTGTCCCGTTTAGCTTCTGCAATGCCTCTTCAGCATTATTTCTGAAAAAGTTTATCAGAATATGTTGTTGCGAGTACACCAAAAAGAGATTAAAATTATGTTATCTGTCAATATGAAAAGTTAAAATATCAGAACATGTACCTGTTTGCGAACTGGACAAAACCACACCCTTTTCCAACAGGTATCTTAACAGAGACTATCTCACCGTACTGGGAGAATGGCTGTCTGAGGTCCTCATCTGAAACATTAGGGTCCAGTCCTCCAACAAAAATCTATAACGAGTAATTGGTTACATATATGAAAGTAGTAGTAGTAGTAAATCACTAGATTGCAACTCTTTATCCAAAAAACTGGAAAACTCACTGTTGTGTTGGTAGAATCTGCTTCAGATTGGCTGGATGTGCCATTTGACTGACCTCCTAAACAAGGAAACTTATAGATTCAATACAAAGCTGTCAAAATAGCAAGAAATGGAAAAAACAAAGCAAACAACCAAGATTTTTCTCACTGGTGGGATAACCAATAACCTAACTTTACTCACTTAGGTGAGGATCTAAACACAATCAAAGACAAATTTGGAGGAAAATAGAGTGAGATGTATTAAAAAAAAGAAATGAAGGGGTCTAAATCAATAAAAGGGGGAAATTAACGGCCAAGCATATGTTTAGAATAGTTTATTTTGAAGCTTAAAAAATCAATTAATATCATGCCACTCCATAGTCGACCAAATTGACAGTTCACATAATCAGAACCTATGAATGGGATCATTTTTTAACTACCCCAACTCCTATTAATGAAACCACCATCAAACATATACATTAGTAAACAAACGTAGTAATTGTCTTTTTTCTTTCTTTTAAAGTGAAAACTAAAAAGGCATATCTTACATGTATTTCAAGGAATTTACACCAATTTAGAAAGACATTGAAATCGTCATCTAAAGCACAAAACTTTGATTTCTGTTTATATTAGTAAGAAATGTAGTTCTCAAATTGAAGAACAGCTGAAAATTGAGAATGAAATATGTGGCTGGAAGCATTTTATTGGTACGAAATGCATTATGTACTTATCTTTTCCTTTACCCTCCCAAATGAAAAGAGATATATCAGAAATCAGAAGCGAGCAATGTGATTTGGCATACCCTGTTGATGGCCAGATGATTTTCTTGGAGTTGCAGCACCAATACGCATAGGCCTGCTGGAACAGTAAACACCATTCATCTGAGTCATGGCCTGGGATCTCTCATTGTCATCGCCAAACCTGACGAAACCATAGCCCTTTGAACGGCCAGTATTGGCATCGAAAACAACTTTTGCAGCTTTAACAGAAGGAAACACACTAGCAAAAGTTTCATGCAACAAACTATCCGTAACATCTGCAGCTAAATCTCCTACAAAAATAGAAAGGTCAGGAACATTATCTGAACCCTTGTCTCCTGTGCTAAATGATGCCCAGTTTAGACGGAATGCTTGCTCTGTATTGGGCATCAAAATTCCAGCATAGTTTTGCAGAACTTTCTCAGCTGTAGCATGTGAATAGAACTCCACAAATCCATAACCCTCTGATAGGCCAGTTTGCTTATTGCGAATAACCTTGATGGAGGAAATCTGTAAAATTATACAACACTCAGAAGCTTGGATATGAGAAGCACAGTCCACATCTTTGTTAACAAATTAAGTCTCCAAAATGCAGAATTTTTTTTATGTAATTGACTGGCTTTTCATCTAATTAAAATGAGAGTTCATTAATGTGCACACAAGTACGAAAATAAATGACATCCACATTTCTATTTCCACTATTCAACCATTAAACAAGTACGAATCTATTTTCATCAATTATGTGTAGGACCATTTTATTTTATTCCTGCAAAGGAAAAAATTTCATTCATTCCACTAAAAACAATTTTGGATAGCACCTACAGAGTTAACTGAAATCAAAATATCATATATCTAGTAAACGCATATATAAAATTTCCAAATTAAAGTTATTGGTCAGACTCTCTATGCAAAAAAGAACTTTTCCTCATAGAACTTTTCCTTTTCAATATATCAATGAAGTTGACATTTCAAACATGCATGCGTTGATGCGTTGACACCTTGTATATTACCGGTAACACAGAAATTAAACCCCACACAAAAAAAAAACATGTAAGAACCCAAGCCTCCGAAATAAACCACACAGCAAAATCCAACCAATAAAAAAATGAAAAATCTTAAATGCAACTCCCTAGATTTTTTTTTCACTGACACAATCTCTATAACACAAAAATCGAGATAAACTCTAATTTAATTTTAAAAAACCTAAAAAATACTAAAAAAAACAAAATTATGTTAAAAACGGAGTTTTTACAACGTTCTCGAAATCAGCTGATAATGAAAAATGCAAAAAGAAAAAAACACTCGTATCAAGCCTTGTCAACTACAGCTCTTCTACATACGTTATAAATATAAACAGAAATTAAATCCGAACCCATTATCATACATATATAATATATACACACACATCCTCATACATATATATCTTGTAACAAAAACACCTTTAACAGTTCCCATTGTAGAGAAATTAAACAGCATTATATCAAAATTAAACAACAAAGAATTACAATTATTTTCATCAATTTGATGCATACGATAACAGTTCCCATTGATTCATTCTCTGTGTGTTTATGTATGTATACGTATATCGAGTGTGTATATGTATACCTCGCCGGTGGAGGCGAAACAGCGATGGAGATAATTCTCGTCCATCCAGTGATGCAAATCCCCGATCCAGACGGTTTTGTTCTCGCCGCTGGATCCGTTCTGGTGCTGGTGCGGGACGTGCGGCGGCGCGTACTGGTGGTGGTGGAAAGGCACGTACGGCGGCGCGTAGTGCTGCGGAGGCAGCATGTGGTGCGGCATTACCATGGCCGTCGGATACTGCATCGGAAGCCACTGCTGCGGCCGCGCCACCGCCGGAGACGCTGCCGGCTGCCGCGGAACGTTCTGCTCAGCGGACTGCGACTGCAACGAGGAATCGGAGCCGTTCGATTGTTGCATCCTAAATCAATGAATCAAAAAACCAATCAATCGATAAAATCAATAAACCGTGACCGAACAACACTTCCTCTTCCTCTCTCTCGCTCGCGCTTTCTCTCTCTCTCACACTCACTCTCTCTGTCTATTTTTTCTATAAATGGATGTGAGTGAAGTGTCGAAGGCCAAATAAGGAAAAAGCTAAAAACGGAAAAAGTAGAAGAAGCGCGAGCGAAGGTGGTTTCTAGAGAGAGAAAGAACGAATCTGGAATTGCGAAGAGAGAGAGAAGAGAAGAGAGAAGTGGGCGCGGCATGGAAGGGTATAAGAGGATGAAGATTTCTTATTCCTGGGTTACCTTCGTAAACGCGGTTCTCCTTTTCGCCGTTCGATCACTTTGCTGCCTTCGATTCCAGCCGTTGGATCTCATTACGAGGGATTTGGATTGCAACACTATTATGCTTTCTCTTCTATCTCATTCCGTGCCGCCGCCACCTTTCCTTTCTTTCCCTAATTAACTCTTCTCTTGGATTTTTTTTTATTCAAACTTATATATCTTTAAATCAATATAAAAATATATATCTTTTTATGCTACATTGCAATTTTGCATGCTTTTAATTTTTTTTATCTGATATTTTTGGTAAAATAGCAAGAAAATCAAAATAATATTATAGAAAATAATTTTAGTCTAAAAAATTTAAATTCTTATTTTATTATCATATTTTAATTTACTAAATTATCCTAATATATATTTTAAATAATTGTGTAGGTTTAGAATTATTACAACTATTAAATTACTACAAAAATATTAATTTTAGAAATTAAAATAATTAATTATTATTTAATTAAATTAAATTATAAATTAAGAAATCTACCGGACACGCAGTTTTATTAATAAAATTTTATAAAATATTTTTTATATTAATATTTAATTATTAACTATCAATTTTAATTATTTATTATTTTATATTATAATTTATTTTTTATTAATTTTTTATAAACTAATTTAAAATCTAAAATATTAATATTTTTTTATTCTAACTGAAGAAAATTGCATCTAAATTTGTTTTATTGTTGTTTTTTTTATTATCTTGCAGTACTGGATTTGGTGTCAGTGTTCTTAACATTCAGACATTCACCTCACGTCAATATTTTCTTTTTCACTTGTGACGCTTGAAATTCATTCTGGATAAAAACGACGTCGTTTATAGCATACAAGTCAAAATAACTTATAACTGCTTAAGATTCTAACTAGTTACATTTTTAAAAGATATGGACGATAATTTTTTTACACTATTTTGCCTTTGATTATAATTTATTAAAAATCACATAATTATATAAATTTTATTCCTTATTTATCATATTTTATAGTTTCAATAAATTTTAACTAAAATGTTTTTTAGGGGACAAACCTAATATTTTATCACATGATAAATGATAATGTTATTTATTATTTATTTTATTATGTTTTCTTATTAAATTTAACATGGTTTGATAAGTTCTTTCCCCTCCCTATACATATAATATTTACACATAAATATATACTGTAATTATATTATTTACTGTAATTTAAATTAAATTTTGATTATTTAAATAACTTTTAATATATTAATTATATTTATAAAATCTTAAATTTATGTGTATTTGATTGTAATAATTATATTTAGCATAATAAGAGGAAGTAAACAATTTTTCCGATAAGAATAAAATTTATTGTATTAAAAATACATGTATTTCTTAAACATATACATTAATAAATACATAAATTGTATTAAATATATATGTATTTTTAAATATATATTAAATAAAAAAAAATTGTAGATGATATTAATTAATAAATATATTAAATAACATTACTTATTAATTAAATTTATGTGCGTATGATTTTGTAGTAATTAAAATTATTTAATAGTAGTAGTTTTTAATTTAGAAGTCAATAATAAAAAGTCCTATTGAATAATCATTCATTAATATTTTGAAACAAGTTATATTTATTAAACACTATATTTAATAATATTAATTATTTTTATTAAATATTACATTTAATAAAAAAAAAATTTATTATTTATATAAAATATTACATTAATAACACTAATTATATACCTTTATTATTATCCTATTATAAATTAAAGTTATCATTCTTAAAAAAATAGAATAATTGAAATATTTTTGGTCATTATGCTTCTTATAATAGACTAGGAGTAATAGAGTAAATAAAGTAATAGATAAACTAACAAAATATCTATACATGTATGCTTCATCTACTAAATAAATAACATTATAGTTTTACTCTTAAGCCCTTTTACATGCACTTCTAAATTTTTTATCTCAATGTATTTATACACTCAATATATTCATAGCAAGTTATTACATATATAACAACAACACAAAGGAAATTTATTAAGAATAAACATAAAAACATTAAAATTTTATGTCATTGCATCCACAATGAATTTCATAACCCATTTCTAATCACCATCTTCTCATTAGACTTATACACATATGTGTTCGCCTATCAAGAATATTCCACAAGGAATATTTATCAATATTTTAAAGGATATTTTTTATAAAATATCTATCGATATTTTATGAAAGATTCATATTAAACAATTCCTACTTGAAACTAACATTATTCCCATATAAGCATTACAAAGTTCATTTTCATGAGTATAAGATAAGTTTAAAGCATCCGAAATTCGAGATCCATAGTGTGTCAGATGTGCAATAAATTTATCTCAAAGTTCTCACCACTTGGTGTAACTTAAACCATTAGTAATGTTAAAGATCTTTTGTAGATTCTCATACTTAATACATAATCTCACACTACAACTCATGAATTGTCCCAAATTTAAAACATATTATTCATATTTTATTTCCATATATGTATGTTCTTTCTTTCTCTCTCTCTACATATATATATATGGTTGTATGTATTTATATGTATGTATACATCACAATTCACCTAAATTAAATAAACTAAATTAGTTAAGCACACAACTCAGTAATTTTTACATATAAGCATAAGAAACCTACTAAAATATGAGAATTAGATGACATCTTTGCTTGAGCAAATA
This sequence comes from Phaseolus vulgaris, assembly GCF_051622355.1. Lineage (NCBI taxonomy): Eukaryota > Viridiplantae > Streptophyta > Magnoliopsida > Fabales > Fabaceae > Phaseolus > Phaseolus vulgaris. Next base: position 2,870,121 of record NC_143498.1, read on the forward strand.
GAATTCACTTACACAATGGTATCAAATGAAGTCCTCACTACAGTGATTTAGATGATACATTCACTAAACACATATGCTTTCATTCATTTAACAAAAGTATCAAACAAAACGATCACTATAGTGACTCAAATAATACATTCACTTAAGCATGTTTACTTAAATAATATATCATTTATTGTACATATCATTTTCAACATCTCATTCATATAGTATATTACTAATTAGTAATGTCTACAAGGAACATTAACTATATTGCAAAGTATTATTAAAAATATTTCAAAATTCATCATCACGTATACTATTCATATCAAAATTCAAAACACTTTAAATATTCTCAAACAAAATACAATCTATGCACAAAACTCAATATTATGACAAAGTTTTACTTTTAAAACTTGCTTAAACCTTAAGTTTTCAACTTCACTACTCTTACCAGAAGACTAAACTTGTATATAAGATACTCTGATCAACAATCTAAACATATCATCAAGTTCCTACATTAATAGAGATTCATTTTTGTTCTAGAAATATCACAAAGTCTTACTCATACATGCATTCCTTCCATAAAACCAACTCAAGAATAAAAGGACAAAGAAAAATTTACTAAACAACTTCTAATTAGAGAGAAGTGGTCTACTATCCATTAGGATCTTTAAGATGGACTCAAATTTATGAAAAGACAAATAAATCACTTCAAAATTCTAAAGAGAAAACAAAAACAAAATATTTTTAAAAGATGATGATTTTTGTGAAAAGATGTTTAAATAATTAATATTTTTATTTATATAATTTTTAACTTAAATAATACAATATTCATATAACATATCACTTAAACCACTTTCATCCGTTAAGCAAATTAAGTTATGACTTGGTAAACCAACTTATTATATTACAAATGCTTGCTAAACTAATAAACTATTTCGTAAATATAAAATGACATAAAATAATATAACTACATAAACTTTATTATATAAATGGAATTTGTGTTCATGAGTAGTAATGGAAGAAAAATAAATAAGCTACAAATTGTAAGTTAATAGAAATAGCTTGTAGTTTATAGTCAAGAGATAAACTAGTTTCTTATATGTAATGAAAATTAAATTACAGCAGCAGTGTTCATTTTACAAAATAAAATGAAAAATATTTTTTATTATGTATTGCACTAGGACACTTTTCATTCCATTTTATGGTATAGGATAGAAACTAAAATCCCATTCTATATTTTGAAACTGTTAAATGTTTAAAAAATTGGGATTATGAAATGTAAAAAGGGGTGCAAATAGGAAAACCCTTCGGGTCGAGTCTCATTATACGATATAAATCAATTAGGGAATATCTCCCTTCACCTCCATATTTTTTCCCCGTTCCACCATATTATTAAAAAATAAATTTTAGATTATTAAAAAATTAATTAAAATATAAATATTACAGAAGTTAGTAGTTTTAATAAACTCATAGTATTATATTATGTTTCTCTGGACCTGCACCTCATTATGGAGTTGTATTGGGCTTTCTCTAGTTAATTGATGGAAAATTCTTCCTGCACCCTATGGTTTCCTCCTGCACCTCCATGGGGTGATGAAAAGACAATTTTACTTTTAATAAAAAAAATCATATTTAGTACTTTGCGATTCATTTTTGTGTTGGAGACCATGCACCTCTTTTTTCTTCCTATAATCCTAACAGTGACATTATATTTGTTTTTGTGTCTTTTATTTATTATTATTTTATGTTTAATTGAAATGCAATATTCATACTAAAAAAACTAAAAATAATACCGTTTATATACAATTAAATGTATATAAATAATTTGAAATTATAAATATCTACCAACAGAGATATTTCACTGCTCCTGTCTTGTTAATAAACAATTTATTTTGATCTGAACTTTTTCACTTTACGATACTTCATGTGTTGAAACTATTACCCACATGTATATTCAAGTACTTTTAAATAAGCATCTTTGTAAAAGTTCAACTCTTGTGCCAGGAACTGCACCAAGAAGTGGGAACAGAATATTAAACCAACACTAATTATTTTTCATCACAAATCTTTACATAAATATTCCTCTGACAAATCAAAGTCAGAACTATATATGTAGCAGCAACACCATAATCTACAAAATACACACACAAAGCACATTTAAACTACATGTTCTGTGACATGACTAATTAATCAGCCACATTGATATTAATTAACATTAATGCATGAAGCATATAACTATATCTATATGTATATATATAGATATATCCATTTTATATATCTGCAAGAGAATAATGGTGTATATGTCTAGGGCTTTGGGGCACCATTATTAGTAGCTGCTTCCTTTGGTGTAGGGGAAGAATGTCCAGCACCAGGGCTGTGACCAGGATCCGTTGGTCGGAAATCATTGATCCATTTGTCCTCATTATTCGGAGAATCTAACGTTGTTGTTGTTTTTGCGGCGTTTTCCATTATGCTGCGCCGCCAGAGGAGATTAATGTTGTCTTCCACTGCACCCATTTCGTAGGTTCTCATCACATGCTCCTCTTTCAGTGCCCTTGCCTTAGCTGAAACAATTCCATTGAGAAAAAGCAAGCACAGAAGAACAGAAGTGATGGTGAACACGAGTTTCAAATTGGTCATGTGAAAAGTGATGAGAGAGATTGTGTTGTAGAGTTATAGATTCGAATTGGTTGCAGAATGTTGTGTGTGGAGGTAGCTATTTATAGGCCACGGGGTTTAACTTTTAATGTAAACTTAGGACAAAATATATATAGTTATAATATTAATTAGTGATATAATTTTTAATGTAAACTTAGGAAAATATATAGTGAGAATATTATAATGGTGAATGAAAACTTGTACATCATTATCATTATTATGCTTCCTAAAGATTCTCTTTCTCTTTTTCAATGGCGAATCTTCTAACTCTGGGACCACAGGTACCCCACTTTTTTTGCTAACATATGTTCATTTATTAAATTTTGAAATTTGTTTGAAGTGGAAATTTTGAATATTAATTTCATGTTCATGAAATTTTCAAATACTAATACCATTAGAAAATTACTAAATAAAAATATTAAATAGAAACTAATTTTAAAAATAAAAATAATTAATTAATATATTAAATAAATTATATATTAAAAAATTATTAATATTTATTATTAATAAAAATTTATAAATTAATATTTAATTAACTATTAAGTTTACTTACTATCTATAAAGAGTATAAAGTTATTGGTAACTGAGAATTTTGTAGTTAATTTAATATTGATTTATAAATTTTTATTAATAATATATAAACTATTTTTAAATATTAATACTTTTTAGTCTATAAAATAATATTTAATTTGATTAATATAATAATTAATTATTTTTTATCATTAAAATTAGTTTTATTTAATAATTTTTTTAAAACCTTCAAATGAATAAAGAAATATAATTTAAGCCTACTACATAATAATTAGGAGTGTGAGGAAAATATACTTTAACTGACTACAAAAGTCTTTAGGTACTTTTCTTTTGGTGCTTTTATTAGAGTATCTTCCAGTACAACTCTTCCTATTCTTGAATATTTCTTTTGCATGACGTGGTCTAATATTTTAAGTGTGTTGTGCAATTAAGTGGAGTTTGATTTTATGATCTAGCTTTTACAATGAAGTTTAAATTAAATATATTTTTAATCTTAGAATTTTATTTACAATAAAAACAAGTAATTTTATTTTGATTCTATTTTATGTAATACTCTATTTTTTATCTTTCTCAATTTAAATTACAACTTTCTTTTATCTGTACCACTTATTTTAAGGTGGAAAAAATATTTATTTTAGAAACTAAAAAGTTAAAGTATTTTCAAAGATCACTTAAGATAATATCATAATTTCTTTTCCATTTTTACATATAAACCAATAACAGTCATACATTAAGAGATAAAAAAAAATGAATATTTTTAATAAGAAAAATATTAAAAGTACCTTATTTTATATTATAGTTAATACAAGTATATTTAAGGTAATTAAAGTACCATCTAAACATTTATAATATAATATTTTCTAAAAACAACATGTTAAATTATATTATTTCTCAATCATTTAAATAATTTAAATTGTAGTGAAAACTCAATAGCACATAAGATATTGGCTTGATTTTTTTCCGAATTACATTCAATCATTCCAAACAATTTGACTTTGTGTTTTTTTACTACAATTTTGAAATATCCAATAAACACTTATTTAACTAGATTATGATAAAAGTAAATAAAAAATATACAACTAATATACTATATCAGTCATATTTATTATTATTATAATTATTATTATTATTGTTATTATTATTATAGTTATTGTTATGATTATGATTGTTATTTTTATTATTATTAATAATAATAAAAATAAAAATAAAAAATTTGAATTTTGAATTTTGACTTTAGAATAAATTTTGATTAGAATTTCGATTTGTAAATCAATAAAAGCTTGTGATTTAGATACGAGAACATGTAAAAAAAAATGAGAAATAACATAAAAATATATCGTATATTTAAATTCCAAAAGCATCATTTTTTATTTACTTTTTATTATTTTAATTTTATCATTATATTAATTAAATATGCTTTAAATTATCAACAATTTCATAAATATGGACCAAAATAACCATGTCTTAATAATTATTGCTTATATTAAAGAAAATTTGTAATTAAATATTGTTTAAAATATCATCAATTAAATGTCCATTTTTATTATTTTAGGTCATATTTTTTTAATTTGGTTTATTTTTATAAAGATCATTGTCACAAAAATGTGGTTTAAACATTCATGACTCAAAAAGTGTGTGATTTATAGTGATTCATAAGTTACATTTAATAAAATGTTACTTTTTCACTTTTTAGGTCACATTTATATACCTATACTCACTTTTATACCACATTTTTATTGTTTAGTCCATACATTCTTAAAACAACACTTAAAAAATATGGTATAAATAATCAAATGGTTTTATAAATGTGTTATTTTGTCATCCTTAAACCACACTTGTAATGTGCGACCTAGTTCAATGTTGTTCAAAGTAAAAAACGGTATAGTGAGATAATATTTTTTTCATGTGATGGCAAATGATTGTTGTTACTTAAAGTGCCAGCCTAACTGAGATATCAAGTAGCATAGTGATGTCTAACATGAAAGCTTTTTATATAAAAAAAAGTAAAAAAATGGTATAGTGAGATAATATAAACACACAATTACCTACTTCACACCAAACACAGGTGCACAAATTTTAAATTCAAAGTACAAGAAAAAAATACAAAAAGATATCACATATGGTGTGACAAATTAAATAACAAATCAACTTGATCAACATGATGAACCTTTCAATATTTCTTTCAAAAAAAAAATATTTATAAATATTCTTCCAAAGATTTATAAATCACAATAAAGATCACTTGATTTGAAAAGTATGAAAATTGTTTTCTTGAAAATCTTTCTTTTCAAAGAAGTTTTATCGTTTGTGTTAACATATGGGTTTTGGTCTAGTCCCCCATATTTTTGTTTTTTTATTTTTTTTATTTTTTTAATAATATTTTTTCATGTGATGGCAGATGATTGTTGTTACTTGAGGTGTCAGCTTAGCTGAGATGTTAAGTTGCATAGTGATGCCTAACACGAAAACTTTATAAAAAAAAATATAATAATTGATTATTATTAAAAATAATTGATTAATTTGTTCGTTCATCAATATGAAAAACACTTCTTCAAGATAATATATATAAGTTGTTCTTTAATATTTTGAAAACCCTAATTTAAAACACTTAATGACAATTTTGATTGATTATATTTTCATAAACTTTTATCTTATTTATATATATATATATATATATATATTTCTTTTGTCATGATTAATCAGAAAACAATTATCTCTTAAAAATTTAATTATATTAATAATTTGATTATACTAATGTGTTTTAAAAAAAGAATACCTTACAATTAAAAATCTAAAATGTAGATTAAAAAGTCCATTAATAGAATTCAATCAAATATTAATTCTTACATCAACAAAGATCTGCACATAACTAAGATGTTAAGTTGCATAGTAATATCTATCATGAAAGCTTTAAAAAAAACAAAGATAAAATATGAAAATTATAAGCACAAAATCGCTGCATATTCTAATTTTTATCATCTACTTGGAAAAATGAAGTGTGTAAAATTTGAAAATGAATTTAGGTATGTAAAACAAAACAAGAAAGTATAATGTGAAAATTGTAATATATATATTAATTGTTACATTAAGAAAGAATAGGAAAAGTTGATTGAGCATGAATAGTGTGGGCATTACTAGACACACCCCACTATGGTATGTTGTGATGAGACGTTTCTGGTGAGAATCCAACTTGACATTCCAAATTGTTGGCAGCCATAGCAAGATTGGGAACACTGAAAAGAGAGAATCAAGTTGTGATTGGAAGCAACTATGTCATTCATCACACTTCACGTGTTATTGCCACCCAAGTGAAGAAGAAGTGTAGAAATCGAGAAGTGTTAGTGTCCTACACACTTTGAATTCAACAAGTTTTTTTATTAGTTCAACCCCCATTTCCATTTTCCTACATGCTAATCTCACAACTCTCTCAATTATGGAACCTAATATGGAACACGTTTCTCTTCTCCCACTCACTCCACTACCAAATCCCATCTCAAGAAAAAAACACAGCATCTACAACAAGCAACCAATGCAAAACCAGAAATTTTCTAGTGAAATCACCATGAATCGTGTTCCTAGTCTTCTCATTGTTGGAACATGCGTTCACGTACGTTTAATGTTGATTTGTGATTTCAGTTCGTTTGTCTTGTTACAAGATATTTAAAGAGAAGAAGAATCACAGTTTTAAAAAGGAAATTTCCCACAAAGAGTTAGAACCAACGTGGGAATTCCTGTGCCAATCTTTTCATCCACATTGGTGGATTTCACATGTTTGAAACACAACAATGAGCTCCACTTTTACTTAATTGCTTTTTTCCACGTCAAATAATTTCACGTACCACTATAAAAAAATATTAAATAAAATTTGATTTTATTATTACCGGTCGGTACCTGACAAGTTTGTCTCGGTTTCGATGACCGACCACCCGAGTCAAAAAACATTTCAAGACATGTAATTAATGACAATAACGACAATTGCAACAACACTTAATGAATCACATTCATGTCCCAAAATATACGGGAAATATCCCTGACAAATCATCAACTGGAAGACTATACAAATATTTTTCAAATATTCCAACGTACCTATATACCAATATACCTCCCTATGCACAAAGTACTTACTTGATCGTCAGAGTACCTATTTCAGGTCTCCTCCGACTGAGCATCAGCATTTGAAGAAGTAGACTCGAATGAAGGAATCAGAGGATCACCGACATATCAACAATTATACGTCCAACTCACTGTCTAGGCCCTCTTTGTGTATAGAGGTACAATAACCATTAGCTACTTACTACTTTATGTTCTAAATTAGTCTCTAATAGTCTTTTACAGACCAATTTAAAATCTCAAAATATTAGTCGTTAAACTTAGGTAGTTAATTTAGATACAAATTTATAAACTATTTTATAAATTTTTATTAATAATAAAAACCATTTTAGATATGAATAATTTTTTAGTCTCTAAATTTGTACCTAATTTAGTTAATATAGTAAATAATTATTATTTTCTCTAAATTTAGTTATTATTTAATTTTTTTTAGTGTCCGTTAAAAATTCGGTTAAATAATAATATATATTATAAACTATCAATTCATTAGGAATTATATTAGGAATGTTTTCAAGATAACTATTAGCCTCAGATATATGGATAGTAAAATAACTAATAATGCGAAAGAAGGGTGTAATATTTAACAAACTTTGCTTAATAAATATATATAAAAAGACTTAAAAAGTGTTTCATTAGCATCTTCCTTTCTCTTTAGAGTATATGCACACATCTTATATTCTTTTAGAATTTGACGATGTACGTTTACTTAATTTAACTATTATTAATATGCATTTGTTTGTGCTAGTGGGATTTGGAATCATAAATTATTAATATATATCATGGTTTTTAATTAATTATGATGACATAAACACACTTCTCTAATTGACTGTTAAATACGCATTATGAGGAGAATCTAAGTAAAGATTTGTGGGGAACCAATTTGACCAAAGCATCTTCTTCTGAGGCTTGAGAGCTTATGTAGAGGAAGTTATTTAATTCCTTTTAAATTCCTCATTCTGGTTTCTATTCATTTTCACTATTTCAAATTTTAGAATGTTCGATTTTATAAATACTTATTTCTCTTAATTATATAGATGTTTTACTCGTGAATAAAGGGTTTTGTTAAAAGGATCATAGACATTGGATTTTATAAGCCCCGTTGATTAGAAAACGTTGATTTCACAAAATTTAAAATCCAGAATTACAAAAGTAAATTTATTTGTTTTGAAAATATATATTTCTATTAGCAATTCATTATAACAAGAGTTAAATATATTTTTCTTATTATATTATAACTCAAAATTAATTATTGTTTTTGTCAAACTTAAACTATTAAAATTAATTATTATCAGTTTTTTTTACTTAACAATCGAGTTTTTAGAATGAGCTGTATTATAACATTCAATCAATTATGAGTCAAAAATATATTTTAACATTTTAATTCACTAAAAATCTGTTGGTCACTTAAAAAAATCATAATAATAATGCATTCTAATAATTTTTTATTACAAATACAAAAGAAGTCTAAATAATAAACTAAGAACGAAAATCAATTTCAAATAACTCATGAAAAAAAACATATTTAATCTTTATAATAAAAATTGTAAAAAGATATTAAAAATTAAATAACATAATAAAATTCAAAAAAGAATTTGAGATCATACATGATAATATCCTCTCTTACAATTAGGTGTATTTTTCAAAATAATTATTGTAAAAATAAAGTCTTACCTTACATTATAAAATCATGATAAGATGAGTATAAAAAATTTACCAAACTGTTAATACATTTTGAATTATCTTAAATAAAGAGACATGACATTACATAACCTAGAATATGCTTTCCCCAAACCCCTAGTGTGAAAATGTGTTATAAAAGTGTAAGCAATCTTTACCAAATTGCGCACAAAAGCCTAAAACCAAAACCAAATGGTAGCAAAAGGAAGAAGGCACTAGGATCCTGTGGGGTTGAGAATGAACGTATGATGATTTTCTACGAGAAACCAAAATTATCATACATAGTCAAATGAATATGATGATTTGAGTTTACTTTGAAGGTGCTTTTTTCTCTCTCCATTAAAGGACACATGAAACGTTCATGGAGACTTGGGGTTTCTTCCTCAAGCTGGGGAACTTTGTTTACCACCCAATAGAGAGAGAGTGGACACCAAAGACCACTATTTCATCTTTGTGGTGTCAAATCATTTTACAATAACAAAATGTGTTTTAATATTATACCTTTTGGACTCATGGTAGGTTAGACAATTTTTTTTTATGAGTAATAAATAAATAAAATAAAATTAGGAGTGTCTCAATCCTTATACAGACATTTCAGGGTATCTTAACCCTTATACATACATTTCAGGGTATCTTAATCCTTATACAAATATTTTAAGAATGTCTCAATCCTTATACATAAAATGACTAAAGTTAACGTGCTGAGCACCTGATCAATATATATTCTTCCAGCTCTACATACCTTCAAACCAAACCTCATATGAAATGAATGTGAAACAACACCAAAATAAAACCGCTACTACCTAAGATTTGAGAGCACTGGTGAGAATGATTCATAAGAAAACTTTTATGATTAAATATCAATATTTTCATGCATATTTTTAGTTGTCCTGAAGTTCTACTTAACATTCTCACCGTGATCTTAAGTTATCTTCACTTATTTCTTTGTATATATTTGTTCTCGAGTGAAATTAGAATTGTTAGTGTTTTGATATTATCTATCTATGACTAATTGTTCAATTACCTTTTCATCAATTGAAGTTCTTTTTTATAGATCTTTTATATAAGTGATAGTGTATATCAAGACCTCACGTTGAAATAAATTACTTACCTTCTCTTTTTCTTTCTTTGATTTTCTAAAATCAAATTCATACTTTTTATTTAAGTTTTTACTATCAATAAATAAACTACTACAATACAAAAATACAAGTAAAACATTTTTTAAAATATAAAAAATAATTTTAAAAAAAGAATGAAATAATAGAACTAGAAAATTAATTAATGTTTAAAAGAATATGAAAATAAATACAAAAAATAAAATTAATAATATATACACGTGAACACTATTAAAGAAATTATTAAATAGTAACTAGTTTTAGAAAAAAATAATAATTAATTACTATATTGACTAAGTTATATATTTATTTTATAAACTAAAAAGGTATTATATCTAAAATAATTTTTATTATTAATAAAAAATTAAAAATTAATTTCTAAATTGATATTTAACATTAGTTTAGTGGTGACAAGATTTTAGTTACTAATTATTTTATATTTTAAACTAATTAATATAGAGATTAATTTATAATCTAAAATAATTAATAACTAGAACGTTGATAACTAATATTAGATACCAATTTAAAAATTAGTTTATAAATTTTTATTAATAATAAAAATAATTTTAAATACCAATAGTTTGTTAATTTATAAAATAGTATCTAATTTAGTCGTAATTAATAATTTTTTTTGTAAAATTAATTGTTATTTAGTGATTTTTTTTTATATATAAATATAAGTTTTATGTAATTTCAAATTATTTGAAATTTATTATATAACTTAATTTTAATATTTAACTCCTTGGGAAACGAGTTGTACCTTCAAATAATAATAATATATTTTGGAAAACATTGTTTCCTGAAAATATTATATTTTTTAAAGTAAAAATATGGGAAGAAATATTTTTGCAACTTCATATTATCAAGAAATAAATTTCCTTATAAATTAAAAATTCAATAATATTTTGTATTACTGAACTTTATTTGTTACCTTTGTATTCTGTTCAGTATATTTCGCAATGTCATGTTAAATGAATTGAAATATATAAATGACATTATAAGACCCAGTAAGAAAACGCACTATACAAGTTGAGTTCATAACTTATTTTTTATATAATCACGTGTTGCAATATTCATACAATTTAATTTAAATAATTTATCTATTGTAGTAAATAGTTTCTATAAAAAAAATACGTTTTTATGTTATTAATTAGTTCATTAATTTATTGGTAATAACCATATTTATTATTTTTTAAAAACATTGTAATTTAAAATATTTTATATTTTAAGCTATGTTACTTTTGTTAATTGAACCTCCATCAGTTTTTTGTTTGTTTCTGAAGCTATCTACCCATCTGGGCTTGGGATTGGGCCTGGACGAGATCAAGGGTGAATTTGACAAGGCAAATTCTTCCTGCACCATATCAGGTTTAACCTCCACCATATCAATTTTATAAATTTCCAAAACTACCCTCCTGCACCATATCAATTTTATAAATTTCCAAAACTACCCTCCTGCACCATATCAATTTTAACCTCCACCACCATATCAATTTTTTAAATTTCCAAAACTACCCTTATTCCAAATTAAAAAATCCAAAATAATAATTATAATTGAGAAATAAAAAAATACATGCTGGAAAAAAAATTCTGAACACAACTAAACTGGATAAAAAATTCAGAATTCAAAAATATGTTTCGAAAATTAAAATCCAAAATATTTCAGATAAAAGTTTCAAAAATAATTTTTCCCATTTTTGTGTAAGGTTATTTTCATCATTTAGGAGAGGTATTTTTGTCATCTTCTAGAGCTGATTAGGTGCATGCTGAAATTCATATGGTGGAGGGAGAAATTGCCACAACTCTTTAGTATTTATTTTTGCAGAATGTATTATTATCTATTCTGGATTTTGATTTCTGGAATAAAGGGTATTTTCGAAATTTTAAAATTGTATTGGGTGCAGGTTCAAAAATGTTGGGTGTAGGAAGAATTTGCCATTTGACAAAGCACGGGCTCTTTTTGGGGATTCTATTTGCATTTTTTTTTATTAACTGTTATTTCTTTTTACATGAGTTAACTTTTTTGTTTTTATTTTTATATTTTATTCTATATTTGTTGTTTAGTCATGTGAAAAACTGTCACAAAATGAAGAAATAAAGTCTAAGACGTAAGAAAAATCCTTATAGAATGATTAAAAAGTATTTTCATTACATTAATGCTGCGTATTATACTCTTAGGTATAAGAACTAGTTTTCCAAAAACAAAAATTTTGGATTTTTGGTTTGGGCCTTGGGCCCAAGTAAAAAATGTTAACCGTCCTACAACGATTGCTTCTTCCTGCACCCCATACCTTCTTGTGTCACCCCATATTAAATGTGAAAATACTTTTTTATCCTTTTTGTACCACCCCATATATAATTTGGAAGATGTTTTTGGATCAATAAATGTTCTTTAAATTTATAAAATCTAGAAGTCTTTTTTTGGATTTGAGATAAGTCTATGGATTATGTAATCCGGATATATTCTGAATTACATAATCTCATATCCAGAAAAACTTTCAGATTATGTAATCCAGATATATTTTAGATGAAGCTAATCTCATATTCAGAAAAGACTTTCGGATTATGTAATCCAGAAACTAACAACGCATTTGAAAAAAAAAATCAAATTACATAATCCAAAACCTAATCTCGTATCTAAAATAACTTATGAATTATGTAATCCGAAAATTTATCAAGAAAAGAAATTTATAAATTACTTAATCCAAAAGTTAATGTTCTATGTCAAAAAACTTTTAAATAATATAATAAAAAAACTAATAATATAAGACTTTCAACTTGCATAAAAGTTTGCAGTTTCAGCGAGTCAATAATAGGACGGTGATGATTGGGGAAAGAAAACGAAATACGCATGTTGGGACTTTGCGAGAGGGACGCGGAACAAAGCGGCAGAAACTTTGAACGAGGTTTGAATGGAAAGTGTTTGGGGAAAACCAAGCCAAACAATGCCTTATATTGGACCTCCATCTTATCCGCAATTGAAAAAAACTGAAAAATACAAATAATCGCGGTTGGCGTGTTTAATGTGTAAAATTAAAAAGTAGGTTGGTTTCGCGGCGCGTTTGGGGTCAATGTGCAATTAACGGTTTTTAATAGAATATGCCGTTGCGATGTTCCTTGCAGACATTCTCAGATGCCAAGTGGGTCTGAGTGAGAAACCGAGAGAGATAGAGATAGATAGAAAGATAGACGCACCTGTTAAGTTTTCTTCTCTTTCGGTTCTTTCTATTGCACGTTCTTCTCCTCTGATTTTTCTTCTTCTTCTTTCCATTTCGCTCTCTTTCGCCGTTCAAGGTACCTCTTCTCTCTCTCTCTCTCTCTCTCTCTCGTAATTTCCGTCGTTTAAACATTGGAAACGTCGCTTGCAATTGATTATCTCTGCAACTTCTCCTGTAACGATTTCGTTCATTGTTGTTTTTTCCTCGATTAGCTTTTGCTTCGCGTCTTGTTTGTGGCTTGAATATTCTGTTTCCTGTTGCGTTGCTTTATTTGGTTGCTTTGCCGCGATCTTGTACGATAAGGAAAGCGATAACGGAAAAAAAAAACAAGAAATGAAAAAGAAAAAGAAAAAGAAAAAGAGAGAGAGGGATTGAGATTAGGGCTTCGTTCTCTCTTACCTAGTTTGATTGATTCAACTGTATATAACTATTCGGAGAAGTTCAGTTAACTGCTTGATAGGGTTGATTTCGTAGTTTTCGTAACTCTTAGTTCGCGTTTTGACGGTTCGTGTTGTTGATTTGATATTAATGACTTCGGTTAGGGCTTTTGGTTTCGTTCTTCGCATGTGCTCAGATCATATGAGAAGCGTGAAGTTCATGCGCGCGCATGTGCTCAGATCATATGAGAAGCGTGACGTTCATGCACGTGTGAGAATGTTTGAATATGGAAGTGCGATGGAATTCAAATGAATTATCATCGGGAAAAAATGAAGGAAGGGTAAAGAAGAAGGATGGGTAAAGAAGACGTGAGGCCGAATTTGTCGTGGTGGTGAAGGAGAATTGATTTTGTTGTTGAAACAGGAAAACGACAATTCTTTTGTTTTTTCATCGAGTTTTTATTGCTTTTGTTCAGCGTTCATGCTTGGTCGTTATGCTATTACTTGAATGAACATTTAACTGCTTATTGAATGGTTTTATCGTCCCTCTTGTTGTCGATGATGTGGGGTTACCTTTTTGCAACAATTACTGATATTACTGCCTTTTTTAAAACATTTGGTGCAGGATTTCTCTGGTGCTGCTTTCTATGGTTTCCGGGAGCTCATAAAGTGAACTTCATTGCTAGAAATTTGATACATAATATTAGATTTTTTTAAAAAAAAAGTGGATCGGAATGGGCTCCAGTAAGCAGTCTGCTCGTATTCTTGATACGTTGAAAATGGAGAGGGTTAGAACTATTCTAACCCACACTTATCCATACCCTCACGAGCATTCCCGTCATGCTGTAATTGCTGTTGTTGTGGGTTGCCTCTTTTTCATCTCATCTGACAATATACATACTCTTGTAGAAAAATTAGACAACAATGTTAAATGGTGGTCTATGTATGCCTGCTTGTTTGGGTTCTTTTATTTCTTTTCATCACCATTTATAGGCAAGACTTTCAAACCGAGCTATTCAAATTTCAGTCGATGGTGAGTTTCTTTGGCGAATGTGTTGCCATTTATATGCTATTGTGTATCTTTCTGAAACATTTTATAAAACTAGAAATAATTAGGCATCCATTTGTGCAGGTACATAGCTTGGATTTTAGTGGCAGCTGTGTATCATCTTCCTAGTTTTCAGTCAATGGGAGTCGATATGAGGATGAACCTATCTTTGTTTTTGACCATATATCTCTCTTCCATCTTGTTTCTTCTTGTCTTCCACATTATATTTCTTGGCCTTTGGTATATTGGTTTTGTTTCTCGTGTAGCGGGAAAGAGACCAGAGATCTTGACCATTCTTCAAAACTGTGCAGTAAGTTTTTGGAGATTATTATTAGTGTCCCTTGAAGTTGCAATATTGTTCTGATGCTGTTTCTTTTAATGAATAATAGGTACTTAGTGTGGCATGCTGTGTATTTTATAGTCATTGTGGTAACCGTGCCATGTTAAGAGAGAGACCACTTGATCGAAGAAATTCTAACTGGTTTTCTTTCTGGACGAAAGAGGATAGGAACACATGGCTTGCAAAGTTTCTTCGGATGAATGAATTGAAAGACCAGGTTTGCTCATCTTGGTTTGCTCCAGTTGGTTCTGCAAGTGATTATCCTCTCTTGTCAAAGTGGGTTATTTACGGCGAGGTAATTAATATAATAATATAATTATTTGATTATAAAGTCTGCAGCCTTAATTTGTTTATAAATATATATGTATGTATGTATTCACACAAAAGTTATGATGCCAAAATTATTTTATGTATTAGATAGCTTGCAATGGATCGTGTCATGGTTCATCAGATGAAATTTCTCCCATTTACTCACTTTGGGCTACATTCATTGGACTTTACATTGCAAATTATGTGGTGGAGAGGTCAACAGGGTGAGTTGATTTTATGATGTGCTAAACTTTCTTATCTTCCTGCTTGTAGTACGTTTGATTGTTTTAAGTTGTTCAAAGTATAAATTTTTTCTGACATTAAGTTTTAATGGAAATTACTGACATGAAAAAAAAAATTATTTGAATACTCAGATCAATAAATTATGTCAGTTTTTATTCATGGCAGACGACTGCTGTTCAACTTTTTTGAAATTTTGCATCTGTTTCTTGTAAGTTTTTTCACTTGAGAAAACGTTATTTCTTCTTATATTCATTGGACTTTACATTGCAAATTATGTGGTGGAGAGGTCAACAGGGTGAGTTGATTTTATGATGTGCTAAACTTTCTTATCTTCCTGCTTGTAGTACGTTTGATTGTTTTAAGTTGTTCAAAGTATAAATTTTTTCTGACATTAAGTTTTAATGGAAATTACTGACATGAAAAAAAAAATTATTTGAATACTCAGATCAATAAATTATGTCAGTTTTTATTCATGGCAGACGACTGCTGTTCAACTTTTTTGAAATTTTGCATCTGTTTCTTGTAAGTTTTTTCACTTGAGAAAACGTTATTTCTTCTTATATTCAGCCAACCAAACAGATTTTTCAGAAAAAAAAAAACTTTTTAAATTTTTTTTATCTGTGTCTTGTAAGTTTTTTCACTTGAACAACGTTCTTTTTTCTTATATTCAGCCATCCAAACAGATTTTTCAGAAAAAAAAAACTTAAGTTTTCTTATGTATTAGTCTGTTTTGGTAATTTTAGTTATTTTATTTTTGTAATGCTGTTATTCTGGATCATATTTATATTTCCCTGCAAAAATAAATGTGTAAAGGGGCCATGAGACTTGTGCAACAGTGCTTATTGACTGATAAAAATTATTGTGGTTGGTATCACATTTTCAAATTACATTTATTGAGTGTCAACGTTTTTTCCCTCATTGTTTTCCTTTATTTCTTCATTTATATGTCCGAAAAATCAACAGGTGGGCTCTCACTCACCCATTATCTGTTAAAGAATTTGAGAAGTTGAAGAAGAAGCAAATGAAGCCTGATTTTTTAGACATGGTTCCTTGGTACTCTGGGTATGTACGTATTCGTAAAATATCTCCGTTCCAGTTATTTTTTTTTTAATTTTATTGCTTGCAAAGGGGATATTGAAGGTTGTCTTGAATGTGTGGTTACACTTGCTAAATGATGCAGAACATCTGCTGATTTATTCAAGACTGTTTTTGACCTCCTGGTATCAGTGACTGTCTTTGTTGGGCGTTTTGACATGCGTATGATGCAGGTAACAATTTTATTGGCAAAACTTAGTAAATAGTAATCACTAACTTCCTAGCATTAGACCCAAATTAATCAACTATCATCCTAACACTAATTACACAGCAAGAAAAATGGGACTGTTACTGATTTTTTATAGCTCTATGATGTGAAGAAGTTTGCTTTATGTTCATCCTTAGTCTTGTTGCTGGAATTTCATTTGCTTGTATGTCAGTATTAATAACGAGTCTATTTTCATTTACAGGCAGCAATGAGTAGGGTTAGTGATGGAAATCAACAAGGTGACCTTCTATATGACCATTTTAGTGAGAAGGAAGACTTTTGGTTTGACTTTATGGCTGATACCGGTGATGGTGGGAACTCATCTTATGCTGTTGCCCGACTACTTGCCAAGCCTTTCATTCGAACACTGAAGGATGATGCTGAGGTTACCTTACCGCGGGGAGACTTGCTACTTATTGGGGGTGATCTTGCGTAAGTTGGCTGCACTCATTATTGTAAATTGCGGCTATTATCACATGATTTGGTCAATTTTGATTTGTTAGTTTCTTTAGAATAATAAGTTGACACCATTTAATGCCATGGTTCTTGATTGAGAATTTTGGATACCAAGCTCTAAAGTTAAATTGTGAAAATAGAAATTACAAGTTTTCTGTACTTCATTTTCTACATTTTTGCTGAGGGCTACCAACCAGATGCCACATCATATGCAACATATATTTTTAAGTAATGATGTACAGATTGAAGGCAAACTGTATGTTGATTATGGGTTTTGCTTTTATAAATGTTTCCATTGAATGTGTTACATGCGATCAAACATGTGAATATCATCTTAAGCTTATGGACCATGCTTTTGCAATTATCCCATAACTGCCTTCTTCCTTTTGAAAGACTCTAGCTTGGTACTACTAATTTTGGGCCTTAGCATGCTTTGATATTGATTGCTGCTATTTCCTCTTCATCCCTTCTTAATGGATTGGTTAGTCACTGATGTAAACGAATTCTTTTGAACCAAATATTTTGAGTTTGAGCTTATCCTGTGAAAAGAGAGACAAAGAGGGATTGTTCAAGTCTGACTAATTTCTTCAAATGAGCCAAATTTTAAAATTGAGCTTGACTTAGATCACTTCATTTTTTTTACCTTTTATATGAAATAGATGTTTATCAAACTTTAGTATTTAGTAGGCACCTTTACACTAGGTGAAGTAAACATAGAAATAAAATATAATAGGTTTAAATGTGTTTTTAACCTCTATAATGAATAGATTTTGATTTTAGAAGCTGTAAATTTTTTCTGATTTTTAGTCCATCTATAATTATAAATCAATATTTTTTTATCCCTAGTATTTTGTGACGCTTGTTTACTCCTTATGTGTTGCGTAAAAGTTTAAGTAATCATCCTAGGTGACCCTTCTAAAATTATTTCAACATCCCTAAAATAAATGTTACTTATCTATAAAGCTTAAAATGAATGTTGGAGACCAAAATAGTGATTTCAAATTTTAGAATAATAAAAATGAAATAAAAGTACTTTACATTGACTAAAACCAACATTTACTCATTTATAAGAACCAAAAATAACTATTTCAAATTTTTTAGAGGGATAAAAAAAGATGACTTGAGACTGGAAATTAAAATTTTAATTATAACTTTTCTAGTTTATGGAAATCCATTTAAAATATGAAACTTGATGATAATGATATGTATAAGACATTAATATATATATATTTTTTTAGTAAATAAAAATTAACTAACATCACAATCATGGGCTGTTAATGTCAATCATGGAAAAATAATTGAACACAAGTTTAAGCTTGGGCTTGTTTGTTTTATATTGTTAAATGAGTTTGATTGTGCATTTAAAAAGGCAGAATCGAATAATTCATGCTTAATTTAACTCATTTATATCCCGTAGTACTTTTGGGGCTTAAATAATATTAGAAAGATTTCCTAAATTTGTTTGAAAGGTCAGCTGATATAAAACTGCATTTTTTCTTTGTAGTGTCGTTTAAAGTTGTAACTAGCTGTCTCAATGTTCTATATCTATATTTATTTCCTTGAATGACTTATTTTTTTTGTTCTGTTGTAGGTATCCAAATCCATCAGCATTCACATATGAAAGGCGTCTTTTTGTTCCTTTTGAGTATGCTCTTCAACCTCCTCCTTGGTATAAAGCAGAGCAGATAGCTGTGAACAAGCCGGAGGTACCCTTAGGAGCTCCATTGAAACATTACAATGGACCTCAGTGTTTTGTTATTCCTGGAAACCATGGTTAGTTTTAGCTCCTGGATTGAGCCTTACCAAATTACATGTGTTATTTTTCAATGAGATCATTTAATGGCCATAGTTTCCCCCATTTTTGTATCTTTCTTGCTTCTTATTTTTCTTATATTATATTTGTTTTAGTTATTTTACCTCATCTTACTTTTGCCTAATGCCAATACGGTTGATAAAGAATAAAATTGTGTTCTCATCAGACTGGTTTGATGGACTCCAGACCTTCATGAGGTATATATGTCATAGAAGTTGGTTAGGTGGATGGCTCATGCCCCAGAAGAAGAGTTATTTTGCTTTGCAACTCCCTAAACGGTGGTGGGTTTTTGGGCTCGATCTAGCTCTTCATGGTGATATTGATGTGTACCAATTCAAGTTCTTTTCAGAACTGATAACGGAGAAAGTAAATATCCTGCCTGTTTTATCTTTTTCTCTTCATTTCTATGAAATTGTGAAGTTGCATCACAAATGCTCTGTGCATCACAAACCGTGTTTTATTTAAGGAACTGTGCACTAATTTTTTTATTGTTGGATGGAATCATTAGGATGTGATTATATAATTATAGATAAATAATTAGGATGTACTTGCTGATAAAGTGTTGTTCTTGACTAAATGCATATTTACTAACTTAGGAATCTGGAGAAATAATCTTATTTATCAAAAGCTCTCAAGAAATTTTTTAAAGTAGTCGGATTTCTTCAAAATAGGTTGAACCCAACACACTAAACTCTTGACTGTTCCACTCATTTCATTGAACTGTATTTTCTGAAATCTTGATATATTTTAGGAGTGTCTGAGTGTTTTTCTTGGTCACGTGTTTTTGTTTTTTTAACGTACTGTTTGTATTTGGACTATTAAAGTTAATGTCAGCTATCAATCCGATTGACCACAACATCTATTTTGATAATCTTTTTCATCAAGGTTCAAGAGGATGATGACTCTGCAATCATTATTAACTCATGAACCTAATTGGATTACTAACTGGTATTGGAATGGTGTTACTGGAAAGAATATTTCACATCTAATTGGATCATTATAACTGTGTCTTTGACTGTTGTTCACGGTCACCGTGTTTTTGTTCTTTTGATTTTTTTTCTTTGGACTATTAAAGTAATTGTCAGCAATCAATCTGATTGACCAAAATATCTACTGTGACTGTTTTTTGTCTAGGTTAAAGAGGATGACTCTGTGATCATTATAACTCATGAACCCAATTGGATCACTGACTGGTATTGGAATGATGTTACTGGAAAGAATATTTCACATCTGATTTGCGATTATTTAAAAGGAAGATGTAAGCTTCGAATGGCTGGGGACTTGCATCATTACATGCGTCATTCTCATGTAAAGTCAGATCGTCCTGTGCATGTTCATCATCTTCTTGTTAATGGTTGTGGTGGAGCATTTCTACATCCTACCCATGTTTTCAGTAAATTTAACAAACTTCATGATGTCTCCTATGAGTGCAAATCTGCATATCCTTCCTTTGAAGATTCGAGCAGGGTATGTAGAATGTTAATAACTAACTTGTAGTCATATCCTTGTTTTATATATATATATATATGTTTGTATTTGTATTTTACTAGCACATTATATATTTTTATATTTGATGCAGATTGCATTGGGAAATATTCTAAAATTTCGAAAGAAGAACTGGCAATTTGATTTTATTGGTGGCATTATATATTTTGTTCTAGTCTTTTCAATGTTTCCACAAGTGAGTTCCTCCATATCTTTATGTTTTTTAGTTTTTTTATGCTTTCAGTTCAATGAGTAATTGGAGATGAGTATTTTGTTTATCATTTAAGGTACAAACATCTGTTACTATTTGCTAAAGACACGATTGTTTTTGTACTTATTTTCTAGTGTGAGCTGAATCACATCCTCCAAAGTGATACATTTTCTGGCCACATAAGGAGTTTCCTTGGTACTGTGTGGAATGGATTTATTTATATTCTGCAGCACTCTTGTGTGTCACTAGTGGGAGCTATACTGTTGCTATTTGTGGCATACTGTTTTGTTCCACCCAAACTGTCACGGAAGAAACGAGCAATAATCGGAGTTCTTCATGTTTCAGCTCACCTTGCTGCGGCACTAATTCTTATGTTGCTTCTTGAAATAGGCATTGAAATATGCATCCAGCATGACTTGCTGGCAACTTCAGGTTTGGTTTTTCTATATGATGAATGATTTGTATTGATATAAACTTTGGTAACTTGTTCCACTCAAGTTGATAAATAATATATTTTAGCTTAATTACTGTGGATTCTTTTAGTATCACAAAATTTCATTTTTGTAATTCACACCATATTGGCATATCCATAAGGGCAAGTTTCATTGCTTATATTTCAATTGTTGTAGCTTTATTTGAATGCTGGAAGCTAGATTCGATAGGCTTATAAGTAACGGCTGGACCAATAGATCTAGTTATATTGATAAAACTCTTTATTTAGTGAATTTTGGTCCAAGATCCTGTGACTATACAAATATTATAGAAAAAGATTTCAGTACTTTGTAAATTGTGTGATGATAATATTTGGGTTATAATGTCTGAGTTATTTTTTTTTTGCGTGTAATCCAGGGTATCACACTTTATATCAGTGGTATAGATCAGTGGAAAGTGAGCACTTCCCCGATCCAACTGGACTCAGAGCTCGGATTGAACAATGGACATTTGGACTTTATCCGGCATGTATAAAGTATTTAATGTCTGCTTTCGATGTCCCAGAGGTCAGAAAATGCTCTGGATTATTTCATTTTTTACTTTTCTTGAAACGGACCCTGTCACATAGATTGTTTTCTCAGGTCATGGCAGTCTCTCGGAGCAATATTTGCAAGAACGGATTAGAATCTCTTTCCCGGGGGGGTGCTGTAATATATTATGCTTCCGTCTTCCTTTATTTTTGGGTCTTTTCGACCCCTGTTGTTTCCTTGGTGTTTGGGAGTTACTTATACATTTGCATCAACTGGCTTCACTTACACTTTGATGAAGCCTTTTCGTCTCTTCGAATAGCTAATTACAAATCATTCACTCGATTTCACATCAATTATGATGGTGATCTTGAAGTTTATACTATGGCTGTTGATAAGGTAGGAAGTCATCACTCATTCAACTATTCTTCGGTAACTCTTTTCTTTCTCTTCTAAGAGTGTGTTACTTTTAGCTCAATCATTTAAACCCCTTCTCTTCTGCGAGAGAAAGTCTGAATATTATTATTAATAGATGAAGAAAATTGAGTATGCATTTGTTAAATAACTTCCTTTATGTAGTGAAAAGTTGTGCATATTTCTAGTCAAAAGAGACATGCATAACAACTGTTCTTTGCAATTAATGAAAGCTTCAGGTGCCCAGCTACTCAATGATTTGCTTAGAGATGACTGCAACTATCTTGGGGAATTTTGAGAAGAAAGAAATTGAATTTCATAACTATCATGTTTGGTTGCTATGGTGCTGAGATTTGATCAGTTTTTTTTTTTTCTGTTTCTTAATCAGTGTTAACATTTTCAATGTGTAGGTTCCAAAGGAGTGGAAGCTTGATCCGGATTGGGACGGAGAGGCGAAACATCCACAAGAGTTGAGTCATTTTAGAAGGTTTCCCAGCAAATGGAGGGCAGTCACCGCCCATCAGGATCCAGTACATACGGTCAAAATTGTTGACCATTTCGTTATTTCACGGACAGAAAACAATGAGTAATACTGCATCTAATGGGCCAGTTCAATGATTTGTTGATTTGGTTATATCCTATTTGTAACATTATTTAGGAAGCAATTTGAAGTAGTGGAAGAAAGAAAAAAGATTGGTGTCTGCATATTTGTTTCACTTATCATCATCTATTACTGCTAAGTGAGATCAACCCATGCTCAAGTGCTGATTCGATTGCTCGGTCTTTAATGCCAGTCCCTGACGAGGGTGCCATTGGTAATCAATTCAATCTTGATCCGTCTAAATGTAGAAAAACTAAAATCAGTAAATTTAGATAAATTGAATTAATGTTAAAATAACAAGTGTCTGATTTTGTAGATTCAAGTTTCTCAAGTGTTGGAGTCATCAAAATTCAATTCACATGCAAAGGCTTTCACTCTGTCACCTACGTCAACATTTTTCTTGCATAAAATATCTACTTCAGACACACCAAGCTAATTTGAAACTTCAACATACTTTAGATTAAAGTTTCCAAGAAGTGGCTCTAGGTAGCTAGTCAAAGAATCTTTCAAAGTAATCCTATTGTGTATTGCTGTCAAAATCAGCTATCATGGCCAACTATATTTGATTAGTCTGGGAAGAGAAAAGTCCCAAACCATCCACTCCCTGATCTTTGCATCAATTGCAAGCACATTCATCCACCAATCACTCTATAGCTAAATAATCAAACCCACATCACAAATATTTGAGGCAAATTGAAAACTTGTTCTTCCTCAAAGTATATTTATATATATACTAAATCTTCAGATAAGTGCACGAAATTATATATGTCAAATTAGTTATATTTGGTACGAAAAATATCACACCAAATAATGTATTGACCGTGACTTCGGTCATAAAGCTTAATCTTATTTCTTCTTTAATTTTGAATAACCAACAAAAATATGATAATTTAAACTTTTAAATTCAAAATAAAACATTTTAGTTATATATATCAAGAGGAGTTATCACACATTCAACTCATAATAATTAACCACTTGTGAAATTTCTAATAACATTTAGATAAAAAAAAATCAAAACCAGTTTTTTTAAACACTAAAAATATAAACAACTTCAAGTCATTAGAAACATTTAAGTAAATTTCCCTGTAATGGAACACGAACAAAGTCAAAGAAAACAACAGATGTTAACATGTAAACGCGCAAATCTTTTTAAACCAAGGCTATCTTCTATCGAAACTTATGAAATTTCGACCTAATTTTTGCAATTTCATTCTGCACTGTATGGCGCTGAAAAAAATTCACACAAGCACTTTCGTATGTTGTTTGCACTCAAGCAAGGAGGCACGTCCATAAATGAATCACAAAAAGAAGATACGGGGAAGAAAAACCAGGACGTTTTATTTTCGGAAAACCGGTTTTGTTCACTCTTGGTCTGGGACTTACTACGCCTTACTCCTTGGGTATTTTGATATGAAATTTTTACCAGACATTCGTCATTGTGTCTATTGAGTTTTGGCTGAGGTTTGAGCCCCAGATTCGTCCCACAAGATTGACAATAAATTTTTTTATTCGTCACTGCTAAGACTGAAAGGAAGGTTCGTTTGTGTGTGAAACTGTTTGATTTTTTTCGTGGGTGAATACTCATCCGTTTGACCTGAAATTTTTGCATTTCGTCCCAAATTTAGTGGAGATTCTTGGGTGGAATTTCAGGAAAAATCAATTCCGGGATAATTTTTCAGAAATTTTGTGCAAACCAAGGCTATCCTCTACCGAAACTTGTGAAATTCTGGCCTAATTTCTGCAATTTCATTCTGGGTCCGTATTGCGCTGAAAAAAAATTAACACAAACACTTTAGTATGTTGTTTGCACCCAGGCAAGGAGCCACGTCCATAAACGAATCACAAAAAGATGATACGAGGAAGAAAAGCCAGGACGTTTTGTTTTCGGAAAACCGGTTTTGTTCACTCTCGGTCTGGGACTTACTACGCCTTACTCCTTGGGTATTTTGGTATGAAATTTTTACCAGACATTCGTCACTGTGTCTATTGAGTTTTGGCTGAGGTTTGAGACCCGGATTCGTCGCACAAGATTGACAATAAATTTTTTATTCGTACTGCCAGGGCTGAAAAGAAGGTTCGTTTGTCTGTGAAATTGTTTGATTTTTTTCTTGGGTGAATACTCATCCGTTTGACCTGAAATTTGTCGCGTTTTGTCCAAAATTCAGTGGAGATTCTTGGGTGGAATTTCAGGAAAAAACTTATTCTGGGAGAATTTTTCAGAAATTGTGCACACCAAGGCTATCGTCTACCGAAACTTGTGAAATTCCGGCCTAATTTCAGCAATTTCATTCTGGGTCCGTCTTGCGGTGAAAAAAATTCACAGAAGCACATTCGTATGTTGTTTGCACCCAGGCAAGGAGGCACGTCCATAAACGAATCACAAAAAGAAGATACGACGTTTTGTTTTTGGAAAACCGATTTTGTTCACTCTTGGTCTGGGACTTACTACGCCTTACTCCTTGGGTATTCTGGTCTGAATTTTTACCAGACATTCGTCACCGTGTCTATTGAGTTTTGGCTGAGGTTTGAGCCCCATATTCGTCCCACAAGATTGACAATAAATGTTTTATTCGTCACTGTCAGGGTTGAAAGGAAGGTTCGTTTGTGTGTGAAACTGTTTGATTTTTTTCGTGGGTGAATACTCATCCGTTTGACCTGAAATTTGTCGCGTTTTGTCCCAAATTCAGTGGAGAGTCTTGGGTGGAATTTCAGGAAAAAACTATTCCGGGAGAGTTTTTCATAAATTTTGTGCAAACCAAGGCTATCATCTACCGAAACTTGTGAAATGCCGGCATAATTTATGCAATTTCATTCTGGGTCCGTATTGTGCTGAAAAAAATTCACACAAGCACTTTCGTATGTTGTTTGCATGCAGGCAAGGAGGCACGTCCATAAACGAATCACAAAAAGAAGATACGGGGAAGAAAAGCCATGACGTTTTTTTCGGACAACCTGTTTTGTTCACTCTCGGTCTAGGACTTACTACGCCTTACTCCTTGGGTATTTTGGTCTGAAATTTTTACCAGATATTCGTCACTGTGTCTATTGAGATTTGGCTGAGGTTTGAGCCCCAGATTCGTCCCACAAGATTGGCAATAAATTTTTTATTCGTCACTGCCAGGGCAGACAGGAAGGTGCGTTTGTGTGTGAAACTGTTTGATTCTTTTCGTGAGTGAATACTCATAAATTTGACGTGAAATTTGTCGCGTTTTGTCCCAAATTCAGTGGAGATTCTTGGGTGGAATTTCAGGAAAAAACTATTCCGGGAGAATTTTTCAGAAATTCTGTGCAAACCAAGGCTATCCTCTACCGAAACATGTTAAATTCCGGCCTAATTTCATTCTGGGTCCGTATTGCGCTGAAAAGAAACTCACACAAGCACTTTCGTATGTTGTTTGCACGCAGGCAAGGAGGCACGTTCATAAACAAATCACAAAAAGAAGATACGGGGAAGAAAGGCAGGACGTTTTTTTCGGACAACCTGTTTTGTTCACTCTCGGTCTAGGACTTACAACACCTTACTCCTTGGGTATTTTGGTTTGAAATTTTTACCAGACATTCGTTACTGTGTCTATTGAGATTTGACTGAGATTTGAGCCCCAGATTCATCCCACGAGATTGGGAATAAAATTTTTATTCGTCACTGTCAGGGCTGAAAAGAAGTTCGTTTTTGTGTGAAACTGTATTATTTTTTTCGTGAGTGAATACTCATCCGTTTGATCTAAAATTTGTCGCGTTTTGTCCCAAATTTAATGGAGAGTTTTGGGTGGAATTTTAGGAAAAAACTATTCCGGGAGAGTTTTTTCAGAAATTTTGTGCAAACCAAGGCTACCCTCTACCGAAACTTGTGAAATTCCGGCCTAATTTCTGCCATTTCATTCTGGGTCCGTATTGCGCTGAAAAAAATTCGCACAAGCACTTTCGTATGTTGTTTGCACCCAGGCAAGGAGGCACGTCCATAAACGAATCACAAAAAGAAGATACGACGTTTTGTTTCTGGAAAACCGGTTTTGTTCACTCTCGGTTCGGGACTTACTACGCCTTACTCCTTGGGTATTTTGGTATGAAATTTTTACCAGACATTCGTCACTGTGTCTATTGAGTTTTGGCTGAATTTTGAGCCCCAAATTCGTCCCACAAGATTGGCAATAAATTTTTTATTCGTCATTGCCAGGGCTGAAAGGAAGGTTCGTTTGTGTGTGCAACTGTTTGATTTTATTCCTGGGTGAATACTCATCTCTTTGACCTCAAATTTGTCATGTTTTGTCCCAAATTCAGTGGAGATTCTTGGGTGGCATTTCAGGAAAAACCTATTTCGGGAGAATTTTTCAGAAATTTTGTGCAAACCAAGGCTATCCTCTACCGAAACTTGTGAAATTCCGGCCTAATTTCTGCAATTTAATTCTGGGTCCGTATTGCGCTGAAAAAAATTCACACAAGCACTTTCGTATGTTGTTTGCACCCAGGCAAGGAGGCACGTCCAAAAACGAATCAGAAAAAGAAGATACGGGGAAGAAAAGCCAGGACGTTTTGTTTTCGAAAAACCGATTTTGTTCACTCTCGGTATGAGACTTTCTACGCCTTACTTCTTGGGTATTTTGGTCTGACATTTTTCACTTTGCCTATTGAGTTTTGGTTGAGGTTTGAGCCCCAAATTCGTCCCACAAGATTGGCAATAAATTATTTATTCGTCTTTGCCAGGGCTGACAGGAAGGTTCTTTTGTGTGTTAAACTGTTTGATTCTTTTCGTGGGTGAATACTCATTCATTTGACGTGAAATTTGTAGCGTTTTGTCCCAAATTCAGTGGAGATTCTTAGGTGGAATTTCAGGAAAAAACTATTCCGGGAGAATTTTTCATAAATTTTGTGCAAACCAAGGCTATCCTCTACCGAAACTTGTTAAATTCCGGCCTAATTTCAGCATTTTCATTCTGGGTCTGTATTGCGCTGAAACAAAACTCACATAAGCACTTTCGTATGTTGTTTGCACGCAGGCAAGGAGGCACGTCCATAAACGAATCACAAAAAGAAGATACGGGGAAGAAAAGGCAGGAAGTTTTTTCCGGACAACCTGTTTTGTTCACTCTCGGTCTAGGACTTACTACGCCTTACTCCTTGGGTATTTTGGTCTAAAATTTTTACCAGACATTCGTCACTGTGTCTATTGAGATTTGGCTGAGATTTGAGCCCCAGATTCGTTCCACGAGATTGGCAATAAAATTTTTATTCGTCACTGTGAGGGCTGAAAGGAAGGTTTGTGTGTGTGTGAAACTGTTTGATTTTTTTCGTGAGTGAATACTCATCCGTTTGATCTGAAATTTGTCGCGTTTTGTCCCAAATTCAATGGAGACTCTTGGGTGGAATTTCAGGAAAAAATTATTTCGGGAGAATTTTTCAGAAATTTTGTGCAAACCAAGGCTATCCTCTACTGAAACTTGTGAAATTCCGGCCTAATTTCTGCCATTTCATTATGGATCCGTATTGCGCTGAAAAAAATTCACACAAGCACTTTTGTATGTTGTTTGCACCCAGGCAAGGAGGCACGTCCATAAACGAATCACAAAAAGAAGATACGACGTTTTGTTTTTGGAAAACCGGTTTTGTTCACTCTCGGTTCGGGACTTACTACGCCTTACTCCTTGGGTATTTTGGTATGAAATTTTTACCAGACATTCGTCACTGTGTCTATTGAGTTTTGGCTGAAGTTTGAGCCCCAGATTCGTCCCACAAGATTGGCAATAAATTTTTTATTCGTCACTGCCAGGGCTAAAAGGAAGGTTCGTTTGTTTGTGGAACTGTTTGATTTTATTCCTGAGTGAATACTCATCTCTTTGACTTGAAATTTGTCATGTTTTATCCCAAATTCAGTAGAGATTCTTGGGTGGCATTTCAGGAAAAACCTATTTCGGGAGAGTTTTTCAGAAATTTTGTGCAAACCAAGGCTATCCTCAATCGAAACTTGTGAAATTCCGGCCTAATTTCTGCCATATCATTCTAGATCCGTATAGCGCTGAAAAAAATTCACACAAGCACTTTCGTATATTGTTTGCACCCAGGCAAGGAGGCACGTCCATAAACGAATCACAAAACGAAGATACGGGGAAGAAAAGCCAGGACGTTTTGTTTTCGGAAAACCGATTTTTTTCACTCTCGGTCAGGGACTTACTACACCTTACTCCTTGGGTATTTTGGTCTGAAATTTTTACCAGACATTCCTCACTGTGTCTATTGAGTTTTGGCTGAGGTTTGAGCCCCATATTCGTCCCACAAGATTGACAATAAATTTTTTATTCGTCACTGTCAGTGCTGAAAGGAATGTTCGTTTGTGTGTGAAACTGTTTGATTTTTTTCGTGGGTAAATACTCATCCGTTTGACCTGAAAATTGTCGGGTTTTGTCGCAAATTCACTGGAGATTCTTGGGTGGAATTTCAGGAAAAAATTATTCCGGGAGAATTTTTCAAAAATTTTGTGCAAACCAACAAAAAGTTGTGAAATTCCGGCCTAATTTCAGCAATTTCATTCTGGGTCCGTATTGCGCTGAAAAAAATTCATACAAGCACTTTCGTATGTTGTTTGCACCCAGGCATGGAGGCACGTCCTTAAACGAATCACAAAAAGAAGATACGGGGAAGAAAAGCCAGGACATTTTGTTTTCGGAAAACCGGTTTTGTTCATTCTCGGACTGGGACTTACTACGCCTTACTTCTTGGGTATTTTGGTCTGAAATTTTTGCCAGACATTCCTCACTGTGTCTATTGATTTTTGGCTGAGGTTTGAGCCCCAATTTCGTCCCACAAGATTGGCAATAAATTTTTTATTCGTCACTGTCATGGTTGAAAGGAAGGTTCGTTTGTGTGTGAAACTGTTTGATTTTTTTCATTGGTGAATACTCATCCGTTTGACCTGAAATATGTCGCGTTTTGTCCCAAAAATCAGTGGAGAGTCATGGGTGGAATTTCAGGAAAAAACTATTCCGGGAGAGTTTTTCAGAAATTTTGTGCAAACCAAGGCTATCCTCTACCGAAACTTGTGAAATTCCGGACTAATTTTTGCAATTTAATTCTGGGTCCGTATTGCGCTGAAAAAAATTCACACAAGCACTTTCGTATGTTGTTTGCACGCAGGCAAGGAGGCACGTCCATAAACGAATTACAAAAAGAAGATATGACGTTTTGTTTTCAGAAATTCGGTTTTGTTCACTCTTGGTCTGGGACATACTACGCCTTACTCCTTGGGTATTTTGGTCTGAAATTTTTACCAGACATTCGTCACTGTGTCTATTGAGTTTTGGCTGAGGTTTGAGACCCGGATTCGTCGCACAAGATTGACAATAAATTTTTTATTCGTACTGCCAGGGCTGAAAAGAAGGTTCGTTTGTCTGTGAAATTGTTTGATTTTTTTCTTGGGTGAATACTCATCCGTTTGACCTGAAATTTGTCGCGTTTTGTCCAAAATTCAGTGGAGATTCTTGGGTGGAATTTCAGGAAAAAACTTATTCTGGGAGAATTTTTCAGAAATTGTGCACACCAAGGCTATCCTCTACCGAAACTTGTGAAATTCCGGCCTAATTTCTGCAATTTCATTATGGGTCCGTATTACGCTGAAAAAAAATTCAGACAAGCACTTTCGTATGTTGTTTGCACCCAAGCAAGGGGGCACGTCCATAAACGAATCACAAAAAGAAGATACGACATTTTGTTTTCGAAAAACCGGTTTTGTTCACTCTCGGTCTGGGAATTACTACGCCTTACTCCTTCGGTATTTTGGTATGAAATTTTTAGCAGACATTCGTCACTGTGTCTATCGAGTTTTGGCTATGGTTTGAGCCCCAGATTCGTCCCACAAGATTCGCAATAAATTTTATATTCGTCACTGCCAGGGCTGAAAGGAAGGTTAGTTTGTGTGTGAAACTGTTTGATTTTTTTAGTAGGTGAATTCTTATCCGTTTGACCTGAAATTGGTCGCATTATGTCCCAAATTCAGTGGAGATTTTTAGGTGGAATTTCAGGAAAAAACTATTCCGGGAGAATTTTTCAGAAATTCTGTGCAAACCAAGGCTATCCTCTACCGAAACTTGTGAAATTCCGGCTTAATTTCTGCAATTTAATTCCGGGTCTGTATTGCGCTGAAAAAAATTCACACAAACACTTTCGTATGTTGTTTGCACCTAGACAAGAAGGCACGTCCATAAACGAATCACAAAATGAAGATACGACGTTTTGTTTTCGGAAAACCGGTTTTGTTCACTCTCTGTCTAAGACTTACTACGCCTTACTCCTTTGGTATTTTGGTCTGAAATTTTTACCGGACATTCGTCACTGTGTCTATTGAGTTTTGGCTGAGGTTTGAGCCCCAGATTCATCCCACAAGATTCGCAATAACCTTTTTGTTCGTCACTGCCAGAGCTGAAAGGAAGGTTCGTTTGTGTGTGAAACTGTTTGATTATTTTAATGGGTGAATACTCATCCGTTTGACCTGAAATATGTCGCGTTTTGTCCTAAATTCAGTGGATATTTTTGGGTGGAATTTCAGGAAAAAACTATTTCGGGATAATTTTTCAGAAATTTTGTGCAATTCAAGGTTGTCCTCTACCGAAACTTGTGAAATTCTGGCCTAATTTATGCAATTTCATTATGGGTCCGTATTGCACTGTAAAAAAATTCACACAAACACTTTCGTATGTTGTTTGCACCCAGGCAAGGAGGCACGTCCATAAACGAATCACAAAAACAAGATACGACGTTTTGTTTTCGGAAAACCGGTTTTGTTCACTCTTGGTCTGGGACTTACTACGCCTTACTTCTTGGGTATTTTGGTCTGAAATTTTTACCAGACATTCGTTACTGTGTATATTGAATTTTTACAAGATGGGCAATAAATTTTTTATTCGTCATTGCCAGGGCTGAAACGAAGGTTTATTTGTGTGTGAAACTGTTTGATTTTTTTCATGGGTGAATACTCATCCGTTTGACCTGAAATTTGTCGCGTTTTGTCCCAAATTAAATGGAGATTCTTTGGTAGAATTTCAAGAAAAATCTATTCCGGAAGAATTTTTCAGAAATTTTGTGCAAACCAAGGCTATATCCTCTACCGAAACTTGTGAAATTCCGGCCTAATTTTTGCAAAATTATTCTGGGTCCGTATTGCGCTGAAAAAAGTTTCACACAAGCACTTTCGTATGTTGTTTGCACAAAGGCAAGGAGACACTTCCATAAACGAATCACAAAAAGAAGATACAACGTTTTGTTTTTGGAAAACCTGTTTTGTTCACTCTTGGTCTGGGACTTAGTACGCCTTACTCCTTGGGTATTTTGGTCTGAAATTTTTACTAACATTCGTCACTGTGTCTATTGAGTTTTTGCTGAGGTTTGACCCTAGATTCGTCACATAAGATTGGCAATACATTTTTTATTCGTCACTGCGAGAACTGAAAGGAAGGTTTGTTTGTGTGTGAAACTGTTTGATTCTTTCGTGCGTGAATACTCATCCGTTTGACCTGAAACTTGTCGCGTTTTGTCCCAAATTCAGTGGTAATTCTTGGGTGGAATTTCAGGAAAAAACTATTATGGGAGAATTTTTCAGAAATTTTTTGCAAACCAAGGCTATATCCTCTACCGAAACTTGTGAAATTCCTGCCTAATTTCTGCAATTTCATTTTGGGTCCGTATTGCGCTGGAAAAAGTTTCACACAAGCACTTTCGTATGTTGTTTGCACAAAGGCAAGGAGGCACTTCCATAAACGAATCACAAAAAGAAAATACGACGTTTTGTTTTTGGAAAACCAGTTTTGTTCACTCTTGGTCTGGGACTTAGTACGCCTTACTCCTTGGGTATTTTGGTCTGAAATTTTTACTAACATTCGTCACTGTGTCTATTGAGTTTTTGCTGAGGTTTGACCCTAGATTCGTCACATAAGATTGGCAATAAATTTTTTATTCGTCACTGCGAGAACTGAAAGGAAGTTTCGTTTGTGTGTGAAACTGTTTGATTCTTTCGTGCGTGAATACTCATCCGTTTGACCTGAAACTTGTCGCGTTTTGTCCCAAATTCAGTGGTGATTCTTGGGTGGACTTTCAGGAAAAAACTATTATGGGAGAATTTTTCAGAAATTTTTTGCAAACCAAGGCTATCCTCTACCGAAACTTGTGAAATTCCGGCCTAATTTATGCAATTTCATTCTGGGTCCGTATTGCGCTGAAAAAAATTCAGACAAGCACTTTCGTATGTTGTTTGCACCCAGGCAAGGAGGCATGTCCATAAACGAATCACAAAAAGAAGATACGGCGTTTTGTTTTCAGAAAACCGGTTTTGTTCACTCTTGGTCTGGGACTTACTACGCCTTACTCCTTGGGTGTTTTGGTCTGAAATTTTTACCAGACATTCGTCACTGTGTCTATTGAGTTTTGGCTGAGGTTTGAGCCCCATATTCGTCCCACAAGATTGGCAATAAATTTTTTATTCCTCACTGCCAGGGCTGAAAGGAAGGTTTAATTGATGTGAAACTGTTTGATTTTTTCGTGGGTGAATACTCATCCGTTTGACCCAAAATTTGTCGCGTTTTGTCACAAATTTAATGGAGATTCTTGGGTGGAATTTCAGGAAAAAACTATTCCGGGAGAATTTTTCAGAAATTTTGTGCAAACCAAGGATATCCTCTACCGAAACTTGTGAAATTCTGGCTTAATTTCTGGAATTTCATTGTGCGTCCGTATTGCGCTGAAAAAAATTCACACAAGCACTTTCGTATGTTGTTTGCACCCAGGCAAGGAGGCACGTCCATAAAAGAATCACAAAAAGAAGATACGGCGTTTTTTTTTCGGAAAACCGGTTTTGTTCACTCTCGGTCTGGGACTTATTACGCTTTACTTCTTGGGCATTTTAGTCTGAAAATTTTACCAGACATACGTCATTGTATCCCACAAATTTGGCAATTAATTTTTTATTCGTCACTGTCAGAGCTGAAAGGAAGGTTCGTTTGTGTGTGAAACTGTTCGATTTTTTCTTGGGTGAATACTCATCCGTTTGACCTGAAATTTTTCACGTTTTGTCCCATATTCAGTGGAGATTTTTGGGTGGAATTTCAGGAAAAAACTATTCCGGGAGAATTTTTCAGGAATTTTGTACAAACCAAGGCTATCCTCTACCGAAACTTGTTAAATTTCAGCCTAAATTCTGCAATTTTATTCTTGGTCCGTATTGCGCTGAAAAAAATTCACACAAGCACTTTCGTATGTTGTTTGCACCTAGGCAAGGAGGCACGTCCATAAACGAATCACAAAAAGAAGATACGGGGAAGAAAAGCCAGGACGTTTTGTTTTCGGAAAACCGGTTTTGTTCACTCTCTGTCTGGGACTTACTACGCCTTACTCCTTGGGTATTTTGGTATGAAATTTTTACCAGACATTCGTCACTGTGTCTATTGAGTTTTTGCTGAAGTTTGACTCTAGATTCGTCACATAAGATTGGCAATAAATTTTTTATTCGTCACTGTCAGAGCTGAAAGGAAGGTTCGTTTGTATGTGAAACTGTTTGATTTTTTTCGTGCGTGAATACTCATCCGTTTAACCTGAAACTTGTCGCGTTTTGTCCCAAATTCAGTGGAGATTCTTGGGTGGAATTTCAGGGAAAAAATATTATGGGAGAATTTTTTAGAAATTTTGTGCAAACCAAGGCTATCTATCCTCTACCGAAACTTGTAAAATTCCGGCCTAAATTCTGCAATTTTATTCTGGGTCCGTATTGTACTGAAAAAACACAAGCACTTTCGTATGTTGTTTGCACCCAGGCAAGGAGGCACGTCCATAAACGAATCTCAAAAAGAAGATACGACGTTTTGTTTTTGGAATACCGGTTTTGTTCACTCTCGGTCTGGGACTTACTACGCCTTACTCCTTGGGTATTTTGGTCTAAAATATTTACCAGACATTCTTCACTCTGTCTATTGAGTTTTGGCTGAGGTTTGAGCCCCAGATTCGTCCCACAAGATTGGCAATAAATTTTTTATTCGTTACTGCCAGGGCTGAAAGGAAGGTTTATTTGTGTGGGAAACTGTTTGATTTTTTCGTGGGTGAATACTCATCCGTTTGACCTAAAATTTGTCACGTTTTGTCCCAAATTTAATGGAGATTCTTGGGTGGAATTTCAATAAAAAACTATTCTGGGAGAATTTTTCAGAAATTTTGTGCAAACCAAGGATATCCTCTACCGAAACTTGTGAAATTCCGGCCTAATTTCTGGAATTTCATTGTGGGTCCGTATTGCGCTGAAAAAAATTCACACAAGTACTTTCGTATGTTGTTTGCACCCAGGCAAGGAGGCACGTCCATAAACGAATCACAAAAAGAAGATACAGCGTTTTTTTTTTCGGAAAACCGGTTTTGTTCAATCTCGGTCTGGGACTTACTACGCCTTACTTCTTGGGAATTTTGGTCTGAAAATTTTATGAGACATTCGTCACTGTGTCTATTAAGTTTTGGCTGAGGTTTGAGCCTCGGATTCGTCCCACAAGATTGGCAGTAGATTTTTTATTCGTCACTGTCAAGGCTGAAAGGAAGGTTTATTTGTGTGTGAAACAATTTGATTTTTTTCGTGGGTGAATACTCATCCGTTTGAGCTGAAATTTGTCGCGTTTTGTCCCAAATTCAGTGGAGATTCTTGGGTGGAATTTCAGGAAACAAGTATTCCGGGAGAATTTTTCAGAAATTTTGTGCAAACCAAGGCTATCCTCTACTGATACTTGTGAAATTCCGTCCTAATTTCTACAATTTCATTCTGGGTCCGTATTGCGCTGAAAAAATTCACACAAACACTTTCGTATGTTGTTTGCACCCAGGCAAGGAGGCACGTGCATAACGAATCACAAAAAAGAAGATACGAGAAAGAAAAGCAAGGACGTTTTGTTTTCGGAAAACCGGTTTTGTTCACTCTAGGTCTGGGACTTACTACGCCTTATTCCTTGGGTATTTTGGTCTGAAATTTTTACCAGACATTCGTCGTTTTGTCTATTTAGTTTTGGCTGAGGTTTGATCCCTAGATTCGTCCCACAAGATTGACAATAAAGTTTTTATTTGTCACTGCTAGAGTTAAAAGGAAGATTCGTTTGTGTGTGAAACTGTTTGATTTTTGTACTTGGTGAATACTCATCTGTTTGACCTAATATTTGTCATGTTTTGTCCCAAATTCAGTGGAGATTCTTGGGTGGCATTTCAGGAAAAAACTATTCCAGGAGAATTTTTCAGAAATTTTATGCAAACCAAGGATATCCTCAACCGAAACTTGTGAAATTCCGGCCTAATTTCTGGAATTTCATTGAGGGTCCGTATTGTGCTGAAAAAAATTCACACAAGCACTTTCGTATGCTGTTTGCACCCAGGCTAGGAAGCACGTCCATAAACGAATGACAAAAAGAAGATACGGGGAAGAAAATCCTAGACGTTTTGTTTTCGGAAAATTGGTTTTGTTCACTTTCGATCTAGGACATACTGCGCCTTACTCCTTGGGTATTTTAGTCTGAAATTTTTACCAGACATTCGTCACTGTGCCTATTGAGTTTTGGTTGAGGTTTGAATCCCAGATTCGTCCTACAAGATTGGCAATACATTTTTTATTCGTCACTGCCAGGGCTGAAAGGAAGCTTCGTCTGTGTGTGAAACTGTTTGATTTTTTTGGTAGGTGAATACTCATCCCTTAAACCTAAAATTTGTCGCATTTTGTCCGAAATTCAGTGGAGATTCTTAGGTGGAATTTCAGGAAAAAAATATTTCGGAAGAATTTTTGAGAAATTTTGTGAAAACCAACGCTATCCTCTACCGAAACTTGTGAAATTCCGTCCTAATTTCTGCAATTTCATTCTTGGTCCGTATTGTGCTGAAAAAAATTCACACAAGCATTTTCGTATGTTGTTTGCACCTAGGCAAGGAGGCACGTCCATAAACGAATCAAAAAAAGAAGATACAGGGAAGAAAAGTTAGGACGTTTTGTTTTCGGAAAACCGGTGTTGTTCACTCTCGGTCTGGGACTTACTTCGCCTTACTCCTTAGGTATTTTGGTCTGAAATTTTTACCAGACTTTCGTCACTGTGTCTATTGAGTTTTTGTTGAGGTTTAACCCCAGATTCGTCCCATAAGATTGGCAATAAATTTTTTATTCGTCACTGCCAGAGCTGAAAGGAAGGTTCGTTTGTGTGTGAAACTGTTTGATTTTTTTCGTGGGTGAATACTCATCCCTTTGACCTGAAATTTGTCACGTTTTGTCCAAAATTCAGTGGAAATTCTTTGGTGGAATTTCAGGAAAAAACTATTCCGGGAGAATTTTTCAGAAATTTTGTACAAACCAAAGTTATCCTCTACTGAAACTTGTGAAATTCCGGCCTAATTTCTGCAATTTAATTCTGGGTCCGTATTGCGCTGAAAAAAATTCACACAAGCACTTTCGTATGTTGTTTGCACCTAGGCAAGGAAGCACGTCCATAAACGAATCACAAAAAGAAGATACGGGGAAGAAAAGCCAGAACGTTTTGTTTTCGGAAAACCGATTTTGTTCACTCTCGGACTGGGACTTACTACGCCTTACTCCTTTGGTATTTTGGTTTGAAATTTTTACCAGACATTCGTCACTGTGTCTATTGAGTTTTGACTGAGGTTTGAGCGTCAGATTCATCCCACAGGATTGGCAATAAATTTTTTCTTCGTCACTGCTAGAGCTGAAAGGAAGGTCCGTTTGTGTGTGAAACTGATTGATTTTTTTCGTGGGTGAATACTCATCCGTTTGACCTAAAATTTGTCGCGTTTTGTCCCAAATTTAATGGAGATTCTTGGGTGGAATTTCAGGAATAAACTATTCTGGGAGAATTTTTCAGAAATTTTGTGCAAACCAAGGATATCCTCTACCGAAACTTGTGAAATTCCGGCTTAATTTCTGGAATTTCATTGTGGGTCCGTATTGCGCTGAAAAAAATTTACACAAGCACTTTCGTATGTTGGTTGCACCCAGGCAAGGAGGCACGTCCATAAATGAATCACAAAAAGAAGATACGGGGAAGAAAAGTCAGGACGTTTTGTTTTCGAAAAACTGGTTTTGTTCACTCTCGGTCTGGGACTTACTACGCCTTACTCCTTTGGTATTTTGGTCTGAAATTTTTACCAGATATTCGACACTGTGCCTATTGAGTTTTGGCTGAGGTTTGAGCTCCAAATTCGTCCCACAAGATTGACAATAAATTTTTTATTCGTCACTGTCAAGGCTGAATGGAAGGTTACTTTGTGTGTGAAACTGTTTGATTTTTTTGGCGGGTGAATACTCATCCGTTTGACCTGGATTTTTTTCGCATTTTGTCCCAAATTCAGTGGAGATTCTTGAGTGGAATTTCAGGAAAAAACTATTTCGGAAGAATTTTTGAGAAATTTTGTGCAAACCAACGCTATCATCTACCGAAACTTGTGAAATTCCATCCTAATTTCTGCAATTTCATTCTTGGTCCGTATTGCGCTGAAAAAAATTCACACAAGCACTTTCGTATGTTTTTTGCACCTAGGCAAGGAGGCACGTCCATAAACGAATCTTAAAAAGAAGATACGGGG
This sequence comes from Phaseolus vulgaris, assembly GCF_051622355.1. Lineage (NCBI taxonomy): Eukaryota > Viridiplantae > Streptophyta > Magnoliopsida > Fabales > Fabaceae > Phaseolus > Phaseolus vulgaris. The sequence continues at coordinate 2,908,553 of NC_143498.1, forward strand.
AAGAAAAGTCAGGACGTTTTGTTTTCGGAAAACCGATTTTGTGCACTCTTGGTCTGAGACTTACTACGCCTTACTCCTTGGGTATTTTGGTCTGAGATTTTTACCAGACATTGGACACTGTGTCTATTGAGTTTTGGCTTAGGTTTGAGCCTCAGATTCGTCCCACAAGATTGGCAATAAATTTTTTATTCGTCACTGTCAGGGCTGAAAGGAAGGTTCGTCTGTGTGTGAAACTTTTTGATTTTTTTCGCAGGTGAATACTCATCCGTTTGACCTAAAATTTGTCGCGTTTTGTACCAAATTCAGTAGAGATTCTTGGGTGGAATTTCAGGAAAAAACTATTCAAGGAGAATTTTTTAAAAATTTTGTGCAAACCAAGTCTATCCTTTTAAGAAACTTGTAAAATTTCGGCCTAATTTCTGCAATTTCATTATGTGTCCGTATTGCGCTGAAAAAAATTCATACAAGCACGTTTGTATGTTGTTTGTACCCAGGAAAGGAGGCACGTCCATAAACGAATAAAAAAAAAAATATACGGGAAAGAAAAGCTAGGACGTTTTGTTTTCGAAAAACTGGTTTTGTTCATTCTCGGTCTAGGACTTACTACACCTTACTCCTTGAGTATTTTGGTCTTAAATTTTTACCAGACATTCGTCACTTTGTCTATTGAGTTTTGGCTGAGGTTTGAGCTCCAGATTCATCTCACAAGAATGGTAATAAATTTTTTATTCGTCACTGTCATGGCTGAAAGAAATGTTCGTTTGTGTGTGAAACTGTTTGATTTTTTTCGTGGGTGAATACTCATCTGTTTAACCTGAAATTTGTCGCGTTTTGTCCCAAATTTAGTGGAGATTCTTGGGTGGAATTTCAAGAAAAAACTATTTCGGAAGAATTTTTCAAAAATTTTGTTTAAACCAAGGTTATCATTTGTTTGATGTTGACGATGAATTAGAGAGCGACTTTTGGCGATAAACAAGTAAAAGAAAAAAATGCACCTTGCCAATTTTACACGGTACAAAATCTACAGAGGAAATTATGGATACAATGAGGGAAGAGGAAATTATGGATACAATGAGGGAAAGCATTAGTATTAAGACCAAGATTCATAATCATGAATGAGGCTGAGGTAGTTCCTACCATGCTACATCTCTAATTGAAAAAAGTCTCTCTCCCTTCTGCAATGTGCCCTTTAAAAATCCTTATAAAAAAGACAGCAGATCCATCCCAGCTGTATGAGACATGATAATAGTTATAGTTAGACAAAACCATCAAACAGTCCCTAGACTCATAATCACCAGTCATTTTCGTTTAAAAATTTATGAAAAAAAGTAGTCCTTCAATTTAACAATTATCAATCATTTTAGCCCCCAATATTAAGGATCGATAACAGTGATAACTATTCGTTTTGGTTCCTTACATAGTGTGCAAAAAGAAGCACTTTTTGAGAACAGTTTGGTTCACACTTTCATACGATGGTTTGGTTCGAACACATTCAGCTCATTAAAAAAATCGAATCATGCATGAATATGGAATAGATAACTACACCAAATCAAACAAAAAAATTGAACTGGACCATTCACAATTCGGACTGATTTATGAAGTGATTCAATTTTAACCACACCGTTTTGTAATGCGGTTCCGGTTTGGTTATTTATTTTGAAAAAAAAAAACTTTTTTGCACAGTTTGAAAGCAAGGAATCATTTAAAAGAAAACAATTTAAAGCAAAAGGTATGCCATAATATGATATACCAGAGTATAAGAACACAACCCTACAAATTAGTCCGTAACCCTAGAGACCGAATAGACTTCTAGTTGTCAAATTTAGGGACCACACTCATAATAATGATTGTATATTAAAGAACTAAATTGTTGATTTAGTAATATTAGGAGCAAAATGATTGATGGTGTTAATTTCAAAGACAAAATTGAATAATAATTATAAATGCGAGTCTCTAAAATTTGCTCATTTATATATCAGGAACTAAATTGATCGTTACTTATAATCAAGGACTTATTTAGTGTATATTAGAAATATTTGCTGCATAGGAAAACAATTGATGGTTTCCACGCTACAGTTCACTTAGAGCCCTCACATTTACTGGGCTTAATCAATAGTCCAATTATACACCACAAATTATGCATGCAATGCAATTTAAAAAGTGAGATACTTTCTTTTTTCTGAGACAGATGTGAGATTACTTGAGAGCATTAAAAGTGTAGAAAACACATATTTCTATCTTAAAATGGATTACTTGAGAGCATTAAAAGTGTAGCAAACATAGTTAGGGTAGCCCCTCCTCCATCAATTAAAAGCCACGAGCCTCAGAAGTTAAAAGGAAGAAAAGGAAATATTCGAAAACTTACCATCAAAGAAGGCAGAGCAGTTCAGAAAAGAAGAACAGAATGTCTATTTATGAGACAAGAAGAAGAATAATCTGTCCCATAAACCGGAATGCCTTTGGAGTTTCTTTTAAACATCTATTCTTTTCATTTCGAGACCAATGCTGCATGAACCACAATCTCACATCAATAATAAGAATGACATAGCATCTAAATACAATACTAAAGCTAGTAGGATTCTTAGTAATCAACCTCGGAAAGCTGGTTAAGCTTATCGCGGACATCTTTCAACAATTCAGGTACATCTCCTTCCCATTTGTAAAACTCCAACTCCTTACCTTCCAAGAGCTTCTCAGAAACCTAAAAGCAACTATAATAGAATGACAAGCAACCCATGATGATTTTCACAATAAGTACGTAATGGAATTCTTTGGATAAGGAATTCCTCAGTTCTGATTCTATGTTGACTACAGAACTTCAACACCATAAAGTAAAAATACATATTCATTTTTACAAGGTTGCGTGAGTTTGTAGAGGGCCTATGAGCATATTTTTATGGATCAAATTAAACTCCAAGCTATCATTCAGTATGTCAATTCTATTATTTTACAGTTAGATTTTTCCTATAAAAGGCTTGACCCTTGTGTGAGACCTCTCTATCAATTTGTGTACCAAAATGTAGGACATGAATAGTAAGCCAGTTAGAATGCTGGGTACCAAAACCACATTGTATCTTGTTAGTGCTGGGCATTTGAGTTGGTGAGAGAGATCGGAAGGTACCTGTACTACTTCATGTGTAGTTTTTATCAGTAAATAAAAATGTTATTTCAAATTTCTCCTGAACCCCACTGTCATGAATTCAACATCTAAAATTTGATTTATTCTTTGATAACAATCTACTTGGCAGTAGATCTCTCTTATTGGGGGCATGTTATGTCATCAACTTTCAAAATACTCCTTTCACTTTTAGCAAAAGAAAATAGAATTAAATGATTAAATTATCCACTGATTACATTCATCACTCACTCATGAGGTCTCCTTCCTGACCTATCTCTTTTATTTATCCCTAGTATTTCTGATTGAAAATGATAGCTGAGAAAAAAAAAACATTTTTCTTTTAAACGACAATGTATCTTGCTGAGCAATTTCATTTTTCAATTTGATAGACAGAGAAAGGAACTACACCAAAAGGGGCCAAGTGATAGTATTCCTTCATAAACAACATTTAAGACAGGGGAAAGGGAAGTGAATACACACACCTTCTTTCCAATCACCTGACCAGCAGCTATATGAGAAAAATATATATTGTAGAAATGGGAGAGAAACAAGGGTGCGCTTGTCTCTGCAAGTTCCTCCAAATATTTGGCATATGCAATCCCCGGAGAACTAGGATTTGGAATCACATTTCCTTGTTCCTCCAACCATTGCAGATCCTTCAAAAGCCCTTCTGATCTTTCCAACCCAGTTTTCCTCATGTATGCATCTGCAAATTCATGAAATTCTCATCATAACAAATTCAAATCAATTTTTTTTTCTCCACGGAAAACTAGAAAAACAAAGCAAATCACTGATCCTTCTATTTTTCACCTTTCATCTGTCTACCTGAAAAGAAATAATTTGTTCCCTGCCTTTAAAAGTTCAATATAACATCAATTACCATCTTTTTAATTAAGAACAAATGTTTTTTACATTAATTTCAATAGGCTCCCCCTGGATTACTACCTCTGATTTTTAACGTCAACCTTTGTTATACATCATGAATTTTGATAATTAAACTTCATTTGATTAAATAACAATATCATGAATTTTGATAATTAAAAAAAACAGTAACTAAATAGTATTAATTACATTTGAAGACAATAATCTGAAAAAGAAGGTGCAATGCAATGCAATGCAATGAGTGGAATGTAACTGGAACTGATATTGAACTCACAAGAAACGTTGTCGGATTCGTCGACGATGCGCTGGAGAGTGGCGAAGATGAGGTGAGTGTCAACGAGGTAAGAGATGAAGCCTTCCATGGAGGCGTGCCAGGCGTCGAAATTTGATTGGTCATGGGAAACGGCGGGGTTGTGGAGTCTCATGGCGACGAATCTCATCTCTTCAGTGATGCCGGTGGACTCTCCGGGGTGCAGCTTCCGATACCTCTTTCTCTTCTTGAGCGTGGACTTAGGATTGGGCTTAGGAGTTGGAATTGCAGAGTGAGAGTGAGAGTGAGAGTGAGAGTGAGTGAGAGTGGAAGTTGTTGCTGTTATGGAAACCCTGAAAATGCAATTGCCCTTATTTGGGAGTGAGATTGGGAGTGGGAAGCGTAGCTGTGCCATGGGTTTCACTGTTGAACCCATCATCTTCTTCCTTCAAACTTCATTATCCCCATTCTCTTTTATTTAAACCCTTATATTCATTTTTCACACACATTTATGTTTAATTCCGTGTTTTGATTCCACAGTCATTAAAAATGAAAATATTTTATTTTATATAAATAAGTATAAATTTTATTTTTTAAGTTATTTTATAAGATTGAATTAAATTTAAAATTTACTTTATAATAATTTATATACATAGTTATTTTAGAGATTATATACTATACTTATTATTATTTTTCGTTACTTTTAAATAATAATCATTTTCTTAATCTATCATAAATTAAAATATTTAAATTTCAACTTTACTCTTACCATCACGGTATATGAGGAATATTTCTTAACTTAGAAATATTTAATTTCGATTACAAAACCAATATAAATGTTTAATATTAAAAAAGGAATATAAATGTGTTGAATAGTCTTACACACCTTGAGACTAAGATCAAACATAATTTACATATATATATATATATATATTTTAATTATTATAAGACCTCAATTCTGAAATCCATCTAATAAAACTACTATGGAATAAAAATATTGATGTCCCTATGATGACTTAAATCAATTTTGTTTTTATGAAATTGAGCAATTATAAATATTAAATAGCAACTGCTCAATATGATAAAAAAAAGTTATTGATTACATCTTTTTGAATATTATAATTCATTTGCTTTTTTTAAAAAAAATATTAAATATTACATCATAAAATTATGTTTCATGAGTTGCTAATAGCACTCATCATATAAGAAGAATAAAGATACAATCTTTGATTATCATAAGTTTTTTATTATGTTGTTCATGCAAGCAAAATATATTGATTTATTATATTTTGATAACTAACTTCAAATCCGAAGCATAGTAAAAATTATTACATTTTGCATTAAGAAAAGCACAATCAAATAAAGAAATAGAGAATCAAAATTTTCCCAATTCAGATACAATTTTTTTCATCATGGGATAAATTAGTTTTTTTTTTACTGCTTCATATCTTCAGGAATGAATAGTAAAAAGGCATAATAAAAAATAGGCATGGATGAATAGTGTTAAATATTTTTATAACCTTAATTTATTTTTTTATGAATGATTTGGTGGATGTAAATCATGCTATGTTCCAATAAGTTAACAACATTTCTGATCAGTCATTTCATCAATGAAATGAATTCATTAGGATCTAAGGTAATACTTTTAACAAAGTATAATAATATAATTGACTTTTATATCTTTGAAATTCTTTGGCATTAACTCGCTCAGAAAGTTTTCTCCACTATGCAAGTTATTTGAAAGGAAAAGATTTTGTAACACCCAAAAAGTAAAATACAATACATACCATTATAATAATAATATTTTTAATTAAAAATAAATTAAATATTAATTTATTTATTTATCAAGTATATGTTTATTATGATTTATAATGATGCTTAGCATGAGTTTTTTTATTAAAAAAATAAACATGTTTGACTTTTTTAACTACACTTTCATTTTTAAAATTTTAAATTCATATTCCGTAGTTTTAATTATTTAATTTTTATATTGTAAATTCTACTACTAGTCTAGTATTAAAATATTCTCAATTAAATTTATAATAATACAAAAAACAATATACACTTAAATCAATGTCACATTATACTTATCATTTTGGTTTCTATAATTCAACTAACGTTGAACCTTAGAAGATGAGAGGGAAATAAACACTAAACCCTAAATCCTAAAAATACGAAACATCCCTTTAATGAGTAATCCTAAAAATACGAAACATCCCTTTAATGAGTAGGGCATAGGGCATAGGAGAGAAGATACAACAAAGTAGATGAAGAATTTAAATATACAAGGCTTATATTTGTGTTTTCCTATTTATGTACACTGATTACAACAACCCCTAAATGAATGGTTGATGAATGGGAAACTGTACAAGCTGAGGCAAGCCATATCTAATAGAAGGCTTGCACATTCAAGTTTCATTAACTATGTTAAACTTGGATTTATGACGTTTTTGTTGTTGTGTCAAGTTGAAGTACCTAGCTAAGCTCTTCTTCGGAAACATAAGCTGAGTCAAGGCATGTTTTTAATCTCTGCAAGAACTTTAACGTCTCCGTATACGAAGGGTCTAAGCGGCTCACTGGTTTGCAACAATTTATATGATCTGTTGACTCCAATACCTGTTTCAAAATTTGAAGCCAAATCAGAAAAACAAAACGCTTAAACTGCTATAATACTACAAAAAAGTATGGTCGATTCAAATATTGCAACCGAGTCGCATAAATACTTTGTAAATCGTGAATTGTCACACAGACAGAATTGACTTCTATTGTTTCAAATCCTATGTCATTGGAGTCTCTCAAGAAAAACGTATCCCTTTGGCTAAAAGCTTGCATCTAACAGGACATGCAGATCAACATTGTCCAACCATTCTTTGATAGTTTATGGACTAAAAATTTATAGAAGGGAACAGAAAACTTTTTTTTTCTGATGACCGTAAATATTTTGCAATCAATTCATGGCAACCACAAGTTAGTGATTATCTTAAATCATGAAACTAAAATAGCAATGACATCAGTTACTGCATTATATGTTCCTTAAAAGTGAAAAAGGAACCTTTTTTTTCAGAGTTGCCTTTTGCAACTGGGATGCTGGGAAGGGTAGGGAGATCAAAGGCCAGAGCTTGGATGAAAATGAATTATTTGGACAAAATATTTTACTCTTTATTTCATTTTCCTTTTCTTATAAAATGAGATAGAATTACACAATATACTTACAACTAATTCCCCAAATCCGGGATATGCTGACTCAATTGGTACAATTTCGGTCCGAAAGGCCCATCCACCATAACCTTCAACTATTGGAGTTACCTTGGTCTGCAAAAAGCAGTCACTCACAACTCAAACTCAAGAAAAAAACATCGGAATAGATACTACCAAATAGCTTAATTGCTGATTACCTCACAAAAGCTGAGGACATCAAGCAACCCCTTCTTATGAAGGTGACGAATATAGTCATTAAGCTCTATCAGTCTTGAAGATCCACTTCTTAGCTCTCCTATCTGTTAAACATTAAAAAGCAAGAGCAGAACACTCTTTCAAATGTAGCAAATATAATTGCATAGGAAATAGGTTAACCAACATCTATTGTTGAACAAGGGTAGGTAACTTCAAATACTAACTGTGGGAGCTGGACGAAGCACAAAGCCCATTCGCCAAGGCATATCTGCAAGTTTGCTACCAAAATGTGGGCAGCTATAAAAAACCTGCAACCAAAATAACATAAAAATAAACCCTGCATATTTTAAGCATATATTTAGTTAAGGAATCAATACTTACAATTCCCATAGTATTTTTCACAAGATTATCAAATCTTTCCTCCTTTGCTTTATGAAGAATCTGCTTTACAACCAGACCTCCCATACTGCAAACAATAGAAAAGCACATATGCAAAACAAAGTGAGGTACAGTTTGACTAAACATATAACTTGGTGATTAAAAGGCATCTGAAAAATGCAATTTACACGAAATATATAAATAAATAAACAATTAATTTTGACATTGTCCCAAAAGGACTCATAGGCTAAACTCTTTACTGGAAAAATAAAAGCAATTACAGTTGAGACACAAACAACAAAAATACTTGTCACCACTTGTTCATAAGACATACAAAGTGACGTATGCATCCATCACACCTGACAACAATTCTTGCCAAAAAAGAGCAAAATAGATTACACAGACACACGTAAAAATCAACAGAACTAATTTGTTCTGCATCCTTTTTTGCTACTTTTATATCAAAGTAAGGTATAAGTTCTCTTGTATAAGTAAGACATGTTCACATTTATGAAAAAAAAAGTTGCAAACTAAAACTCTGTATGATTGTGAATCAATCATGACTTAAATTCTTAAATTTAAAACCCTTCTGCATATAATTGTTACCTCAAGATTTTGAGGTGGTGCCACTGAAAGAGTGATTGAAAGAACAAATTATGATTAAAGCATGCCTTAAATATGAGTTAGGTCCTATAACATAACTACTTTTTCCTATTTTAGTACTTTTAATTTTTTTTAAATAGTCTCTCGATGTAATATTGAATTTTTAGCATTAGTTCCTTGTCATTAAATAGTGTTACTGTTAACTGCTGGTGTGCCTAAATATTCAGGGACTAAGGGATTGAAATAAAATAAAAAAAGGCATATTTACAGGGATTACTAAAAATTGTACAAATAGACTGAAGCAGCTGTTAATGAAAACCAAGTATACTCAGGAACTAATGCCAAAGAATTGAATATTGCAGGAAGATTTAAAAACAAATAGTTTCAGAAGTAGTAAGATAAAAAAAAAATGAGTAGTATATTAGACGGATTGATAACTAAAAGCATATCAAACCAAAAAACATTAAGATAATATACCTGAAAACAAGCAATAGTCAGGTGATATGCATGAATTCCCTTAATCTAACTGTTGATGATTGTTTAGAAGCATGTGTATATATATATATATATAGAGAGAGAGAGAGAGAGAGAGAGAGAGAAACACACAATAACATACAACAGTGAAAGAAATATTCTTGTAAGCAGAAGTTACTTGCACTTTCAGAGGACGCATGTCAATCATAAAAATGAGTAAGTAAACCAATGAGTGCACAAAAGTTCAATAATCTGAACACTCATAGGCAGCTAGACTAACCTGTGAGTAACAAAAACAACAGGTCGATTCCCAACTCCTGCCGCAACAAGCTTCTCCAATAGCATAGAACTAACTTCCTGCAAATTTCAAAATAAATGAGTATTTGAACTAGAAAACAAAGAGGCCTGTCAGTGGGTAAGTGAAAGGAAAGCAGTGGTAAGGATGCAAGAGAAATTGCCAACTGCAACCATACATGCAGGGAGGAATTTAAGAATTTGGTTGTAGATCTGTAGTGTATAGTTTTAGAGAAATTTAAGAGCTATGATACATACCCGTGATATGCAAACCAGAAACACAAAAATAACAAACTAATAATGAAGAAACAAAAGGATATAGAAAGAAAGAAACGTTCTCACAACTGCTTCACTCAAATCACAAGTAAATTGTTTAGATCTTCATAGTCTCACTTGGTAAGAGTTCATTTTTGGACAGCTTTTCTTAACAGTCATTTAAGCACATGTCAAAACTTAGTATGATGTCTAGATTTATATTTTCATAAAATGCTAACAAACTGATCATACAACCGTGTAATGGTGCTTTAGCCTCAAGCAAGATGAGGAAATTTCATCGTGTATAAGGGTTGGAACACCCCTAAAGTGTTTCTTTTAAATTCTATTAATTCATTGCTGATCAAAAAAAAAAAGATGAGGAAATTTCAATTTGCAAGTCTGTCTGATAAGGCAATTCCAGAATGACTGTAGCATAAAAAATGATAATTCTCTATAATCCTTAACAAGGCTCATAGTGCATGGAGACCCCGTATCCACTTTTACAAAGTCAAGTATCAGCAACTTTCCACATGACTAAGAAGCAGAGCATGGTAGATAAGTAAAAGCTAATGATGTTTCTAGATAATAAATAATGATGTGTTTTAAAATTGTAACCTGAAGAGGCAAGCTAGCTCCAGACCACTGTGTGAGATTAGTCTGCACAAAGAATTTACCTAAAGAGTTAGATGGAGGTAAAGGGAACCACCCATGAAACAAACTCTAGAAAAGGTGATAGAACTAACATAAAAAAAAGAATGCAATTCATATCCGAAACATCTCATCTTACTAAGGCAAATATGCCCCAACTTTACTAAGACAAACCTTGTATTTTAGGGTAAACATCCGAGCCTCAGGAAAATCACTGGAAAGCCATTCACCAGGCCAAAAGGTTCCAAGCTTTCCTGCTTCCTCGTCAATCTTCTCCACCAAGTGTGGTGAAGTAGAGATTTTTTCCTCAGCTATACGCCAAGTTTTGTAAGGCCCACCACGGAGTCCGTGGACAAAAACTATGTCTAGTGGAGGCAAATTTCTATCTGGGTTGCTTTTAGTTGAATCATTAGAAATAGAGCAGTTGTTGTTATTCCAGGATTCTATTCCATTGTCATTATCAGCAAAGGGAGCCAGAGATATCACATTTGATAAAGATTCTTGCTGATCTGTTTCTTTGGGACATTTCCAGTGGGGAAGATGAGAATTTATCAAGAATATCATGTCATCATAACGAGGACATGAGTTCCTATAATTTTTTACACCACCATCAGAAGGACCACTATTTCCACTCCTTCCATTAGGCTGGTCATTGCAAAACACATTTAAAAGTGCTGCCCTGGCATAGCTTTGCATTTTAAGATCACTGCAACCTGGAATTCGCCCATTAGCACAATCATCAAGCCATTTGCACCAGGTTTCATCAGCTGTGACGACCTTCTTGACTTTGGGAAGCAGTGAGAGGATGGTCAACAACCGAGCTGCATGCTTGCGGATATGAGCAGTAGGTGGAACTCGAACACTGGCTGAATCATATAATTCTGATATAGGTGGTTTCCCATCTACATTTGATATCCGCTCCTTCCCCTCATGTGCTCTAGATGATGCATCATAAGCCTCAATAGCAGCAAGTTTCTCATAATCATCACTCAACATAAAGCGCCTCAGTAAACTTAAAATCCCAAAATCAACTATCATGTCTTGACACACAGAATTTTCAGCACAAACTTCAGTCAGAGCTTTAATTCCTTTCAGTGTTGCCACGGCAGAATCTGCAGCATCTAATTTAGGCAGATTATCTTTTTTTAAATTTTTAAATGGTCCTGCTAAAGGTTCCAGAGACAGAAAATCTGCCAGTGGGGATGCATCCCCAGAGGTAATTCCCATTTTTTTAGCAGCCAGATTAACAACAGCAGTGGATAGTTGATTGGCAACTTGTGCAGCAGAAGCAATATTTGCATTATTGATTAACGTCTGCAAAAAGATAACACAGATAAAATGTGCACCAAAAGCAGACTTGGAATTGAAGTAGCACTATCAGATATAGTGAAAGGTAATTTCGACAGAATGAGAGAAAAATATTTGCATACCTTTACATTATCACTTTTTGGTTGACTGGTTCCACTATCATTTGATTTCTTGATAGAACTATGAACTTCAGATAGCATAATGGCTAACCATCCTTGAGAAAGTGGTACAGATGTTGGTCCGTAGTCTTCCAAGATCTGAGAAAGAATCTTTATGGCTGAAGATCGTATAGTATCAGAGGAAAACGTTCCAAAAACCCAAGGTACAAGAATGCCCGACCATTTTTGACTCTCTTCAAGTGACAAATGCAGCTCCCCAGTACAAAGTAGCTCTAATGCCTTTGCCATTGCTTCTTGCACCTGCTTATGTTTTGTCATCTGCTTGGCGATTTCTCTCATTGGGTTAAGACCATTCTCCATCACTATCTTCTGCACTGCAGGGCTCCTCTCAACAGATAAGAGAAGGGCAGATAAAGCTACATTAGCCAAAGAAACATCTTCATGCTTGCATGCCTGAGATATAGTAGAAAGAATACTGGAAGCCCATTCAGAAATAGATTCATTCAAAGGTGTATGGCGATCTTCTAATAGCAACCGCACCACCAAACTTGCATGCCATTTTACAGATCTCTCGGGTGCCATTAAAGCAGCCATGACTGCATGTCCATCTCGATCCAGCTCCCGAATGTGAGTTTTATTCATTTGCGATGCTGTTGCCCAATTTGCTAATGCCCAGGTGGCAAAAGGAACAGCAACATGTTCACAGTGCAAATCATCCCAGAGACCAGGAACAACAGAAGAGGATACATTCTTTTGTTGCGGAGAATTTTCATACTTATTTTGATATATGATAGTTTTAGGAGTTTGATGCTTCAATTCTTCACTATAGGAATCACTGCAGGTCCTTGAAAGCCCTAGAACAGGGGTACCTTCAAGTATCTTGATCCCAATCCCTTTCCTTCCGGTCCCACCACCATCATCTTCACCTTCAGGTGGCTCATCCAAGTGCAAACCCCCTTCCTCAATTACTTGTAGGGCAGCAGCAATGTCTCTAGTCTCAGCATTTCCAGGCAATGATGGATTAAAAGATACCTCTTGTGTATTGTCACAGCTGGACGTAACGATATCCATAATGGCAGCCACAAGCATACTCCTACCTTTCAAAGAATCAGAAATATCAAATGCACTACGTCTTGAATGCTGCTGCCACAAAAATTTGCATAATGTAAATGCCAGAACCAGAAAAGAGACTATCGTCAACATCCTATGCTTACATTTATATAATAGATCTAGAATAGCCACAGCACTAAGAAAACAACAATTCTACTGTGATACACTCACTTTCTCTTCTATCCTATCACATCACTGATCACATTATTAATTACTCTCCCTTTTCTTTTTACTTGCTCTCATGTTTCCACCTACATACCCCCCACCCACAATCGGGGGTGCGTTCATCACTACTCCTAAGAAAATACATGTTAAAAACAAAACAACGATCAGATTTTGGCATGCATCATTAAAAACGCAACAACTTTATGTTAAATATTAGATGTGAAATATACAAAAGGACAGTCATACACTTTATTCTAGTTCAAAAGACAACTCCTAAGATTACATACAGCTTCTGAGTCTTCTTACAAAATATCCTCAAGGAATAAACAAACAAACTGAATGTATTTCATGAGAAGTAATCAAGCACACTAGAAATAAAGTCCAATTGATTGTTCAGTTTGCAAATGCCTAAGCAACAAAACCACCACAACAACTCACACAGAAAAAGTAATTAACATAAAGAATGATTTACCTTCTTCTTCTTAGAACGCCGAGGCTGGCACGAAAATATGAACCTCAGAAGATTCGGAACCGCGTTAGGTCTCCCAAGCACCGCCGCAGACACGTTAGGGTCCGAAATCAGAGAAGCAAGCGCCCTCGCGGACTCCGCCTGAGTGCCGCCGCCGCCTTCTTTCGCCACGGCCTCCAGCAGCCAGTCCACGACAGCGCCGCCACCAGCCCCGACGATCGCGGCCCTACGACCGGAGTTCGCGGCGGCGATGTCGGCGAGCAAGGCCGCGACGCGAATCTCGAAGCCGGAGCGGACCTCATGGTTTGCTGACGACAGCACCGAGCACAGAGAGTGCCAGAGGACCGCAGCCGCGACGCCGGTGCGCCTGGCGTGGTGGAAAATCCGGTCGAAGGAGTCCGCGGCCTTGCGCGCGGCGTGCTCGGCTCTCGTGTAGAGAGGATTGGCTTCTCCGCCGCGATCAGATTCGTGGCGAACGTAGTCGGAGGTGAGGAAGGCGGCGGAGGTGAGAATGGCGGCGGCGGAGAGCGCGACGACGTAAGCGCGAGAGGAAGATTGCGGAGAGATAGGAGAGAGCTTGTGGCGGTGATCGTGGATTGGTGCAATTTGAGAATTCTCTACGCTTTTCTTTGTTGAATTGCTCGTTTTCCTTGAAGAAGAAATGCTTCGAGGAAGATGGTGGCGAAGAAGTAGTTGCGTTCTGTTACAGATTCGAAACATTTTATTTTTATATTTTTGCCTTTGCGTTTTGCCAAGAGAAGAGAAAGAGAAGAGATGTTAGTCGTTTTTCTTGACTCCAAGATGATTTAGATGGCGGGACCATAACTTGCTCTCATTCCTAATGGTACATGGATCATATTCAATTTTCTATATAAAGATTTTTTCTTACATTTAAAATACAAAATTTTATATTTTGGATGATAGAATTTAAAATACAAAATTTATTTTAAATTATATAATTAATAATAAAATTTATATTTCAAAGAAAATTTCGAATTCAAAAATTCTTTTCAAATTAATATAGAAAGAAAATATGTTTCAAACTCTATAGTTTGAAATACAAAATATAATGTATTTTGATTTTCAAATTCTACAATTTATAATCGAATTTGTAATCTGAATTGTTGAATTGTAGTTTTGAAAGTATTTTGTGATTAGAAGATAATTAAGAATACAAAAGTATCTTCCAAATTTTACAATTCAAGATACAATTATATTTTAAATTGTTGAGAATACTTTTCAAATTCTAGAATTTAAGGTAAATTGGATGTTCCATAAAATAAAAAAAGGAGAAATGGAGGTGCATGAAGAATGTACCTAGGTGCAGGAAGATGCCGATAGAGAGTAGTTGACTGCCAACTTTTTTTGGGTTTCGGCCCACCTTCTAAAGCCCAAGTGATTTGTTATTCAAGTATGGCAGTTTCTTCCTGTAACCCTACATTTTTCTTCCTGCACCCCCATAATGTTATGCAAATATCAAATTATCCCTATTATTTTTTAAAAACCCTAAAATGGACTTAAACTGTATTTATTTTTTTGCATTATGGATTATGGAACTAGAAAATTTTGGATTGGCATTTCCGGTAAAATTTCGGATCCACCAATCTCTAATTCAAAATATGCATTTCACATTCAAAAATCTATCATTCAAAAAAAAGCATTCCGGATCCATCAATCCGTAACAAAAATATGCATTATGGATTCAGAAATCCATAATTTAAAAAAAAGCATTCCAAATCCATGAATCCGTAACAAAATCAGGCTTCCAGATTCAGCAATCCAGAAATCAATAATTTATGTAAGAATTGCTTCCAGAACACCCCCTCATCCAGAAAAAAAAAATATTCAGTTCTGGATTGATGAATCCGTAACACACTCCCAGATCCCTATTTCTGGTAACTACGGTATCCTTTTTCAAATAAAAGATTAAGGCCAATTTCAAAATTTAAAAAATTGTGGGGTGCAGGAAAAAATATGTAAGGGTGCAGGAAGAAGAAGCCTTCAAGTATTATAGGAAGGATAAATTCCTCTTACACTCAATCTTTTTGAACTCGCACTCTATATAGTTTTAAATTTTAAAAATGTCCTTTATTTCAAAAATAAAAATCTGAAATTAAAAATAATACATTTCAAAAAAGTAAATCCATAAGAAATGATTGTGTTACGAAAATAAAAATCTGGAAACAAAATCAAAATCCCATTCTGAGTAAAAAAAAAATCCAAAATACAAAAAATTCTTTTAGGAAAAACAATCTAAAAACATATTTTAGAAAAAAGGTTTTGGAATATAATTAAATATGTATTTAAGGGCATTTTGAAATAAATTAAATAACATAAATATAAATTTAATAAACAGTATAACTGAAAATATATTAAATGATATAAATATAAATAAATATACATGACTAATTAGAAATTACATGATATAATTAAATTAAACAAATAAGACCACATATATAATTAAAAGATAAATCAAATAACATGAATATAAATAAATAAATAGAACGTAACAGGAGATTAAATTAAATAATAAAAATATAAAAAGAAAGAAAATAAAATAATATAAAATTCAAAATAGATAAAATGTTAATAAAACATACTTAAGTTTATTATGATTAATACAAAAAAAAAATTAATCTCACTCCCTCTTTACTTTATTGATTGGAGTTACACATTATAAGAACATATATAAATGCTTTTAGAAAAATAAAATTTCTTACAATCCATTGTTTAATTTCTCTCTCTCTCGAAATTTGTTTTTTAAACTCGTGATTGCTTCCACTTAATGAAGAGATAATAATTTTTTCTTATCTTATCTTTTTCTTTTCTTTTCAATCTTTTAGAAGGTTCTTTTAAAAATTTTAATAGTTAATATTAAAAACCATTTTAAGTTATTTATCTGCATTAATAAACTATTTTAAGAAATGTACAAAATGATATTAAAAAACATATAATATTAAAATTTGAAGTTATTAAGCTTTTTGATTTCATAACCATCACGAGTTACTCGAGCAGAAAGAAAGGTTTTTTTAATTAGTGTAATAATTTGCTTTACGGAGGAGCATCAAGAACAAGAAATCGAAAAGCCAATGAAAAGGGTGGTGGTAGAATATCTTATGTTTTAAATTAATGTGAAATTATGAATAATGTGAAACGTGAGGAATTCTTAAATAAATAATAAATATAAGTATGATTATGAATATCTCATCATCACTAATCTTTATAAATATAATATTATATTTGGCGTGCTTATAGTTGTAATTGAGTGGATCAAGTTACTATTTTAATTTTCAAATGAAATAATTTCAAACTTCTTTACTTCTTTTAAAGTTTAGTTGAGTAATTTTAGAGGGTAACTATTTTTCATAAAAGATTTGAAAAACTTTATAAGAAAATATATTGCTTGAATAGGGAACTTTTAAAACATTATACACATATTTTTATTAATTAGGGAATGTTAAATAAAAATTAAAAGCTCTTTATCTTCTTACCTTTTTTATTTTATACACGCCAATGAAATTATTTTATGATTGATGTAAATAAGAGATTTCAAAGTTAAATAATTTAAACTCAATATTTAAATTTCTTAAAAATTAAAAAAAAATTATCCAAATACATCAATGAATTAAAAATTATTTAGAAGCCTTTCAATTATGAGTAAGGTACACCAAAATGGTGGAGCATATTGACCTACTGTGTTTTGCCAATATCAATAATTCACCATGCAAGTCATGTGTGTGTTAAAATAGTAACTAGTGGTTTTAATTTAGTGAGTTATATCTCATATGCATTGGTTTTCTCTATGTGCCCATTCCTACAAAACAAAAGTTCATACCATTATCTATATATTTTATTAAGATAATATAGTTGTTATAAGAAAAATGATTAAATATAATTTTTATCTTTAATTCAAACTTTAGATGTTCTTCGTATACTAAAAAATATTAAAATAAGTCAGATATTAAAATAAGTCAGTGTTTTTATGTAACAAACGAATTTTCAACCAACTATATTATAAATCAATATAAAATATTTTAATATTTTAATTTATTAAAAATTCATTTATCATATAAAAAAAACACTCATAATTCTTTATTTCAATAATTTTCTTTTACTCTAAGTAACTAGAAGACATAAAATTTTGGACTATAAACCAAAATTAATTTTACTTTAAAATACAAAACATATATAACTTAAAAAATTCAACCAATCTTAGCTGTTGGTATGTTGTTTGTCAAAGTTGGACTTGTTTTACATAAAAGTATGTCTTATTATAATTTTGTTTGCATATAAGTATGTCCTATTATAAATTTATCTTGTTATAAGATTTTCAAAAAAGACTTGTGAATTTCTTATATTATTAATCTAAATAAACTCACTAAAAATATTCTTTTTATATTATGTAATACATTGTACATATTTTATACCTAATTATATATAAATAATATAGTAGGAAAAAATAATTTATTTAAGATTATATTTATTTATAACATGAAAAAAATAATATAACATGATCACGTTTTTATATGTCTTTATCAATGTTGATTAGGTATCAAAAAGATTGCTTTTGGAAATTTAATGTATAAGAGTTAAGATACATTTGAACTATCTTATTTTATTTTATTTCTTGTTAATAGGAAGAAATGATATACTTTAATAACTTTATAAACTTTAATATAAGTCAACATACCTAACAATTAAAAAAAATAACTGATACATTCAAACAATTTTAACATAATAATAATTCTATAAAAAAAATCATCTATATTTAGTTAAATGTGTTATATGACTATTTAAATATTTAAGGTCTATCTCTTCTAATAAAATGTTTTTTCTAATATTTTTTTTCTAAAAAAAATGTTTTTTCTAATAAAAAAATGTTTTTTCTAATAAAAAATGTTTTTATGAAGTTTAACTTGCCTAATTTCTAAAAAAAAGGTTTAGTTTGATTTAAGCTCAATGCAGGCTATAAAGTATATTTTTGTGGAATAATCTAACTCATTTTTATTCTTACGAGATATTCTTCTACATATTCTTTGCTATATTTCACATGCACATTTTTTTTTAAATTATTCGGGTCAAGTATGTTCATTATGAATGTTTACACAATTCTATATATAATATTAAAACTCTATGTTATTTTAGTTCTAGTTGCTTCGCATGATTGTTGGAATAATATAATACATTAGAGTAATAATTACGAATTTTTAATAAATCGAGAAATATAAAAAAATACTGAAATTTATATTCTTTTAACCCTTATGGGAAGAGTTGTGAAAAATAGATATTTGTGTACCTCACGAGCACGCCATTAATATTTTAATGGTTATATGAAAACTCGTGTTTCTCGTTTGGGTTCTTCACCTGAGGTTGTGTTGATTATTCATCAATGATGTTGTTTTTGTTACTTCAATAAGGAAAAATAAATAATTGGCATTCATTACTATCAACCAAACCTAACATCAATAATAAATGCAATAAACTAAAATTAAGTAAAATAGATGACAAGTTCTGTATTAACTCAACTGTCATAAAAAAAACTATAAATAAAAATTGATTTTATAAATAAAAAATAATTAATTATATATACTAAATTAAATATTATTTTAAAAATTAAAAAAATTATAAATATTTAAATTAGTTTTTTATTATTAATAAATTATTTATAAATTGATATTTAATTAGTTATTAATATTTTAGTTATAAGTTTTAGAATTTAAATAACTAATAATTAAAATGTTATAACTAATTAAATATCAATTTAAAAATATTTATTAATTATTATTATAATTTTTTATCAGCATAAATTAATAAAAAAGTATACTTTAAAAATATCTTCACCCTTCTACATAATCTAAATATCATGTTACTTAAAACAACAGAACCAAAACAATTATTGTTGTGTATAAAATTAAATTATGAACCAAAACAATTATTGTTGTGTATAAAATTAAATTATGCATGTAGAACAAATATAGTCACTGTTTGGACAATCATATTTAAGCAGACTCTATAAAGTTAGAATTTAATAAATTAATTATAATTTAAACAACCCAAAAAATAAAATTAAAAACTCCTTTAACCTAGCCTGTGCCTCATAAATAATATTCGTGTTATTATAAATTACTAGTTAATTAATTAATTAATGATTTGGAATTTGTAACTTTCATTGACACAGTGTTTTAGATATTTTCATTGACTCATGTTTTCATGAGTATCGTGATGGTGGCTACTAATAGTGAATATTATTCTTGTCGTTAATGATAAGTTTTCTTTATGATAAGAAGGAATTTTCATACAATCAATGTAAAAATGAGACTTTTTTTTTATGATGGTTGAACTTTGTGTCACATAACTTTATTATTTATTGCATACATTTAGCTAGAAAAAGATTTATGTTAACAGTTTAAAATATGGTTAAATGTGTTGAAAATTTGATTAAATGGGTATTTTAAGTCCATCAAAGTATTCCCCATTTTTTAATTTGATTTTTTTATTTATAAAACATTATTGCAACTTAACATCAGAGCTAAACATTGGAGTTAGGCTGACATTTCAATCAACAACAATCATCTATCATCACATAGAAATTTTTTTATCAAAAATAAATAAAAAAATACAAAAAATACAAAAATATGGAAAGACTAAACTATTGGCATCAGTGGTGTTTCCTGGAATTTAGAATGAGAGAAATTGACCCTTTGATCCATCAATCTTTGAAGCCATAAGCTTTTTGGTCTTCTAGCTTAATGGCTATCTGCTGGAAAGTGTGATTAGTTCTTAAAATTTATAGGAAGAGTATCTAGTTTAAGCAGGTTTGTGTGAGCCTTATATGTGCTTCCTGGTGTTTGGTCTTATGTATACGGGTTGGAACACCCCTGAAGTGTCCCCTTTTTAATTTATTAATTCTTTGCTGATCAAAAAATAAAAAAAATAAAAAATGGAAAGACTAAACTAAAACTCATATACTAAGAAAAACGATACATAGTTAGATTATACCTATTAATAAAGAATTTTAAGAATGAACTAGATGAAAGCCTATTATACCAATGAAATGGTTCGCGTAAATCATAAATTAGTCAACTTATCATCACATACATTTTCCAACTTAATTAGTTTTCTACTATTTATCATGTTTTTTTTATTGATAATACAAAGAATAAATAAATAAAAATATTTAAAAGATACTTCAACAAG
The DNA here is from genome assembly GCF_051622355.1 of Phaseolus vulgaris. Lineage (NCBI taxonomy): Eukaryota > Viridiplantae > Streptophyta > Magnoliopsida > Fabales > Fabaceae > Phaseolus > Phaseolus vulgaris. The sequence continues at coordinate 2,929,216 of NC_143498.1, forward strand.
TAGTCCAAGTTACATATTTGAAAAGCAAAAGACACCCCCCACAAATCTATATGACCCTACTAAACCATGGATAAGTCCTTAAACATCCTTGATTATATAATGTATGCAGGAAATAGCATCTAATAAAAATGGCAACTACAGATATTTAGCCAACACACTCCACATCACAGCCAACCTGTTTCTTGTGCTTGTCATGTACTATGTTTGTCATGTATTAATGACTACAAAGTTTTATTTTACAGTACACAACACCACCACCTCATGTTAGAGTGGCATGGATAGATATACTCCTCTACGTGTATTATCACTAATGGTTTGAATAGTAGCTCATAAACAACTCGATGCATTCATTGGTTGTCTTGTCACAGTCAAAAACCATAAGTAACACGTGAAAACTGATTAAAATAATGTGACTTAGAAGTTCTCGACATGTTATCCATTTCCATGTTTGTGGCAGCTAATATAACACGCTAAAAAACCAGACAACATAATTTACTCAGTAACATGTTCCTTCTTTACATGGTTTAGCCATATATAAATATCTAGCTTCTCCTCATCAAACCAAGCCATGAAAACTAGATTTTTCTGAATAACTTTGTTCAAGAGTTCTGTAGTTTTCTTTGCCCTTTCCTAAGCTCAGTTCATTCCATCTCTCTCTCTCTCTCTCTCTCTGTCATGGATGGTACCAATGGGATTGGTTCTGAAACTCCAAGCAACAGTGATGAAGGACACATGGTTACTCTTCTCAGTATTGATGGTGGTGGCATTCGGGGAATCATTCCAGGAGTTATACTGGGTTTCCTCGAATCAGAGCTTCAGGTAATAATATCCTTTCCATCTTTCTATAAACAAAGTGATTTCTGATAAGTTGGGTAAGTGATTTTTTCTGCTGTTTGTAAGATATTGTTTGAACTGTTGTGAGTTTTCTGTTATTAAGGTTAAACCATTGAAATGATTCAAAAAAAAATCTTTCTATCTGTTTCTTTTCTAAGTTCAGAAGATAATTATAATTTTTCATAAAACTTTGTGTTCTGTATCTCATGAATTAAATACAATCTTCTGTATTTTGTTGGTCTTCTATTGTAGCAAAAGTTGTAATTCTGGTTCAATTTGTGGATCTACCTTCAAGTGTGAGGATAATGTCTCAACAAGATTTTGTTTTCTGCATTAGTCTTGTCTTCCTAAAATACCTTTTTAAATAAATGTAAAAAAATATAAATTGATATTAATTAATTTTTCATCATTTTTAATTTGTTAACTTTTTACAATATTGACAGTTAAAAAAGTACATTATTTTTTAGATATTTTTCATGAAATTATGTATTTTGTAAAAAAATTATTGTTTCTATGAAAAATATTATAAGTTATTTCCTTGTTCCCACTTGAAAAAGTTTCTGGATCTCGAATCGAGTTTAATCATTAATTTTTGACTAAACTTTATTACTTTTATTTTGTTTTAATCGAACAACCTAACTAATACTGTAAAATATAATTTAGTTAATGACATAAAACAAATAAATGCAGCTAAAATTATGAAGTTTTAAAAATAAATACTCTCTATTTTAAAATAAGAACTATAATTTATAGATTGACCAAAATTATATTTAACCTTGTTAATATTTCAGAAAATTCTAAAAAAAAAATAATGGAGATCACACATCAATTAAAAATAAGAATTTTTGACAAATATATGAATAATTACATATCTTAATTTAAAAGTTGACTAAATTAGAGACTATTTTAAATACTAAAAAATTTATTAATTTTTAAATTAGTTTATATTATTATTAAATAATTTTTAAATTAATATATAATTACCTATCAACAGTTTTTTTATTAAATATAGAATGTAAATAATTAGTAGTTTATATATGCATAAACAAATTTTAATAAGTAGAAAAATATTTTATATTTGGAAAGTGTTTATAATTATTTGATCCAAACCATTGACTCTATTAATAATTGCAGAAGCTGGATGGTGATGATGCAAGGCTGGCAGACTACTTTGATGTGATTGCAGGAACAAGCACCGGAGGATTAGTCACTGCCATGCTCACTGCTCCAAATGAAAATAACAGACCCTTGTATGCAGCCAAAGACATTAAGGATTTCTACCTTGAACATACCCCTAAAATCTTCCCACAGAACAAGTAAACACCACAAACTTCATACCAAATCATTTCCATGTTTCATCACTGTGTACTAATTTACAGTGTAACAGAGGCTGGAATTTGATCTCATCGGTGATGAAGTTGAGCAGAACTTTGTTGGGACCACAGTACGACGGCAAGTATTTACACAACCTCGTTAGGGAAAAACTAGGAGACATCAAACTGCACCAGACCTTAACCAATGTCGTTATCCCAGCCTTTGACATCAAACACCTTCAACCCACCATCTTTTCCAGCTTCCAGGTTCATCTCCTTTCTCTCAATTATTATCTAAAACATATCACTCTCGTGTGTTTGTCTTGTTCTCTAATGAAACTGTTACTCTCTAATGTGATGTCATAGGTGAAGAAGAGGCCACATTTGAATGGAAAGTTGTCGGATATATGCATTTCAACTTCTGCAGCACCAACCTATCTTCCAGCTCATTCCTTTGAAACCGAAACCAACAAAGGTGCTTTCAAATTCGAGCTTATAGACGGTGGTGTAGCAGCAAATAACCCGGTATTATACACTCTCATCAAATAATCATTCATACACTACTATGAGAAAACTTGGTATAAGAACAAAAATCTGTATGTAGGATTGTTGTTAAAGAGAAGAAGTTGATAGATATGTTAATTTGTGGTTTTGCAGGCACTGGTGGCGATGGCAGAAGTGTCGAACGAAATTTGCCATGAAGGGTCATGTGGAAGCGTGAATGTGAAACCGCTGCAATACAAAAAGTTTTTGGTGATATCATTGGGAACAGGTTCTCAGACACAAGAAATGAGATACAGTGCTGCTGCTGCATCTAACTGGGGCATCGTGGGTTGGGTTACCAACAGCTATGGCAACCCTCTCATCGATGCCTTCTCTCATGCCAGTTCTGACATGGTTGATTTCCACATCTCCTCCGTTTTCCAAGCACGCCGTTCTGAACACAACTATCTCCGAATCCAGGTTCTCTCAGAATACAAAACTATCTGCAATAGTCATTCTCATCTTTACAAACCAAAACTCATGAGTTGTAGTTCTTGTGTTCAAATCTTGCAGGACGATACTTTAACTGGGGACTTATCTTCTGTTGACATGGCCACGGAGAAGAATTTGAAAGGTCTCGTCCAAGTTGCGGAAGAACTGTTAAAGAAACCAGTTTCAAAGATTAACTTGATGACTGGTATTCATGAACCTGCTGATTCTCACGAAACAAACGCAGATGCCTTGAAGAGGTATTTATATATCCTATACAAAAGATAAGCTTTACACTTTGCTCTCCCAACATAGAAGATACACATCCATTAAGAAAAAAACATTTCCAGTAGTATATAATTGGGTTTCCAAGAGTTGAGTTATATTTAAAATACACTGCTTAATATGATGGTATCAGAATTATTTTAGAGTTCATTCTAACGAGAGTTTGTTTTCCTTATCAATCGGACCACATCTACATAACATATAGTAAATGTACCGTCAATTAGTTTCTCGTATGTCTAAAACCCCATGTGTCGGAGGTAGACAATTCTTTTGGAATTTTGTTTGAGTACAGATAAATGTGTTTTTGTCTATCTTGCTTTACATAAGAGTTTGACCACCCGTTAAGTGAGTCGGTTTAATTTATTTGTTTTTTTACTTGTTGATACTGTAAGATAAGCCTTTTCTTTAATACAGAAACTATATAAGAAATTTAAGTATAATAAACCCCATGTGTTTATCATACTAATACTTTATTACTAATGTATTTTTTATCAAACAAAATCAATATCCATGAGTTGTAACTTGCTTCAAATCACAGTTTCATGCACAATTGACTATTTTTTTTATCAGGTTTGCGGAACGACTATCCAGACAGAGGAGATTTCGTAAGTCTGAGATGTCTGCAAATAAATGAAATCTTTGAAAGATGAAGGGATAAGAGAAACTTGTTTTTTTGATGAATATGGTATATGATTGGTGTTGTGTGTTAGTTTTTTTATTTTATTTTGTACTGTCAATTGTAGTGAAGATCTATTTCATTGTATCGAATCACAATAAATTGAGTGTCCCTGCAATATTCCTTCATGTGGTGTAAACGCTTTGTGTTTCTTATTTTATTTGTAACCCAAATGGATATTATCAAATATTCTCCCTTCAAAGTGCAGGGGAAGATTCCTTTGTATTTTATCTCATTTTCTCTGCACCAATTTGGTCCCTGCTCATGTTTCTTCTGGTCTCCTCAGAATATCATTATAAATTCAACATCATAACTGAACAAAACTGTTGCTGCATTAGAAATTATGCAGAATTTAGAAATTATGCAGAGTTGATGCATAAGGCAGCTATAAAATAAAAACCAGTACCAGTGTACAAACATTGACTCATATCTTTTCAATTCTGTTTGATGTTATGTTTTGGTTTGTTATTAGGCAGTGAATTTTGGTTCTTTTTATAAATATTGAGAGAAGTGTCTCTTTTAATTTATTTACTTTTTACTGATAAAAAATAACTGTTTAAATAAAATAAAAAAAACAGAGACTTCATTCGAGAGTACTGGAAAAGAAATGTTCTAAAGGACTCACAGCCATGTTAATTTTCTTTAATATTCAGGTACATACAAAAATAAAAAAATAAAAACCAATTTTAGAAAACAAAAATAATTAGTTGTTATAGTAACTAAATTAGAAACTGTTTTAGGGACTAAATAATTTTTTGGTTTTTAAATTAATTTTTATTATTATTAAATGATTTTTAAATTGGTATCTAATTAGCAACTAAAATTTTTGCTACTAAATTTAGAATTTAAATAATTGATAGTTAAAATCTTGGTAACTAATTAGATATCAATTTAGAAACTATTTCACAATAATATAAACTAATTTAGAAATATTTTTTTTTAGTTTCTAAAATGATTTCTAATTTAGTTATTATTGTAACTAATTATTTTGGAATAAAAAAATAGTTTCTATTTAATTTAATGTAGTAGTGTTAGTTTTTAATTGTTTGTTTCCCATCACATGACATGTTGAAAGGTGACATATTTATTTAGTTATTCAAGTGTATGTTATACTTTATTCTATTATATCATTGGTTAGTCTATGCAATTGCATCGTCAAAAAGTGCAAAATCTTTTAAAATAAAAGTTATTATTTTGACGTTAGATTAGTTAGCTAAATCACTTAACACTCAATTATACCATCTTGATGTGTACTTTTTAAGGTATTTATAGCATAGTTAGAACAAAAGAATGAGCCAAGTAGTTTTCAATTTTAGTAGTCAGTATACTTACAATCAACTAACTATTTAAAAGTGTGTAAAATGTGTATAACTATAATTAATTATATTTTCTTGAATCTTTTGGAGACTTGTATCAAAATCCAAAATATAGGATTAATTATATCTAGTTGTAATTGCTGATAAAAAAAAAACTCTTCATTGTAATTAGTCATCAATATAGGTTATTAAGTACTTCTCTTGTTCTCATCTGGTTTGAAAATTTGGCTTTTAAGCTTATAGATTATAAGATTGGTGTTGAGGTTAGAAGAAATCTAAATATATAAAGAAGTTAATATATATATATATATATAAATTTTCAATTAAGCCCTTCCATTCTGTTACTCCCAGTAGTATTTTATAAAAAAAATGTTTTCATAAAATATAAAACAATTAATTAAAAGCCTTTCCATTAAATGTATGCATCTGGTAATAATATTAATTATCAGTAATTAAATCATAATAGGATATTATTTCAAATATGATAAAGTATATTTTCAATTAGTAATATATACTAGTATATCCTTTTAATCTAATTGTACATTGTTTAGACATCATATATTTCTTCTCTTTATAAATGATTGCAGGCAAAGCCAAGTACTTTGAAAAATAACAAAATCTTCAACCAAAATTATTATTAACATAAAAATTTAGTAACCACATTTAATGGATAAAAAACTTATTATTAAAGATGTATTGAAAAAACAAATAGTTTGGTTTACATATGTATTTATTAGGAAATATTTCAAAAATAATTTAATAATAAATCATCTTTAATTAAAATTATTATATATTGTTTATAGGAAATATAAAAATCAATGAAAGCGTCACATTTTAAGTTTTGTTAATAAACTAATGTTAGACATCACTATGACATCGACATCTCAGATAGGTTGACACCTCAATCTAAACAATCATTTGTCATCACATGAAACAATCCATAAACGAAAAAAGAATACAAGTAAACATGAAGACCAAACTTATGCAAATAAATACAAAGATGCTCCCTAGAACATAGACACAACGATACACAATTTATGCCTATTATGGAAAAGGACTAAGTAAAAACTAGAGGGCAAATTAAAATACTAAACAAACTCAAGTTGATTAAGCAAACATATAGAGACAAGCTTATTAGCATACTGATTACCTTCCCTAAAAATATGTGATACTTTAAACTCAATCCTTTCCTTTTAAAGAAAGACAAACATTTATTACATCTACTATGTATAGTCCAAGGAACAAGATACAAGTGCATAGAAGAAAAAAACGTACCAGTGTAGAATCACTCTCCATTCATAAGCAACAATATCCAACATGTTGAGTTTGTTCAATAACAATGATAGATCTCATGAGTTTGGCAAAAATAGGCGATTGAACACCAAAAAAGGAAGAAAACTCACCAACAAACTCTCTCATACTACCTCTAAAACTCCTAACACACACAACAACTCCTCGAGAACCTTTGGCAGCACCATCTTTATTAACTTTAATCCAGTAAACTTGAGGAAAACTTCAAACAACCCGAATAAGTTGCAAGATTTTCATTGATCTCATTAATTGCAAAGAATCAGATATCTCATTATTCATAGATTTCTTAATAGAGAAAATTATATATTTTAAAATGAGAAGACAAAAAGTAATCTTTAAATTTCGTAGTCTTTAAATTTCGTAGCATTGAGTGTAAAAAATATTTAATCATAAAATTAATTTTATTGAAAACTTTATAATAAAATAGGAAATATGAAGATAAAATGTAACACTACAAATAAAATCAATTTTTCTGGAGGAATACATTTGTAGGTAAAGTCTCAAATTTATCGCAAACTAGACATTACCGATGTATTATATATAGAAATAAATCCATATGTAAATGGGAGATAGTTCTACATACATAAATCTTTCCATGGATAATGTTATCTATGAACTATAATATGTAAATAATGACTAGGTGCATTATCCACAACCAAATGTTGTATGTAATATATGAATATGTTTACTTATGAAAATTATCATTCATATGTAAGAAATCTATGGATTACCTACGAATGTATTACATACGAAAAAATATGTCATATAATCCAAATCAAATTCTAACAACACATAATCTAAATCAACTGGTAACATAATACAAAATTTTAAAATTAAAACTAAATGCCTAATAATTAAAATAATCAGTATGTCCATGTTGGTCTTGGTGGTTTTATTCTTGGTTGTTTTGTTGTGGTCCCTATTGGCATTATTGAGATTTGTGTTGTTCTTGTTGTTGTTCATAAAACACACAAAGTATTACCTAACTCTATACCAAATTTAGAATCTAAATAATTGGTAGTTAAAATTTTGGAAGCTAATTAAATATCAATTTAGAAACTATTTATCAATAATAGAAATTAATTTAGAAACCAATAATATTTTTAGTCTTTAAAGTGATCTTTAATTTAGTCACTATATCAACTAATTATTTTTATTCATAAAATTGATTTCTTTTTAATGATTTATTGTAGTGTGATATTCTCTTATGCACGCATCTCCTCTTAAGTGATCTTCACTGTATCTAAACACATGATAATCATGTGAAGAATGACTCTATATCTTCTATGTATATTATAAAAACAAGGCTCCCAAAAGGTCGATGCATTCAAAAGATTGAATCATTGTTTTTAGTGTTTTTGTACATATCTAAATGAATCATTGTTAATTTAAATATTAGATTCATATCCTTAGATGGATACATTTCTTGATTTGTTCGTGTACACTATAAAAAAAAGCATGATTAACGTGAAGAGTAACTGGTTAATAAACAAATCAAGTGTAGAAGTATTCAACGTAGATATCTCTTGTTTAAAATAATATTATCCATGCTATTTGTAAATTGATTTAACACGCCAAAAAAAAGTCAATAATTAGAAGGATTTCCCTGCATGTTTGTGTAGTTTGGTTGGCCTATATATAGAGATTCTCCTCATCAAACCAAACCATGAAAACTAGGGTTTCTGAGAACCAAAAAAGTTTGCAGAGGAGTTTAACCTCTCTCACTCTTTTGCTACTAACTCATCAATATTCACGTCCATGGCAGCAAAAGAAGATAAACACCTTGTTACTGTGCTCAGTATTGATGGTGGTGGCATTCGGGGAATCATTCCTGCAATCATTCTTGGTTTCCTTGAATCAGAGCTTCAGGTAATGTGTTTAGGGTTTATGTTTTGGTTAGGATATGTTAAAATATCCCTATATATTAATTTTATTCTTTCTTTATTAATAGAAAAAACTATAAATCTTTGGATAAGTTTTTTGTGAAATCATTCTTGAAAAAGAATATATAAAGAAAAACATATTAAACATTCTCATAAGCTAATTCAAAATTATCTTATACATAAAATTAAATATTAAATTTCGAAATGGTTAAATATATGGGAATTTTTACATTTTAATTTATTATTAAATTAATTTTGATTTATGAGAAAACTTTTTTCAATTTTTATTATTTTATTTTTATAAAAGTACTTCTAGGAAATATTTAACCAAACAGGTACAAATTAAAAAAAGAAATAACATATAGTTTGAGAGTAAATAAAAATTTAATTAGCTTAAACATGCTTACTAGTCAGCTAATACGTTTTAAAAAATTTGTACCATTAGCTTATTAAATTTTCATATAACAACATAAAAATAAAAAATGACAAGCACTAGTTAAACAAAAAATTATTAATTTTTAAAGTGTACACTAAAATGGATCAATTAAAACTATGAGAATATAAATTAAATTATTCTTTTATCAACAAAAAAAACAAATTAAATATAATTAAATGGGATGATTGATCTCCAACCCATTTACAAACATAAAAAAAGACTAGCAGAACAACAAAAAGTTAATGCTTAAACCATAAATTAAATTATTAGTCGTTGTCATGTATGAATAAAAATCAAATAATTAAGCCTGCAAGGACCAAAATTGTCGCATATTAACCAAATTATAATTAAGCTTAAATATATATATATATATATAATAAAAATAATGTATGAAGTTATAAAGATATTTAGTTACTTCAACCTTTCACAAAAGAAAATATCTATATAACAATCACCACAAAAAAATCATTCAATAAAAATTAATTTTAAAAATAAAAAATAATTAGTTGTTATAACAACCAAATTAAATACTATATTTTAAAAACTAAAAGATCATTGATTTTTAAATTAATAGTTAGCAAAATTTTTACTATCAAATTTAGAATATAAATAATTGATAGTTAAAACATGGGTAGCTAATTACATACCAATTTAGATACTATTTATTAATAATATAAACTAATTTAAAAATTAATAATTTTTTTAGTTTCTAAAATAATATTTAATTTAATCATTATAGTAACTAATTATTTTTAATTTCTAAAATTATTTTCTATTTAATAATTTTATAGTAATGTATACAGAGATATAAAATATATATATATATATATATATATATATATATATATATATATATATATATACTTTGAAAGGAATTTGATCCTTCCATATATAATGCTAAATAAAGTCATCTATTACGTCCTCCATCTATGTATTAATATAATTTATATGACATCATGAAAGCAACAATTTGATTGATTATTTTTTTTTACTATTACCTTAATTTTATTTAGATTAGGTGCAACATATGTAATATACTGCAGTCTATTCCGTCTAGCTTAATTAATTAACATTTAATTAACGTGTTGTGCAGAGGCTAGACGGTAAAGGTGTAAGATTAGCAGACTATTTTGATGTGATTGCAGGAACAAGTACAGGGGGATTGGTCACTGCAATGCTTACTGCTCCAGATCAAAAAACTAAACGACCCTTGTTTGCAGCAGAAGATCTTAAAAAGTTCTACCTTGATCATTGTCCAGAAATCTTCCAACAGAATAAGTAAGAAAAATACCTTAATAAAATCAAATCAAACTATACATTTTATGACCATACAGTAACAGTTTGATGAACCCTAATACAGGTGGTGGAATGTAATAGCGTCTGTGATGAAGTTCAGTAGAACCATGTTTGGACCACAGTACGATGGCAAGTATTTACGCAAGCTTATTAGGGATGAACTAGGCGACACAAGGTTGGACCAGACATTGACCAATGTTGTCATTCCTGCATTTGACATCAAACGCCTTCAACCTACCATCTTTTCCAGCTTCCAGGTTCATCCCTCTTCCATTAATATATTATATAAAATGCATTCATTGTAGAAAAAAGTTGAGAATCAAAATTAGAAGAAAGTGCTAACAGAAAGTTTTGTTTCAACAGGTGGAGACGAGGCCAGATTTGAACGGGTTGTTGTCGGATATATGCATTTCAACTTCAGCAGCTCCAACCTATCTTCCAGCTCATTGCTTTGAAACCAAAACTCACCATGGTGATGTCATAGGCAACTTTGACCTAATAGATGGTGGTGTCGCAGCAAATAACCCGGTACATGCACAATCTTAATGAAATTTAAAGTAAAATCTCAACAATATGATTCAAATGAATAACTAAGATGAAAGAAAAAATGTAATGTAAATTTGGTGATGCAGACACTGGTGGCCATGGCAGAAGTAACAAACAAAATTTCCCATGAAGGGCGATGTGCCAGCTTGAACGTGGAAGCGATGCAATACGATAGGTTTTTGGTGATATCACTGGGAACAGGTTCTCAGAAACAGGAACCGAAATACAGTGCTAAAGATGCAGCTGAATGGGGTACCTTGAGTTGGGTTTCCCCCTTAATTGATGCCTTTGGTCAAGCCAGTTCTGACATGGTTGACTTTCACATCTCTTCAGTTTTTCGAGCACTCAATTCTGAACACAACTACCTTCGAATCCAGGTTTTCATCATTCCACATTATTTTAACTCAGTAGTTCACTCAAAATATATTCTAATAATGTTTCTTTTTATATTTACAAATGAATCCGTGTATTCAAACTTTGTAGGACGATACATTAACTGGGAACTTATCTTCTGTGGACATGGCCACGAAGGAGAATTTGCTGCAACTGGTAGCAGTTGGGGAATCACTGTTAAAGAAAAAAGTTTCAAAGATTAACTTAAAAACTGGCCTTTATGAATTTTCTGATTCTGATGAAACAAACGAAGAAGCCTTGAGAAGGTATACATATTATAAAATGTTTATTTATAATAAACATTTTAACCTTTGTTGTACAGATCCAAACTATTGAATTTGATCATGATTTTGAATGTGCCTGTGCTAAATCTCATGCTTGACTAATTTGTTTCACCAGGTTTGCGATACGACTATCCAAACAGAGGAAATTTCGTAACCCTGAATTGTCTGCAAATAATGAAAATCCTTCGTCTTCAAAGGGATAAGAGAGAATTGAATGAATATTATATATGTTTTTCTATTACAAGTGTTGTGTTAATATAGTGTATGATAAAGGTGCCATTAAGGTCAACTGTTCATTAATGTTCTTCGCTCCACTGTGATGAATCGAAATAAATTTTCTTTAGAAGCTTGAATGATGTGATGTAAACGCTTTGTATATGTTAAATAGTGTTCACTTTCTGCTTATTTAATTCTGGGTTGAAAACGCTTTTGTCCTTTATCTCCTTGGTTCTTGTCATGAATAAAAGTATACCATAAATTATAAGTTGAATATGACCATAACAACAAAATTATAATATGTATTATAAGATGAATATTTACAATTGTGCTTTCGTGGAACTGATTGAAATCAGTGAGGGTCCATAAGGAAGAATTGGGCAATGGCAATTTATCAGATTAATTCGGTTTATACCTTAAGTTAAACTAGGAAGGTAGCCACTTTAGACCGAATTTATATAATTCGTGTACGTGTATTCAAATAACTTATGGTATTTCTGTTTCAGAGAAGAGGTACTAATGGGTCGACCTCAACTCACTCCTAAATTAAACCTATAAACATATATAAATTTGAAGTTAATTTTTTTATCAACAAAAATGAATTAAATAAATAGTGATATTTAAGAGATATCACCAACTATTTCATAAGAGTGACTAGTGACTATTTTAATGATATATCATCAACAAAGCCTAAAACTAAAAACTTTAAACCTTACACTAGGAAATTACTTTTTTGTTATTGCTGAAATATCTAAAATGATATATTGATAACTTAAACCAATATACAAGTTCTGATGAAATAAATGAAGAAAGAGTATTTTCATAATTTCATGAGAAAAAATTAAAAATTTACGCCAAGAATTTCATTCCACCCCAGTTACACAACATAATTGCATTTCAGCACAGTTTACATTTAAATTGTGGGATACCTCCAATACAAAGTTGAAGTTGATAAATCCTCATTAATTCTTTCTCTCACATGCAAGGTTATCATAAAATTATGTTTATTTATTTAATTATGGTATATATAATGTTGATAATAACTTTTTTATTACATTGATTTAAGGTAATTGAGGTTTATTGATTACCTGGATCAGTCAACAAGTTCTTTTGTTTTGGATCATTTGATTTAAACCTTCATGCATATATATATATAAAAGGAATTATATAGTCTTTGATTTTTTATTCTAATAATTTGTTATATAATTACTATAATGTTATGGTTTTGTTCATATCTATTCTATTTTATAATAATTTAGGAATTATTTTAAATATTAATATTATTTTAAAGTATAAAATAATATAATTTAATTAATATAATAATTAATTATTTTTTATTTTTAAATTTAATTTTTATTCTAATAATTTGTTATATGATTAGTATAATGCTGTGTTTTTTAACCACAATAAACAATATACTAAAAAAGAGGTTTTACTTTTAGTTTTGATTTTGTTTTAGGGTAAATAACAATTAATAACACGAGGAATTAATTAATATAGAATCTATATTATATCAGTTGATTAAGTAAAAGCAAAAGTATAAGAATAAAGTAGCTAGCCCCCTGAAGTGGAGTTACATCATATTGAATAAACCCTAAACAAAAATACATGAACTGTATTAAGAAATGTGACAGAAGAGAAGAAAGATAAGAGAAAGAACAATATAGAATGATGAAGAGAACTAGAAGACGAGGGGTTTCTTATTCTTTGTAGTGTGTGGGGATCTCATCTCACGGAGCCTCCTCTCCTGAGACAGTATTTTTGCAAACCTGAAATCAAACCACTAATTAGAATATATTCAATTAATATCATAATTATACTAATTAAACCAAAACTAATTAGAGTAATTAAAAAAGAAACCTACCTTGTGAGAGCGTGTTGATTAGTTTCCCCGTTGGCGAGTGGCTCAAAGAGACCATTCTCTAAATTCACCCTAGAGACTGATTTCTTCAACAGGTTTTGACCAATCTCACTAAGCTTCTGCAGATTCTCCTTGGTAGCAATGTCAACCGAAGATTCCGTTCCACTCAAGGTGTCATCCTGAATTCGAAGGTAATTATCTTCAGAGTGAAGTGCTTGAGTCACAGCAGATAAATGGAAATCAACCATGTCTGCACTCGACTGCGTGAAAACGTCTGTCAATGGAGTACTCCCATTGTAGGTTAGCCAATCCAATAAACCCCATTTTGCTGCAGTTTCACCATTGAATTTTTCCTCATTTCTTGCTGTTCCAGTGCCTATTGAAATTATCAGGAACCGACTATATTCCAGAGGCTTGATGGGAAAGAAATCTGAATTTTGCTTTATGATTTGCTTCGTAACTTCGTTCATGGCAACTAGGGTCTGCATCATCAAATTCCAAGAACAGAACAAGTCAGTGATAACATCATTCAACATTAGTATTAATTAGTCAAATAAAAGTTTTGAAACAAGAAATAGTTTTAGTTTATGCATGTATATATTTACCGGGTTATTTGCACAAACGCCGCCATCAATGAGATTGAATTGGTGTAGGTTCCCTTGGGAGTCTTGGTTAGTGAAAGTGTGTGCAGGCAGATAAGTAGGTGCAGCGGAGGTGCCTATGCAGATGTCTGAGAGTTTAGCATCCATGTAAGAACACTTCTTCATCTGCATCCATTCATTTCAAACCTTCCTGTTACTTTCTTTCTCATTCATTTCATTTCAAAAGTGATGAAAAGAAGAAAAAAAGAGAGAGGAAAGTGAACCTGATAAGAAGAAAAAAGAATGGGTTGCATAGACTTGATGTCGAAGGTGGGAATCACAACGTTGGTGAGAGTGTCATGCAACCGAATCTCTCCGAGTTTCTCTCTCACCACCTCATGAAGGTATTTCCCATCGTATTTGGGTCCTCCCAAAGATCTTACCAAATTTGCTATTATAGTTCCACCAAGCCCACTGCAACAACGCAAAGCATGCTTCATATTAATTTCTCAAAACGAATGAATGCATGCATGCATGATTTGATCTAGATAGAATATTATGAATGAATTACCTGTGGTGTGGGAAAATCTTAGGACCGTGTTCCAAGTAAAAGGGCTTGATGTCTTTGGCAGCAAAAAGTGGTCGATGGTTGTTGTCAGGAGCAGTTAGCATGGCTGTTACAAGACCTCCCGTGCTTGTTCCTGAGATCACATCAAAGTAATCTGCAAGCCTTGCCTCTGGACCATCCAACTCCTGCATCATTTTCATTATCAGTGTTCCATACTAAGTATTTAACATGTCTCTTCATCAATGTTATTGGTTAATATGAATGAAGTAGGTTTTGGAGCATTGAAATATACCTGAAGCTGAGACTCGAGGAAATCAATAATGGTGGCGGGGATGATGCCCCTGATGCCACCACCATCGATGCTAAGAATGGTCACTAAGTTTCCATAAGTTGGAGGCTGAATTTGTTCAACGGATGATTTTGATCTCTCCATGGTTAATTTGTGCGTGGACAAAAACTTTGTCTATGAATAAGAGTTAACGTTGAGAAAATACAGTAGCTTGTTTGTGGAGAGAAAACAATGTGCAAGAAGGAGTAATGGTTTGTGTGGATTGTTGGCATGGTGGTGGTGATATTTATAGTGGGAGCTGGACCCAATAGATATTGATATTATATTGCAGAGGTTAATCGAATTCAAAAGAGGAGAAAGTATTTAATACTGAAGGAAGACACAGTCAAAAGAGGAGAAATGTTGGTTCTGAACAGTAGTTGACCATAGATGAATCTGATGGCGATAACAATTTGAAGATTCACCTCCAAGTTCTTGGTACCTTCATTCACAAAAGTTAGTTGGTATGTTCATAGTCATCACCATAGGATTATATATATACATAAAATGCTTACTTAGTTAGTCTTTGGGTGACTACATTTCAAAGAGCGTGTGTCCTGTTCATAGGGAGATCAGTTCCACATTTCTTCACATTCTGCATTTCTGACTAAGTCTTCCTTCAATTTTACTTCACTGTTTCTCCTCTTTCAATTCCAACTCTGCATTAACCACAATAGGTACCAAAAATGGGGCAAATGGGATATTACAGTCGTGCCACTATAAATACCACTACAACTGAAATTTTCTCTCTCACACAGATTAAGGTCGTGCCACTAATTTCTCATTCTCTCATTAGTGTCTTGAACCCTTGGTATGTATGTATTCAGTTTAGTTTTATGTAAAAGGTTATTTCTTAGGTTTCTTTTATTATTGATTGAGATGAGATAGAGAGTAGGAGGTCTTTTGGTCGATATGTAGATGGAAAGGCTCTTTGAGAAAATCTGTTTTGTTGTATAAGGGTTGGACCATTCCTGAAGTGGTCTCATTTAATTTCATTGCTATTTGCTGATAAAAAAAAAAATCATGCCTAGCAAAGTTTGCATAAACTTCAATCCTAAAACTCTATATAAATTTTTTTAAACCCTTGTCACAAAATCTTCAAGTTTATTTAACATTTTAAATTTTAGTATTTTTTCTTGATTTACCTTAGTTATATATTTCTTAATAAACTTGAAATTAGCTTTCCTTCAAATAAAAATTAATAAATACGAAGGATTTGAGAGGTGCCCCTAGATTTGGGGTAAATGCGTTGAAAACGTTTTTCAATGGCCTCGTATCTCTTATTAAATTCTGGGTTGAAAACGTTTTTCTCCTTTATCTCTTTGGTTTCTTGTCATGAATAAAAGTCTACCATGGTTGGGTTTGGGTCACGTCCCTCCCATAAATGATAAGTTGATTATCATCATAATAACAAAACAAAAACCTCATTTTTTTATAAGAAATTATAATCTATATTGTGGGAGGACTCTGGAAGGATATTCTAGAATCTAAGTATGGTGGGTGGAGAAGTCTTAAAAAGCAACGATTATGCAATTCTGATTCCCTCTGGTAGAGAGGTTTGAAGGAGGTTTGGACAGCAGGAAATTTGGGTAACGTCATTTGAAGATCGTTTCAGGTGGGAGCTTGGTAATGGAAAAAAATTATTATTCCGGGAAGATAATTGGTTGGGTTTTGGTAATTTGAAAAGTATTTTTTCAAGGTCGAGTTTGTATAACATTTTTTAGAAGATTAAGACTTTGCCCTCAACTCAAATCACTGCTCAGAGGGTTCTTGCTAATAAAAAAAATAACTACTTGGAGGGTCCTGGAGAACAAGATCGATATCAAGGTCAATATGACAAGACATGGGATTGTGGTGGATAGAGCGATTTGTTGTTTTTGTATGGAGAAAGAGGAGACTACAAGTCATTTCTTCTTTGAATGTAGAATTGCTTGGCTAGTATGAAATATTTGTTATGCTTGGGTAGGGTTAAATTCGGCTGATTATTTTGAGCCTGCTTCACATTTCTTGCACTTTAACTTGGTTGACGCTCCTGTTGCTGTCAACTTAGCTTT
Source organism: Phaseolus vulgaris (assembly GCF_051622355.1). Classification (NCBI taxonomy): domain Eukaryota; kingdom Viridiplantae; phylum Streptophyta; class Magnoliopsida; order Fabales; family Fabaceae; genus Phaseolus; species Phaseolus vulgaris. The sequence goes on from NC_143498.1 coordinate 2,946,369, forward strand.
TGAAAATATTTGGATTGCTTTGGTTAGGAATAAGTATATTTTCAAGGGAGAAGTGATTGATCATTTTGAAATTTTATCTTTGGCTCAACTGAAGGTTTGGTCTTTGGGTTACTTCCAAAGTTCCTTCAACTTGTTTTTTCTTTTTTAGATTGGTGTCTTAATCTTTCGCCTTGACGTAAGACCCTCTTTTAAAAAAAACTCCTTAGATGGGCTCCCGTTCATAAGCACAAACAGAGAGGAAGATTCCAGACAAGATTTTATCTAGTTGATCCATTTATCGCAAAAATCTAACCTTCTTAACATGTAGTAGATGAAATCCCAACTTACAGAATCATAAGCCTTCTCATAATCAACTTTAAAGAAAACACAGCTTCTCTTCTTCCTCTTCACCTCCTCAAGAACCTCATTGGCCATGAGAATGCTGTCCAAAATCCCCCTTTCTTCTAAAAAAACTGATTGTCTCAAGTCAAGAAGATAAAATACATATGAAAATTTAAATAGATTATGTTATATTTAAATTTAGTTATAACTATACTACAAAAGATAAATATTTATTACCATCCAAAAGTTGATGCTAATTAACAAATAAAACATAACACTAAGATTGAGTTCACGTCACACATGCAACAAACAACAAAACTATAGATGTTAACTTTCTAACATCGATCGATTTAACATTAATCAACTACTAATTTTTAATTAAAGTAGTTAAATTACTAAAAATTTATTAAATAAAAAATAATTTTAAGGATGAAATAATTAGTGAGTTGAGTAAATTATTTAAAATTTTGTGTGGTTTAGAAATGTTGTGGGTGATTTGGTTCTAGTGTTTGGAATTTAGCTATTTTCGAAGCAGTAAAAGACGACCACATAACTTTGGTAGCTGACCCATGAATCCGATGGCGATAAAATATTGATGAGTTGTTGCATGTGATATAAATAGGATAATGGTCACAAAGTGAAACATTGTTTAGATTTGAAGGAGACGTGTGAAGAATAGACACGCCACTAGGTGATGTAAAGGGAATGTATAGAAAGAAAAAAACAATGTGTTTATAATTGGAAGCATGATTAGTAATTTAGTAAAGCCATATAAAAGTAGTAATGTTTTTTTCAAAGTGAACTCAAATTATAGCAGAGAGAGGTTTCTTAGTTCAGTTCCTTTCTAAGTATGGTTTAAGAATTAGAATAGTACTAGCAAGGATTATACTATTTCTATAAATTGGTTAGTGCTTCTTCTAAAGTTTTAAGATATCTTTAAATTTGTGCAACTTGTTACCATTACTAACACTTTGATTTTCAAGCCGCCTCTCAAAATACTTCTAGAATTTTATCAAAGTGCGCATATTTTTAATGCTAAAAACATAATACTCATATATATATATATATTATTTGTTTAATTTAGGGTTGATTAAGTGAATGTTTATAAGAGTTAAAACATCTTAAAGTGATTCTAATTTATTTATTTGTTATTGTCGTTAAAAAAAAGTGAATGTTAATATAATATACTTTTAATATTTATTTAAGTTAGTATTTTTTAACCTATTCTAATTATATATTATAAATCTATTATATATTATGAATCTATGTATCTTGGTAGAAACGAATTGAAATAATATTTTACTCTTAGTCCAAAAATTTACGTTTAAATGTGACAAAAGTATTATAATCCGTTTGAGATTTATCTTACCTATCAGAACACAATTTCTCTCTCATTTTTATATATAAATCTCATCACACTCTCATGTACTTTATCCACATCCATATCTTTCTTCTAGATTATTCGTCTCAACCATATTCATCTCCTTCACCCATATATTCACCTCTCTCTTATTTTTTTTTGCATTTCTTTTATTTTTGTTGAGAACGGAGGCATTGCATGAGAAACATGTTTTATGAAATTATTGTCATTAATGTCGATCACATCAAACCAAGTTAAATTAATATTAAAAATAGTTGACACTAAATTAAATAAATTTTAAAGTACAAAATACATCAATATTGACTTGATCAACATCCACTACAAGAAAATAATCAAATAACAATCAAATTTAAAGACAAAAAATAATTACATTATATTGACTAAATTATATACTATTTTAGAGACTAAAAAATTATTCCTATCTAAAGTGATTTCTATTATTAATAAAATTTATAAAATTATTTCTAGAAAGGTATCTAAATTAGCTACCAAGACGCTATTTTCTACTTTCAAAGTTATGAACATTTGGGTTTAACTATAAAACGCAATCAAATATGTAAAATTATATGGATTGCTTCTTTGGAACCATAGAAATGATATAATTTTCAAAAATAAAATACTAGATGGTATTCAAATCTTTGCTTTGATTCAGATCAAATCTTGGGCTTGAATCACATTTAGGCACCCCAAATCTATATTCTCATATTCAAATTGGTGTTTATCTCCAATAATGTGCAAACAACTCTTTGTGATTTCTTTGATCTGAATGTGGTATGTGGTAATTTGAATTAGGCTATCAAGTCTAGATATTGTGTCTTTTGCATATTCAATACCTATTTTGTTTGATGGCATGATGGTTACTGCTTTGGAAGGAAGCTTTTTGGCTGTAAAGCGGATGCTCTTAGATAGTAACTAAGTTCCACCCTTTTTTAAAATAAGGGTAGTATTTTAAAGAGCACTCTAGCTATATCCAATTTGACAATAGGTGTATTTTAGTGTTTAATCATGTGAAACAATTTTGTAAACTTATTAATAGATGAACGTAGACAGGAATCTTAAATATGTAAGCAGACATGTTTTATGTAGTGCTTGGACAGTTTGGTTATGTTTAACAATGTTGTTCACAGTAGGACTTGGTTGGATTTTTTTTTCTAGATTTGATGTGGTTTTTTAGACTGTCTATGTTTCTATTTTGTATAAGGTTTGGGACACCCCTGAAGTCACTACAAAAAAAAAACATGAAATATAAATCAATTTTAGATACAAAAAAATAATTAGTTGCTATAGTAACTAAATTAGAGACCTTTTTAGAAACTAAAAAAAATGGTTTCTAAATTAGTTTCTATTATTGTTAAATGGTTTTTAAATTGGTATATAATTAGCTACTAAGGTTTTAACTACCAATTATTTAATTCTAAATTTGGTAGAAAAACATTACTTACTAATTTGGAAGATGAAGAAAGATATAACTAAGGCAAATCAAGAAAAAATACTAAAATTTAAAATGTTAAATCAACTTGAAGATTTTGTGACAAGCGTTTTAAGAAAATTTATTCAGAGTTTTAGGATTGAAGTTAATGCAAACTTTGATGATAAGAAACTAGGCATGGTTGTAGTGAAATTAAATGAGACCACTTCAGGGTGGTCCAACCCTTATACAACAAAACAGATTTTTTCAAAGAGTCTTCCCATCTACATATCAACCAAAAGACCTCCTACTCTCTATCTCATCTCAATCAATAATAAAAGAAACCTAAGAAATAACCTTTTACATAAAACTAAACTGAATACATACATATCAACGGTTCAAGACACCAATCAGAGAATGAGAAATTAGTGACTCGACCTTAATCTGTGTGAGAGAGAAAATTTCAGTTGTAGTGATATTTATAGTGGCACGACTCTAATATCCCATTTGCCCCATTTTTGGTACCTATTGTGGTTAATGCAGAGTTGGAATTGAAAGAGTTGAAACAGTGAAGTAAAATTGAAGGAAGACTTAGTCAGAAATGCAGAATGTGAAGAAATGTGGAACTGATCTCCCTATGAACAGGACACACGCTCTTTGAAATGTAGTCACCCAAAGACTAACTAAGTAAGCATTTTATATATATATAATCCTATGGTGATGACTATGAACATACCAACTAACTTTTGTGAATGAAGGTACCAAGAACTTGGAGGTGAATCTTCAAATTGTTATCGCCATCAGAGTCATCTATGGTCAACTACTGTTTAGAACCAACATTTCTCCTCTTTTGACTGTGTCTTCCTTCAGTATTAAATTCTTTCTCCTCTTTTGAATTCGATTAACCTCTGCAATATAATATCTATATCTATTGGGTCCAGCTCCCACTATAAATATCACCACCACCATGCCAACAATCCACACAAACCATTACTCCTTCTTGCACATTGTTTTCTCTCCACAAACAAGCTACTGTATTTTCTCAACGTTAACCCTTATTCATAGACAAAGTTTTTGTCCACGCACAAATTAACCATGGAGAGATCACAATCATCCGTTGAACAAATTCAGCCTCCAACTTATGGAAACTTAGTGACCATTCTGAGCATCGATGGTGGTGGCATCAGGGGCATCATCCCCGTCACCATTATTGATTTCCTCGAGTCTCAGCTTCAGGTATATTTCAATGCTCCAAAACCTACTTCATTCATATTAACCAATAACATTGATGAAGAGACATGTTAAATACTTAGTATGGAACACTGATAATGAAAATGATGCAGGAGTTGGATGGTCCAGAGGCAAGGCTTGCAGATTACTTTGATGTGATCTCAGGAACAAGCACGGGAGGTCTTGTAACAGCCATGCTAACTGCTCCTGACAACAACCATCGACCACTTTTTGCTGCCAAAGACATCAAGCCCTTTTACTTGGAACACGGTCCTAAGATTTTCCCACACCACAGGTAATTCATTCATAATATTCTATCTAGATCAAATCATGCATGCATGCATTCATTCGTTTTGAGAAATTAATATGAAGCATGCTTTGCGTTGTTGCAGTGGGCTTGGTGGAACTATAATAGCAAATTTGGTAAGATCTTTGGGAGGACCCAAATACGATGGGAAATACCTTCATGAGGTGGTGAGAGAGAAACTCGGAGAGATTCGGTTGCATGACACTCTCACCAACGTTGTGATTCCCACCTTCGACATCAAGTCTATGCAACCCATTCTTTTTTCTTCTTATCAGGTTCACTTTCCTCTCTCTTTTTTTCTTCTTTTCATCACTTTTGAAATGAAATGAATGAGAAAGAAAGTAACAGGAAGGTTTGAAATGAATGGATGCAGATGAAGAAGTGTTCTTACATGGATGCTAAACTCTCAGACATCTGCATAGGCACCTCCGCTGCACCTACTTATCTGCCTGCACACACTTTCACTAACCAAGACTCCCAAGGGAACCTACACCAATTCAATCTCATTGATGGCGGCGTTTGTGCAAATAACCCGGTAAATATATACATGCATAAACTAAAACTATTTCTTGTTTCAAAACTTTTATTTGACTAATTAATACTAATGTTGAATGATGTTATCACTGACTTGTTCTGTTCTTGGAATTTGATGATGCAGACCCTAGTTGCCATGAACGAAGTTACGAAGCAAATCATAAAGCAAAATTCAGATTTCTTTCCCATCAAGCCTCTGGAATATAGTCGGTTCCTGATAATTTCAATAGGCACTGGAACAGCAAGAAATGAGGAAAAATTCAATGGTGAAACTGCAGCAAAATGGGGTTTATTGGATTGGCTAACCTACAATGGGAGTACTCCATTGACAGACGTTTTCACGCAGTCGAGTGCAGACATGGTTGATTTCCATTTATCTGCTGTGACTCAAGCACTTCACTCTGAAGATAATTACCTTCGAATTCAGGATGACACCTTGAGTGGAACGGAATCTTCGGTTGACATTGCTACCAAGGAGAATCTGCAGAAGCTTAGTGAGATTGGTCAAAACCTGTTGAAGAAATCAGTCTCTAGGGTGAATTTAGAGAATGGTCTCTTTGAGCCACTCGCCAACGGGGAAACTAATCAACACGCTCTCACAAGGTAGGTTTCTTTTTTAATTACTCTAATTAGTTTTGGTTTAATTAGTATAATTATGATATTAATTGAATATATTCTAATTAGTGGTTTGATTTCAGGTTTGCAAAAATGCTGTCTCAGGAGAGGAGGCTCCGTGAGATGAGATCCCCACACACTACAAAGAATAAGAAACCCCTCGTCTTCTAGTTCTCTTCATCATTCTATATTGTTCTTTCTCTTATCTTTCTTCTCTTCTGTCACATTTCTTAATACAGTTCATGTATTTTTGTTTAGGGTTTATTCAATATGATGTAACTCCACTTCAGGGGGCTAGCTACTTTATTCTTATACTTTTGCTTTTACTTAATCAACTGATATAATATAGATTCTATATTAATTAATTCCTCGTGTTATTAATTGTTGTTTACCCTAAAACAAAATCAAAACTAAAAGTAAAACCTCTTTTTTATAGTAATCATATAACAAATTATTAGAATAACGAAAAATTAAACACTATATAATTCCTTATAAATATGCATGAAGGTTTAAATCAGATTTGATGTATACATTCCTAGATTTGAGATATAACTGGATCCAAAACAAAAGAACTTGTTCACTGATCCAGGTAATCATTAAACCTTCAATTACCTTAAATCAATGTTATAAAGAAAATTATTATCAACATTATATATACCGTAATTAAATAAATAAACATAATTTTAACATGAGAGAAAGAATTAATGAGGATGGATCAGTGGGGTTATTTTAGGAGTAGGTTGGAGTTGAACAAGTCATTAATGAGGATTTATCATTAGGTTTATTTTAGGATTAGGTTGTGGTTGAAGATAAGTCATTAATGATTGTGGATTTATTTTAGGAGTAGGTTGGGGTTGAAGATAAATCATGAGGTAAATTATCATTTAAACTCTTCTGAAATTTTTTAATTTTGTTATGATTTAAAGTTATGGTGTTTTTCAATACGAAGTTATACAAGTCTCTAAGTGAATAACTTTGACCCCGCACATTTTAAATATATAATAATTTTTGCATTTTTATTAAGCATAAGAAATAAACTTATAAAAACATACCTATTACTTGTATTTTCTAAATGCATATCACCTCATTTGTTCATGCCTTTACAAACTTTTTTTCTTATAAGGAATGACTCATACTTCATTCACATACTCAACAATTAATGACCATGACAAAGAGACAATTTTAGAACATTGAATACACTCTTGTTGAATGCATCACAATCTAGATAATTCATCACACATTCCCTTGCTTCATCACCACATAGAGATTTTGAAGCTTAGAAAAGTAAGATTTTTATCACTGACAATTAGGGGGATGGGATCCGCTCCCACAACAACCATTTAAGTCTTTTAATAGCTAAAATAGTTTTTTTTTTCGTTCACTTGTCAACAAGATAAAAGTTGTAAAAGATGTCAACCTTGTGGATGTCACATCAACAATCTCAAGTAAAAGAAAAATATATTTATTCGTATTGTATGTTTTATATATCAACAATGCAATGTTAAATATATTTAGTAATTTTACTGAATTAGGATGTGTCTACAAAATATTATTTGTAATAACTTCTGAGATTTTGTCGCATCTATTAGAGTCAATATACATGCGTCACATTCAAACATCATTAAGTGTTACATTTTAGTTCTTGATTCTCTTTGTACCTTTCATATACATACCTCACAATATAGACTTTCTTTATATTGATGGCATTATCTTCAGTGTTTTGCTTCAAAGTTAGTAAAATGTTGGTAAACTTCACTAAACAGTCATGTACGTCAAGTAGCATGTATCGTTCAGGTCTTAATTTGCTAGTATATGGATACTTATTAATATCAATCAACTCATGATTTTCACATATTATTTGCACAATCCACCTTCCTCCATTATGTACTCGTTTACCACGTAATTTAAATATAAAAAAACACATTTTCTTATTCCAGTAACCATGAATTGTAAATCATATATGTAGCTCTTATATATATTTCCCACATCTTTCACAACCTAATAACGCATATGTTTCTTTTTTTCTTATTGCTCATTTGTGGTAACAAAACTCAATATCACAATGACAAATCTAACTCTGAATGTTACCCCACGAACCCATTGAAGTAAGTCATCCTTCGTCTCAAATACTTATACAAATACATTAATTGCAACATCAACATATTTTCCTTGTCACATTTTTTACACAATAATAATTTATTTTACTTCTTTCATCCACGGTAAAAGCTCAAACATAATCTCCTTTAACTAATTCATCTTTATTTGACTTAAATTTTTTGATATCAGAAATTTCATCCATATGAGATAATATATCAACTTCTTCAGATATTTTCCTCCAAAATTTTGAATACATTTATGTGAAAGGTAATCAACATTACCAATTGCAATCACTAACATGTAAAAAATTACACATTTTGGATTATGCAATCTAAAACATAAAAATAATATTTTGAATCACAATTTGAAATAAAATTTTCAAATTCAAATATGTATTGCAAATTGTATAATCCAAATCACTATTTTCAAATTTTTGGAAAACACAATTCGAAAGAGGACAATATCAATTCAATATTTTGCCTTATTGATTACTCAATCTAAAAGACTTTCAAATTGCACAATCTAAAAAATGTCAAAATTCATCGCAAGCATAACGTGTTCGAAAACCATAGAAGAAAAAAAAAACTATCAATGATAAATGAGTTACCCACCTTCAAGCTTTACAAAAAAATCTTAAACTTCAACTAATTCTTTAATCAAAACCTTAATATCCAATTAAGATTAAAGAGCAGCAGCAAAAGTACCGGAGAGGCAGCAAGAAAAATGGAGCTTTTATATACATATAAATCACAAAGGACAAAATAAGTAATTTGAAAAATATTTGGTGTAGGAAGAAGATATGGGGTGAAAAAGGAAATGCCATCATTCTAGTACTAACAAAACGTATAAATGGGCCGTTTGGGCCCGAATTAAAGTACCAGACTTTTTTTTTCATAGTTTCTTGATGGAAACGTCACCCTTGCGACGTCGTATTTAACCATCATCACCGTCTTCACTTCGGAACCATTTACAGTAACAACATAACAGCGAAAGAAGCATTCTTTCTTTTCGTGAAACAAAAGAAAACTAAGATTTGAGGTTCCTTGTCCCTTCCATCACCATCATCGTCATGTCAGGGATGGAGAGGCTTCAGAGGATGTTTGCGGGTGCAGGCGGAGCCCTAGGGCACCCTCCACCAGATTCCCCCACCCTCGATTCCTCCGAGCAGGTTTACATCTCCTCTCTCGCGCTTCTCAAAATGCTCAAACACGGTACATTTTTCTTCTTTCTCTGTGCCTTCCATTTTTCTTGGTTTTTATTGGCCCAATTTTTTCAAAAACCCTAATCTGTGTGCAGGAAGAGCTGGGGTACCCATGGAAGTGATGGGTCTGATGTTGGGGGAGTTCGTGGATGAGTACACCGTGCGCGTCGTGGATGTGTTTGCGATGCCTCAGAGTGGGACCGGTGTTAGCGTTGAAGCCGTTGATCATGTTTTTCAGACTAATATGCTTGATATGTTGAAGCAGACTGGAAGGTACTTTTTGGGTTCGGTTAAAGTTTCTTTCTTTCTGTGAAAGAAGGTTTGCTTCTGGTTTTTGTTTCACTTGTGGATAGTTGAAACGCTGTCGGTTTGTTGTTGCAGGCCGGAGATGGTTGTGGGGTGGTATCACTCGCATCCTGGATTTGGGTGTTGGCTTTCTGGAGTGGATATTAATACCCAACAGGTTTTTTACTGTTTCTTTGGTCTTTAGTTCGTTATGGTGTCATGTGTTTGTGGTATTGTGCATTGTTTGTGTTTAAAAAATAAATTTGAAACTGAGTGAGGAATTCATAGATGTGTATGAATTTGCTTTCTGTTCTGAAATGAAAGTCTATAATTGTGCTGGCTGACACTGTGATCCATATAACATTTGTTTTGCTGTTCTTGACCAAAACAAATTAGGCACATGCTAATTGTGATACATCCAAGGTTTTAAATTATGATCTCAGTCTCGGTTTCGTTGTGATTCTTGATAGTGCGTTAGTTGTGAACAAACGTGGCCAATGTGGCCGCAATTGTTTTTGGGTTATGGTCACTGAGACTCCAAAATAGCGGTGGTAAACCATTTTTAAAACCTTGGTTACATCTCTTGAAAAATACTACAGATGGATAGTGTGAGAGAGAAAGAGAGATACAAAAGTCTGCAGTATGGTTATGTAAACAATTTGTTAGATTTCATTTTTATTGTTTACGGTTATAACTTATTGGTAATATGGATGTATAGACAAGTGATATCTGTGCTTTGGCTGTTCATAATTTCAAATGAAAGAAGCATTAATTGGTTAAAACTCATTTTTATTAAGTAGATGCTAGGGAAGTGCAAAAGGGGAGAGGGATGGATTGCTTGGTGTGGGATTGTATCTCTATCTCATTGCATCCCAATCTTAGATTGGAACTGATTCTAGTCGTAACAGGTGGAAATTCGGGAAGGAATAATGTTTGAGTCATAAAACTTGTCTTAATTCTATAGTAGCTACTTAAATTGCAAGAATGAAAAAACTAAACATTCTTCTATCGATAAACTGTGATATGTATTTCATAGCTTAATTTATAAATTATGAATGAACGGAATAATTAATGGTTAAAACTTATGTGAATTTAGAAAGTTTAGACTTGAATTTAGTTAAGGGAGCCTTTATAAGCCCTTAATCCATTAGGGATTTTGGTTGTAGAAATGTAACATATATGTACTTTCTAATGCAGAGTTTTGAGGCTTTAAATCAACGTGCAGTGGCTGTGGTGGTGGATCCCATTCAGAGTGTTAAAGGCAAAGTGGTAATTGATGCTTTCCGGCTGATTAATCCACAAACTATGATGCTGGGTCAGGAACCACGGCAGACAACTTCCAACCTGGGCCATCTAAACAAGCCATCTATCCAAGTGAGTGTTCCTTTATTTCATTCTAAACGTATAGATGCTGCTCTGTTTTTTTCCTTTTGTTGTTACTTATTGTCTTTGCAAACTCCTTTTTAGGCTCTGATCCATGGCTTGAATAGACATTATTATTCCATAGCAATTAATTACAGAAAGAATGAACTTGAAGAGAAGATGTTGCTTAACCTTCACAAAAAGAAGTGGACTGATGGTTTGACACTCAGGCGCTTTGATTCACATTCTAAAACTAATGAACAGACTGTCCAGGTCAGCTAAGAGTTTTCATTGTGAAATATAAATGTTGAGCATTCAACCTTTTAATTTCTGTTTTCTTCTTCCCAGTTCAACTTTTTTTCAAACTTTTTCTTTGTTGAATTCATTGCATACATGAGACTTGCTCAAATAATACAAGCAAAGCACTGTTTAAATGTTGCCACTCACTTTCCTGACTTTTCGCACAACAGTGAATGATTGATATGGTTCTCAATTGGAGATTCTGCTGACATGGTTTTAGTAAATTTCAGAAACTTGCTATACTGATTGATTAATTTCTTGATTCTTTCTTTCGTTTCCTTGTCTCTGAACTACTACTCCCCTACCACTCCTAAAGAGATTTCAAATAAAATGGTTTTCACTGATTATTGTAGTATAATGTGCATGATAGTTATAGAAACATAAGAATACAAAAATTAGCTCATGAACTTTAATCTACCCATAATACGAATGGAAAGGACAACTATTTGGATGCACTACATTGCTCCAACATGCTCTGGCATGGTGAGGGAGGAGGATGTGAATTATCACTTCAATCTTGGAAATGAATAATGAGAAACAAATGACACGGTCTTGATAAAGTTTGGTACTGAAAAGAGGGGGATTACGACATGCCTACATTTTTTAAAAAACTGAGCTGAATGACAAATTCAGGTGATAATATTTTTATTACTGATGATGCAGGAGATGCTAAGTTTAGCATCCAAGTACAACAAGGCAGTGCAGGAAGAAGATGAGCTGCCACCAGAAAAACTCGCAATTGCAAATGTGGGAAGGCAAGATGCTAAGAAGCACCTCGAAGAGCACGTTTCCAATTTGATGTCATCAAACATTGTTCAGACTTTGGGAATGATGCTCGACACAGTTGTTTTCTAGAGTTAGCATTGTCTAATGTATTCCTCCTTACACCAACATTTCATTGTCCAATGTATTTCTTGACATGTTTTTTAACAGAAATTGTTTTATCACAGGTATTTGTATTTTGTGTTCTTTAAAATGCAGGAGCAAAGTTACATCTTAAAGGATGAGAATCATATTTTAATCTCTCTAATCTAAATGTAATGAAAGTCTTAATCGTGCGCTAAAGTTTTATTTGTTTATTATTTTGGCTTCAGTTGTACCTGGAAACATATCCATTAAAACTGCATCCTGAGTGAATAATATATTTCTAGAATTAATAGGAGTAGTTAGATCGGTAATACTAATCCATTTTTTACTCCAGAAATAGTCAATTAATTTTTAGTTTCACACAACTTGTTCTTGAGTGGTTTTGTAGAGACATTTTTCAGACTTTTGAAAATCTTGAATCTTTGTACTGTATGCACAAAACTAATTACATGGTAGGAAAGTTAAACAGAATTCCAAGCTGTGCGTTAAATTGAAGGAGGAGGATCTCTGTTGAAGAAAAGAGCCAAGGTTTTGATCAAATCCTGAGCCTTTTCACTTGCCAAGTCATGAAGATGAAAGGCATGACCCTCCCCATGAGTCTCCTCAATCTGCACCACCCCAATCCACCCACTCCTACTCAAAGCATTGTAGTAAATCCACCCTCTCTCCCTCAGCACATCCTTCTCCGCCACACACACCAGCACCCTCCTGCACCCTAGCCACGCCAAGCTCGGCGCTCCCTCCCCCACCGGGTTAACCCGTGGGTCATCATTGTCTGGTGACTCCGGACACACAAAGGGCCACAGCCGGTCCACCACACCCTTCTTATCCAAATCCATGGTCTCGGATCCGGCAGGAACCGAACCCCAAAAATACGGGTGGACAAGACAAACTCCTAGGATGTCCATGCCAATGTCCCAATCCGAATCCCCAAGTAGCATAGTTAAATTATGCACTATGTTGGCACCAGCACTGTCCCCAGCCAAGAAAACTCTTCCGAAGTCTACATTTTCATTCAACCAAGGCTCTGGTCCGTTGTTACTGCGGTGTGACGCTACCCATTGCAGTGCAGCCCATGAATCCTCGTACGCTGCCGGAATAGGGTGCTCCGGGGCCAGCCTGTACTCGACAGAGACGGCGACGAGCTTGGCTTCGGCGGCGACAGCGGCGATGTAGTGGTGGTAGGTTGACGTGAAGGGGGAGGAGGTGCAGAAGGCGCCGCCGTGGAAGTAGACCAGGAGAGGGAGTTTGCGGCGGTGGTTGGTGGTGGTGGTGGATGGAGGCGGCGGGAGGAAGAGGCGAGCGGAGAGAGTGGAATGAGGGTGGAGAGTGATGTCTTTGGAGGAAACAGGGTGAGTGGTGGGGGTGGAGGGTGGAACGACGTCGGTTCCTTTGAAACGTTGAATGCGACCATCGGTGAAGACGCGGATGAGACCGGGGAAATCGTGTGCTACTTCTGCCTCTGCGGTGGTCGGTGTGTTGGTATCGGTGTCCATGGGAGTGACTGATGAGTGAGACAGAAACAGAGTGAGAGTGAGAGAGGAACAGAGTGAGAGTAAGAGAGAAACAGAGTGAGATAGATAAGTAGATGGAGAGGTATCATGCTCCACTTATGTTTTGTGGCTACTTGGGCCACCCATAGGATAAGCTTTCATCATGCAAAATTTCTAATCTCGGCCATTCATTATGTTCTTCATATACTATTATCAAACTACAATATTTTTACTCATTAAAACTTAAATAGTACTTTGGAATTAATTACCATCTTATCTTAAAAAAACCTTTTGTCTCACGGATGATTATTTTAGTTTTTCAATTTAACTACTCATCGTTTATCTGTTTTAAAGTAAAGTGATTTCAGCCAGTGATTTTTAAATTAAGTGTTAAAAAACTTATTCGAAAGGTAAGAGACTCATTATAAATAAAAAATAAAAAAAATCAAGGATTCTATTGTTTTTGAGTTTTCAAAATTTTGTTAAGGAAATCGTCATTCGTGTTATTCTTGCTAGACTTGCTAAAGATAGCACCCTATTATTCACGAAGGTTTAAATTAAATTTGATCTATACATTCTTAGATTTAAGATATAACTGGATCCAAAACAAAAGAACTTGTTGACTGATCCAGGTAATCAATAATCCTTCAATTATCTTAAATCAATGTTATAAAAAAATTATTATCAACATTATATATACCATAATTAAATAAATAAACATAATTTTAACATGAGAGAAAGAAAATGAGGATTTATTTAGGAGTAGGTTGGGGTTGAAGATAATTGTCAAATCAATCTCTAGTTACTCTAAACTCTTCTCAAATTCTTTAAGTTTATGAGTTTATTATGATCATTAATGGAGAGTAACAGTTCGGTTCAAAAGTATCTAGTATTATCGATATAGACGGATATTTCCATAGTATATTTTCACTAATGTAATTAACTTGTCATTTATGATGTAAAAATAATAATAAATATTAAAATATGTTGTTTGAAATCTTAATTAGGATTGTGAAGAGAGTTTTACTTGTGATAAAGTTTTATAGGAGGTAATGTAAATCTTGCATTATATTTATATTTGTATAATATGTTTTATTTTTTGGTTATAAGAAAATTAGTAATTTGACTTAATCAATGGTAATTAAACAACAAGATGTAGTTTTCTTCTAACAATGAGGTTTTTGGAAAAGTTTAATTCATTTTTCTTTTAAACTAAACCAATAATTGGTGTGAAGGAGAACAAGGTCTTGATATTGCAATTCTTACTATTTCCTTTTATTAGTTATAACCACCTTATATAATAGATGGATAACAAATAATAATAAATGTTCAAATATAACCACCTTATTCAGGTATAATTTTTCAATATATTAATATCGGGTTACAGGTAGTAATAACTTGTGTTTTTTAGCTAAGTTAAATGTTCAAATTTTCTTAATTTCCCTTTAAATATAGAATAAAATTATATTAAAATCTATGTTGCGTGTATTTAAAGTTATTGATATTTATGTAACATACACGCTTATACAACATGCAGACAGAGAGACGTATAAATGTAAGATAAAAAATACAAATCTATATATATTATATAATTTATAAATAAATATATATATTATATAATTATAAATTGACAATAAAGTTTTAGAGATTTAGGTGGATAAATATGTTTTAATTTTTTTTAATAGAAATTTATGAATGGTTTAAAAAGACATGTTGTTGTGTTAGAATCATATTAAAAAAAAATTGAAGAAATATATTTTGAACCAATATTTCATCATCCATTGTCATATGGGTGTTAGTGTCTTATTTGTATATCCGATCATTTGAGAGTTGTAAACGCATAGCTTAATATACTATTCTTATTTACGAAAGTTTTGTTGTGTTGTGTTAGTGTTTGTAGGTCGCGTGCGTCTTCTGAGTTTTCCCTATTGCAGGCTTTGAAGAAGAAAAAACGAACGAACAATGGAGAAAATGATGCGACTCAGATCACTTTTCCGATCACTGAGTTGCAGATCTTATCACGCTTTTTCTTCCACCAAGCATATCCTTCCTTCAACCTCTCTTCTCTCTCATTCTCCCAATCACTTTCCTTCTCCCTCTTCCTCAGGTACTTTCTCTCTCCTACCGTTTCCTCTTTTCTATTCTGTTAGGTTTTCCTTCCGCATCGCTTTTTTCTTTAATCCGACGTCGTTCGCACTTTTCCCCGCACAATTCGATCCATTTTTTTTCAAATTCAATTAATCTGATTCAATTTCAATGTACTGGTATATGACGCTTATACGGACAATAAGACGGTGTAATACGGTTCGTCTTCCGATTATTGTGACTGGAATTATTTTTTATACTTCGATTCGTAACTAACTCCACAATTGAATCAATCTGTAGTTATAGTACCGGCTCTGTATTCTGGTTAACAAATTGACGATGATTTTCGTGTTGTTAGTGGCATCGTTCTCTTTCATGATGAAATTGGTTATTCATCAAAGAAAAAAATGTTGTATCTGGTTCACTTTCGAAGTGCTGAGGTTTTTTGAGACTTGTTTGGTGAACTTCCCGATTAGAACATGCTGGAATAGAAAATAAGAAGATAAAATGAACTAGCTAGGTTTCTCTTGTGAGTTAAAATTAGTTTTGCATGAGTTAAAATCAACCCTGGAGAAGCTGAATCTGAATGTGTCTATAAATTAGATTGTGCATCAATTAGTTTTAACTAATGAGAGAAGTTTAGTTTATTTTGTCTTCTTATTTTATTCCTCTGTAAGTGTTAGTGAGAAATTTATCGAAATGGAATCTTTGTTGATTGAGCTAGAGTGTTGTGTTTGAGGATGGCTGTCGTATGCTGAATTGGTTTTGCTTCTGAAAAACATGAACAGAATGCAGGTCTCCTTTCTCGATGGGTTTAGGGAGCATGCGATTCTTTAGCGAAGATGTGACTCACATGCCCAATATTAAAGACCCTGAACTGTACAATGCTTTCAAGGATTTGTTGGCTGTAAATTGGAGTGAGCTTCCGGATTCTGTTGTTCATGACGTTAAGAATGTGTTGTCTAGAAACACTGATGACAAGGCTGGCAAGGAGGTTGTGGAGAATGTGTTCCGAGCAGCTGAAGCTGTTGAGGAGTTTGGTGGGATTCTAGTCAGCTTGAAACTGGAAATTGATGACAGCATTGGAGTGAGCGGCGAGGTATTTCTCGTTTAAACTTGCACCTGTAAAGTTGCACTATTGCATTCTATTCAATTTTTCCCATCACATTAGGCTGCTAATGATTGGTTTTCTTTTTGTAGGATGTAAAGCCATTGCCTAATCATATAAAAAATGCTCTTAATCTCATTTTTGATCGTTACTCCACCTATTTGAATTCCTTTGGACCGGACGAGAATTATCTGCGGAAGAAGGTGGAGATAGAGTTGGGCGCAAGCATGATTAACTTAAAGATGAGATGCAGTGGCCTTGGTGCTGAATGGGGAAAGGTATCATCTAACATTTTCACTTGTTATTGCCTATTTATATAGTAGTTTGTGCATGGTAGCCAATGGGATATGTACTGCTTCTCTCTCTTTTTCTCACATGACATACGCATAAAATCTCACTTCCATCATTGAATGAGGAATATGAGGTGAGACATACCCAAAATCTGTCATTCCCTGGGGCCAACACCATGGCACTGCCATTTGAAGATACACCAGTGGAAGTTTATGGCAAGGATCCCCAAAACCATCACGGCAGATGTCATCAACAACTCCGATTTCCAATTTTTGTGTGCACTTGCAAGTTGCAACATGGTTTAATTCTTTAGATCTTTGAAAAATGTGTTGTCAAATGTTATTGTGTCTTGTTTTCTGGAATGTCATTTTAACTTTTTGCATGTGCTTTTTTAAATTCCTCCTTGCATTGTTTAGTTGGTAGTCTATCTATCCTATATAGTTATTAATAAGAAAAATGTAAGTAGCATGGATATACCTTCAGAAAATAACTAAAAAAGAAGAAAAAATGTTAGGAAATTTGTTGTGATAAGTCAATTGCGTTTTTTTTTTTGTTTTTCAACTTTCTTTTTTTCTCTTTCCCACCATGATTGGTTAGTACTTTTAGCATTTGCGGTACCCTTTGTTCAATTACTTCCATGGCAAATAGCATTGCTACATTCAAAATTACAGACCAATTCCCATTCCGTTATCTAAATCTGAGGTTTCTGTTGCAGGTTACTGTTCTTGGAACTTCTGGACTTGCGGGTTCATATGTTGAGCAAAGAGCTTAGAAGAAAGATTCAAGAAACAGAGCATGTAATTGTTTGTTACCCTTCCATTGGTTTTCTCCTGATCTTTTTGTTGTCAAGCGTTTGATAGCATAGAAATAAGAGCGCTTAACTCTGTTAACTGGGATTATCCTTAAACAGCGTTTTCTTTCATTTTGAATGTCATTTTCCTCAAGTTAACAAGTAAATGACAAGTCAAGAAGTTATTTAATTATATCGAGCTACTCATTTGTATAAATGCATGTAGCCTGCAAGAACATTCCGAACAGAACAGGAAAAGCTAGCAACACCTTTTCATCACATGTATACATTAAAATTTATTGAAATTCACAAAATTTTGCTTCTCGTAACAAAAAGTTATACTTGCAAGCAGTTATGATCATGGTTGTCAAACTCGCGAGTCAACTCGTTGACTCGTCCGAGTTCACGTTTCCACTTTGCCTTACCGAGTTAACTCGGTAGCAGACTCGGTTTTGAGGTAAACTCGGTGGACTCGGTGTGGAATCGGTAGACTCGGTGTGGACTCGCGACTCTGGTCCGAGTTGGCGAGTCCAGCTGGGTTTTTTTTTTAAAAACAAAACTGTGTCGTTTTGAATGGGGGCCTGAATGAAATAAAAAAACTTAGGTTTTTGCATTTCGTTTTGTGTTTCCGTTTTGTTCTGTGGAGTGTAGCATAGCAGCGATCGATTGAGTTGTGAGTTGTAGTGGTGGTGGTGGTCGCGTCGCAAGTTGCAGTGGTGGTGGTCGCGAGTTGCTGCAGGTTGCTGTAGGTGGTGCGGTGGTCGCGTCGGGAGTTGCTGTAGGTGGTGGTGTCGCGTTGCTGCAAGTGGGGCGTCGCGGTGGTGCGTTGCGGAGGTCGCATCGGGAGTTGCTGCAGGTGGTGGTGTCGCGTTGCTGCAGGTGGGGCGTCGCGGTGGTGCGTTGCTGCTCATCATATAAGGTTAGAGTTTGGTGGTGTGAAATTAGGGTAGGAAAGGGAAGGGATTATTAGGGTTCTGTTTTTTTTTAATTGGCTGCAGAATGGACTGTTTTTTAATTGAGAATAGTTGCTGGTTGCCCTGCACTTTTGTTTTTTTTTTACAGAAATTGAATTTGGAGGAGCAGTATTTTTGTTAAGAAATGTCTGGGAGTGGATCAAATTCAAGTGAGCTCAATAGAACTACATCTGCATCTTCTAATAGAAGTAAAAATGCTCCAGGAAATAGAACTGATGTTGGATGGAAGCATGTGATAGATATTAATGGCAATGGTAAAAAAGTGAAGTGTAGTTATTGTTCAAAGACTATGAGTGGAGGAATCTTTAGGTTCAAACATCATCTGGCTGGAACTAGGGAGGACTCTGAACCTTGTTATTCTGTTCCAGAAGAAATAAGAGATTTGATGATAAAAATTGTTGCAGAAGCTAAGCAAGCCTCTTTGAAAAAAAGAAAGTTAAATATAATTGATGAAGACCAAGGATGTGAGGGGCTTGAAGAAAGACAACATATATTTGGTTCTAAAGGAAAAGAAAAAGTTGGTAGTAAGGGGGCAGTTCAAGCTACCATAAATCAAATGATGAAGAAAGGTTATAAAGAAGAAGTGGATGCTCAAGTTGCTGAATTTTTTTACACAAGTGCCATTCCGTTTAATGTAATTAAAAATCCAGCTTTTACAAAGATGTGTGAAATGATTGGAAAATATGGAGCTGGCTATAAACCTCCATCTTATCATGATATTAGAGAAAAACTATTGAAGCAAGCAATTGACAAAACTGATTTAGTGCTTCAAGAATACAAGGAAGAGTGGAAGAAAACAGGTTGCACAATCATGTCTGATGGGTGGACAGATAAAAAGAGGCGTTCTATTTGCAACTTCTTGGTAAATAGTCCTAAAGGGACTGTTTTTATGTATTCATTGGACACCTCGGACATATCAAAAACTGCAGATAAAGTTTTTAAGATGCTGGATGATGTTGTTGAATTAGTTGGAGAAGAAAATGTGGTACAAGTGGTGACTGATAATGCTGCAAATTTCAAGGCAGCTGGAGAGTTGTTGATGCAAAAAAGGGAGCATTTGTATTGGACCCCATGTGCTGCCCACTGCATTGATTTGATTTTTGAAGATTTTGAAAAGAAGTTGAAGGTCCATGAGCTTACTATCAAGAAAGGAAGAAAGATCACCACTTATATTTATGGCAGATCAATGCTAATCAGCATGTTGAAGAAGTTCACAAAAGAAAGAGACTTGATAAGACCGGGTGTAACTAGATTTGCCACCGCTTATTTAACTCTAGGTTGTCTTCATGAACTGAAAGCCTCATTATTGACCATGTTCAGTTCTGAAGAATGGAAAACAAGTAAATTTGGAACTTCACAAGAGGGGAAAAAGGTTGAAAATATGATATTAGACAACCGATTTTGGAAGAATATCTCCACGTGCCTCAAAGTTGCTGCCCCTCTTATGGTGGTCCTAAGATTGGTGGATTCAGATGCAAAACCTGCAATGGGTTTCATATATGAAGAGATGGATCGTGCAAAGGAGAAGATTAAGAACAATTTTAATCATATTAAGAAAAGGTAAAAATTTTATAGCTTTTCTCTTTAAAAATTTAATTACTCCTTCTTCTTCTATTACTTATATGATAGTTGGTTGGTTGATATTGATTACTATTGAATGAATGTATGTAGCTATGAAGAGGTTTGGCAAATAATTGATGCAAGATGGGATAATCAACTTCATAGGCCTCTGCATGCAGCTGCATACTATCTTAATCCACAATTCCATTATGAACCTGAGTTTAGATATGATGATCCTGAGGTGAAAGAAGGCTTGTATACATCCATGAGAAGATTGGTTAAGGATGCTGCTGAAAGAAGGATAATTAATGTGCAACTTGTTGAGTATCATTTTGGTAGAGGAGCCTTTGCAATGGATGACGCAAAGGAAAGTAGAAAAACAATACTTCCTGGAGAATGGTGGGAGATGTTTGGGTATAGAACTCCTGAGTTGAAGAGGTTTGCTATCCGAATTCTAAGCTTGACTTGTAGCTCTTCTGGATGTGAGCGAAATTGGAGCTCATTTGAAATGGTAATTGAAGTTATTTATAATTTCTTTATTTAGTTTTATATGGTTAGTTACTAAATTTCCTTTTTAATATAGGTTCATACAAAGAGAAGAAACCGTTTGCATCAGAAAAAGATGAATGATTTGGTGTATGTCATGTACAACTTGAAGTTGAGTAATAAGCAAATTAGAAAAACAGTTGCTCTTCCCTTTGATGATATTCAATCAGATGATGAATGGATAACTGAAGAGGGAGATAATATTGATGAGATTGATCAAGTTCAAGATGCAAATGTTCACTTAAATCCGGCAATAACAGTTCCAACTCTAGATGCATTTGATCTTGAAAATTTGACTTTTGATGTCAATGTGGATGAAGATGAAGATGAAGATGGAGATGATGATGGAGATGATGATGGAGATGATGGAGAGGATATCATTAGAGGATTGGACATGGAAATTTGAATTTCTAATTATTTAATTTCTATGACTTGAATTGAACAATTTAACTTTTGTAGTATTTGTATGACCTTCTTTATTTGAGACTTTGAAGTTAGATGATTTGGTATATTATTAATTCTCATTCAGGACTAAATGTAGTTATTTACACTATTTTTTTTTTTTTAATATGAAAGTAGACTCTTACGAGTCTACGAGTCGAGTCTACGGAGCTCCCACGAGTCTACGTAGACTCGCGAGTTTGACAACCATGGTTATGATAAATTACTGAAATGCATATTCATTAAAGAATGCGCTGACATTTGTATTAGACAAAGACGTGAAATGGTTACCCTTTTTCTTTTTTTTTAATGGTACATTGATAACCCACATTTCTTATACAATTACCAATACTATTATTTTAATAATTTTTTTATATCATTTAATTTTAAACTTACTTTTTATTATATATATTTATTTTTAAATTCATCACATCAAAAATTGTATATAATTTTATAAATTAATTTCATAGAGGGATGCTACTTTTATAACGACAGTTAAAAATTGATGCCCTTTGTTATGAGATGAGAAGAACCACACCATATGCACCAAGAACTGCTCCAAATCATCAATTCTATAAACTGGGACTGTAGTGAATATATGAATAAGTTTTGTCTCCATCAGATAAAAAAGATCGAAGTTATGATGTTCTTTTAATAAATTGATCTGATTGAATAAACGTATAGCTCACATCTAAATCTGGTCGATTCAACCAGTATGCAATCAAAGATCGTGTCATTCTTGTCAGATTAATGAATCAAGTGTTACGCAATTGTGCAAGAGTTTGTTTATCTCAGTTCTCGTATATGTTAAAACTAAACATAGTCTATATGTAGCTTGAGCTATATATCCATTATTCCATCATCTTCAACTAACTTCTCTTACAAGTACACTAGAGATAACTAGAACAGAAAAGACAGAGCAAGTATAATAACTTCAGATAACTTTGGTACTTCTTTGTATTTTGCGTGACAACCATGACTCAGATGGTGACTTAGGCAGTGGTGGAAGTAGCACAGCTTTCCGGCACAGCCCAAAAGGCCACCCTTGGCAGTGGCAGAACTCTTGAATTATTGAACGCCTCCAATGCTCTGACATGTCAACCCCACTCATGCTTGAACATCTAGACAGGTTGGTCTTCACAGAAAAAAATGGCTGCTCACTCACAGCATTCGAAGAACAGCATGACAGACAACTTTTGACGGAGAAAAACTCTTCTCTTTCATCATCTTCTCCATCACCTATCACCACCCTTGGTTGTGGTGATGCCATTGTCACATACAGTTCCCTTGTTGCAGGAGAATCTGTCCAGGAAAAGTCATCTCTCAATGGGCTTGGCTTCAGCTTTTGTTTCTCCATAGCTCGGCTTCTAACTACCGAAACAACCATCTGAGAAAACAGTACACCATAGAACAATGAGAACAACTGAGATCACTTCATAGCTCAACATAGAATTCACCTTATTAACATGTTTGGTTTTCCAAAATCATGTTGAGACGTGATTGTGAAGAATAAAGATATTGGTTTTATATGAGATGAATTCTGAAGTCATATAACAACTAATAAGATCATATAATAATTGATATATTCATAGTGATGTTATACAAATGTTCTCCTGTTTGGTTTCAGGTAGAAAAACTGATTCTGAGTTTAGAATTGATTGAGCTGAAACAACTTAGTAGATAAAAATTTTCATGATGAATTTTATCACTAGCTTTTAAAATACATAAATCATGTCACTTTAAAATCAATTTTAGTTAAAATAATTTTCCTTCAAAATCATTTTTTCAAACCCCCTCTCAAGAACTTTTCAAAGTGAAGAACTTTTCAGAAGGGTTTGATGAAGGTACTTCATGTATGTACCTCATCAACATCTTCAATGATGGGGCACTCCTCCTCAAGGCTTGCAGTAGAAAGCCTGCGGCTAAAAGTTTGACAGTGGGAAAATACTTCTTTCAGAGTCCCTGCAAGGAATTTGCATCTCTTGTTATGGTTCGCTGACTCCTCATGGTAGAAGACACCACCCATGCTTGGAATTACTTGATCAACTTTTCACATAAGATGAGAGGATATATATTACAAACACTTGGTGTGTGCTGATACTCAAATTAATATGCTTCATTGATAGTGGCCTGTTACTGAAACCCCCACTAAGCTTTCCGTTCTTTAAGGTAAAGGAAAGTTAAATGGGCTACAAACACTTTCAATGAATGGCAAGAAAATCCACCTAGTCTTCAAATGTATCTTTGACTGCTTCAAGTAGCAAGCCCTTCACTCTTTTTGGTCCATTATTTTTTTAACCATGTTATCAATTAGAAGTATTTGTTAATTTTAGTGAAATTCTTCCTCTACCTCGCACCTATCGTGTCCATATTAATTGTAAAACCTCTATTTTAAAGTTTTTAAAAAATTCTAAAAGGGTTTTTTTAGATAACCTCTTCATCTCATATCTCTCTTCTAAACATAACTCTAGCGTTAGAGAGAATAGTTCCATTATTTGAGTGTGTAAAAGATAGTTAACGAGAAAATTATCTCTGTTCGATGTTTTCAGTGTGAATTTTTTTTTTTTTTTAGTTTTGTATGCCATTTTTCGTTTTGCTGATTTTTTTTTCTGAGTTTTGTGACTTTTGAATTGTACCACCATAAAAAATAACATAAAATTTATCTTAATCGTTAACGTTCAACACCACTAACAATCAATCAACAAAAACAACCGTCACTACTTGAATATGAAAAAATAAGATATCACATTTTTCATCTTACTCAAATATATTGTTAGAATTAAAAATGTACCGAATTACAGAAAGAAGGTATGGAGGGATAGGTAAAATTTGACTAATTTTATTGATTTCTAACATTTGTCACAAGAAAAACCCAACTGGCTAAGTGATTTTTTCTTGCAATCACATTTTTATATACCTAAAGTCTTAAATTCAGAAATCTTATATAAGAAGATCAACCCCACTTCAAGTCTAAACAATGACTTGTTGCAAACTTTGTTGTATCTATTTTAATCTAATTATCTTTGTGTATAAGTAGTGGTGCTTATTCAGAGTTACACTTGAAGCTAAAGTCATGCTTAACAGGACGTGCCACCCAACAAAAGCAAGTGCTATATCTGATAAATTTGTGTTAAATGGTAAGTAGTAATCCTCCAATTGAAGTTATTTGGTGCAAAGATAATGCAGAAAGGGACAACAGAATCGCTAAGGTTTGCCCTAAGTGGCCCTCTTAAAATTGACTCCCATGACATGACATCAAAGCAGATTCTGTTGGACGTGCAAAAAGATTAATTTCGAGAAAAGAGAAAAGTAAAAGTTCTGCTGAGTCATTCAAAAAAAAGTGCAGAGGAATGCCTTATTTGGATTTTATAATATAGAGAGATAATGAATGAAAAAGGGAAAAGAAAGAAGAAAAAACTAATGAAAACTAAGATAATTTAGATTAAGCAAAAAAAACGAAAAAATAAGTTATTTTTAATATTAGTAATTTATTTTATTAATTATTTATTATTATTATGATTGAAAATGTTACAATTTAATATATTATGTGGAAAGACTACGTATTTTGAATATACATGGAAAAAATATTCAAATATTTATAACATATATGTAATGTAAATATTTAATGATATTAAAATTAGTGGAAAGAAATGGCATTTCCGCATGCGTCTACTTTTTTGTTATAATAAAAAAATATTTAATTAAAAAGTAATTATTAAAATAAACTACTATCAAAACTATAAAAAAATATATATAGATAAATAATTAATTATATTTTATTAATTTTATGATATTTTTAATCTTTCAATTAATTATGTTTATAAGGATAGAAATGGTGAAAAAGTACGTATACAGCATAGTAGTTACAAAAACACAATTCCACAATTCGTATATGTACATTTAAAAATAATTACAAAATACTCATTTATTATACAGTAGCGAAAACTTAACTGACATTTTCATTTTTTAAATTTAAATAATTCAGTTTTAAAATACATATATATTTCTAAAAAATATGTGTTAATTATTTTAAGTGAAAATTTAGATGTTTATATTTGGAGAGAGTAATAACGCATTTTTATTAAATAAAAAATTGTTTTTATTTACTGAAAGATAAAATTATTTAATAAAAAAATTACAACAAAGATAATATATATATATATATATATTATAAAACGATAAATTGTCAAATAAAAATAAAACATTAAAGATTATTAAAAAATATATTCTTTATATAATGATATATATATTCAATTGATCTTTTTTTTTCTTCATGTTGAAAATTGTCTGCTTTTTTTTGTTATTTTTTCTCCTCATATCAACAAGATAAGAGATCATTTAGTGAGACCAATTATTTCCAAGCACTCTAAACTCAACATTTTTATCTAGACACAAAACTTAAGTTCTTTTAGAATAATATAGAAAAAATAGTGAATTAAGTTCTTTTAAAATAATATAGAAAAAAAATGATTAAGTTCTTTTAGAATAATATAGGGAAAAAACCGTGACTTAAGTTATTTTAGAATAACATGGAAAAAAATTACTGAAGTTCTTTTAATAATATGGAAAAAAAAAT
This sequence comes from Phaseolus vulgaris, assembly GCF_051622355.1. Lineage (NCBI taxonomy): Eukaryota > Viridiplantae > Streptophyta > Magnoliopsida > Fabales > Fabaceae > Phaseolus > Phaseolus vulgaris. Next base: position 2,972,141 of record NC_143498.1, read on the forward strand.
GAGAAAGTGAAAAGAGAATAAAATATACTGAAAAATGAAGTGGTTATACTAAGTAAAAGTGAGTAAACAATTTATATATGCAGATCTTCCATTGGAATGAAAGGGGAAAAAAATGAAAAGGTATTTGTTATGAAAAAAATCACTATATCTTTCAAATCCATATCATTTTAATTTTAAATTTCAAAATAAAATGTTGATGTATGCATATTTGATTATCTTCCACAAGTCCATAATCATGTATGTCACTTTCCATTTCCTTGAAACAGTGATATTAATGCATACATAATCAATATGTGTACACACTAAATCAAATTATAATACATTTTATGGTTATATAATCGATTATAAAACATGCCTATGATTATGTATTTCAGTTGTGATTGTAAAATTCACTTTATGGATCAAGAATTCATTGCTGGGAGTGAAGAATTAAGGTGGATGAGGGTTGAAGAATGCAAGATTTGTTCTTGGGTGAGCCAATTAGAGGAGCAAAAATGTGCAAGTGATGGATTCATTGTTGGAGGGATAATTTTTCAAACATGTATATACCAGTTTGAGCTTGACTTTCACTGCAAATCTCACTCTTAATTGGCGAAAAGTAACACCAGTGAAAACCCTAAGAACTTCCTTTGTCATCCCCTGAAAATCAGCTCAAACAATCCATTACAATCATCTCTAATCCAAAGTTAAGTTTGGATCTAACTCATATGTACAAAACTGAGTTTCTGCAAGTAATTTTTCTTCTACAAAATTGAGTTTCTGAGTAAAACTTTTATGTGAAATTATCAAGAATCAATGTATTTGTCATTGATTCTTCATGGATGCTACATTCTAAGATGTTGTTAACAATAAATAATGGCAAATTTTATGGTGAATTTTACATTGCTTGTTTCAATTCAATAGGAACGGTGATATTTTGTTCTTACTTGAGAAAATACATTCCCTGTCAATGTTGCTATAGGTAGAATTTGGGAGTAACAAAACCAGGTATCATCGATCACAATCATATTCCGAACAATAGTGATACAGAAAAACAAGATCAATTCGAAAGAACTTACAGTTCAAGATTCACCAGAATCGTGACGAAACGAAACGACGCGTTGTCATTTGGAGGAGGCTGGAAGGTGGCGAGAGGCGAGAGCGATGAGCGAGTTGAGTTTTGCGAGCGCGGAGGCCTTGTCGGGAGGGCACTTCGCGAGAGAGAGGTTCAGAGATTGGAGCGCCTCGTCCAGCTTGCCGGCGGCGAGGGCGGCGCAGCCCGCCTTGTATGCCTCATCGGCCACGCGCGCGTCGTATCCCTCGTCGGCGTCGAGCATAGCGGTGGCGCGTGAGTGTTCCAGAGCCGAGATCGCGGAATCGATCTCCGCCATCAGCGCCTCCGGCGTCGCCGCGATTATCTTCACGCCGTCGAACACGTTCCAGAGGTGGACTCTATCCGAACCCGAACCCGAACCCGAACTTGAACCCGAACCTGAACCCATGTCCACGAGATCCCGTTAATCGGTTAGTAATTGACGAGAAAAAGAGAAAAACGATGAAAGACTGTTAACAAAGGGGAAAAGTTGCTCAAAAGCGTCTGAAATTATTTGTTGTGAACATATTCCTAAACAATTTTGTTTAAGCACAATTCTCAATTTTTATACTATTGTTATTGAAAAAATATAAATAAATAAATAGTTTGAACAAGTTTTGATAATTAAATAATAATTACAAAAACCATACAGATTTACATATTCAAAAAGTGTTTTATGACCATCTGATAAAAGAATTATACTTTATATAACTTTTAAATATCAATAAACTTATTATATACTCATAATTAGATGATAGTATACAATTATTTTATATTGCCAATGCATAATCTTTTATTTTAATAATACTAATAATAAAAGTTATTTGTAATTAAATGAGAGTGTTAAATTAATTTCTTTATCGTTTTTAATAAATGTACAAATAGTTTGAGAATCTAATTAAAGATAACTAATTAAAAATAATTAAGATTATTTTAAACTATAATGGTCATACATATAAATAATTTTTTTCTAAAATTAAATAATAAAAAATAATTTATCAATCGTTTAGAAACATGTTCAAGAATTACGCTTGGTTTGAATAAATTTATCAATAAACCCCCTTTTTCAATGTTCTATTTTATTACTTTCTTTCTTCATAGAGCAAATATATGTGTGTAAACTATTTAAAGAGTAAAAGACAAATGAATATAATTGATACCAAAAAAAAGTAATTAACATGACTTGAAATTGGAACTGACAAATTAAAAAATAATCAGACAATGTTCTATTTATATATTCACATGCATGCACTATGATTATAATGGATCAAATGGAAGACAGAGAAGAGACAAAGGATTTTGATGATCACCATGAACATGAACATGAACAACATTATAAATCCCAGATACAAGTGAATTATGATTTCAGCTACCTCACAACAAAACAATTTCCTAATCAGTTAGTGCATGTTAGCTTCACCTTTTGGTGAAGACTTAACACGAAAACAACACTTCCCATAGCACTTTCAAAGGAACCAAATACTTGACCAATAATCTACAACTCATCATCCAACACTTTCCAACACACCCTTTTGTGGTTACAGATCTCATTACATAATCTAAGACTCTAATAATTGAAACAAACAAATCAAATTCACCCCACCTCAGTCTTAGACCGGTCTTGAGGGAAAAAATTTTGATCCCCATTTCAACCATTGATGATAAAGGCATAAACATGAAGAACAAACAGTACAATCCACAAAGCATGTCAAATCCAGCTTTGCTTGTCTGCAATCTACAAGGTAGGTCTGCACTCTATTTGATCATGTTATCTTTAATTGTTCATCTCATGTGCTGACAATTCCAGAGGCCCACGGGACGACCAATGGTGCGGAGGGGCGCAAATTTCGATACCATTCAGGATACTTATCCTTAAAGTTTAGTTTGGGTTTCTCTGCCTGTGTTCAAAATACCAAGTATGTAAACCAGAAGGGGTGAAAGGAAAAAAAAATATACACAACTAGATTAATCAATCAGAAGTCATCCTTAGAAAACTTTTAAGATAATTATCATAAAAGTTAACATACTTATCATATGAGAAAATTTACTGTGAAAAACTATTACAATATGAGTGCATTTTACTTAAATTATTTTTATTTGAAGACTAAATTGTCCAAGCACAGGTAGTAGAAAGCATTTTGTATACCCTCATTTAATCACAAATGCAATGTAAGGTGACTTTGTTGCCTTATACATCAACTACTTTAAAAGTTAAATTTATCATGGTTAACGACATAAAAGTTTACTCTGAGAGTGCATAGAAGTTAAACTTCTATTTGAAATTCAAGAGCATTTTGTAAGATCCCACTGAAAATAAAGTACCAAAGGCTATTAAGCATTATGTAAAGAGGAGAAAAGTAGTGAATCACATTCATATGTTGCAACTTACATATTTCAGCCAGCATTCCTGATATTTGTGCTGATAGATATCTGGTGAATGACACCCAAATTGTGATGGGCAATAAACCCAAATATTGCATTTCTTTTCGTCTTTTTTGGCATGTTTAGCATGGTCCAAGCAAGCCTGACAGCAATCAGCTGCACTATCTTTGTGATGAGTAAGACCCCATCTCACCGCAACGCCACCATAATCCGTATGAAGTTCGGCATTGCATTGAGGTGGAAGGGGCCTGCCAGGAAGAACTTCCTCCTCTGAAGAGAGTGTAGACTTAGTACATATAGAAATTAACTTTCTGCATGGAAAAATATGTACACATTTCCAGATTCTAACAAAGTGCACGCATGATAAGTTGTTAACAGAATCTAGTTAAACCACTTTAAGTGATGAATTATAACTGTATAAGGATTACGGCGAAACTGAAAAATTAGAAAAGATGGGGGGAAATTTTTTGACCAAACTATTACCTATCTCTGACTCGCCCTCAGGTTTGTCATTATGTTCTTCATTACCAACCTCAAATGGTATCCAAAGGCCAATTTCTTCAGAAACCACAGTCCAATCAGTCCCCAAAGCTCTTAGTAGCATTCCTGCGAAATTGAAAAAAAAATCGATACAAAGATATAAAAAGCATTCATTGGTAATGTGCAAAAAGACAAACTTCACCTAAATGTGTCAGCAACCCATTTAACTGGCAAAGCAGAGCATAATGTTTTTGTTCATACCTGCCTCTTCATGTGGAATGATTGAGTTGGAAGTCCCTTTGACAATAGCCAACTTGACTTCTTCCAATTTTTGTTTGCGCCAACTTTCAACTGCTTCTGTATAAGTTAATGTTAAAAATATATCAGCAATAAAATATCTTCCATTTTGGACAAAATTATCATTTACACAACAATTTGATTTGAAATGAACTTCAAATACAAAAGATGAACCCCATTCTAAGGCAGAATTTGACCATATGACAGTAAAAGAAATGATTAGTTATGCAATAAAATAATCAAAATACAAACATACACATATTTGGAAAAAATTATATAAAACATCTCAATACAACAAAATGAAAGATTTCCTTTTCTTATTTTTTTATTCTGGTCCAACACCAAACACTGTTGTCTATGGGTGGATACAGTAGGAAACCAAAAGGGGGGGTTTCACCTTCAACACCATGAACACAATAATTTATGAATGGATTCATCCGTACAAAATAGTATGGGAAAAGAAACAGTTATACAGGCCTCCTGCAATAAGCTATAAAATGTTTTATATCCTCCACTTCCCAAACCCCAAAAGAAATGATAGATCCAAATAGCCCAACAGTTCCAGATAAAAGCTTTGACTAAACATCCTAAAGCCAAAAACATTCACTATGTTAAGACTTAAGCACAAGAGGAAAGCTCAATCCAAAAACTAATCCATTAGGTGGAGAGTAGGCTAAAATACTACATCAAGTAGTTCATCTTACTCGATGTAAGACTAGACTACTAACATTGTCACCCCCTTTCAAAGGCTCCACTCTATCAACATTGACCTAGTGGTAACTCCCTTTTCTCTTTGACGAATTTACTCATCTACCAGTATTTAGTTTGCACCTTAATGCAGCCAACAAGTTACTCTTTCTATGACCAAACTCAACAAAAGTACAAATTATTAGGACTTAAGCACAAGAGGAGAGTCCAACCCAAAAGACTAGTCTTATTAGATGAGAGGGTCTCACGGCTTAAGTATCACATCAGGTAACTTATCCTACTCAATGTGAGTCTCCTAACATATTACCAACCTAAAAAATTTCACACCCTCCTTCACATTCTAACTACTTAGCTAATACACTTGTTCATCTCTCAACCTTTACCCGTGCATGGTGATCTTTAACTTTTGTTTCAACATTATTTCGTGGAAAGATTAAATTTAATTGAATAGCATGATCTAATCTGGTCCCAAAAAATCCCTGTTATTTACACACAACACAAGAAAACAAATTTTGAATAATTCAGTTCATCAATCATCATCATTTCTCTAAATAAAACATGAAACTACTGAATAATTTCGTTCTTTCAAAAATCAAATGCATAATGAAGTTTTTGGACATTCATTAGTGTTAAAGATGTCCCATACCAAATTATGTCCTTACCCCTTCAGCTAGATTTTAAGTTTGATATTGCATACTATCCAAATGAATAAATTCATTTTCTTAACAACTATTTTTAAAATTTTGCGTTGAGATTATCTAAACAGGTTTTCAAAGGGAGTAGAAGAGTAATTGCCAACTTCATACATTATGTTATCCTTACGTATTTGAAAAACTTTGAAAGCTATTGTCCCTTCAGGTCATAAGATGGGTCGAGCATGCAACAAATTGCCATGGCAATGTCATTTGTAACATAAGGTTAATAATTGCTTAATCATGAAACCCAATAAAATATCTAATAGTGTAGAACAACTAAATTCTCTCCCGTCCTACACAACCAATATTTGGATTAGGACCAAAATTAATAGAATCCAAATGGTCTCTTTCTAAGTTAAAGATTGAAAAAAGTAGGGGAAAAACGGATGGCGAATAATAAAATCAAAGCAATTTCCTAAGCAACGTTAAAACAGAACAAAAAATTGACAAGCATGTCTTCTAATTGTGACTTGAACCATGATTTAAAGAAAGAAATTTGTACAGTCCATCTTATATTTCAAACATCAAAATTCTAGTTTCCTCATTGAACAACAAAATACATACTATATGACTGACCAGCAAGAAACAAACATTTAAATAAAAGTAAACATCTATTAACGCATCATATCTAAGAAAATTCAAGTTTAGTCCAGAACTTTTAACATTGCAGCAGTTATACATGCAAGGGGCGATAAAAAAAACTCTATGTTTTAAGGACAGCAAAAGGACAAAACTAGTGTTTATGATCCTATTCCTCTTGCCTCACATAGCAACAACATTGATTCTAACAAGAATTTCTTATCAGCAAACGCTCACCTCGCTCCTTAGCCATGACCTGGGGGTGGGAGACATTTATGCTGCTTCCCTTCAAGCTACCTAGTTTCTGCATAACCTCATCAATTATTTTCTGTTTCAAATGCCGTGGCAACTTAACCACCACATCTTCTCTTGAAAACTCACCTTCAAATTCCTTCACCTATTTGCACAAGTTTCACAACATCAACTAGAGGTTAACTTCAGCAAAAAATGTTTGCTCAAGGCAAGGATAACAAAACGGTTCATACCAGTTTCATTAACTCAGCCGGTTTGTAATCCTTCCTGATTCGATTAGACTCTTCCATCTTTTGAATCTGATCTGGCTTATACACCACAACTGAAAACACAAACGAAATTAAGAACAAAAAGTGTTGAAAAAAGAAATTGAACATTTTCCTGTCTCGAACAAAAGACCCTTTTAGGGTGGTTCAAAATTTTCCATAAAGGATAAACTTTTTGCCACCCTTTTTTGTGTTATCAGGGAAACAGAAAGAAAAACATCCTGAAAAGATTGACATGACTTACTGTTTCGTGCAACGCTACCAGAGTAGATATAAAGAGAAGCATAGAGACAGCGAAGAGAGTAGAGAGCAACAACAATGTTGAAAAAGCAAACTAGAAGAGTTATTTTCTTGTAGGAACAATTCCAGTTCCCTCTGTTCAGAAGTTGAAGCCTCCACTCCCCTCTCGCCATTTCCCTCCCTTTCTCTTCTTTTCCCCCTCTATCCTCATCCCACCATTGCCCACTTTCTCTTTCCGAATCAAAACCAGAAAAAGGTTGCCCCTTTGGCAAGATTTCGCGACCCCAGAATCGAATTAGATCGTGAGTGCCTAGTTTTGTTGTGGGGGTTGAAGCATTGAGACAGAACCGGTCGGGTGCTAACTTACGCTTTGTGGTCAGGGAATGGTGGGAATTGGTCGGATCAGTCATTCATTTCGGTGGTTCCCCTCATCATTCATGGTGGACCTGCTGCTCCTGCTAAGGTGCACACCGATTCAAAGCACTGTGTAGTTCCTGTGCATGGCAGCTAACGTGCGCCTCTCTGTAAACATTGATGTAGTTCTGTTTCTTTCATGCTTTTCCATTTATTTTGAGCAAATCAGTTTTAATTATTATTAGATATAAAAAAAATTGTATTTGTGTTTATAGAACTGTTGTTATTGAATATAAACATCAATAAATAAAACAATTGACATCAATAGTTTATCAAAATTAATATATCCAGAAAAGTAAATAATATATTGGCTTAACTACTTGTTCTAGTTTAAATTTTTATGTGGTAATTTTTTATTTTTTAATAAATATTGTAAGCTACTTCATTTGTTTGCTTGGATGATTAATTACACATGCAGCCTAACTAAACATTAAGTAAATAATTTAAACAAAATATTAAGTGTATGTTTAATTGCCCCATCCATTTCATGGCTAATGTAATTTTCATTAACTCAAACGTTAAATTATAAAGATATACATGATTTCGGATTACTTTACAAATAATTAGTTTGAATATGTTTTTATCTGTATATGATTTCTCTGGTTTTAGTTCTTAAAATAGTTATTAGTTTTAAATATTTAACCTTTTGTAATTGTTTTCTTTTAGTCTTCATTACTAAGCTAACAAACAATAAATTAAATTTGGATATTTGGATATTTTATATGCACAATTTAATTAAGTAATATATTTATTATTTAACAAAAAATAATTAATTATATACATACATATATTAATTTTACTTTTTAAAATAATTTTTTTTTACAATTTTGTTTTATTAAAATAAACTCTTTCTTAACGAGTGTGCAATGGGCATTAAAACATGAAGAATTTAGTTACTTTCTATGTTCATCTTCATTTGATCTTGGTATTATGGTGGTAAGAAGTGACTCATTATAACTTTAAATTATATATATATATATATATATATATATTATATTTTAATTAAATATTTTATGTAATTATTGTTTTTAAGTTATACTTATATATTGGAGGATTTTTCAATATAACGGTTTTTTTTTGTTATAAACAAATTTGTTCTTATTTTATCCTTATATCAATATTTTATTTTAGTTATTTTGTTATTTTATAATTACTTAAATTTAAAAATAATAATAATAAATTTGAAAGAAACTGTTTGTTGTTCTACATTTATTTGAAAAGAATGAGTCAATTAAAATTTTGAATTGAAACGGAGTTTGATGGGTAGTTACTTTAACTCCAGGGAGGCACACTGCAAAAGAAATAAAATTTTGAGAGAAGTGTGAGAAAAAGAGATTCAAACAATCAACAAAATACATCAAAAAATGAATGTAAACCACAAAAAGGTATTTTTTATTGAACCAATGTCATTATGGTTTATTTTGTTCTCATCAATCAATACAGGTTGCATAAAGTCTTATGGTTTAATTGTTAATACTCTTCATTTTTATTTCTTGTACTCTTGTTTTTCATTCATTTTCATACAATAAGTGAAGACGAAAGAAAAAGAAGATAGAGAAGCATAATATCCCAAACTGTTACTTGAATACAAAGCATTCAGATTTTTGCACAAGTACAAAGTTATCTTGACGTCATTGTTGATGTGAGCATCAACGGGGATAATGGATGTGTTTCCAATACGATATTGTTGTAGAGAAGAAAGAAGAGATTAGAAAATACATATATTTCTTAGGATTTGTTAGTGTAGTTTCCCAAACTTATACTTTTTTTTTTCTTCATTATTATATTCATTTTTTTTAAGTTTTATATTAGTTACAATTCAAGATTAGTGATTTTTAACAACGAAGCAAATGATGTAATTGATTTAATATAATTATGTTCATTGTGTTATAAATTTAAATTTGTTTAATATATTTTTTACTTAAATTTGTATCTTATATATTTACATTATTTCATTAAGCAGGTAGCAGGTAGCAGGTAGCAGGTAGCAGGTAGCAGGTAGCAGGTAGCAGGTAGCAGGTAGCAGGTAGCAGGTAGCAGGTAGCAGGTAGCAGGTAGCAGGTAGCAGGTAGCAGGTAGCAGGTAGCAGGTAGCAGGTAGCAGGTAGCAGGTAGCAGGTAGCAGGTAGCAGGTAGCAGGTAGCAGGTAGCAGGTAGCAGGTAGCAGGTAGCAGGTAGCAGGTAGCAGGTAGCAGGTAGCAGGTAGCAGGTAGCAGGTAGCAGGTAGCAGGTAGCAGGTAGCAGGTAGCAGGTAGCAGGTAGCAGGTAGCAGGTAGCAGGTAGCAGGTAGCAGGTAGCAGGTAGCAGGTAGCAGGTAGCAGGTAGCAGGTAGCAGGTAGCAGGTAGCAGGTAGCAGGTAGCAGGTAGCAGGTAGCAGGTAGCAGGTAGCAGGTAGCAGGTAGCAGGTAGCAGGTAGCAGGTAGCAGGTAGCAGGTAGCAGGTAGCAGGTAGCAGGTAGCAGGTATGGCCAATAAAAGTGCAATATCAATTAGTATTTGCAAATAAGTGGTGGATGCTGAGGTAGAGTTGTTGCATTCACCTATGTGTGTTTATAACCAATTAGGAGATTCGTGTTTTGTCTAAACAAATTAATTGGACGATTATGTCACGGTACCTGAATTGCATACATATATTTTATTCATTAAATAAGAAAATCATATTTAAGTTCCTTGCATTCAATTGAAGATAATTTGACTATGATTCTTATTTGATGTTTCCCATATCTCTAATAATAATTTTTTTTCTCTTTACTACAATTCATTTTAATCTATACTTTTACATTCCATTTCATCCATTTTTAATTCATTTCAATTTGAGTTTACCTCAATTGTAATTTCAATTTTAACTACGCTCTATTTTTTATTATAAGTTCTTATAGCTTCAATGGTTATATTTAGATATACTTTCTCTTTACAATTTTATTGATTTTTACTTAAAAGAATTCTATTGTTCCCTTTTACAATTTTTGTCATTTATATTTTTTTGCAGTTTTACATTTATTTTATTTATAATTTCAACACTTTTACATTTTTGTCATTTATAATTTGATTAGACCCTAAATTTTTTATTGTCAAAACTACTAGATAGTCTAATAGATGATTGTCGGTTAGACAATCTGATAGTTACACTTGATTTTATAATTATTAAATTCATTTGTTTTAGTCACTGCTTTAAATTTTTAATTTGCTTTTACATTCATATTGTTGTTTAGGGTTTAAATTATAGTTTAAATTATGTTTTTACATTCATTGCTTTGTAATTTTTATTGTTTACAATTTCTGCATTTTTACTGTCATTTACTATTTATTAAATGTTAAAATTTTTATTATCAAAACTAGACAATCCATTTTTATATAATGTTATTTTTTTTATAAAACTTTTTAGATATCATTTAACTTGACATCTTCCAATAACAAAAATCTTAATCATATAAAAAAAAATATTATTAAAAAAAACTAAAATTTTGATTATCAAAACTACTAAAAAAATCCAATAAACAATTATCATTTAGAAAATATGTTAATTACATCTAATTTTTATAATTCTTCAACACATATATCAATAAATTTATATAATATTTAAATTTATTATAAAAAATTAAGCTCAATACACATCAATCAACTATTGTCACCAACCCAACAAATGAATAAATTTTTATGTGTAATTAATATGAGCTCGTAAGTTAACCAAACAAGTTAAAATACCTCAAATATTTTTTTTACTCTGTAGAAAAATGTTTTTTTTTGGATGTTTAAATTTTTTGTCGGTTTTACATTTGAAGTATTTTATAAAATACCTCAAATTTATTGTTGAATTATGAAAAAACATTTGTCAGTTATATCTAACTTTAATGGTTAAAATATGAAAAACAACATAAAAATACATATATGTGTTTTTCTATATAAAATATATCTGTTATTTTGTGGAAAAACTGCTTATTTGATGATGGTTGTTTTATACTATTTTTAATTTTGAAAAAGTGGGTATCTTATTAAAATTAAGAAAATATAACATAAAAGCAATAAAATCCGTTTGGATAAAAGGGACTTATATTAAACTAAAAAAGATTATGATAAGAGAATGAGAATAAAAACTTATAGATTTAAATACTGCATCGTAATATTATTAAAGCATTGTAAAATACGAAATAATCTCACAAATTAAATAGAGTGAGTAATTTATGCATTTACAAGTTGGTTGAGTTTTATAAAAATTATTTTAAAATGCATACTTGTGATTAATGTTTATTCTTACATAAATTTAGTCTAGTAAAAAAATACTTGTGATTAATGTTTATTCCAATTTTTAGTTATTATTCTTACAAAAACAAACATAAATATTTTAATAGTGTCGATGTAAAAGTATGAATTAAAATTACAGTTAATATATTTATTATAAAAATAATAAATTTATCATCAGTTAATTTTGATTAAAAAACCATGGATCGCTATTTTTTAAAATTAAAAAGTTTTGTCAAAACGCTAATCGGGTTATAGGAACCGTCAATGATTTAGGGAAACCCGACCCGGTGGGATCAGATGAAATATGGCGGGAAAATCGTCTAGGGCACAAGAGCATAGAGAAGAAAGAAACTGCATCATAAATTTTCGTCAACACTGTTCCCTTTACTTTGTTGATTGAAGAATGGATACCAATGACAATTGGGACGAGGACGAGGAGGAAGAGTTCGAGTTCTCAAGAAACTATTTTCTGGCGAAGGAACTTGCTTCCTCGGCCAAGAAATCGAAGCATAAGCTAACCGACATCGACGTCGTTGATGAACAGGTATTACTCCTAATTGTAATTCTTAAAGTGATGTTCCATTCCCCTGTATTTTATTCTCTCCAATCACTGCGATTTCGCAATTTACCAGGAGTTGAGGGAAGCCGCATCGCGAATTCAACCCAAGCATGAAGACGAGATCGCTCTCTTATTGGATTCCTATAAAACCATATACCCTGAATGGCTTTTGGCGCTAAGGTTCGTTTGGATGTGGTTTTATTTTATTTTTTCCAAAAGTGCATTTATTGCGCGAAGTTTGTTTTCTTATTTTCCGGTTGTTACATGGATGATTCAGGTGTGGTTTTGGGCTTCTAATGTATGGATTTGGATCTAAGAAAGCTCTGATTGAAGATTTCGCTTCGACGGCACTGACTGAGTATTCTGTAGTTGTCATTAATGGATATCTTCAATCCATTAACTTAAAACAGGTTTGGTTTTTTCTTTCCTAACTTTTTCCATTTCTATGATATGTATGATTAGAACTCTTTCTACTATGGCAAAAAAAAGGAGAAAAGTAAAAGACCGAACTTAGGCATTGTTTGTTTACTATAAAGCAGTTTTATGTGTTGTAAAAATTTTCTGTCTCTAGAGCATATTTGCAAGCGTTTTTCTCCTTAGCCGTTTTTGTTTATTTATTTCTAAATGTCTATCTCCTGAGCACTTGAGTAGAACATGTGAAGAAAACTGAAGAAGAGGATGAGGAAATATCTTCCAGTTCTGTTTTTGTTTTTTAAAATGATTTTCAAAACTTAATACATTTTGGATGGGAGATTGATTGTTAAGTAGTGTGAAATTGCTTTATATAACATTTTTTTTAAAGTGAGAATAGAATCAAACATGCCCTTAGATTTTGTTCCTCAAGCATATTCGGAACTGTTCTTCAATTATAATTTCAGTTTCACTTTGCACAATTAAAGTTTGCATTAAAAAATAAAATAGGTTACTAAGGTAAAACTCTAAATCAAATAGGAGAACAACACCAAAATCACACAAGGAACTGCATCCAAGTTTTGTCCAATAGTAAATGTTTTGTATGAAGATGATGATTGTGATGTGCTCTAAGCATGTTCTTCTCATCGTACATCACTAATCCAGTATATATTTTCTTAAAATATATTAGGCTGTGATAGCTTTAGCTGAACTTCTGTGGGACCAAATGAAAACCAAACGAAGGGTTTTATATCGGGAATCACCGAAGAGCCAGCAGCCACTGAATTCTCAATCGATGGAAGAACTTCTTACATTATTGGATCAAGCAGAAATAGATGATGTTGATTTTTTTGTTTGTGTTGTTATTCACAATATTGATGGACCTGGATTGAGGGACTCTGAAACCCAACAGTATCTTGCTCGACTAGCTGCCTGCGCACGTATTCGGATTGTTGCCACTATTGACCACATCAATGCACCACTGTGTAAGTATAATCTGCACTGTTTCTCTGTCTTTGCAGAATGTTTTATCTCTTGTAAATTGTATTTGTGATTGTTATCTTTGGATATGCCTTAAACAAATGTATAGTTATATTGTTATTTGAAGGTTTATTTTGTTCTGCTATATAATCTATTTGTGATTCATTTTGAGTGCTTGAATAGAACTTGAAGATGCAATATGAATTTGCAATTAAAGGTATAAATGGCTTTGTAAATGAAACACTATAACCTTTTTTTATCTATGCTGCACATTCTTAGAGGTCGTCTGAGTTTCTGATCATATGTATGTTTAACTGACAATAGGACTAAGTAATATCACCCTTTCATAAAGTTGAAGAATCCAAACACTTCTTGGTCATGGAACATAAAATTGAAACTACTAATAACATGCACTTCTTTGAAGTTGTTTGTAGGAAAAAGAAAACAAACAATAAATATACAACAGCATAATTACTTACAGAACAAGCATGGTCTTGTTGTGATGCTAGTGCTGATAAAAAAATAATCAGGTAAATCAAAGTAGGAGTTCACCGTATGAGGAAAAGACGGTGAAATAACTTATGGGTTTGGTCATGTGTGAAGAGACCTGCATAAATGCTAGTAAAAAGAGTTTTTTTTTTTATTGGCACTAGTAAGAAGAGTTGATCAAGTGGAGAGTAGTCCAAAATTTAGAATCAGAGGTAGTGAAGACCAAGCAAAACTCGGTAGAAACATTGAAAAGAACTTCTTAGATCTAAATGGCCTCTTTGAAGACCTGATTCTGACATAATACAAGGCTGTTGAAAGTTCTTTTTTGTTGCTTTAGCAATAGAAATGACGGATATGTGACTGAAAGGTTTTTTTGTAGTCTATGTCTATTAACAATTTCCTCTTCTGTTGGCAGTTTGGGACAAAAAGATGGCCCACACGCAGTTCAATTGGTCCTGGTATCACGTTCCTACTTTTGCCCCTTACAAGGTTGAAGGCATGTTTTATCCTCTGATTCTTGCTCATGGCAGTGCCAGCCAAACTGTCAAAACAGCCACAATAGTTTTGCTAAGTTTGACACGTAATGCTCAGAGTGTATTTAAAGTTCTTGCTGAACATCAACTCTCTCACCCAGACGAAGGCAAGTTTCTATCATCTACTTGGATTTGTTGTTCTTTTCAAATCTAAGTTGTGTTAAATATTTCATTTATTTTACAGGAATGCCAATAAGTGATCTCTACTCAGTCTGTCGAGAACGTTTCCTTGTTAGCAGTCAAGTTACGCTGAACTCTAATCTAACTGAATTTAAAGACCATGAGCTGGTCAAGATTAAAAAGCATTCTGATGGTCAAGATTGCTTGCACATCCCACTGACAGCAGAAGCACTTCAGAAAGTTGTGTTTGAGATCAATTAGTAAATTCAAAATGAAATTGGACGGGTAAGCAAACTACTTAAATGGAAAATTTCCACAATTGGATGATAAGGAAACTCTGTTTATGAATCAATGACAACCATGGAAATTTAGGTCAAATATGTCTGTGTTCTCAAATTGAGGGTTGTAGGATTCTTGACTATGACAAGTTTTAGGTGGAGAACAAAGGTGATACTCAGGATTTGTTCTTAACTACAAAGTGGGAAAATGTATAAAAGACAATGGGTTAAATAAGTTTTTTGTTATCTCCAAATCTGGTTATATTGAATGAAATTGGTACTTCCAAAAGTTTTAGTGTTTTTTATATTCATTGTTTAATAAATTGTTATTTTTAAATTAACAATATTGACATGTTAATTTTGATAATATCTCGTATATAAATAATACAGAATTTAGAGGCTAATTTAAATCCATATTAATTTTGTAGATATCATTGAAAAACAATAACAGACAATTACAGTGAAGCTATAGCCACGTTCTCTGATGTGGTGATAAGACGTGGAATTTCAAACATAACAAGAAAAAAGGAAGGGAAAAACAAGAAACGCGTCCCATTTGTCAACCATGTTGGATGGGGCAACATGTCAAGAGAATAGAGACCATGTGTTTTCCAATCCAAATCACACATAACGTGGGAGGATGTATTCATTAATGAATTATTAATTCATGTTTTTGACACGGTCCAACCAATACCCTGCATGCCAACATAATCACTGGATTTTCATGGAAGACATGGATTACCAAACTATAGTTTGCATATTAATAAGCACAAAAAACATCATTCAAGTCCTTGGTTTTGGCTTATGATGTCTCAAGGTAGCAAAAGCAATGAATGAGGTGTAGTGAGCTGTACCCAATACGCGTATTTGAAGTTTGATAGATATATTTGATGGCAACACTTGCTTGAGAAGGTGGAAGTTTACAGCTTCCAAAAAGCACGTTCAAGTCCAAGCCTTTCTGGCTTGACTAGTTGGTGGAGCATCTTATACGCCTAAAAGTAATAAAAAAGAAGAAGAATATCATAACTTTGTGCATGTATTGGGTCTACTCTCTTCTTCTCATCCTCACTATAATGCGTTACAGAAGGATGGAATCACAAAAAATAATGTTAGGAGACAATTTTATTGCATGGTAAGCAAAAAAACACTAACATTTTCTTGGTTAATAATACCTTTTCATGGATCCTATCCTAAGTTATCTGAGATGTCATTTGTATTGACAGTCTAACTGAAATGTCGATATATAAATTATGAGTATCGTCAGTTTATCTGAGATGGTTGCATTGACAGTCTAACTGAGATGTCGATATGTGAATTCTGATATGTTGGTTGATTTCATAGTGTAATATAAAATTTTATTAGAAAAATGTGAATTTTATCGGTATAAACAATAAATAATAAAAAATACTTCTTTTTATTAGAATGAAAAAAATTATAATTATTAAAATAATTTTTTATTAAATTTTATAAAAGAATGTTCAATTTCTATTAAACAATGGAAAATACTTCTTTTTATTAGGATGAAAAAAAATTATAATTATTAAAATGATTTTTTTATTGAATTTTATAAAAGAAATTAATTTTATTTACAATCAATTTAAAAACCCTACTTTTTGGGGGCACTGTCCCTCCTCTCTAAAAAGCATAGCCATGACTGTGTGAGATGAGCCATGAGAAGTTAGTTGGTAGGTATAAAATTCAGCATCAGCACCATAAACCACGACTCCCCAAAATTAGCACTATCAAAAGCATAAAGAAACTGTAATAAAAATTTAATTGGCATAAAGAATAATATTTACAAAGTTTTTTTTTAAATTATTTTGTTAAAACATGTTGTTCAGATAGAAAATTCTAAAAGTAAAATTTATAAAGTAATTTGATTATTTAAAACTAAATAAGTTTTAAAATTTTATTTGAAATTTGAAATCCTTAGTACTCCCCCTTACTTGTATTTGATAAGAGACTTAAACCATTTTAAAAATTTAAAATTGGTAACACTTAAATAACTTAGAATTGGTCTCTCTTTCTTTTTCAAATGTTTTATTCAGATAAAATAATTAAAATATCTTATTTTGATTTTTTTTTATTTAGATAAAGCAATTGAATTTTTTTAATATAAATTTAATATTAAAAATTTCTAAACAAATAAATATTAGTCTATTTAAAATACTCCAATAATATTTAGTAATTGATTTTTTAATATTAGAATATATTTAATAATTTGAAAATACAAATATTAATATTTGTTTACATTAATATTGATCATTTACAAAAGAACCACTTAGTTATACAAATCCCAATTATAAGAGGTAACATAAAAGCGAAAATAGTGGACTATAATTTAGTCCATAATTAAAATATAAATATGTTAATCAACCTTGTGGTAGATCTTTTATTCGTTTTTTATTCAATAAGTGTGTTTCATTTAATAAATTTTTAAACATCTTACTTTAATTATATATAACATGCAAGTGATACATGCACCAAAAACATATTATAATACCCATCCACTACAATAAAATCTCAATACAATTCAAAAAAATGGAATACATGCAAGTGATACATGTATTAATTTCCTCATTGATTTTTTTTGTCTTGTTTCTTTTCCCTTTCGTGTTTTCTTAACTTATTCCTAACAAAATTCACATATAACACATTAATAAATTTAATATCTATAACTACTAACTTGATTAATCTAATGCATAACTATAGATTACATGAGACTTTTATCCAAACAAGCTCATAATGACTACTAAAAGTCAACATTTCAATAGAAAAATACAAAGGGGTAACAAAACCAAATATATAAAACTATGCTTTCAGGAACAAATTACATAAAAAAACAAACAAAATAATTAACAAGTTCAACACCTTGTTAATAAATTATTTATTTTATTAAATTTATTTAAATAGTAAAATTTAGTTAAATTACGTAAATTATCTTAGTAGTTCAGTTTAAAATTTATTTGAATAATATATTTCCATTAATAATCAATAAATTAATTTTATAAAGTAAATTAATAATAATATAAAAACATATATTTTGATTTTTAAGAATAATAAATTTTAAAACATACTCAATTTCAAGAAAATTATATATATATATATATATATAAATATATATATATATATATTTAATAGAGCAGGTTTATCAATCTTTAATTTATCAAGTTAACATGTTAGGTGAAATATATTGCTGCGTTAAAACACCTAACCCAATCTTAAATGAGTTTGTCCTCTTACTTTCTTTCTTTTTTTTTACATTTATGTCACGTTTTTTTTTTATATTTTCTTAAACTTAATTTTAATCTTGACATTGTTAACTCTACTAAAATTAAGACGTCAGTTAATTGTTTTTTTTATTGATATAAATTAGAGTTTTTTTTAGATTGAGTTTGAACAATTTTTTTTTTCTTTAATCAACACATAATCTCAACTAATATCAACTAAAGTATATAACTTATGTTTTCAAATTATTAAATATTATTTAACATTAAAATATTTTTTAGCTGATGATAACTAAGATATTATATGAAAAAAATCAACAAATTTAAGCTGTCTTATTCAAATAAAATATTTCAAAGAAAAAAAATCAAATTTATTACATTCTAATTTCTTTCTAAAATTACTCACCCAAATACACTCTTACTTAATTTTTGTTAGACGTGACAGTGATTTTTCACAATAAATTATGATACTCAAGTTAAGTAATATTATCACAGGTAATAAAAGTAATGTAATTATATATTAAATATATGTTTACTTACAAGAAATCCTCTTTAAAATACAATCTAAAAGTCCAACCCGCAAATTCTGAGTTTAAACCACAACGATTAAGCTAGAACAATGCATCACTTAATTCATATTAAATTAATTTGATAAAAAATATGAAAGATGTATAAAAAAATATATAGAAACTGAAACTAATTATTTTTTATCTTATATAGTTATGCAGTCATGTTTTGCGATTTTCTACGAATAATTACTTGGTCCAAATAGTGTGACATATAACAGAAACACAAAAGCACTTGAGTCAACGCAACAACCGTGATTATTTGTGAAGAAACTTTTTTGTAATCCGGCCAAATAAACTTTTGATGTATCCATTAATACATACTTTTGGAAGAAGGTTGTGTCTTGCATGACACCCTATGCCAAATGGATTTCTGCCAAATAAGTCCTTAACTGGCGCCAATTCGGATAGAAAACCAACAAAACACAAAGCAATCAAAAGCACGTTTTCAACCCAATTTTTTTCATTTCACTTGATTATGACCAATCACGTCAGAACCGAATGTAGGACCAATTCACCGTTCAACTGTCCAAGAACTCAGTATTACAACTTACAACAATCTAAATATTTTTTTTCCTTCACTTTAATATACACATATATAAATATGTTATGTTTAGAATTAATTAAACCAAATAAGAGAGATAACAATATTTGTAAACTTAAGGACTGAATCAAAATTATGAATTTTGTAAGAATGTATATTTTTTAAAATATAAGAAAAACTAATATCACATTTATTTTCTACTGGTCGAGTCCATACAACAGTTGGAAGTTCAATACCCAGTCAGGACCGACTGACACAACTGAACTCATTATGCCTATACAAAAGATTAACAAGACTAACCAGTGGTCAAACATTAGGTAATATCCTCTTAATCATGGCCTAAAGCCTTAATTCGTTATAATAACAAATGGTTCATAATAATCATATAAATAAGCACATGTTTCGAGAATAATGTACGTTGTCATTCAGTACTAATAGTACCGAGTGTGTCGAATACCGATATCTTAATTGAGCTTTGAAATGCCTTCTGCAGGTGTCATCCAAGTTTGGAGTTTACGGGAACGAGAAGCAAAGGAGTGAAAAGAGAGTAAAGAGTCTGTTCCAAAAAAGGAGGGAGTAGTAGAAGACCAACTGAGAAAGGAGTTAATCCTTTGTTCCAACCCCGAGAACATATTTTTTTAAGAAAATGGTTAAAGACGATGTCAACTAAGGTCAATCACAAGACATGAACATAAGAAGTTTTTACTTTTTTTATTTTATTTCTACGTTACTATGTTCCACATTATAGGTATTGTCCACTTTAGAGGTCGGTGCTCCATCACGATTTTGTTATTAAAAGATGTCTCGTTGGATTGCAGGAGGAAGAAATATATATATTGTCATTGACTTAAATCTCGTTGGATTGCAGTGATGTAGGACTATATTGGTACAAAAAACAAGCATCGTCCAAGGGGAGGATTCTCCCTAATTGAGGGGCTAAGGAACCTTTTTGGCCCCACAGTGGACATCATTGTTCTGATCTCAAGGAGATAGCATCGTAAGGGTCAATCACTGCATCCGAAGTATTGTCCGTTTTAGAGGTCAGTGTTCTGTCCCGATTTTATCCTTAAAAAGCGTCTCCATGGGTTGGAGGAGAAATGAATATATAAAATGTCCTTAGTCTTAATTTTTCTGAGTAATGTAAGACTATATTAATATCGGAAACCCAAAATATATATATTAAAATTAAAATAATAAATAAAATAAATTGTTTTGAAGAATTAAAAATGATATTTGGCAAGTGCGGGGTGTGAAGGGTGGAGGAGAAAATGAATACTCCCTTATAGGCTAGCTGGCTGACAGAGCCGAGCCAAGTGAAAACGAAGCGTTTTTGCCACGTCATAGCATTATGCTTTCTGTAATTTTGATTTTCTTTAGAAATGAAATGGTTCATTTTTACGCTTTTATTTTCCCTTCTCTTCCTTTCTTTGTCTGTATCAACGAAAACCAACAATGGAATATTTGCAGGACGTTGGGATCCGTGTTTCTCGATCATACACAACAATCCAATTCAGCCTGCCTCCACATTTTCGCGCCTGAACCTCATCGCCATTTTTCCTTCTCCACTGTAAATTCTCGATTCCGATTCGCTATTCACCGATATCCTCCTTTTGCCAATTTATTTCTCCCTCATTGCCGTATTTCTATCGGCTTAATTGAATCTCTTGTTGCGTTTCTCTCTATTTGCTCCAACAACGACCAACGTTCGAAGTTATTTATTATTTATTTATGTTTTTTCATTCTTGGCGAGTGGTGTTGATATAATTGTTTTGTTACTCTCTTCGTTCTGTATGCATTGCGATCTTGATTGTAGCCACATAGGTTTTTCTGTTAATTTGCATGAAAATGTTGGATTAATTGTGATAATATGGAAATTTCCGTTAAGGTTTTGATTTAGTTGCTTATTAATTAACGCGCGTTTGTTTTGTTTCCATATTTAGGATTGCATTTAATTTCACAGAATGGAGGTTTAAAGTTGCAGGGAACGTGTTGTTGTTGTTGTTGCTGCTGCTCTTCTTCTTACAATTGTTGGTGTTGTGGTGCGGTAGAGGTATTTGGAATTTAAGGATTGAGCGGGAGCGAGAGAAATGGCTGCCAGGAGTGAACACCAAACGGTTCCTCTTTCGGTGCTCCTTAAGCGTGAATTGGCTCATGAGAAAATTGAGAATCCTGAGATTGTTCATGGTCAAGCTTGCCAAAGCAAGAAAGGGGAGGATTTAACACTGGTTAAAACAGAATGCCAAAGGATGGTGGGGGATGGGGTCTCTACATATTCAGTTTTTGGGGTATGTTTCTGACGGCTTTCCTTTCCAGATTGAATGAAATGTTTATTATATAGGATTTGAGGGTTGAAACTTGTCAGTAGATTTTAATGTGATATGTATTTTACGTTATCATTCTATGGACGGGGCATTATGAACGAGAGAGTCGTAAAAATTTCAGGCTTATGGACTGTGATTTCTTTTCGTAAATTTACTTAGAATCCAATCTGTTGTTTTTATTCTTATATTTGATCTACTTGAGTTCATGGCTAAATCAGACTGCGGAAAGACTTTAGCAAGTTACATATTATTGATTTTATTGCTATGTTGATGTGAATAGACTAATACATTTTCTAGGTGTTTTTGCCTCAGTTTTCTTTTTATTTTCAAGATTTGTTTTTGTGCAGTGATTTTAGTTTGATGACAGAAGGACTATAGCTACCCTCTGAACGCTTATAATTCTTTGAACTATCATTTATTTATTGTTATTGTTCTATTTTTTAGTTTTCCGTGGTTTCATTTTCTGATTTAGAGGTTTTACAGATGTTTGATGGACACAATGGATCTGCCGCTGCTATTTATACTAAGGAGAATCTTCTAAATAACGTTTTAAGCGCAATTCCTCCGGATCTTAACAGAGACGAGTGGATAGCAGCATTGCCCAGGGCTTTAGTTGCTGGCTTTGTAAAAACTGATAAAGATTTTCAAGAGAAAGGTATAAATTGTTAAATTCCTTTTAGTGTTTGTTTGGTCCTTTGTTAACTATTTGTTTAGGAGGGAATTCATGTACATCAACTTGAATATCAATTGTACTATCACTAAAAATATTTATACATATTTCTAACTTTTCTTTTTATCCTACATTTAAAGTTAAAATGTTAAACAATGATAAAGAAAAGCTTTGCAGATATGTACCGTGAACATGCTGACCTTATTTTGAAACCTTAGTATAAATTTCGTATTTCTAACCTTTATAAGAAGGTTTGCTATTGCTACTGGCTCTGTTTGAAACAAAGTTATCATAATCTAGCCCATGATAGGTGCAATTTGTGCAGTTTCATACTTTCTTGATTAAAGTTAGTTAAGTGTGTAGTTACCTTTCTAAAAAATATTTACATAATTCCCCATTTTGGAATTTATTTTAATGATTTTTGCTTAGTTTCAGCTTGAGATTCTAGAATTTAACATACTGGATTCATTTACTGCTTTTGTAACATATTTCCTAAGGGTTTTTTCACCTAGCTCTTGTTGGGGTGGGGGGTTTAATATTAGATTCTTGATAAAGAATATCAATTACTAATAAAAGTTATTAATATGATGAGGTCCTGAGCTTGACTGATGATAGTATTTATTTGTTTTTGCTATTTTTTGTTTTTTCAGGACAAAAATCTGGAACAACTGTCACCTTTGTGATTATAGAAGGTTGGGTTGTAACAGTGGCATCAGTTGGCGATTCCCGTTGTGTACTTGAATCTTCTGATGGTGAGATTTATTACTTGTCTGCAGATCACAGGCTAGACACGAATGAAGAGGAGTACGTTGTTAATTGAATGTCTTTTCCTTTTCAACAACGATTTGGAATTTCTGTTATAACACAGACTTACCCTTCTTTTACTTACATCAGAAGGGTGCGAATCACCTCTAGCGGTGGTGAAGTTGGTCGGCTAAATACAGGGGGAGGTGCAGAGGTACATTCCCTTTTAATCATGAGCCCTTTTAACTTAAGTGGTATTTACTTCGTAACAAGCTTCAACTACACTTCCTATGGCCACAAAATAAGATAGAGAACGGCGTGTTTTTTATGTGATTCCTTATAATACTTTTATTTTTGGTACCTATACTTTGCCCAATTACACTACATACACAGAGATTAAGAAGTAAACTAGACGAATCACATCATGGAGAACTGAGAGGCGAGGGTACTTTTGTTGATAACATTAGGTGATAAGACCATATCAACATAAAAGCATAGTGCACTTTGCATTTCATTAGAACTTTTACAATTAAAGGACACTGTTGTTTAGATTTTGTACTATACAGACCATATTTGTTGTCTACCAATATTCTTTGTAAAAAATGTTTGTCATACCAATATGCCTGACTAGATTAACTTATATTTTAGGTTGGTCCTTTGAGATGTTGGCCCGGTGGCTTGTGTCTCTCGCGATCTATTGGAGATATGGATGTTGGTGAATTTATTGTCCCTGTACCGCATGTAAAGCAAGTGAAGGTTAGTCACCACTCTACGTCACTTAAAGCCGTTTCTTTTGTTGATTAGTAACTTTTCTCTTGCACACTTTTTGCTTTACATAGTTCCTTTATCTTCCTCTGTTTGATTCTACACGGATTTTCACATCTCTTCTAAGCAAGTATTTCTGCCATCTGCATGATGGTTCAGGATATTGTGTGGATCAAATTATTAGATTCATTTGTTGTGAATTTATCTTTTGTGTCCATGTAATCCATTAGTCTCTCTTTTTTTAAATGAAGAATTTAATTTCTTCCTTTTTCTCTCCCATTTTTTTTTAATCTTTATTTAGTTGCCCACTGCTGGAGGCCGGCTTGTTATCTGCAGTGATGGTGTTTGGGATTCTCTACCTGCAGAAGTAGCCCTTGATTGTTGTCGTGGCATGTCACCTGATGCCGCAGCACCGCATATTGTTAAAGTGAGATTAATGTACAAATTTTGAATCATTTTGTTTCCTGGGGCTGTTTTCATGTTTGGTGTAATAGTAATCATCTGGACTCAAACATCATAAGATACATTGTTTGCAGATTTAGATTTTCTTAGCTTCTCTTGATAACTGTTATATGGTGCCAGTAGTTATGTTTTTGTGCCGTTTGTACCCTCTCTCTATCTTTAGGAAGCTGTACAAGCAAAGGGACTTAGAGATGATACAACCTGCATCGTTGTTGATATATTACATCTGGAGAAGCCATCTGTTTCTGCACAAACAAGGAGGCCGGTAAAAGGAATGCTCAAGTCCATGTTTCGTAAAAAGTCTTCTGAATCATCTTCTTGTCACGACAAAGAGTACGCTGAGCCAGATGTTGTGGAGGAATTGTATGAAGAAGGATCTGCCATGCTTTCTGAGAGGTCTACTTTTGTAACAACTCGTCTAAGTTTAACCACTTGCTCTCTAGTTTTTTCTCCTGACAGTAAAATGTTCGTCTAAATCGCAGGTTCGATACTAAATATCCAGTCTGCAACATGTTTAAGTTGTTTATGTGTGCAGTATGCCAAGTAGAGATAAAACCTGGAGAGGGCATTTCAATACATGAGGGTGCATCCAATTCTACAAAATTTCGTCCCTGGGACGGACCTTTCCTGTGCTCAAGTTGCCAAGAGAAGAAAGAAGCCATGGAAGGGAAAAGATCATTAGGTGTTTTGATAACCCTTCGTTGTTGGCCATCTTCCTTTGATAGATGTGTCCATAATATAACCCGATATTTTTTATTCTGATTTCAGGTAGACTTAGCAGTGGAAGTGACGACTGAACTCTCATGTATATTTGCATTTTGAGAGTGATAAAAATTGTGAATATGATGGCAAGGTCAAACATCCAAGCAACAAAGATTCCCTTCTATTAGCACAGGGGCTTTATGGATATAATTTGGAATTCCAAATGAAAATGCATATGAAAACCAATTGCATCCCCTTAGAAGATTCTTGACTTGGAAGTATGAAATAGCAACAACCAAGTGTTGTGAAGGGTTGTGTTAAATGTGGCAGTCACACCAAGCTGTCCGAGGTAATGCATTCTTTTTTATATCGTTTTTTTGGGATCCTTTCATTTGTATACGGGTCTATTGGAATCACTATTGACCTTTAATGAAAGTAGCCTTTGTTATTGTAATGTAATATAGGAAGTTTAATTAGAATTCATGGAATCAATTTACTGTAGGCTAGATGTGTGTTTAAGCCTATTGAATGATTTGTTCCTTCATCATTCTATTGACATTTCCTTTTGCCATACCAACATTAGGTCTTTTGTAACAGATTGTTAGCTAGAAGTATCCCTTACCTTCTTCAATCCCCCTACCCCTCTCCTAAAGTCTCCCAAAAAAAAGAGGGAACAAAAACACATTAGTACATTACACATTTACACCCCACCCAACTTTTTTTTTCTTTTTCTATTAGATGTATGAGCATCATTGCACGCATTTGAACACCCTATCCTTGAAAAATGTTTAACCGTTTCCCCAAAATAGATGCTATCATGTTTTTACTACTATTGTGTCTTTTACGACAATTCTTTTTTGGAGCATTAGACCCAAAAATAAGAGCAATTTGTTTACTATTATGCTCTAGTTTGTTTAAAATCTTACACATTTTCTTAGTTTTAAAAATATACTATCACATTTTTTTTACATTGCGTTGTCCATTTACTCATTTTAAGTTTTAAAACTACTACACTTATACACATAAGAGAAAGACAATTGTAAATGTAAAAAAGAAAGAAAGATGTAAGCATAATTTGAAATTTATTTAAGAAATACCATTGTAATTTACCCAATTATTAAGCAAAAGCTATGATCCAACAAGTAACTATACATACCTATATTAATTTTAAAGGTCTACATGATAAAGACTCACGAGTTTGAACATGATCATTCAGAAAGGCAACTAAAACACACCATCTATGAAGAATAGTGACTCCTAGCTATTGAGTTTTGCTATCTGTCAAAAAGACAATTATTTAGAAAAGCAATTGAGAATTTGATATTGATCTAAGAATCAATTTAACCTGTTAATTGTTATTGATTTGCAATAAGTCCAATGAATGAAGAAATGATAATTTCTTGATGATTTCTGACAATCAATCTTTCCACTGATTAGTCCCTGTAATTTTATCAATTTTTTTTAATTTAGTCCTTATAGTTTGAAACGTTTTAACAAAGATTTCAACTTTATCAATTATATCATTCAAAATTAACACAAGTGAGTATTAAGATATTTTTAAAAGTGAGTATTAAGATATTTTTTTTTCATGATTTAATGTTTATATTGATTTTTTATTTTATTTAAATATATTATATTTTTTCACTCACAAATTGAAAATATTTAAGGTTGCTAGTCCAAAAAAATCCCTAAATTATATTTGTTTTTGTTTGGATGAAATCTTAAAGTTAAATTTTCGTTCAAAACAATACTACAATAAAAAATTCTAAAATCTAAGACTAAACAATACAAAATAGTATTAAGAAAAGTGTGAATATAAAACCAAGAAAACCAAATAATAATTTAAAAAATGTGAAGAAAATCACCATTGAATTAATATAAGCAAATGAAGGAATGGTTTTCCATTTTAAAGTATTTAGGTTGAAGACATGAGGGTAAAGGACTATTATATTTGTCTTATGTTTCCATTTTTCTCACTCTTTAAATTTTTTAAATGACATAATATTTTGGCAAGAAGCAAATAATGGCCCCATGATTAAGATGCTCACCTAAAACCATTCATAATTTTTTTTTATATGTTTGCTTCAAGTGTGTCTAAGTCCACAATGCACACCTAAGTCGTCTTCTTCTTCTTCTTTCCTTTTCTTTTCTGCATTTTCATTTTTCATTATCTTTCTGTGTCCTTCCCAGTCAATGTAGGGCCATAGACACACGAGCACACACAAATTTCACCCTCATTCACATGCCCACTTTTTCATAAACTACACCCTTCATTAACAAAAAGCAAAACTACTAACAAAATTCAATATAATAATAATAAATTAAAGTTTTTAATATTAGTGTTGATGAACTAAGTAATCTTTATCCTATAAAAAAAAGTTACATTGTTCTAAAATTATCAGTTATTCTCCAAATATCTAAGAAGTCTAAAATTTTGACTATGGATAAAAATCAATTTCATATGAAAATACATAAAAGGAACAACTATGGTTCAAGAAAGTGTTTAGCGGGTTTGAAGAGAGTAGTTTTTTCGGATTTAGTTTGGTAATATTAGGAACAACTTTGTTTTGCTATTTGTTTCAATAAGATGTTATTTTGTTTTCTAGAAGACTCGCGTATTGAAATTAACATTTAGAGACTTGCACTTGTCATACTAGTCACTGTGAAATCCATACAACCATATGCATAATCATCTCAATATCTCATAATCTCATATGACAGGTAAATCCATTTGATCTGCTCTGATAAGTTCTTTCAACCTTCAAACTCAGCTAAATGAACCTACTTCAACTCTCATTAATTGAATAATTTCATCTATGTGATCCCATTATATCAGTAAAGTCATAATTGTCTTATTCACAAGATAGTTAAAACATCCCTTTAGTGCTCTTTGTTTATTATTTTTATTTTTTACCAAAAAAACATAAAAAATATATTTAACCTTTTAAATATCAATTCAATCATTTGTCTAAATAAATAATAATTTAGACTATTAACACCACTTTAAATCTAACTAGTAAAATTAATCTATAGTTTAAAACATTATTCCATTGGGATAAATATGTATGGCTAGTAATTGATAAACTGAATTTCAAAGTTTTTAGGTGGCATTGAGGATATAAAAAAAAGTGTGAAACTCAATGTGTTCACGTGGTGATGATCTCATTCTCGTTAGCAACAAATTACTTTCACTCTTCATATGATTGTACTACACTAATTATGGGGTCAACGTGTGTCTCTGCTTTTTACATTTCCAAGAACATCAATAGTAATCCACTATTGGGATATTATTTGCTCATTCTATGTAACTACACTGAAAAAAATGTAAGTAACAAGAGGTTATTTTAAGTGGTATAGTGCAAAAGTGAGAGATGAAAATGAAAGAAAATGAAAGGAATAGAATATTGAATAGCAAAGGAATAGGGTGATTCACTAGTTGACATAAAATGAAGATTAGAATTTGGAGAGTTGTATATGTTTGGTTACTCCTTTTTTGACTCTTTGTTAGGCTCTTGCTTTCTAAACACCAAACACCTTTGAGTGCACGTGGGGAACTCAATCACAAGGACCAAACTATACCACACACATAACCAATAAATATATATTTATTAAAATTATTTTTTTTATAAAAAATTTCATATTAAACATCATTATAAACCTACAAGAAAAAAATAAATATAAATCAATTTTAAAGACAAAAATAATTAGTTACTATAATAACTAAATTATAGATATTTTAAAAATAAAAAAATTGGTTTCTATATTAATTTCTATTATTATTAAATGGTTTCTAAATTAGTATTTAATTAGCGACCAATGTTTTTTTATCAAATTTAGAATTTAAATAATAGAAACTAATTTAGAAACTAAAATTATTTTTAGTCTTTAAAATGTGTCTAATTTAGTTACTATAGCAACTAATTATTTTAGTTTCTAAAATTAATTTTTATTTTATGATTTTTTTTAGTGAAAACTTAACATCTAAACTAGACTAACATCTCAAATAATAACAATTATTTGTTATTATATAAAAAATTATTATTAAAAAAAATACTAAAAAAAATGGAGAATTAAATCAAAACTCATATTTAACAAAAACGATATGTATATGATTTATACCTATTAATAAAGGAATAAAGAACCCTTAGAGAAAATTATATGAAAATCTATTATATCATTAAAAATATTTTAATAAAGTCTATTAGAATAAAGTGAAAGTTTTTAATCCAAAATAAATTAATAATCCCAAGCTTAAAAAAAAATATTCAAATGGATTCATGAAGATGAAGATAATGGAGTGATTTAGATCCTTAATCACTTATAATGTTTTTTTTATCCATTATAATTATTTTTGGTCCTATCTCTATCTCTCCACAAGAGTCCAAAAATAAATTTGCTATTTTCAAAGATTCCTTTTGAAGTAGTCGGTGCTATTTTCAAACTCTTGGTGTAAACGGACATCAAACTTTCTTTTTCAGGAGACTCAAACAATTATCTACAATACTTTAAAACCTTATGTGTTCATCCATACCAATGACTATAATAGGATCTTATTAGTTCTTTTTTATTTAGCTTTTTTACAACTAAAAACATACATTGTTAATTACAATATCTTATAAAACCATTAATTAGTAGTAGTGTCAAATGAGTTTACTTGATAGAGTTGGGTTTGAAACAAATCTTTTCACGTGGTTTGTTTTAGTGGGTTAGAAAATTTTCGAACTGATAAAGATAAAAAATAATTAGTTTTATATTTATTAAGTTAGATAATATTTTATAAATTAAATAACTATTGATATTATAAGTAATTTTTAAATTGGGATCTAAGTGACGCGTTATTATTCTAATATTGTCTGCTTTGAAGTTTTTGAGTTTCATTACAGTTTTGTCTTTATTAAGCATCTGGATGGATTAAGAGAGTAAAATGTATTAAAACTGTCTTTGACCTCAATTCTTAAGTGACGTGAGACTATATTTACCTTTAACCTCGACTGTTAAGTGGTGTGAGACTATATTAGTCGTATCAAAATACAACTTATTATAAATTGAATCGATCAACCTATTTATTATAAATAAATAGTTAAAAAATGTTATTGAGTCAATAAAGGAGGTTCTAAATTTATTTATACAGAAGTAGGTTACTTTACTGATCAGTCCACATTCAATTTAGCTCAAATTTATTTAACTTGTTAGTTAGTTAAGTAAGTTAAATTCATTTTAATCTGTATTAAGTATTTTTTTCCAGCTTAAAATGACGTACAAGTGTGAACTTATTTTAACACCTATAAAATATTATTGTAACATAGATATAGCATTTTTATTAAAAAGGATTAGGGAAGAGTAAGTTGAAATACTATATATTATTTTAATTTTTTTTTTATCTTATTAATTACAAAAGTTGATTAAACTTAAGAAACATTATTTTCAAAAAATTTATCATTAAAGTAAGTGATGTGCTGCTGCTATTGTAGAGTAAATCGAGTCAATTAAAAGTCACTCAAAATTAAATTAAATATTCATTTTAATAATTTTAATATTTGAGTGAATTTTTATACAGAATGAATAAATCTGTGATGTTGTAAGACCATACAATTAAATTAAATGCATGTGGATAAATAATGAAAAGAAATATTAAACATTTATTAATTATAGTTAATTGTTTACCCTATTTTTCTTCTTTGTGTTTGTTTTATAATATGTGATGATGGAGTGTTAAGCACAGAATGTTACAGGTGTGGAACTTATAATAAGCCAAAAAAGTTTCTCCTTTTCTTTCTTTTGATGGTTTATTTTTTATTTATTTTTTAAATATTACAATTTGACAACTAGACATCAAGTAAGAGTTTAATGGGAAGAAAATTTTAATAAATAAATTGTGATAGAAATTTGATAAAGTGGAAAATGTGTGATGTGAAATGAAGGTGGCCAATCCCACCCCATCATGTTCTGCTGCTAAATTTGGCTGTTTGTGACCTTATTTCCCAAACCCTTTCTATGCACACCACTCATCACTCATTCCATTCTTCCCACACCACACTCCAACACACAACAATATAATCACAATTCTAACTAATACCAAATTTTGTAGCACAAAACAAAATAATGACACTGATCCATCAACTCAACTAGGATTTTCAAGCCAAACTAAGATTTAAATCACTATTAAGAAAGATATTTGTATTTGATGTTGAGTGTAATTGTAAAAACTTTTCACAGGAGAGTGTCTTCAAGATCTATCCTTATTTTTCCTTTCTTGATTTTTTTTCTCCGTACATTCTTTCTCTCGATCATTTGTGTTTCTAAAAATATCTCTAAGTCTCTCTATAAAGTGTTGTATTTGTAAGAATCCTTCCAAACTTAAATCAGTATTTTGTAAAAAAACTAAACTACAGAACTAACTACTTTATCTATTTATACTACTCATTAATGGATCTATTCAACCTGTCACTTCATATTAAAACTTATATTTATCCTTTATTATT
The DNA here is from genome assembly GCF_051622355.1 of Phaseolus vulgaris. Classification (NCBI taxonomy): domain Eukaryota; kingdom Viridiplantae; phylum Streptophyta; class Magnoliopsida; order Fabales; family Fabaceae; genus Phaseolus; species Phaseolus vulgaris. The sequence continues at coordinate 3,003,620 of NC_143498.1, forward strand.
GATTTTTTATTTTATAATTTTGTCCCTAACTCATATATGTTTTTTTTTTTACGTAAGATTTCTACTAATATCTTTTGGTACTTTTTTTCTTTCAACTTCTCAACCTCTCAACTTTTTGACACGACTTTTCGACATGATCAGGATCAACAAAACCTTTAAAAAATACGTTGTATCTTGGAAGTATATGATCAATGTTGATAAGTTTTCTTATCTTTTGTATATGGGTTGGGACACTTCTAAGAGTGTAACTTTTTATTCATTAGATTCTTTACTGATTAAAAGAAGAAAAAAAAAGGTGTGGAGAAAAAATTACTCAAAAGACGTATGGTATGTAAGAACTCTGAGAATCAGTTTTACAAAACACAGGTAAATATCTGCTGTAAGAACTGTGAGAATTAGGATAGCATAGATGGTTAGTTTTTGTCAAAAGAAAGTTACTCAAAAGACCAAATGCAGTTTGACGAAGAGTCCCTCTCTTTCTTTTCCTCCTTTTTGATTCCTTTATACCCTTCTAAAGGTTTATTTGACACTCACACAAAAAGAAGATTACAAAGCATTTTTCAATTCTCTTGCCACCAAAAAGAAAAGACTAAACACCAAGAATTTTAGATATTGCATCAAATCTTGCTATGGAGACTCATCGGCACCAAAAGAACACAGAAAACTATGTGCCAAAGCAACAAATTGAAGCAGCACCACCACCCCAATTATCATGGCAACAAGAAAACAGAGAAGACCAAACTTCATCATCACCTCAATCTTCAACACCCTCTTCCCCTTCTCAAGAGTTCTCCTTCACAATCTCCCTCCACCACCACACATTCCCTGAAGATAACTCCAAAGCTCAACCATCTTCTATTGCACTTGATTTATCTCCTGCTGATGACATTTTCTTCCATGGTCACTTGCTCCCTCTACACCTCCCTTCATCACCCCGCTCTTCAACCAATTCCATGGACAGCTTCACCCTCCCCATCAGAGACTTATTACAAGATGAAAACCACCCCATTAAGGATAGTGGCAGCAACAGCACCACCTCAGACAGCAACAGCAGCAGCAAAAGAGACCAACACAACAACAGCAACAACATAGGAAAAAAGGTACAAGGTAAGTCCAAATTTAACTTTTCATTGTTTGGATTAGCCAAGGGGCAAAAAGGGTGCCAAGATAGTAAGGAGGATAAAGTGAAGCACAAGAAGAAGGCAAGGTTTGATGTGATCCATGCAATGAAAAAGTACTTGAAAATGGTTCATCCTAAGATGCTTTTCAAAGGACAAAGAGAGAAGATTAGAAGTGGACAGTGTTATTCTTATTCAGGAAATGTCACTCCGAGAAATTACAAACAGGGTTGGAGAGGACAATATTCAGCACCAGCATCAATGAGGACTTCTCCAACAAATAGTGGCCTCTTGATTGCAACCACACCTCTTCCTTCTTCTGCTAGGGACAGTACCATGGAAGAGTTGCAAGCAGCCATTCAAGCTGCAATTGCTCACTGCAAAAATTCAATTGCAAAAGAAGAGAAACTCAAATGCTGATTTTTGTGGTGTCTTGTTCAAACACAATCTGTTCCAGACATGTCAGACACAGAAACTTCTCTCAACATGAACTCGTAATCTATGTAATACAGACACTGAGATGAAAATTGATACTGATACGAGTTGAATAGAGAATTTTTGTTTCCTTAAGAGTGTTATTTCCTAAATTTTGATGTGATATTTGAATAATGATGCATATAAAATAATGTACCATAAAAAAACCTGAAATTATTCGATTAAGTTCTAGAATCTTGATCAACTTGTATTATATTATAGTATGTAGTGTATATATGTATGGATTTTTGGAAGCTTCAGGCATTGTCAGGTTCTGTTCCCAGTTAGATGAATGATAGAATAATTGATATGTATCCAGAAAACAAGGGTTGATAAGAGAGAGATATCCACACGAAACTATTTGTTATTTTGTTAAGAAAATGGTACTGATTCTCTCTGTGTGTGGCTATTTTGACATGAATGTGCACCACCCTAGAAGGCTGAGAAATGTAAGATTTTATCTTATTAAGGGCCAATATTTTCTCTTAGATTGTCCTTCTGTTCTTTTTCTTTCATTTTCCTTTGCGTTGGTATTTTGTTTTCTTTCAAAATCATATCCTATTGAGACGTGTTTGGACCAGATATACCTGATTGATTCAATTTCCTTGCCAAATAATCTGTTCTACCCTGTCACAATCATGTCAAGAAAAGTTATATGAATTTTTTCTGATATATATGCTGAAAGGGTGTGAACCAACTGGTTCCTGATATACCTAACAGTGACCAAAGCTAAGTCCACACACCAACCAATTTTTTTGCCTATAAACATAAGGAATATCATGATTGTGTGATTATAGTTTCAAACACAAACTAATTACAACACCTAATAATATTGGTTGGCACTCATAGTATGATATATCTTATTATTAGGACACAAGGAAGGAGAGAGAAACAACACATGTGAAAAGAGAAAGGGGTGTTCCATGGTGTTTGGATTCTTTGTTAAGAACTTGAAAGAGAGTTTCCTACTTCTTGATCCAAAGAGTCAAAACTAAACCTAACTCGTTGAATCTAAACAACCTTTTAACTCATTCAATTCATAGGATTGTGATTTAAGACAAGTTGGATTATTATTTTAGTGGGAGAATGCTAATTGTAGTAAATTTTTAGTAATTTTTTTAATGAAGATAACACTATTAAAAGAAAATAATCAAATGGTCAAAATAATTATTTTTTATTAATAATAGAAACTATTTTATATATTAATAATTTTTTAGTTAATATAGTGATTAATTATTTTTTTATCTCTAAATTTGATTAATATTTAATAAATTTCTTGTAGTGTAAATTATAATTATGTATTCTAGGTTCCTAGCATAATAAATTGATACAAAAAGAGTGGTGAATTTCTGAAAGAACCCGAAAATATAACAATTAATTGTTTTGTAAATAAGTAATTCAAAATTAATATAATTGTTTTTAGAGATTTTGTTTTATTCCAAAATAGCATTTGTAATGTTTTCTAGCGTTAACATTTTCAAAAGTGTAACATTAAACATGGGTATTTTAGTGAACAAATATACCAATTACTATTTGATATGAAATATTCAAGTTTATCTAAAAGAGGTTCATCAATATATTTAAATATTTTTATAACATTTTCCTTTATGTAGATAAAGAATGTTGAACTTTTTGATTGTTTTTCATGATGCACCTTGTTGTGTATTATATATATTTTTTGTCTTGTTTGTGATTGATTTTCTCCAACATTGAACCAAATCTTAACTTTGGTTGAGTTGATTCAACTATCAATAAAATTAAAAAAAGGTTCAATAATCTTAGTTATAGACCCCACCCATAATGGTATTGAAAAAGAACTAGAAAGTGGGGGATATATTTTAATCAAAATAATTATTAGTGAAATTAAAGGAAAGACATGATTGAAGAGGGATGGGATAGGTGAAGAACAATTAAGGGAAGTTAATAGAGAACCAAGCAATGATGATACCATATATATATATATATATATAAATGTTGACATTTGAAATGTGTGTAACTTTCATGATAGAGAAATGGTGGTGAAAGTCACAAAGATCATACTAATCATAAAGAATGAACATAATGATGAAGTCTATATATAGATGTGAGTAGGGATAATCACAAAGTCATTTCCTTTTTAAACAGGGTGAACTTAACAAAAAGCCCAATTGAAATAAAAGCCCATTTAAAGCAGGTGCATGTGTCATCTTGGTCAAGAGAAAGGTCACCAAGACAACAACCAAACCCTTCAATGGTTCATCACCAAAACATTTTATCAACACTTCTTGCATTATTAATATGTGAATTCTTTATTTACACGTTTCTATAAATATTTTTATATTTTTAAAAAATATGATAATTAATTAAAATAAAATTATTACATTAATTTTTTGTAGTCTCTAACATTTGGAGTGAAAACTCCATTCTTAGTCTCTTCAATTAAAAAATATTTTAATCTCTCAATTTTTTTTAAAAAAATTAAGCAAATATTTTAGATATTCTCAATGCATCGTAATATTCACTTGGAATGGTGGTGACTTCCAATTCTTAATTGTTCTCTCAAACTGTTAATCCTTTCCACAGTTTGTTTCGTTTGGTCAGCACCTTTAACTAATGTCAATGACTACTATTCTACCAATATATATATATATATATATATATATATATATATATATATATATAAAATGAAAATGACTTGTGTAGATAAAACCTTTGCTTTGTCCTTTTTCTTATATTCTTATAAGGACTTTAATTCCCTTAATAATGTAAATATTGTATAAGCTAATCATCATGCTTTTGAAATCACAACCCTCCATATTAACGGCACACAATTATAAAAAAGTATATTTATCAAGATTATTATTAATAATATGTTGTTAGAGAAAATCGAACACAAATTTTATGAGTAGATAAATTAACCATTATACTAAATAATCTCAATGATTATATTATAATTTTGTTTATTATTGTTATTATTATTATTAATATTATTAAAATAATTATGATAAGTAATATTATTATTAGGATTATGATTATTATTGTTAAGTAGTAGTTTGAGATTGGAAGATTGAGATTAAAACATTCTGGATGTTAATCTGGATGCGTTTGAGAGTCCAAATTGTCCTTTTTGAGAGTTGTAGTCTATTGGATAATTTTGTTATCCGTAAGGATTTGTTTTTGAGATAGTATTAAAGGTGGACATTTGAGCTTTCTTTTTCTTCATGTAGCCTTTGTGCACAAAAGGTACATATCACTAATGCCTTCTTTGTCAATGGTCTTCTTCCCTCTTCGATGTCCATTCATGGTGGTTGTTATCATTTTTCTCTGACCTTTTACACCTCTTCGACCTCAATTTGGGATGAGGCTTTATTACAAATTTCGATCATAGACTCAAACTTATTTTGATGGAGTGATTTACAAATTGTGACTCCTCATTTGGTTCATGAATCCGCATTGAGATATCATAAAAGTGATTCAAGTAGTTCTTCAACAACTCGTTTTCCTTAAAAAATGTCAGAAATAATGGGGAAACTTTAGTTTGCTAGCCGCAAACAGTTCCACAAACATTTGAGAGAAATTTTTGAAAGAGGTAATTGCCATCGAGAATCCCATTGAACAATTGCAAGACAATTCTTGTGAAGGTACCCACGAACATTTTGTATTGAACTACGTCTAAGCCCCTAAGATCAACATCTGAGCTAGGAAAGTTTTGAGGTAGCTCACAGGGTCTCCCGATCTAGAGAATGGTATGATCTAGGATACCAAGTAGTATGGTGGTACTAACTCATTCATGATTGCCTGGGAGAAAGGATGTGAGTTTGCTTGAGCTTGGATCAAATATGGGTCGACTTGTCCCTAATGAGTCATTTGTCTGCACATGACTTGTTGCAATTTCTCATTAGTTTTATGTAGCCCTTCATGTGCTCTCAAAGCCTCCTCCATTAAATGGCATGCAACTCTACTTCTTTGTGTTATCAGTTTTGTTTTGTTTGAGCCTCCTCTACTCTTCTTCTAGTCTTGTGTCTTATCCTGTTGCAACTCCCACATGGTATCTAGGATTTGTTGTAGGGTTGGAGCATGACGATCTTCTTTGATTGAATAATTCCTCTTTGATTTCTCATGATTTTGTATAGTGTTGTCCCGTGAAGGTAGGAAATTTTGTACCTAACCCCATGATGGGTTTGAGCCCTACGGTAGACGCCAATTTGTGTTGGTTGAAAGTAGTGACTTTAAGTTAATAAGTTCAAGTGTCTTTCTCAACCTGAAACATGTCATATTTATAGGATTTTTTTCTTCTTAGTGTTTGTTAGATAAATTTAAGTACAGTAAAAATGATTCAAAAGATAAGGGATGTAGAATACCAAAATTTGAGTTCAAAAAATACAAGAAATTTTTTCAAGCTTCTAAAATTCAGACAACAAAATCGTTATTCTCACTAATCTCTTTAGAATTGCCAAAAATAACATCTCATAACCAACACACTAATCATCTAAAGAACTATCATTATTGACAAACTTATTACGGAAAGGACTATCATTATCCACAAATTGTGTGACTTATTTTAAATATAATTGAAGTAGGTTGCTGGTTTGGTAAACATATATGAATATAATACTATTGAAGTTTTCCATTTAAGGTTCACTTCAAGATAGTGATTATTTGTGTATATTGTTCATTACATTGAATACTTGTTTACTCAACTTATGAAACATGGTGAATTATAAAATGGACAATGGTTGAATTAGAAGGCATCGGAAAAGTAGTATGTAACCCTTCTCTTATAATTGTACTTTTTTTATAAACCTATATAATTTTTTTATTAAGCTATATTATAATTGTACTTTTTATGTTTTAGTAATTATTTCTCATTGTAATAATAATTATATCAAATTTTTTAATTATATTAATTATTTTTACTATCATAAAAGTTGTACCACTTGATATCGGACAAACTATGTCACTCGACCTCGATGATCGACCGACCGCATTAATATACATTAAAGACACTCAATAAATGACAACAATGACAATTATGAAAATTCCCTATGAATCATGATCATCTTCCACATACCGGTGACATTCCCGAGAAATCAGCTAACACTAATTTAGTGAAAAATATTATTTATTAAAGATATTCTTCAAATATATCAATATACCACCCTATAAATATATACCAATATACCATCCTATAAATATATACCAATATATCACCATATAAATCAAGGATCATGCTAGAAATCAGTTAACACTGAAGTCTGATAGATTCAATCCATCACACCAAATGCCTGTGACTAAACATATAAATAAACCCTCTGCAGAGATGTAAGATATACTTTAATCAGTTTTCATTATACACCCTTTACACAGAGTACTCACTTGATTGTCGGAATACCTTTTTCATGTCAATTTGACCGCACACCAACAATTAAAGAAGAAAACTTGAAGAGAAAAATGGTAAAATAACCAACCCATTAACAATTTTACAACCAGTTTCAAATATTATATATATTTATTTTGTTCATACAAGTACAAAAATGTTCACTTATACACATCACAACACCTGAATTTCAAATTAGTTTATAAAAAAGTGAATAAGAGTTTTAATCAAAGAAAGGAATATAAAAAGGAATATAAAGATCATAAAATAAAACCTACAATGAAATTAATTTTAATTTTAAATATAACAATTTGATATAAATAAATATCAGCAATAATATTTGTATATATACATATAAAAAATGTGGAATGTAAACCTATTTAAACCACATACTAAACGAACAAAATAAAAAAAAATAATTCATCCAATTTTTTGATATGATAAAAAAAAATTTAGAATTTAATTTGATAAACGTTTGCTTTTGAATGATTACACTAATTATGATTAATGTATTGTTCATTTAGTATTGAGTGTTTGGAATGAGCGAAAGGTGGTGGTAGCAACACACATTCCCTGCAAATTCTGAATTTCCTTTGCGTTGCTATCACCTCCATTTTCAGAACTTTCAGCTTTCAATTCAAACACTCAATCAATTACTGCTATTTTTTTCATTGATTTAATGCGATTGGATTAGGATTATTAGATCTCCAGAATATTCTCAAAATCTCGGTACATTCCCCACTTTCCAACCGAATATTCTTCCGTTTGCATTTGGCGGTACCTTTTTATTTAAGTTTTCTAAGTCGGTGTCCTACACAACACAACATCATGTGTATTGTTTGTTTGACGTACGAGGTTAACCAGATCTCTAATTAACATTTATCTCCTTCTGCAAATATTGCTACACTTTTTGTCTGAATTTACAAAACAATACATACTTATATGGGTTGGGGAGAGAATCACCAAAAGATTGTGTAACAATTGGATCAACTTTTGTATGTGAGTTTTGCCATCTTAAATTTTCATACTCAGCAAAAGCAAGATCAGTGTTCTTATTGGGTTTCAGCAAGATTGTTTTTTTTTGAAGGATAGTGGTGGTTTCATATAAAATATTAGCATGCAAGCAGTGGGAAGGCTTGGCGGCTACATCAGCCGTGGCGTGTTCACTGTTTCAGGGCCGTTTCTTCCTTTTGGTGGGGCAGTGGACATTGTTGTGGTTCAGCAGAAAGATGGGAGCTTCAAATCCTCTCCTTGGTATGTTAGGTTTGGGAAATTCCACATGGGTTTGAAGGAAAAGGTGAAGGTTCATGTCAGTGTCAATGGTGTGGAGCCTGATTTCCATTTGTGTTTGAACCTTAAGGGGGAAGTTGTTTTCCGCCATGGAGACACACAAGACGAACAAGAAGGGGAATCAATAGTTGAGGGTGAAAGTGAAAGTGACAGTGATGGTATCATACCACAGGGTGGTTGTAGGCATTTCAAGTCCAGAAGTTGGAACTTTGATTCAGTGGACAAGTCAAATGAAGAGGCTAAGGTTGTTGGTAGAACTAGGTCTCGCCGCTCCCGAATTCTTGGGCTTGTGTCGAGGTCTTTGAGAGGGGAGGGTGAAGATGGTGATGTGAATTTCGTGGAGCGTGCTGAGATTGCAGCCAACTTGTTGGAGCTGAAGTGGTCCACCAATCTCAGTTTTGATCATCAACTACCTCGTACAGACAGGAAAAAGACAGAGGGTGAGGCCTTGTGCAATGGTTTACCTTTACCACCGTGTAAAATGAAGGAGGAGTCTTGTTCTTGCAGTGATCAAGAAGGTACCAGACCAAAGCATGTGTCCAATAAGATGTGCCCTGCAAGTGCAGGGTGTGGAGAAGTTCGTGTCATTGCTGAGGAGGTCTTGCAAGCTGCAACTCTAGTTCCACCTGAGGTAAATCATGTTCTTCTAGGTGAACTTGTTAGAGCTTTATTTTAGAACTCAATTTGAATTTTGAACCTAATAGTACTATAATATGTCAATCATAGTAGCTGTTGTCAAAAGTATCCATCACTGCAAATTTCATCTTCGAGATTTTTTGTCTTCAACATGGCAAGATAAGAGATTTCTTTCCCATTGATTAGTGATATGACCTACATAGTAGTATATAAGTGGAGTTAGCTTTTAGAGTTGAGTTTGACTCAAACCAAATTCTAGATTTATATATCAACATCAATCAAAGCTTCTTTGGATAAGCTTCTCATAAAAGACAATAAAGCGAACCAATTTTCTTTCATAAATTACATCAACTTATACACCTCATTTTTTTAAAAGCCTCCTCATTGGCTTCTTCATATGCACTTGTCTGGTTTCATAGTTGAAAATCTCTTATAACTTAGCGGCTAATTTTAAGTTTAAGTAAAACAGGCAGAAGGAGTGAAGAGTGCATTTCGTTTTGGTCGACACTGATATGCTTTAGTTCTTGTTTAGGTTAAACAAAGTGTGGAAGTTACTAAGGATTTTGACATTGAGAGAACACAAATGGAGGCCTCTGTGTTACAATCTCAGCAAATAGAATGTTCCCATAATTGTATGTGTGCTGTCAGGGATGTTGGAGACACACCAAAGTTTCGAAAATCTCATACTGTTAATATTGGTCGAAGAGATTGTTCGATTAAGAATGTTAGAGAAAATACTCCAACGTCTGAACAACTTGAGTCCTTGAATCTGAAGGAAGGAAGGAACACAATAACCTTCAGTTTCTCTACAGCTATGGGGAAGCAGGAGGTTAGTAATCAATAACATAGAAGAATTTTATTTCAAGTACAAGAGGCTTACTTCACCTTTTACTTTGTTTCTTCTATTGAAATCTCTCTTTTATTGTTATTTATTTTCTATTTTAAAATACTTTTTTGACTATCAGGTTGATGCTCAAATATATTTGTGGAAATGGAATACTCGTATAGTGATATCAGATGTAGACGGGACAATTACAAAGTGAGGATATATCTTATTGAAAAGGAAACAGTTTCCCAAATACATATTGTACTGTGACAGAATTATGGTTAACATTTATTCTTATAATAGTTTATTGCCTTTTCATTGCCATTTTCATATAGCAAATAAATCATATTTGGTATCTACCAAAAAATGCTCTTCTGCAATTTTGCTAAATCAATGACTCAACTTTAATCAACTGTGTCTTTCCTATACCAACAACAATAAGTCAGAACTATAATCTATTTCGAAAGAGCTTCCTGACATGTTTTCTTAAATCAATGAGAAAACACAGCACCAAACTCTTTCTTCTTATGAGTCAGCAAAGTAAACTTCTATCAAATTTTTGGTGCTGAACAAGATGCTCTGAGGATCCTGTTTCTTTTGAACAAAGCACGAAACATTTATGTGTCCTGTTATCACTTGAGCACTAGACTCAGGGTCTCTGTTTCACTGAAATGCATGTTTAGTTTATAGTACCAATGGGATACCAAGATCAAGGAAATGTGTTTGTTCAGTTGTTTGCTGCTGTGTTCAAGGGTCTTAAAAATATTATTCCACTTTTTTTCTTATTTGGTTGCCATTTTGTATCACGTTCTCTCCTCTATGACATTGTAAGGATTGGTATGTTCATATACAAGCATGAATACATTAAATTCGGTCATGTTATACTATCATGATGCTTTTTGAGAATTAGATTTGGTTGTAAACATAATTTACCAATCTGGTAAACATAATTTACCAAATACTTTAATGTTAGTATTAGTATTTATGACGTGTTATTATGGAAATTTCGTGGTTGCAGTAACAGCTTGGTTAAATTTTAGCTGAGTTGATATTATATGACATGTTGTTTTGCACGTTTAAGTGAGATTGATTTTGTTAGAATTCAAATTGCATAATGACAGTAAGTAAGAAAGCAAGGCAAGCATTTTTAACATCCAAATATATGCATCTGCCTTTTAGTGTCTTGTCTTTCTTGTCTCTTGTTTTTGTCTCGATTTTAATTATTTTCCATGGTGTGACAATGTTAAATTCCTTCTTTTATTTTACACTGACAGGTCAGATGTTCTAGGACAATTCATGCCATTAGTAGGAATCGACTGGTCACAAACAGGCGTTGCTCATTTATTCTCAGATATCAAGGTTTGTCTGTCTTGTCTGTGTTTAGGTGTTTTGAGATTACTACAACATGAAAATCCATCGATCCTATATATCAATGTCACTGTTGGGTGTTGAATCTTCTCTAGTCTAATACAAGTTCTACAGGAAAATGGCTACCAACTACTTTTTCTCAGTGCTCGTGCAATATCTCAGGCCTATCACACCAGACAATTTCTATACAACCTTAAGCAGGTGATGCACAAAGTTTCAAATCAATCTTGAATGTCAAGGATGGATAAAACAAGACCATGAAATAAAGAAAGCAGTTTACATCCTCATATTCCTTTTGTTATGATGCAGGATGGGAAAGTTTTACCAGATGGCCCTGTTGTCATATCCCCTGATGGACTTTTTCCTTCTCTATATCGAGAAGGTAACTAGTCTGCACATCTTTCTTTTCTTTTCTGTTTCTTCTTAGTGTTCCTCTTCTCACTTGTAGGAGTATGACCTTTTTCTCTTTTTAGTCCCTTAGGTTTTGAAAATCCTCTTTTATCCATTTTAATCCCTTTTTACTTTATTGTTTAATCTCGTTTTATTTAGGGACTGACCAACAAATTTAGTAAAATCTCGGGCATGATAATGTCAACTCGAACATCTTGTGAACTAATAAGAGGTTTAAACACACTTGTTTTGTTGGGAGTTATCTTAGGTGATTTATTAGCTTTTGTTTTAATATGTTGTCAAGGCTTTGAGTGTAGAATAGAACACCTCGATCATGATGCCTTTATAATATTGGGTCTATGACACATTTCTTCTCTTTTTTCCAGTTATCCGGAGGGCTCCTCATGAGTTTAAAATTGCATGTTTAGAGGTTAGGTTCCCACTATACTAAAATTGGCAAAAAAAATGTTTTTTCTGTATAGTCATGTTATTTAAGATAAGTGAAAATTGAATGCATGCAGGACATTAAGGCACTTTTTCCTCCAGATTGCAATCCATTCTATGCTGGTTTTGGCAATAGGGATACTGATGCAGTCAGCTACCTTAAGGTTGGAATCCCAAAAGGAAAAGTATTCATCATTAATCCAAGGGTACGCATTGTATTATACTAAAACTTCCTGAGTTGTTCATACTTTGCAAAACTTCCATTCTCATGTCTTAAGTTTTCAGGGAGAGATTGTTGTAAATAGTCGTTGCTTTGACACACAATCATACACCTCTCTGCATGCTCTTGTGAATGGAATGTTCCCCCCTACAAACTCATCTGAACAGGTTTAACTCTGAAGGGATTTTCTTTATTTTTTTTCCCTACAAACTCCTTTTGGGTCTTTCCAAAATTTAGTAGCAAGTTTGATGATATAAGGATTTGTTCTTGATGTACATTATTTGTTGGCCTTGTTCTTGCTGAATATTGGTTGCAGGAGGATTTTAATTCATGGAATTACTGGAAATTACCTGAGACTCCTTCTGCTATGTGAAAGGGTCTTTTGGCATTTATCTTGTTCTGCTGCAGATGGATGCAGGACTGCTTGATGTGCTGCTCCAAGAATTATATAGGTAAAAATTTAAGCATGTTTGGACTTAAGTAGAATTTTTAATTTGAGCATCTTTCCCATAGTTATTATCTTGAGTTCTTCCTTTTATTAATCAGATTTCTGAAGTTGTTTAGGGAGATTTCTTTAAGCTTATCTACACTAATTTGCTTGATATTTCTGTTTGGATTGCTTTGTGACTATTGTTAAATATGAATGCACAAATTTAGAACTTAGGCCTTAAGATGATTCAAGTCTCAGTATCAGTATGCACTATGCTTTAATTTGATATTAATATTGCTAGTATAAGTGATGTGTATTAGCTAAGCCTGATGAGATAAGCATCATTCTGTGGAATTAGATGGACAGAGGATTTATGACAGCACAGAATACAATTTTCTGCTTCAGAATTACAACTTCGGCTCAAAGCTGGAACATCAGCAGATATCATTGTTTTCTTCGCTGTACGGTGGTTTTTTGTAGTGGTTATTTATTTATCTGATTCAATTGTCATGGACATGGCAGCAATAATCCTATAATGAAAATCACATCAATTTAACATTGTCATCTTCTCATCATCAATGAGCAGCTTCACCTTGTATGTATGTAATCTTAAAGGGTTCTGTCTTCAGATTCATTTTCTCAACTTCTGAACAAATGAACACATGCTCATGCAAAAGTTCAGAAAAGGAACCAAGTTGTATGCTATTAAGCATTAATGAGAATATCTTTTTGTTCTGAAAATCAAACAATAATTTTATCATTGATGGTAAAGTATATAAGAATCAACTAAGTTGTATGCTATTATGCATTAATGACAGTATCCTTTTGTTCTGAAAATCAAACAATAATTTGAGTATTGATGGGTAAGTAAGTATATAAGAATCAACTAATCATACAAATTGATCTGAGATTCGAGATGGTGGCCCCAAGACCAAGATCCATTTATGCCTCTTATTTTATCAGCAGCACCACAAAGTCCATGAAACTAGAGAACTACAATAGCTAAAACAACTATAGACTTCTATATATATATATATATGATATGATATGATATGATATGATATGAATAATGTTATACATCATGATTTATTACCCATCTTCAACCTTATCTGTGTAGGCATCAGGGTATATTATATAAAAGCACAAACACAAACTATAGTATATGATTAACACATATTGATTATTTGATGAAATAATGATGGATCATTATTTTCCAAAGCCACAAGAATAAAGATACTCAAGGAGAGTGTCGATTTCGTGGCCGCTAATCTGACCGTCGTTGTTGGCATCAGCTTTTGCAAAAGCTCGAAAGGATCTCCAACCAGGGAAGAAGGCACCCAAGTCTTTGAGGGCTTGCTTCAGTTCATCCTTGTTGAAACTGTCATTTTTGTCTCTGTCTGCATTTTTCAATGCTACCATTATTTTCTGCAAAGTGAAACTCTCAGAAATGGTCTTCTCTTGTATACCTGACACCACTATTGTCTTCCCTGGTGTACTTGGGATTATTCTCACAGGCCTTCTGCTTTCATACACAAACTGTGACATTCTTTTTCTTCTTCTCAAAAGAGTGGTAGGGAAGGGATGAATAGCTATGGTCTCTCTCAAACATATATATATATATATATATGTATATATATATATGTATGTATGCATAACTTTCAAATATTAAAATGCATTGGCTAGTTTGTGAGAAGTTCTATACCCACACGCTATGTGTATATTAGTATTTTTCATATAGTAAGAAAAATTCTATGAATTTTCAAAAAGTTCTATGATTTTTTTATAAAAAATTGGAGGAAATGATTTAGTGTGTGTGAATTTTATGAAATTTCATCAAATATTTCTAGAAAATACAAAATGAAGAATTCTAATAGTGATATATTTACTCTCAACAATATTAATATTATATATATATATATATACACAATAAATTTTAATAAATTGAAAAATGATTTATTTATTCCTTTTCTTTTATTTAGAAGCCCAAGCATATTTTTTTAAAATGTTGTTAAAAATTAAATAACACTCATACAAAAATTTAAATGAGGTAGAGAAACTTTTTTAAAAATATTTTCCTTCTCTCATTAATTGCCTCCTCTCTTTTTTATTTATTTTTTCCTATCTTCTATTCACCCCTATCTCCTTTTCACTTGTTTTCTTTCTTTCATGTTCTACACTCTCTTGAATTATTTCTTTTAAATTAAAATAAAATTAATTAATGAAAGTATTTATATACTTTAATTTAAAAAATCATTTTATATTTTAATTTTAAATTGACAAGTAAAAAATTAAATCAAGACAAATATAGCATAATAAATATGTTTGTTTAGCTTCGAAATGTATTGAAATTCCCTATATAATATAAAATAAAGAAAAAATATTAGTAATACATACTCTTTCTAACAATTTTTTTTTATTATTAATTGAGAATTATTAAAATAAGTAAATTTTATAGATCTCACTTTTTATTTAATAATTTTAATATGATTTTGTAATTTTTTTTATAATTAACCAGTAATAAAAAAATTATAAAATATATATTAACTACCAACCTTACCTAACAAAATAAAATATAGGTTAAAATAGCTAAGTATTCTATTATTTATATATTTTTTTATTAAAAAATAAAAATTTTAAAATGGAATTGTAGGTGTAAACTTTTCAAGTTATCTAATTATTTAATATTTTTATTCTTCCAAATTGCCTTAATTACTCTCATCACCTTGTCCAAATAGGATGCTTGTGAAATGGCATATGATTCTTTAATGGGATGGGACACTCACCCCATTAATTGCATTAATATATTTGATTTTGTTCATAAATATTCAAAGTAACTTTGCCAAAAGCATTGAAGATAAGCAAGAATCTCTATAATATGGTATATCACACTGTAATCTCTATATATGCTTTTTGTCGGAAAAAAATGTTGAAATGTTTAATAATGATAATAATAATAATAATGTTACTTATCTACACAAAATATTGATAATAATGTTTACAAATAAATTTTAATAAGGTAATCATTGAAAACACATTCATGGAGATAATATACTAATCTTGAATAAAATTGTTTAATTCGAAAAACAGAAAAATTGAATAAACTATTATATTTTATAGAGATAAGAAATAAGTGGATTGAAGTCTTCTATTGTAACTACCTATATATTCGACACAAGGAAAATTCCAGAAAGCCTTTATAATAGTCATAAAGTGAGTAAAATTAATGATAAAGAAAAAAGAGTGGTTAGGTTCTAAATAAAATTATTCCTATATATGTGATTTGGAAAAAATAGGAAGTTTGAGTAATATATAGAAACTTCATTATTAAGACATTGAAATATATATATATATATATATATATATATATTTTTTTTTTTAATAGTAAAGTTTTATGATTCATAATAAATATGTAATTCCATAAATTAAGTTTTACAAATATAGAAAATGATACCTTTAAAACTAAAAAGATGAAGTTGAGGTTAACAATATACTCCAAATCCAATAATTTGAAATTGAATAAACCAATATATTACTATTTAAATTTTATAAAATGATTAAATTGCATAATCAACTCAAATTAAAACTACTATGTTCTAACACGTCAAGACATGATGTAACGCATATTTTGTCACAAATACTTACCTAAATTCCTTTTCATTTGGTCTAATTTTCAAGCACAAAAACATTTTGATTATTGCAAAGTAAAGTGGAAAGGGAATCATGCTCTACATTATAAAACGTTAAGTATTTCAAGGCTGTGGTGAGACGAGAGGCACGAAAACAAGTTGTAGTTTGACTTAAAGAAGGAATATATAATTAAAAAAATAATTATATAACTATTTAAATTATCTAATTATATAATACGTTTATTCTTCTAAAGTTGCCTCAATCACGTGAGAAATATGGTTATTTAATGAAAGTAACTTTGACAACGAGTGGTTAGATATTTTGCCGGTTGTCCTTCCTTTGTTTTTACTATATTTTTTGCAGTTCAGGTTGTGTAATATTCTTGAGTCGATCAACTTATGGCTGAGGAGTATTTGGATTGCGATGGTTAGTGAGAATTAGAGTCATAGGAACACTATTTTATTCAAAGGTGGAGTGTTGGACTACTCTGAGATATTTTTTCTTTGGCTCAATTGAAGGTTTAGTCTTGGATTACTTCTAAATTTCTCTGTGCTTGTTTTTCTTATTCTGATTGGTGTCTTGTTCCTCTGATTTGTCTTGTTTCACTTTAGCTTGTTTGCGGTTGTGATTTTTGGCAGGGTTAGTTTTGAGTAGTCAGCTAGAAGGTGTTGTGGTGTAAGGTCGTGTCAGGTTTTTTGTATATGAGTTGAATCACCCTAAAGTGATTCTTATGTATATATTGTTTCTTGTTGATAAAAAAAACTTTACCATAAAACATGGAAGATAAGGAAGAATCTCTATCATATGGTATACATGAAATTTTAGTATGTGAAAATAAATAATAATTACATTGAATATTGCCACAATAAGGAATTTACTTATTAAATACGAAAAAAATATTATGGCAAAATTTTTCATCCTCTTCCTCTTAAAATTCTTCATCCTTACCCTAAGAATTTCTTTCACCAGGTTGGGTTGAAATTAATACTGATAGTGTTGCTAGGGGTTCTCCTAGTCTTGCTGCTTGAGGTGATATTTTTCATGGGAGTATGAGAGAGTTTATTGGTGGTTTCTCTGCTTTCTTTGATATTCAAACTGCTTTGGTTATTGAGTTTTATGGAGTTATACATGTCATTAAAGAAGCTAAAAAGTTGGGTCTTACTAGTTTATGACTTGAATGTGATTTTGTCTTGATTTGTGCTATATTTACTGTTAGGACTAACATTCATTGGATTCTTCGTAATAGGTGAAACACTTGCCTTGATTACTGTGGAAAAATTAGGTTAAGAATTTCTCACATTTTTCGTAAAGGTAATGTATGTGCCGACATACTTGCTAATTTAAGGTTTCTTCATAGAAAACAATTTCATTGGTATAATAAACTTCCATCTAGTATTTTCTTTTAAAATTCTTTGTTAATAGGTATATATTACCTAAGTACCGCTTTTCTTAGTTTTTTTATATATGAATTTTAGTCTAGTTCTTCCATATTTGTTTGTATTTCCTTTTTTTTTCTTTTTTTTATTAATTTTTTCATCTGGTGACAGATAATTGTTGACACTTGAGGTGTTAGTATAACTGAGATGTCAAGTTGAGGTGTTAATTTAGTTGAGATGTCAAATTCCATTATAATACAAATACTCTAAAATATTTAAAATAAAAAAAAAGTTACGTTTGTGAAAAATTCATAATAATTCACAATTTTTTTTTAATGTTTATCTAATTTCATAATAATTCACAATTTTTTTTAATGTTTATCTAAAAGGTTTAGACAGAATTAACAATTTTAATAATATACCCAAATCTATTTCTTCTTTAACAATTTTAATAATATATCAAAATCTATTTCTTCTTAACTAAAAGAGATTCCTATATCACACACTAATAAAGTAAAGAGTATTAAAACAAGCATAGAAAATTGTATAGTCACAATCAGTTTTTTAGTGTCAAAATCAATAATAATAACAAAAAGACGTGATATATATAACCTTGTAAGACATTTAAGTCAATTCACCTCTTGTTTTTTTAAATGGCATTTCTCTCTCTCTCTCGTCAGTCATCAACAGCATAAGCCCCACTAAATTTCTCAAGAACAAAAACTAAAATGTTAAGTTATAGTAGAAGGTGGTGTTAGGGTTTATAAAAACACTGTTACGTTTTCTTCAAAGTTATTATCTGAATGAAAAGCCAAAATGTTTAACGAGCAAACAGTATTAAAATCACAATATAGAAGTGTAGATAAAGAGAGAAGAAAAGAAACTCTGATACACATATATTACAATTCTTCATACCAACAAACTGAGATCCATTCACACAAGTTTCGGAAGAAAACTCTGATTCAGATACTTGAAAAACAAAGTTATCCATAAATAATGAACCCATCTTCAACCTTAATACCATATTTTGTAATCCATCTTCAACCTTGTGTAGCCATGGATGATATTTTGCTGATAAAAAGAAAAAAAAGACATGGATGATATTTGAAAACACCAACACAAACTATCTTATGTATAACACATAATCTTAACAACACATATAGGGCTATATAGAGTATATATATATATATAGAGAGAGAGAGGATTATGACTCATTCTCCAAAGCCACAAGAAGTAAGATACTCAAGGAGAGTGTCGATTTCCTCGCCGCTAATTTCCCCGTCGTTGTTGGCATCAACTTTTCCAAAAGCACGGTGGGCTCTCCAGCCAGGCAAGATGGCATCTAAGTCTTTGAGGGCTTTGTTGAGATCACTCTTGTCGAAGCAACCATCTTTGTTTCTGGCTGCTTCTTTCAACTTTTCCATTATTTTCTGCAGATTCTTATGTTTGTTTTTTTTATGCATACCCGACGTTGCGGGTAATGCCTTTTGTGGTTTGTTACGAAGGAGGATCTCAGGCTTTTCGGTCTTCTCTGCTATACCTGACACCACTGTTGTCTTCTCTGCTGTAGTTGGGATTATTCTCACAGGCCTTCTGCTTTCATACACAAAATCTGACATTCTTTTCTTCTTCCACAAAGACTGGTAGGGAAGGGATCAATGGCTATGGTCTCACCAAATGTCTCAAACACACAAAATATATATATATATATATATATATATATATATATATATATATATATTTTGATAGAAAAACGTATGCGGAAGAAGCAACACACAATCACGAATTAAGTGTAGAAAAATAAATAACACAAGATTTAACGTGATTCGGTCGCCAACTGCAACCTACTGACAATTATTAGATTTTTATTAATGTTCTGTTGCACTCAATTACAATGATTTTTTCAAATAGAGATAATAAAGGAACAAAATGATTAAGCCTACTCACTAAAATATGATGGAACCTAATTGGTCATGACTTCATATACCATATATATGTGTATAACTTTGAAAAATTAAGATGCATTTGATAGTTTGAGAGAAGTTTTAGATCCACATGTGTATATTAGTATTTTTTCATATAGTAAGAAAAATTCTATGAATTTTCTAAAAGTACTATGAATTTTTTATAAAAGATTGGAGGAAATGATTTTGTGTGTGAATTTTATGAAATTTCGTCAAATATTTATACACAATACATTTTAATAAATTGAAAAATGATTTATTTATTCCTTTTCTTTTCTATAAAAGCCCTGGCATATTTTTTAAAATGTTGTTAAAAATTAAATAACACTCGTAAAAAAATTTAAATGAGGTAAAGAAACTTTTTTAAAAATATTTTTCCTTCTCACATTAATTGCTTCCTTTCTTTTTATTTATTTTTTTCCTATCTTCTATTCACCCCCTACGTCCTTTTCACTTGTTTTCTTTCTTTAATCTTCCACACTCTCTTGAATTATTTCTTTTAAATTAAAATAAAATTAATTAATGAAAGTATTTATATACTTTAATTTAAAAAATCATTTATATTTGAATTTTAAATTGACAAGTAAAAAATTAATTAGAGACAAATATATCATAATAAACATGTTTATTTACACTATAAGAAAATCATGAAATAGAAACCAATTTTTAGATACCAAAATAATTAGTTACAATAGTAACTAAAATAGAAACCATTTTAGAAACTAAAAAAAAATTGGTTTCTAAATTAGTTTCTATTATTGTTAAATAGTTTCTAAAATTGGTATCTAATTAGCAACTAAGGTTTTAACTACCAATTATTTAGTTTCTAAATTTGGTAGCCAAAACTTTTGTTGCTAATTAGATACCAATTTAGAAACTATTTAACAATAATAGAAAATAATAAAAACTAATTTAAAAATTAAATTTTTTTTTAGTTTCTAAAATGGTCTCTAATTTAGTTACTATTGCAACTAATTATTTTGGTTTCTACAAATTGGTTTCTATTTCATGATTTTCTTGTAGTATTAGCTTCGAAATGTATTGAAATTCCCTATATAATATAAAATAAAGAAAAAAATCTTAGTAATACATACTCTTTCTAACAATTTTTTTTATTAATTGAGAATTATTAAAATAATAAAATTTTATAGATCTCACTTTTTATTTAATAATTGTAATATGATTTTGTAATTTTTTTTAAATTAATGTATATTCAAATTTTTCTTATTCTGATTGGATTGGTGTATTAATGTTTATGAATGTTTAAAATCACTATATTGATGATTAATGTCTTTCCTCTACTTTTGGCTGGACTATCGGTTTGCATGAGTTGAATCTCTTGGGGTATAATTACAGTCATAATGGACAATGGATGCTTGGAAATTGCACTGGATAACAAGAAGACAAAGTCCTTCTTTTGAGCTGATATGCTTATATTCTGGATTAGGACTAAGGGCTGGATTCCTTGATAGATAATCTGATGTATGTATAGACATCCTAATGTGTTTAAAAAAGTGTAAGATCATCAGAATTATATCTGTAGAATATGGCTATGTTTAGGTACTTTATCTGTAAACCTCTTTTTCTAGCATAGGAAATTTCTGTACATTAGTATCGCAAGTACTTCTACTTATTAAATTTTTAAATTTTTATTGTTGATTAAAAAAAACCACTAATAAAAAATTATAAAATATATATTACTACCATCCTCACTAACAAAATAAAATATAGGTTAAAATAGTTAAGTATTCTATTATTTATATATTTTTTGTTGATTAAAAAAAATAAAAAATTTAAAAGGGAAATGTAGGTGTAAACTTTTCAAGTTATCTATTATTTAATATTTTTATTCTTCCAAAGTTGCCTTAATTACTCTCATCACCTGGATGTTTGTGAAATGGCATACGATTCTTTAATGGGATGGGACACTCACCCCATTAATTGCATTAATATATTTGATTTTGTTCATAAATATTCAAAGTAACTTTGCCAAAAGCATTGAAGATAAGGAAGAATCTCTATAATATGGTATATCACATTGTAATCTCTATATATGCTTTTTGTCGGAAAAAAATGTTGAAGTGTTTAATAATAATAATAATAATAATAGTGTTACTTATTTACATAGAATATTGATAATAATGTTTATAAGGAAATTTTAATATAGGTAATAATTGAAAACACATTCATGCAGATAATATACTAATCTTGAATAAAATTGTTTAATTCGAAAAACTGAAAAATTGAATAAACTATTATATTTTATAGAGATAAGAAATAAGTTGATTGAAGTCTTCTATTGTAACTGCCCATATATTGGACACAAGGAAAATTCTAGAAAGCATTTATAATAGTCATAAAGTGAGTAAAATTAATGATAAAGAAAAAATTGTTCTAAATAAAATTATTCCTATATATGTGATTTGGAAAGCATAAGAAGTTTGAGTAATATATAGAAGCTTCTTATTAAGACATTGAAACATATATATATTTTGAATAGTAAAGTTTTATGATTCATAATAAATATATAATTCCATAAATTAAGTTTTAAAAATATAGAATATGATACCTTTAAAACAAAAAAGATGAAGTTGAGGTTAAAAATAAACTCCAAATCCAATCATTTGAAAATGACTAAACCAAATATACTACTATTCAAATTTTATAAAAGGATTAAATTACATAATAATCAACTTAAATTAAGTATAGCACAAATGCAAAGTACTATGTTGTAACACGTCAAGACATGATGTGAGGCATATTTTGTCACAAATACTTACCTAAATTCTTTTCCACTTGGTCCAATTTTCAAGCACAAAAACATTAAATTATTGCAAAGTGGAAAGGGAATCATACTTTACATTATAAAAGGTTAAGTAGATGAGAGACACAAAAACACGTTGTAGTTTGATTTAAGAGGGAATAATTACAAAAACACATGTAACACCATTCATATTTGGTATGATAAAATTTGTGTTTTAATTTAACTATTGATTCAATTTCAATATCTCTCCCTAGTGGTAAACAAATATGTGTAACTCATACGTTCTCCTTATTTAACTCTCACTAATGTTTAGGATATTCCAACCTTTTCTATCAATCTTATTTTTATTTTAAAGATAACAACTAATTTAGGTTCTCTTCTTATTTTTAATAGTTCTAATTATATTATGATGCAAATAAAACTTTACAACTAATAAAATTAATGATCTTTACATTTTAAATTATACAAGTAGATTAGGTTCTCATTATCACCTTGTTTTTAACAGTTCTAATTGTATTCTTATGCAAGATTTCAGAAGATGATTCGTATACAACCACTACAAGAAAATCATAAAATAGAAATCAATTTTTAGAGATCAAAATAATTGGTTACAATAGTAATTAAATTAGACCATTTTAATAAATAAAAAATTGGTTTCTAAATTAGTTTCTATTATTGTTAAATAGTTTCTAAATTGGTATCTAATTAGCAACCAAGGTTTTAACTACCAATTATTTAGTTTCTAAATTTGGTCTCTAAAACATTGGTTGCTAATTAAATATCAATTTAGAAACTATTTAGTTTCTAAAATGGTCTCTAATTTAGTTACTATTACAACTAATTATTTTAGTTTCTAAAAATTGGTTTCTATTTCATGATTGTCTTGTAGTGAACTAATAAATCAATTATCTTTATATTTTAAATTATACAAGTAACTTGAGTCCTCATTCTTATCTTGTTCTATATTTTCCTACCTAAATTTTCTTTCTTACTTATAATATTCAAAAGACAAAACCTATTGGTTTTTGCCTCTTTATATTGGAACACTTGTCTCAAGACAAGCCTTTCTTATTGTCAAAACAATATTCTTATATTTCACATACTCATGTTTGACATCTTTGGAAAAAAAGAAAATTGCCCTATCCTATTAGCAATACTAAAAAACCAAATTTCTTTGAGAAATTACATGCTAACATATGAACCTTTGAATATTTACGATCATGATGCACATATACTCATTTAAATTTATATCAAGTGAACAAAATTATTTACTCACAATTAAATGACATGACAATAATTTTATTATAGATTTAAAAATTCTTAAAATATAAAACGAGAATAAATTTTCTTGTTTAATATCAAATTCATTATTATAAAAGTTTAACGTGTATGTTTGTTTTGACTGTAATAACTCAAATATTATTCATGAAAATAAACAATTTAAGTATTATAACATTAGATAACGTTTATTCTATCTCATCTTATTAAAATATTTCCATCAATCCTAACACGTGAGAATATAGAATTTCTTGTTATTAAAAATTATATATGTTATTCAGATTCTTTAATTTATTTGAGATGTCTTTCTTTGGCACGAAATATCTTGTTATAAAGAAAGGAATATATGTGGTATGGATGGATGATATGATTTGTTCCATAGGCCAAACCAAACACATTCATGTGAGTCTTTAAATTGACCAAGAATATGTGTGGGACACAACTAGTGAATTCACTTGAAAGTTAGCATTTGATTCATTCATGTTGGTTAGCCAAAAAAAAAGTATATTAAAAAGTTATTCAAAAGTAATATTCTTGATTAATAATAATTTTTTAATAAATAATAGTTTAACTATCATCTATCATTGTTTTTTATTAGTAAAAAGAATATATTAATATGGAACTACTTGGGGTCCTCTAAACAACACATTATGTATGTGGTTCCATGTGTACCTCATTAGTGTCATCCACGTAACCTTCCATGTTATCATTATTTTTCAACTCTCACATGTAAAGGTGATAGAAATTTTCATAGTTTTGTTATGAGCAACCAATGTTAATCCTGTCCATTTATTGCATAAGTATCATGTTAAGGTTGTCTTACATTCAAAATAAATTTTAAACCACTACAAGAAAAATCATCAAATAGAAACCAATTTTTAAAGATCAAAATAATTAGTTGCAATAGTAACTAAATTAAAGACCATTTTAGAAACTAAACAAAAAATTGGTTTCTAAATTAGTTTCTATTATTGTTAAATAATTTTTAAATTGGTATCTAATTAGCAACCAAGGTTTTAACTACCAATTATTTAGTTTCTAAATTTGGTCTCTAAAATCTTGGTTGCTAATTAGATACCAATTTAGAAACTATTTAACAATAATAAAAACTAATTTAGAAACCAAAATTTTATTTAGTTTCTAAAATGGTCTCTAATTTAGTTACTATTGAAGTGATTATTTTGGTATCTAAAAATTGGTTTCTATTTCATAATTTTCTTGTAGTGAACTGATTTTTCATTTTCTTTCCGTAACACACATAACTTACAAGATATATGTACACCTTTATGTTCAGATATTATCCTTAGTTGTCACACTATTCAAGCTCACTCTCTATACAAAGTGTTTTACCTTTGGAATTGAATTTATCATTCATATAAAGTGAAATAGGTCCTTATCTTTTGTACAAACATTGTTGTGCAAAAGTTTGTATGTTAATTTGACAGTAGACCTTACTCCTTATTCCATGTACTCATTTCCAATATTGTGGCTTGTTTGGAATTGGAATTGTTATATGTTTTAGGAAATTTTTTCAGTAAGTGATGTGTCACTATTCCACTTATTATTCCAAAATTCAATTTTTGTTTCCTTTCCTTCCATGTGATGTTATTGTCAAACTATCATTGATAAGATTCTAATTCACTTACTTTCTTCAAGTTCTTCCACCACATTGATTCATATTTGGTTTGATTCACTTGGTTTAGTAATCTCCAATCTCCGTATTTGAATTTTAGTATATTCATTCATAACCTTTTATTTCAATTGCATATCTTCACTTTCATTTTGCTAAAAGTGATTCATTAAACCATTGTACATTCTTTAGTCTAATGTCTTTTTTTTTGTGTACATATGATTTTCCATTCCACCCATGCTATTTTCTTTACCTTAGATTTCTATCCCCACAAACGTTGTCTTTGTATTTTCTAATTCCTTTAACACTAATTTTGGGACTTTGTATAAAGATAAAAACAAAAGTGGGATGGTAGTGATAACAAATCTAATAAGAGAAATTCTACTAGAAAATAACAAATGTGTACCTTTACGTCGTCTCAATCTCTTCCTCATTTTGTGTATCATGGTATCTCACATGCTTATCTTTCTTAGATTTTGTCCTAATAAGTATTCCTAAATATGTGCTTGTCAGTCTTGTAGAGATCAAGATGGCATCAAAAGGATCAAGGTGATTATCTTAAACCCTAATCCCTCCTAATTTACTCTTATAGAAATTAAATTTGAATCCTAAGACTAATTCAAAGCATCATAAGATATATTTCAAAGTCAAAACATTATTTGAATTTTATTCATACATATGAATAGAGTATCATTTGTAAATTGTAACATATTTATTTCAATCTCTCTTCTCCCAATTTAGACTCCTTCTAGTACATTTTTAATTTTCTTACTATTCCTACAACTCTCTCAGCCATAATGAAGAGGAGAAAGATGCAAGGAGAGTCACCTTATATAATTCCGTTCGATGATCTAAATTCATCAGTGAGGCTCCCATTAAGAAAGATGAATATTGTTGTTGATTTCAAGCAACCTCTAAAATAATTTATTTCTCACCAAATCCTAATCTTTAAAACTTATATGAAATCTTACCTCAATGAATATAAGCTTTTTCTCAATGAATCATAAGCTTTTTCATATAGTCACCTTCATAATCAAACATCTTTTCTTCTAAGTCTGATCTCATCCACCACTTCATTACTTTTGTTTATTATTACTTTTGTTCAGTAAGAACTTATTTTTTATGATTTGTAAAGGCAACCAACCAAAGATATTTGTTGATATTCCTTCAGCTCTTGTGGTTTCTCCACTTTTGGGATATTATGCCTCAATTCATTTGCAAGGACAATGTCATATCCCCTGTTCTTTTTCTTTAATATAAATTAATTAAATTGAATAATACATGGCCTTCGCGGGTTAATTCCTGAAAGTACTGTATTTATTTAAAGTTTAATTTTATAAGTTGTTCATAAGTAAAATTAATTGAGCAATATAGTCTAATAAAATATGTTTCTTCTGTTTCAAAACGTGTTCGAAATCCCATACGATATAATATAAAGAGAAATATTAATAATGTTTAATTAATTTCATTTTTTTTATATAATGAGTTAAGTACACTCGTGATTTTTTTTATTTTTTTTAAATTAACCAACAATAACAAAAATCGTTAAAATGTATTACTACCATCTTCAAATATAAAGTGATTTTCCTTCCCATTATGCAATAAATTTACGAATATCAGTGTTTTATAAAATACCAATTAATTTTTTTATAATTAATAATTATTCATTTTTCACTTTGACAGTGAGCTATAAGGATATTAACTTAACTTCAAGAGTTATAGGTTTAAATCTCCCTCTATATGCAGCCTTGTTTATTGAGTCACCTTAATTAAACTAACAAAATCAAAATTAAAAGGGAGTTAATAAATTATATATTATTCATGTAAAATCTTCAAGTTAATTATCTAATTATATAATACGTTTATTCTTCTAAAGTTGCCTCAATTATTCTTGTCACCCTGTCCAATTATTTTTGTGAGAAATATGGCTATTTAATGAAAATAACTTTGCCAAAAAGCATGGAGGATAAGGAAGAATCTCTATCATATGGTATATATGAAATTTTACTCTCTGAAAATAAAAAAAATAACTACACTGAATATTGCCACAATAAGGAATTTGCTTGTTAAATACCAAAAGAATATCATAAATTATCGATGGTTAAATCTTACCAAAATACGATAGTACTAATATAGACTTTTACAAATAGATACTTCTCATGCAATATTTTAAAAGTTGTACAACTAATATTTTGTTGGTGCATGGTGTTATTGATGATATGCTCCATTTTTGTAAGATGCAAAAAAATCCTAACCTAATAAAATTTTTGAAACTAAGAAATCCTAATTTATATTGATGCAAAAATAATCTTGTAAGACATTTAAGTAAATTCAACTCTTTTTTTTTTAAATGGCATTTTTTCTCGCATAAGCACCACTAAATTTCTCAAGAACAAAAACTATCCAAAAACTAAAATGTTAAGTTATAGTAGATGGTGGT